>NC_049239.1:55023436-55748204 GCF_011100685.1 Canis lupus familiaris | reverse complement strand
TAGTGTGCCCAAAAGGGAAGCATCTCTCCTCTTGGCTTCCCTCCTCCTTCCTCTCTTGGGCCAGCTTCCTTTTCCTTCCGAGGCTTCCAGAGCACCCCGTGAGCAGATTCCTTGCCTAATTACTCTTCCTCCTCCAAATGACCTGTTTGCAACTGCTTTGCCACAGGATTCCCCTGGTCAGAAAGAAGTCCTTGAGGCAGAAACTGATCGAGCATGGCCTCCTAAATGACTTCCTGAAGAACCAGAGCCCCAACCCAGCCAGCAAGTACTTCCCCCAAGAGCCTACTGTGTTGGCCACTCAGTCCCTAAAGAACTACATGGATGTGAGTCCCCAGGGATGGCAGTGGGGCAGCTCCAAGGACGCAGCCTTGGAGGAGAGAGGGGCTCCCAGGGGTCTTGGAGGATGGGCTAGGGCTCCCAGGCAGTAACCTAGGTGGCTGATCCCAGGACCTCAGAGGCATGGGGGTCGCAGGAAGACTTGCAATCAGAGCCGTAGCTTTCATCTGTTCTTTGGTTCATTCATCCAGTGTCTATGCGTCCAGAGCACCTCCTTATGTGTCGGGCACTGTGCTGGGCCCAGTGCAGAGCAAAACCAGGCACAGCCCCTGCCCTCATGCTGCTCACACTCGTTCTATAAGGAGAGACAGACAGTAATCAGGGAGCCTCACAAACCATGCCAAGTAAAGCAGGCCGAGGGCTGTACAGTAAAGGTCTCACTCAAACTATGGGGAAGTGGTTAGAGCAAACAGCAAAGGTAGAGCAGGGCTTTCTAGGGGACAGGAGAGAGTCCCAGAGGGCTGGCAGCTTGTGCCAGACCCCGTGACAGCGGGGAACAGAGGGCATTTGAGGAAAGGAGGCTGGAGTTCATGGAGAGCAGAGAAGGAGAGAGAGGCACAAGCAAGACCTGAGGGGCGGGTGAGAGGAGCCAAAGACGAGTCTCATGATGGCTTGCTGCCGAATTGTCTTAACCAGGAGGGTTGACACGCCCAGACTGGAGCTTCAGAAAGATCACCCTGACTCTTTCATTTGAGAGTCAATGGCCACACCTGTCCTTCAGTAGATATTGCGTGTCCCTAGTGTGAATGGCATTAGGCCCAGGGTGTGAAACCAGGTTGCCTGTTGTTGAGAGTTTAGCCTACACAATCTGCCAGACCCGGTGCAAAGCCAGGCTCAAATGCTTCCTGCCCGCATGACCTTGGGCAAGTCATTTGAATTTTGAGTGAGCCTCAGCATCTTTGTAAAACAGAGCCACTCATATCTACCATCAGGGGGTCGCTGCAAGTAAATAAGGCAATAATGTTTTCTGGAGTGCTCAGCCCAGGGCCTGACCCTTGGTCAGAGCTTGGTAAAGTCAGCCCACCTGGTCACTTAACAAATATTTATAAACCACCTACTATGTGCCAGAGGCTCTGTGCAAGGAGCTAAGGAGATGATAGTGAATAAGTAAAGTTCATAGAGCTTATATTCTAGAGGGCAAGACAGAGAAGAGACAAAGAAGTATGTAAGATAATTTCTGGTAATGACAAGGGTCACAAAGAAAAATTAATTAGAGTAAAAGGAAGAAGAAAAATGAGGGAGGGGCAAATTTAGATAAAGTAATCAGGGAGGGCCTCTTGGCAGAGGTGACATTTGACTGGGGCTCTGAATGAGTGACAAGTAGGAGCCAGCCAAGGAAAGATCTAGAATAAACTTCGCCTAGCACAAGGAATACCAAGTGCCGAGGCCCTGGGAGGGGAATGAGCTTGTTACCATCAAAGAATAGAAAGCCCAGTGGGGCTGGAACAGAGCTGGCAGGGGAGATAATGCCACCCCTGAGACCAACAATCCTGACTGTGTCCTTTCTTGAACCTGCTACACATACGTAGATTTAGGAGCAGACAGCTCGAGGGGTTCCCATCAGTAGGTGACTCGTTTATCTCCCCACCAGCGATTCAATGAAAAGGCATTTCAGCCTCTACCCTGATGGGTACGTGGGGTTCTAGCCCTTTCTGAGAACGGGCATTCTCTAGGCTGACGAGACTAAGATACACAAGACAAGAGCTGAAGAGAGGACAGCAGGTTATTATTGGGTGTTTGTGGTGCTTCAACGAGAACAGAGGGTAACAGGGGAGCAATCGGGGAGACTCCCGGGAGGAGGGGAGGCCAGGCTGGGTCTTAGAGGATGGATGCGTTGGACAGGGAGAGAAAGGCTAGAACAGGGAAGGGCAAGGCGAGAGGGTGGGCCGAGCAGCAGCGCCGGCAGCGGCCCCGGGGAGGCCCCGACCGGACTGTGCCCCCCGCCCTGACAGATGGAGTACTTCGGCACCATCGGCATCGGCACTCCTCCTCAGGAGTTCACCGTCATCTTTGACACCGGCTCTTCCAACCTGTGGGTGCCCTCGGTCTACTGCTCCAGTCCTGCCTGCTGTGAGTGTTTGGCCCTGGCCTGCCCGGGCTCCCCGCCACCACCCCACCCGGGAGCCCAGAGCACCCGGGGGCTTCCGATAGGTCCATCCTCAAGCCTGCGGGAGTCACTCAGGGATTCACCCGACAGGCGTTTGCTGAGCACCTACTACATACCAGGCACTGGGCTTAGGTGCCAGGGATAAGGGGTAACCTACACACGGTCCCCGCCGTCGGGAGTCAGTCCCCGGCAGAGAGAAGTGCGACAGTGCTCAGCACCATGGGCAGCTGGGAGCCTGCTCTGCTCACTCACCCGCACTGCCTGGGGGTCCTCGGGGCGACTGGCCCAACGAGCCAGAAGTGGTACCTGGGAACACTTAGGCTCTAAAGTCTGGGGGAAGGTTACATTTCTCCTCCAAAGCCCCCACCCTCCCACCCGAAGAAGACCTGCTCAGCCCATGAGTCTCACTCAGCTTTTCAAGTTTGCCTTTGTTACTTCTCGTCCTGGCAGCCAACCACAACCGCTTCAACCCTCAGGAGTCCTCCACCTACCAGGGCACCAACCGGCCAGTCTCCATCGCCTACGGCACCGGCAGCATGACAGGCATCCTGGGATACGACACCGTCCAGGTGAGCACCTGCCAGCCTGCCCCCCCGATCCCACCCAGCCCTGAAGCCGTCTGCCCAGGACCCTGGTGGCCACAGCGCACCCCCTGCCGAGCTAGCTTACTCAAGCAACACGGGTCTCAGTGACCACCAAGTAACCTGAGAGGGATCGCAGGAGGGGAAGTGGAAAGGACATCACAGACATTTTTAGGTGGGGCAGTAGTGGGTAAGGGGGTGGGGCAGCGGAAGCCAGAAGCCACCCTCAGTACCCCCAAGTCACATGTTAGGTAGGGGAAAGGAGCAGAAGACAAAAAGTCTCAGTTCTCTTTCAGCACCTCCTCCCCCCCGCACCCCCCCCCCCCGCCCCGAGTCAGGAGAACTCCAAAGGGCCAGCCCCTGCCCCCACAGGGTGCAGCACGGGTCAGGGGCTCTCTGACTAGTCTGGAGTCGGCTCTGCATCCAGTCATTAGAAACATACACGCAGACACGGTGACCATCTGCAGCAAACCCTCACTTTGCGCCGCAGACCATGGCCATCTGGAGATCCATCGCAATGGTTACTTCCCGCAGAATAACAAGCATTCCCAGGGCCAGTCCTTCCCCCTTCCAGACTGCCACCCTGGAAGCTGGGTCCTACTTGAAATGAAACAGGGATGCTCTGAGCCCGGGGCTGGCACCCCGCTGTGCTCAATCAACACGTGCTGATGGTGAAAATCTTGGTTTCCCCCAATTCAGGTTGGAGGCATCGCAGACACCAATCAGATCTTTGGCCTGAGCGAGACTGAGCCCGGCTCTTTCCTGTACTATGCTCCCTTCGACGGCATCCTGGGTCTGGCCTACCCTCAGATTTCAGCTTCTGGAGCTACACCCGTCTTTGACAACATGTGGAACGAAGGTCTGGTTTCCCAAGACCTTTTCTCGGTCTACTTAAGTAGGTAAGTTGGGCAGGGAAGTCATGACCATAGCACGGGCTGTCCGGGGCTGAGCAGGCGGATAGGATTTCAGCAAGCAAGGGATTTGAAAGGTCAATGTCTAAGTCTCAAGAGGTAAATCTTAGAGACGGTGGCAAATCCCTCCCTGACGAACGGTCTCCATTCATCTTGTTTGACCAGTGTGAGTCTTGTCACCTTGACTTACACAATTGAATGTCATTAGCCGTTTGCTCCCCAGCACCAGTCCTCTCGTTGCTGGCCCCCAGAAGTGGATTTAGTGAATCCACTTAAAATGGAGGCCAAAATTCCATAGCAAAAAAAAAAAAAAAAATGAAAATAGGACTTATATCCTGAACAAGGGAACTTTTAAATGATGAAAGCAAATTTCTTCTGTTCGTGAACAAAACCTAGTTCTGAAAAAAATAAAAAAAAAAAAATAAAAATAAAAAAACCTAGTTCTGCCAGTGACTTTGAGTTAATTCTAAGGATGAATAAAGAATAAGCCAAGGGTCGGTTTGGTTGAGTAAAGGTTTATGCAAGAATATAAGAGGGTGTCATCAATTTTCTTGAGACACTCAATTTTCCTCTGACAAATCGTTCTCTCTTGAAGCAATTTGTCAGCTCGACCTTGTTCTTGAGTTGCTAACTGTTCCGCTGTAATCTCGACCTCATCGGGTTACATTGTAAGGTCAGACGCTTGCAGGGAGGTAGGGTGGGGTTAGGTGAGTGGGGATTGTTTTATCCGTGGCCAGTTCTTCCATGGTTTATTTCTTAGCATCGCTCACCTTTGCTTCCCTATCTCACCCCAAACTGCAGAGATCTAGAAAGTGAATGTCCCCGTAGCAAGAACTCCTGCAATTCACAGTAGGAGAAGCCATTCATTTGTTCTTCCTCTTGCCCACTTAATATTCCAATCTGCTCCTACACATAACCTGCCTTTATGGATACTTAGGCATTTCTTTCATCTCTCCAACCGATCAGGATTTTCTCTAGCAGCACTCTGGACGTTACAGACCCCAGAATTCTGTGCACTCGCAGAGGCTGTCCTTACATCGCAGGATATCTAGCAGCTTCCCTGGCCTCTGTCTACTAGCTACCGGGAGCACCCCTGTACCCGGCCGAACCATGATGATCAAAAACATCCTAGACGTTAGCAAATTGGAAACTGCTCCTGGCTGAGAGCAGACAAGCGGACACTGCCATGCATTCACTTCTCTTGAGGTCCCCACAGCAATGAGAGTGAATATGCTATAGAAACCACACATGTTGGAACCAGAAGGACCTGGGCACTCCCTGGCTGTGTGACCTGGGGCAAGTTGCCTCGTGTCTTTGAACCTCACTGTAAAGTGGAAATAAAAATAATGACTCTGTCTGTCATACCCTCGGCACAGCTCCTGGCACTAGCAAGAACCCCATCGAGGGTGGCTCTCAGGATGCACCTAAGAGATGTTCAGGTTGATGAATGAATGAATGAATTTCTATCTCTTATCCCCACTTTCCATAGCGATGACCAGAGTGGCAGCGTGGTGATGTTTGGTGGCATCGATTCTTCTTACTACAGTGGAAACCTGAACTGGGTGCCCGTTTCTGTCGAGGGTTATTGGCAGATCACCGTGGACAGGTCAGAGCACCATGGATGACTAACATCCTGACATGGGCAGGTCTCTTTTCCATATAGACTCGTAGGTAACTGAGCTTTCTAGAATCACCCCCCAGAACAGCCAACACAGAGAACTGTACCCCAAGGGAAGAACATACAAGTTGACCACGCCAGAGAGACCGCAAGGAAAGTAACTCACTGGAGGAGCAGAGCTGCCTGGGACCCCCAGATGCTCTGCAACAGTGAGACAGCTACTTCCCTTCTGGTCAAAGAAGCCAGACAACCTACCAGCATACATATCCACACATCCCAGCACTTAAGGGACCTTGAACTGATACATGCCCCTCCCACCCTAGGGTGAAGGGGCTGAATTGTTTCAGGGCATCCTTTCCACTTTCCCCTTTGGGGCCTGCCCCTCCCCCACGCAGACTCCTTCCCCAACTGCTCATCACCCAGCTGGCCTGCTGGGGGGACCAACTGCCCAGGTTTGCCCAGGAATGAGCAGTTTCCTGGGATGCCAGGCTTGTAGTACTAAAACCAGGATGGTCCTGGACAACCTGGCCCACGCTGGTCACCATGTGTCTGCCCCAGCCATGCTAAAACTTCATCACCTCTTTCACCTCCTGCTGTGTTCCGCATCTCCATCACTCTCTGCCCATGACGTCCTCTTGCAGCTCTGCACCATCTCAGCAGCCTCTGGGGCTCTGCTTCCCTGAGAAGCCATCCCTAGCCGCTCAGCACCACCACCCTCCCCCTGGATTATGCTTCTGTTGCCCTGCCATGTGTCCTGCTGCTCCTGTTCCTACTCAATCATAACCTATCTTTCCAGCCAGACTGTGTGTTCTCTGCAGCCCAGAACCATGCAGCTGTCTGGTTTTGCATCTCCCATGCCTAGCTCAGAGCAGGCACTCAGTCAATATTTGTTGACTAACAGAATGCATGCATGAATAAGAGCTGCTGGAATTTCATGTATTGGCCAATGGACGGAAGGAGGGACCCTCTGGGGACACCTGGTTCCTCCTTGGGGAGATATACCCTGGGGACTCAGGGGATCCTTACTTGCATCTCATCCTTAGTGTTACCATGAACGGACAGGCCATCGCTTGCAGTGATGGCTGCCAGGCCATTGTTGACACAGGCACCTCTCTGCTGGCTGGACCAACCAATGCCATTGCCAACATCCAGAGCTACATTGGAGCCAGCCAGAACTCATACGGCCAGGTGAGTCCAGCCGTGACTTTCCCGTTCTAGACCCAAGTGGTAGGTCTGCCACGTAGAAGAAACAGAAGTCCTCCTAACCATCACTCTTTCTAGATGGTGATCAGCTGCTCAGCCATCAACAGCCTGCCTGACATCGTCTTCACCATCAACGGCATCCAGTACCCTCTGCCTCCCAGTGCCTACATCCTACAGGTAAGGAGGCTCTGGTCCAGGCACCCACATGTGCCTGCAGAGACTGTGGCCACATACCACCGCACCCTTCTACCCCCAGACTTCGCACAAGAGAAAGTGTACTTCCACAGGCTGAAGCTGACTTCTGTTCTGGACAGCCTCCAGAGAGAAAGAATGCATTTAAAATGAAAGTATGAATGAAAATGTGGACGCAGGGCCCCCCAAGGGGAAAAGGGAGGCAAAGGCAGGTGGCAGGAAAAGAGAATTTCTGGTTGGACACCTGAGTCCAAGCCCTGGGTCTCGATAACTAGCTCATTGATTCCAAGCAAGCTGCAACCTCTCCCGGCCCTCAGTTTCCTGGTCTAGAAATGAGAGAGGTCAGTGTTCTCCACCCTCAGAATGCGGTTAGGGTAACAGAGAAGGACCCACCGCATCAAAGCTACAAAGTGTTGAGCAAATGGAAACCATACATTCCATAGGGTCAGGGTTTATGATGCTCCCACTGTCTCTACAAGTAACAAATCTTTACTTGGTAGAGTATGAGCCACAGGACAATGCTTCACTGACCCAGTGGGTCAATGTCGTTCAGCAAGAAGTATGTAGTACCAGGCTGCCCCCAGGGATGCTGATTAATTAGCAGGGGTAGTGGTGGAGGGGGTGGTTCCAAAACTCCCCAGGCGGTTCTAACGTGCAGCCAGGGTGGGGGCCCGTAGGCCGTAGTAACTGAAAAGGACGAACAGTGATGTGTTTTGCCACTGGATGGGGTCAGAATGGGAAAAGGCTGTGTCATCAGGGCTTCCAAAATTCTTCACAGTAGCTGACTTCTCCCTAAACCTCTTAGCTCTTACGCTAATGTCGAGGTTTGGACATCACCAGAAACACTGAAAAATGTCTAGTAGTGCCTGGAAACCAATAGGAGGGAAAACAGCTGATACAGGCAGACCCCCCCGCCGCCCGCCCCCGGACACAAGCCGGGGAGTTCTTCCGTGCACGTGCCTTGTGGTGGCCGCCGGCCCTGCTGCTCTGTACTCGGCATCTTGTCACTGCTGAGCCTGTGCCCCATCTCCAGCTTTATCCTCCTTTTCTCCAGAGCCAACAGGGCTGTGTCAGCGGCTTCCAGGGCATGAACCTCCCCACCGCCTCCGGAGAGCTGTGGATCCTGGGTGATGTCTTCATCCGCCAGTACTTTGCCGTGTTTGACAGGGCAAACAACCAGGTTGGCCTGGCTCCCGTGGCCTGAGCCTGCATCTCTCCTGCCACGTCCCAGGAGGAGCTAGCCTTAGCTGCCCACTCTAGATGTACATAATTCTCCCGATTGTTCTTCCTATGGGATTGTGGAGGAGGAGTCTCGACCCAATTCCCTGTCATTACCAATAACGTAGAATAAAAACCTCACCTCCTGAAAAATGTTCTGTGGAGTTGCTTCTTCTTCCCGTACCACCAGGAGCAGAATGCCAGGGCAGGGGGACACGATGACCATGTCCGCTTGGACAACACCAAACAGTGACAGTGGTACCCGGCCCGTTAGAGAGCCAGGGAGATGAACAGCCCTCAGCGGTCTGGCCGGGAACACCATATATAAAGACGGGCACCAGAAATGCCAGGCCTGTTGCCTCCTGGAAGAACAGGGCCTCTGGGTCCTTGGCAAGGGAGTCAGCTTCTTATTTCTCCCAAAGGCAGTAAGGGATAGGGAGAGGAGGAACGAGGGCAAGGGGAGGCAGCATTGCACTGATGGAGTATTCCCTAAGCAGACCAGGCAGGGGCCAGAGGGGCCTCCAAAGCTGACACTCCCAGATCTACCAGGCTGCCATCTGTGATTAGCTGGTTGATCCAGATTAACACTTGAAGGTCCCTCAGTGTTCTGGGTGTAGGACTCCGAACGGATCCGTTTCCCTGTCGGTAATTTGAAGAGAACGGTGTTCCAGTTCCTGGGGCAGAGATCATGAAAAGGAAGTGGGCATGCCCGTTAGCAAATATGCCCTAGCCCAGCAAGCAGGAAATACTTAGAGCAGCGTTTCTCCCGGTGGGTCTGGTAGCAAAACATCCAATGAAATACGAAGTTACAGGAAAAGCATGGAACGTGTGGCATTCCGGGCCCTTCTTAGAGGTGCACGAGGTCTGTTTCCCAAGGGCTCTGAGCAGTGCTCCCACGAAGTCATCTGTTTCACCTTGACCCAGCTCAGCCTGATGCCAGAGAGCTGGATTCCAGGCTGAGGGCTGGGCCGGGCCTCCCTGCGGGAAGGCAGTGACTTTGGGGTGCCCAGAACAGGATGGCTTTGGAAACTGTCTTGTCACATCCTCTTCCAATTTGTCATCTGTCACTCATACAAATACTAGATGTTGGACTCTAGGATGCCCTGGGTCTCCCCAATGTCACCGGTACTCTTCCTAGCCCATTTTCCAGAACTGAACATAAACCTAAACCTGAAACATAAACCTGATCACATCGCTCCCTTGCTTAAAACCTTCAATCAAGGGACGCCTGGATGGCTCAGTGGCTGAGCGGCTGCCTTTGGCTGGGGGCGTGGTCCCAGGATAAAGTTCCACATCAGGCTCCCTGTGAGGAGCCTGCTTCTCCCTCTGCCTGTGTCTCTGCCTCTCTTTCTGTGTCTCATGAAAAATAAATAAATAAATAAAAATAATATCTTTAAAAACAAGAACAACAACAAAAACCTTCAATCAATACCTTGCAATTGCACTTGGAATAAGACAATCCATCTTTCAGGCCCTGGGCGCTCTGGTCCCCGAGCACCTCCCCTGCCTCACCTTGACCCCCCTCACCCTGACCCCTCCTCCAAGCCTCTGTCACCTCCACAAACACCCAGACTTCTTCCCCATCTCTGGACCTCTGTACGCACTGTTCCCTTTGCCTGGGTTCCTGCTGACTTTTCTTGACCTTCAAGTAAAAGGCATCCTGCAGGTCTCAGCTCACACAGCACTGACCTGCAAAGTGTTCCCTCACCACCCTCCCATGGAGCCTGGCCCCCCTATCTGTTAGGGCACTCGACGCACCCTGCAATCATGTATCTATGGGACCGCCTGTTTTAGATCCATCAAGGCAGGCACTGCTAAAGCCCCGCATCAAGGGCAGGGCCTGGCACATCGCAGGTGCTCAATGAATATTTGCACACCCAGTGATGAATTCAAGACGACTTTTTGAAAGGGAATAAGGAAGTGGCTCTAGTTTCACTGAGGACATGCTTGACACAGCAGATGGGTCTGCTTCCATCTCCACCCACATTCTGTCCCAGTCCTACCTGGTCCTGAGACAAAGAGGTGGACTTCTCAGGTTTCTGAGGAGGAATTTCACACTGTCTTTGCTGCTCTGCTGTGTTTGTGTTTCTGGCATTTCTCTAGCGCTTCCCATGAGCCAGGCAGCATGCTAGGCTCTGGGGAGGCAGGCCCTGTTTTCCCAGACCTCTGCTCCTGCACCAGCCCCCGCCCCCCACCAGCTGCAGCTCAGCCCTTCCCTCCCTGCCCCTTTTCCCTTTCCTCGCTCTGGGATTCCTGGATCCAGACAGAATCTGAAAAGACTCCCCTTTAAACAGACCATTTGGGCTGGGAAACCCAGAGCTGACAGGTCTGATCTGACTCTTTCCACTCTGCCCCTCGAGATAGATGGGATAGATTCACATTCCCACTCTACAGTCTGGGGCTCCTCCTCTATTCATCTTTCTCCATCCCCCGCAGGCCTCAGGGGTCTAAGCACAGCTTGGTCCATCCTTCCCCTTCACACTTGTCCAGGAGTGTATTTTCATCTCGGTAATCTCTGCTCCACCCTCCTCAGGCACGGAGGGTCTCACGCAGTGCTGGTGAGAGCAGAAACTGGTACAGCTCCTAAGGAGCGCCATTTGGCAATATTTATCAATGTTAGAAATGCATATGCCTTCCGGCCCAATGACTTCACCTCTGGGAATTTATCTTAAAGCCATACACTTGCACACGTGCTGAATGATATAAGTACGAGGTTATTTTTGTAGCATCTTCTCTGTAAGAGCAAGATTTGAAACGACCCAAATGTCCACCCATGGGGGGATGGTTAAGCAGACTAGGATTAAAAATAAGTGGGCTCACCAGGTACTGGGAAAGCTCTTGAGAAGAGATTGTTAGATGAAATGAATACACACGCAAACAGGTGACAACCAGGCTCATACAATGCTATCTTTGCATTGCAAAGAAAGAAAAGAAGATTTGGGGCAGCCCCGGTGGTGGAGTGGTTTAGTGCCTCTTGCAGCCCAGGGCGTGATCCTGGAGACCCTGGATCGAGTCCCACGTCGGGCTCTCTGAATGATGCCTGCTTCTCCCTCTGTCTGTGTCTCTGCCTCTCTCTCTCTCTCTCTCTCTGTCTCTATGAATAAATAAATAAAATCTTAAAAAAAAATAAGATTTGCTCGCACTTAGATATGGGAACTGAAAAAGGACACCCAGAATCAGAAACTGTAAAAGGAACAAGAGGGGGAGCAGGGTAGACATGGGATGGGGAGAGGTCTCACTGAACACAATTTTACATGACGTAAGCGTATTACACATTAGAAATAAGTTAAGGGAGGACATCTAGGTGGCTTGGTCTATTAAGCCTCTGACTCTTAGTTTTGGCTCAGGTCATGATCTCAGGGTCATGAGATTGAGCCCTGCGTCAGGCTCTACACTGAGTGTTGAGCCTGCTTAAGGTTCTGTCTCTCTCTCCCCCACTTCCCCCCACCCCTCTCTAAATATATATATACATGTACACACACACACACACACACACACACATATATATAAAGGGAAGGTACTCTTAAACCTCTGAGTTATCCTAATTTGAAACCTACTATAGTTTGTCCTTGAACCTGTTGATCTAAAAATCTCCAAAATCAGGTCTCTTGAATGGGGTCTGGTCATTTGGCCATTTGAGAACTCCCTACGCCCAGTGAAACTGGATCGCAGACCAGGCTTCCAGGATCCTGTCTTCCACATCCTCTACTGCTTCTCAGAAGATTCCCTAAGTGTGGAATCCCAAGTAAGGGACATTGAAGGGTGTGCTCACCCAAAACCAAACACCTGAGTGTTGAAGTCTGAGAATTCAGACCAGCTGGGAGAATTCAGACTCCCATTCGTTAAAAGCAGCCCTCACCCATCCTAGGGTCTTGAAGGCAGTCCTCCAGCCTGCTGGAGCCAGTGAGCCCTGGACAGGGGCCCTAACATCCTGAGGCTTCTTTCAGGCTGGACATGTTCTTCCCAAGTTGGATCCCACTGGGGCTTCCCAACATGTCACATCAACCCTGCCTGAAGGAGGACAGCTCTGACCCCCACCCCGCCCCCGCCCAGGTGACCTGGGAAGGGACTACACTGATCGCAGTGTGAGGTAGTGAGGTCTTGGCCAGCCTGGAGGCCCTCTGCAGACAGCTCCCTCACCTCTTCCCTGAGTGCCTGCATGTGGCTGGAAACCAGTGGAAAGGAGACAAGCTCCATCCTCAGCCCCAGCCAACTGGGCATACTGGAGAGCCAACAGGCTGGGAGCAAGAGAGGGACCAGAGTGTGGCATCCTCAGGCCCTTGGGAGGACACTTCTGAGGCGTGCGCTACATGGTCTCCCAGAGGGTCTGCAGAAGGACTGGGTACCAACTGCCCATAGACGTGACCCACACTTTAACACCCGGTGATTGATTTTCTTCCTGTCTCTGTCTCACCGCCCCCTCCCTCACCGTGCTCCCTGGGATCACTTTCCAGGTCAATGACTCTCCCCCAGATATTTATCTCTGGTCTGCTCTTGGGGGAGCCCAAACCAAAATAGGGTAATCACACTGCCCTACCATAAACCGTCTCTGAAACCCCACCAGAAGAATCCAACCAGGAGTGATGTGAAGAGACAAAGCCCAAGCTGGAAGTCAGAGAAACAGGGCTCTCCTCCCAGTTCAGACTTCACCATCCACGCAACCTTAGGACACTTCTTCTGGGCCTCTGTGGTCCCCACTGCAAGGGAGAGGAAGTCTAGATAAGTGTTTTTCATACTTGGACCACCTTGGGGAAAACGTTTACAGCTGTTGTCCTGTCCTTTGGTCTTCTTTTTTTTTTTTTATCATTCAAAATAAACATGATTTTCTCAAGCTCAAGAGAGAGGGAAACTGGTATTAAAACTCAAAGTGCACTTTACTGAATAGCAAGGAGAAAATTGGCACCGACTCTCAGCCACTACCGCATTGACAGCTGGGTTGTTCAAGAGGTGACAACATGGAGGCAGCCAATATTTTACACTTCCATCCTGAAATTAGATCCCAGAGGGCATGGTGAGGTGGGAGGCTGCCCTGGATTGCAAGCATAAACCACTGAGACATATGAAGGCACTAGTGCATGCCATTGTCACGGCTCTCTGGCGGGAGGGTCAGGATCCCCACTACACAGGTGAGGGAGCCGGACAGAACTAAGGTCCCCGGGCTGGTCACGGCTGAAGGGCATCCCAGATCTCACTCTGCACCACACACCTTAGGTCTTACTGGACAAGAAGATCTCTAAGTCCTGTCTTGGGTTTCCACGCTCCTAACTAGAAATTCACTGTTCCTGCCACCACGCTGGGATTCGGACGTCCCAGGCTCACTGGTGTCTGGGCGGATGCTTCGCCCTGGCATGTGTGCACAGTGGCAGGGCAGAGAAGGGCTAGTGGGGAAGGGGGCAAGCGGGGCCGATGGCGGCGGGGCTGTGCCCCGGGAGGTTGCCGGATACACGGTTCTCAGGGGTCGCAACTGGTGACCCAGTGACAGCAGAGCTCCCTGTCCTCGGTCTCCATCCCGCCCCCGTTAACAATAGCACCATCCTCTTTCCGTCTGTTGTGTGAAGTGGGCTCCACCGCCCAGATCCCCCCACCCTTTGGACTGACGATCTTTTTCTTTGGGACGGACCACTTATTTTCCCAGCTGCCGGGTAGGCTGTGGGCCAATAGGTCTCGGCCTTGGGCCCCTCGGGAACAACCCGGGCTGAGGGCAGCTGCCTGCCAAGGTCACGCCCCTTTCCCAAGGTGGCGCAGTTAGAGTCACCCTAGAGTCACCGGTCAGCACGGGGCAGGGGTGGGGTGTGGCCGGAGCCAACTCAGGACTACTCAGGACTGCTCTGAGGGGCCCTCGGAGCTGCCAAGGGGCTTGGCGGAGGCTCGCGACCCTCCCTCTGCTGCACTCCCTGCCTTCCGCCCACAGGGGCCCTCAGGAACTGTGGCTCCTGCCCCATACAACCCCCCACCCAAGGAACCCAACCTGCAAAGCCTCCCCTGTCCATCTTTTCCTATTTCCCTGGAGAGCCCCCCAGCATCAAAGGCAGCAGGTGCTTCCACAAGAGCCCACCCCACTCCAGTTCGGGCGCGAGTTTTTCTCCCAAGCTGGGAATGGGGGGTTGAGCTGCGGTGCTGGTTTACCACCGGGGGCTCGGCGTGAAGTTGCCCCACCTCTCCGAAGGTCTGGAGTGAATGAGCAGGTAGCCTGGGGGAGACCGAGACAGCCTTTAATCAGGGAACCTCAGGGAGGGACACATGATGGCTGGTGGCACAAGCCCAGGGGAATCCTGGGTCCTCTCAGACTCCCCTCCTCTTGAGCAGGATCCTCAGTGGCCCAGACCTTCTTCAAAAGGCTGGCCGCAGTGTCCAGGGAGGATCCTGACTGTGGAGAGGGCCGATTGCCTGTTCTCACAGCACATTCCAAATGCTTCTTGGGGACAAGGCTGCATGGGGCCATGCAGAAGCGAGCCCCCTGGTGTCAACCAGCCTCATCCGCCCCAGAGCCTCCCTACCAGCCCCAGGACCGCTGGCAGTTTTCTCTGTCCGGCGTGTCCCACGCAGAGTCCTGATCTGGAGGCCTGCTTAGCTGGTGGACTCCTCCTCCCGTGAGGTCCCCGCAGCAGGCCACTGAGGGCTGGAGGTGGCCGAGGCTACAAGGGCTGCAGAGAGTCTGGCAGTGGCAGGAGAGAGTCTGCGAGGCCTGAGGAGAATGGCAGGGGTCTCTGAGGGGCTGGGGGCCCTCATGGAATGGACTGAAGCTTCAGTCAGGACAACAGCAGGTGAAGAAGGCCTTCTGGACAGTGTCTGGGCCCCAGAGAAGGAGGATGAGGGCTCTGGAGTAACAGGAGGAGGCCCAGGAGCCCCAGGAGAGACTGGAGGTAGACTGGAGGCTCGTGGAGGGATCAAAGGCCCTAGTGAGGGCTGGGAGGCCCCAGGCTCCCCTGGGAATGTGCCCCTGGGTCCCAGAGGGGATGAGGGTGAGGTGTGGGCTCCTGAGGGGCTCATGGGTGAAGTCTGTGTGTCAGACAGGTTCGTCCTGAGAAGTTGGAGGACACGAAACACTGGCTTCTGAGCCAACGCTGCTGGGGTGCCTGGGCACGAGCTACAGTTGACCGGGGCCTCTGCGTCTCCACGGGGGCTCCGAGCTGCTTTGCCCACCTCCACTGCCTTTCTTTCCAGGGAATCTAGAGAGAGGCAGAGGAAACAAGATGCACAGTGGCTCTGTCAGATGGCCAAGGCGGCTCTGGGATGAGCTGCACTGGGGACAGAGGTCTCTCTGCCCTGGCCAGGACCAGCTGGCCCCTGCCTCCAGGGAACACCAGAAAGGAACCATGAGCAGAGGAAGGCAGTCCGCCAAAGTCACTCTGCTGGGCATTGGCCATGTGACCTGGCACAAGGCATGGAACTCTGCTGGGCTCCTGCGTCCTCTTCTGTAAAATGGGCATCATAAGGACCTGCAGGGCCACTCCAAGCATTGAATGAATGGTGCATGGGAATCTCAGCCTAAACCTCGATGTTAACAGGGGACTTTGGGTGATAACCAGGTGTCAGTGTGGGAGGCTCGCTGATTGTAACAAACATCCTATCTGGTGCAGGACGTTGATCACAGGGGAAGGCTGGACCTTCTGCTCACTTTTGCTGGGAATCCAAAACTGTTCTCGGAAATAAAGTCCATTGAAAAAAAAATTTCTTTTTTAAGTCTCAGCCTGGAGCTTGCACATCATTAAGGGCTTGATGCATGGGAGGAGAACAAGCAAAGGAAGAACCTAAGCAAAGAGAACACGGAGAGGGAATAAGCACAGAAGGAAGAGTACTGGAGAAAGGTATGGTCAGGAGGAGACAGAGGTTGTCAAGCCCAGGAAACCTAGAATGATTTTATATTTCTAAAATCATCCCAAGAATGGTCGCCCAATTCTGGATATACTGAAGGCACTGGATTGTACACTCCAAGCCTGTGAGTTGCATGGTATGTGAATTATACCTCAAGAAAACTGTTACTTTTATTAATTATCAAAAGGAGGGCAGCCCGGGTGGCTCAGCGGTTTAGCGCTGCCTTCAGCCCAGGGTGTGATCCTGGAGACCCGGGATCGAGTCCCACATCGGGCTCCCTGCATGGAGCCTGCTTCTCCCTCTGCCTGTGTCTCTGCCTCTCTCTCTGTGTGTCTCTCATGAATAAACAAATAAAATCTTTTTAAAAAAAGTACAAAATAGCCACAATGAAGGTAAATTATGGACATGTTAAATCAGAAAAATTAAACTCAAGACACAAAGCACAGAATTGGCAGGAGTATGAGGAGCCAGCTACATCAGGGGGAGTTTCCTGTTTCCAAGGAGCCCCATCTGGTGATGCACTGTCATGCTTAAGGAGGTCCCACACAGCTCCCAACACCCCACGACCCAGTACTCCACCTGCTAACCACAGGGCCCCAATGCAACCCATAAATATTGAAAAATAAGTTGTCTGACCCAAGATTTCTCACAGTAGGTCCATTATGGATGGAAAAAGAAGAAGCAAGAAACTACCTAAATGTCAGCTTAAAAGCTTAACGGGTGAGCAAACCAGGCTAAATGGGAGCTTTTGACAACAGGTGGCCGTGGGCCTCTGTCAGTACCTCAAAACCACATGCTACAGCAGGTTGTCCACATCCTATTTATACCTCTGCCAAAAGATTAACGTGCGTGGCCACTCATGATGGAGAAAGACAAGACGAAGATGATGGTGAAGACAATGTAGGAAAAAAAAAAAAAGACAATGTAGGAGCTGAAATCATCAACTTGGGGCACCTGGGTGCCTCAGTGGTTGAGCATCTGCCTTCAGTTCAGGTTGTGACCCTGGGTTCCTGGGATCGAGTCTCTCATTGGGGTCCCCACAGGGAGCCTGCTTCTCCCTCTGCCTCTGCCTCTACCTCTCTCTCTCTCTCCCTCTCTCTCTATGTGTGTGTGTGTGTGTGTCATGAATAAATAAATAGAATATTTAATAAATAAAAGCATCAACTCCGGGCTTAAATCTGGCTCTACTGCCCATCCGTGGTGTGACCTTGAGCAGGTCACTTCATTTCTCTGTGCCTCTGCTTCCTCATTGGGAAGACTGAGATGATAATAGGACTGGAGTTGCTGTGAAAAAGAGCCTGGCACCTAAAGAGTATTCACACATTAGCTATCACTTTTCTGCAAAGTTGATTCATTTCCTAAATTGTAATTAAAAAATAGAAGAGGAAGAAAGCAGAAGAGATTAGGAAAAGAAGTAAAGAAGGAAAAGGAGGGATCCCTGGGTGGTGCAGCGGTTTGGCGCTTGCCTTTGGCCCAGGGCGCGATCCTGGAGACCCGGGATCGAATCCCACATCGGGCTCCCAGTGCATGGAGCCTGCTTCTCCCTCTGCCTGTGTCTCTGCCTCTCTCTCTCTCTCTGTGACTATCATAAATAAATAAAAATTAAAAAAAAAAAAAGAAGGAAAAGGAACAGCAAATAAACACACTTGTCACAGTGTGGCATCGGGAACACTGGATGAGGATGAGCAAGGCCGGGCACGGGCTTGTCCTCAATACAGGCTGGCTGTGTAATCTTGAGCAAAACCCCTTCCCTTCCTGAGCTTGGGTATCACAGTTCCAGCCCCTTATAAGTTCTAGGTTTCTGGGAAGAAGAGCAAAGTGCAAGAAGCCCGTGGAGAGGCTCCAGGACCCAGAGGCCTGCTTACCTGGGCAGGAGGAGCAGCAGTCCCCAGGGGGCTCAGAGGGGTCCAAGCAGGCCAGCTGGCAGGGGACCTTCTCACAGCTCACCTCTCCCAGCTGCGGAAGCACAAGGACACACATGAGGCAGCCCAGACCATCTCCCCTCCTGAAGCAGCGCCCCCACACATCTCTTCCACCCACAGAAAGGTCCAGGGACAGAGGCTGAAACAGCAGGGCCTCTTTAAGGAAACCACAAACCTGAAGGTGTTCTGGCAGGTATTTAACGTTGGGCAGGCAGGCGGAAGGTGGGCTTACACTGGCTAAGGGGACTCAGAGTTTTGCAAAGGGACAGAAGGCAAGAAGCAGTGCCTGGCAGGGCAGCTTCTGACTTGCCAGGCCCGGCTTACCTGGCACGTGCACTGGGTACAGGGCTCATCGTCCAAGGTGAACAACTGGCCATTCACTACCTTCCTTCCCTCATAGTTGCAATCTGCAGGGCAGAGGAGACGGGGCCATGAGAGCCATGGCGTGCCCAGGAGCCTCAGATGTGGGGCAGCGGGTCCCACTCACCTCTGCACACCGGGCAGCACTCTCCGTCGGGGTGGAAGGGGTAGGTGCAGGTGATGGGGCAGTCCACGGGGGAGCAGGCCACTGAGCCCAGCTGCACGACACAGAAAACATACAAAGCCCTTTGTTCTGGGCAGCTGATGGGGCGCTTGGGAAGGGCCATCACAGAACCACCGAGTGGCCATCAGAGCCCCCATGGGTGGGGGAGATGCTCACTCAGTTAGAGGCTATCTCCTGACAGAACGCAAACCCCACAAAGCCAAGGGCCTGGCCACACCCATGCAGCGCATCTGTGAACAGGCCCGAGCCGAACAAATCCATGAATAACCCAGGAAAGGTGAGCACCGTAAACCAAGGAGAAAGAAGGAGCCTGAAGCTCCCTGAAGCAGGTGAATGAACGAGGCCACTCAGAGGCCAAGATGTTCACTCTGAATCTCTCTGATCCTATAGATCTTGTCCTCTCCACACTGCACGCACCGCCAGCCAAGAAGCTCCACTGGCATCAAATGTCGCCAGCATGATAAGCAATAGGGACTCCCCCCCCAACCCCATTTTCCAAATCCTGGTGATATTAACAATCTCACATGCTTTTTCAGGCTGAGAGGCAGCCTGGCTTAGGGGCAAAAGTGCACTTCCAGGAACACAGGATTTAATTCTTGGCACTTCAGCTGACCAGTCTTGATCCTGATCTTGAAGGAATGACTTTAGCTCTCTGTGACTCAGTTTTCCGACCTTAGCAGATGGAGATGACAGTGGCACATACCTCACAGGATTCTCCTGAAGATTAACTGAGCTCTTGCAAAGACAGGGCGGAGAGCCATGCGGCACACAGCAAGAGCTCTGCGACGTGAGTACACTAAAGATTCCAGCACAGACCCTGGGCTTGAGTCCCTCATCCACACCCTCAGGGAGCACTCACACATTAAGTTACAAGGAGCCCCCAAGATGCCCCCAGAAGCAGAGGACTTTCACCAGGCAGGTCTAAAAATATTTCTCTGGCCCTGGATAAAGATTCACCCTGAGGAGGGCTGGAGGGAGCCAACTTTCGCCGTGACCAGAGTGACCTTCCTCTTGGAGGGCTCTGGATCCAGGGGCTGGCGTCAATCCCTGGGTGGTTTCCACAGACAGGGGGTAGGTCTGGGTGGTCCGTACCAGACAAATGCAGCTTAGACACGGGTCCTGCACTGACGGGAACGTCTGGTTGTTGTAGAAGATTCTGCCCGTGTAGGTACAGCCTGCCAGAGAGAGCACGGGGGTGAGCGCCAGCCAGGCAGGTGGCTGGTGACCAGGCTCCTGCCAAGGGTGAAGGTCTGAGGGTTTTCTGCATTGCAGAGGGCAGGCCAATTGCTTCCCCAGGCAGTCATCCCGGGGGTTTAGGGAAAGGACAAAACACAGGTCTGGATTGGGTGCTGCCTTTTTTTTTTTTCTCCCTGGATTTAGCTGAAGGATCAGAGTGTCTCCACTTCCAGGGAAGAGAGCATTTCCTTCTCTGCCCCTCACCGGGCAGGATCAAGCCAGAGGGACTAGGAGACACAGTGCCCAGGCACCACAGCCGTCCTCTCTGCTCCCCCACCCTACCCCTACTCAGCCAGTCCCCACCTTCCAGGACATTCCCCCACACCTCTCCTTTTGGCTTCCCCAAGCCCGCCAAGGCCTGATCTGAGTGCTGCCACCTTGATGACATTCATCACAGCCTAGTAAGTATGAATGCAGGTGAGAGCACAACAGGGACATACTTCAGAACATTTGTATGTTATTCGTTAGATAGGGATACATGTTACAGATGTGTGACATAGAGATAGAGCTACTTATTTCATGAAAAGAGATTCGGAAAACAAACCAAGAGGCTAAAAGTGATAAGGGGCCCTTTTTGAATTGTTTTTATTTTTGCTGTCTGCATGTTCTTCAATAAAATGCTACTTCTGAAATCATGAAAAAAGAGGACATTAATATAAAAAAATGAAGCGTCATTGCTATGTTCTCTCGCTGCCCACCAATTGTTTCACAGGTACGGTTCCTTTGTCACCCCGCCCAGGCTATAAGCTCAGCATATCTCTGTATCTGCTTCCAGCACCCATACAGGGCCTGCCTTGGGCAAACTGCTTTACGTCTCTGAAGCCCTCATCTGTAAAACGGGCTTGCCCTGTGCGGCAGTGGGGATGAAGCCTGTGTGGCCCATCCTCTGCATGGAGGAGCCTGGTGCAGGGTGATCCCAGATGCGCGGGGGCGGGAGGGGGGGAGGATCCCCACCGAGGGGAGCAGGGGTGCTATGCAGAAAATCACCTGCAGAACAGTCCGGGCAACACTGTCCAGGGATCCGAATTGGGTGAGGGCAAGAGTCCACGCAGTCTGTCCTCTTACAGCTCACTGAGCCATCTGCCTGAAGGAAGAAAGAACTTCACCAAGACCCCACCTGTAACATCAGGCCCTGTGCCTCCCTGCCCCATTCCACCCTTCTAGCACCATCCCCAAGAAAGGGCAATGCTGTAAACTGGCTGAGGCTTGCCCAAAGGGCTCCATGATGTAGCTGGGAGGTTGGGGAAAGGGGTGGGAGCCTTTCATGAGAACTCCCCTATCTAAGGAGTAGGAAGGTCAGAGCGGGGTTTTGGTCTCTGTGATTTCCTGTCCCTCTCCAGCAGCAGCCAGAGCTCACCACCACCCCATCCAAATTCTTCTCTCAGCCATTCCCTGGAACCCTCGCTCACCCCAAACCTATGGAGTACAATAAAATCTTATTTTTATAGAAAGCTATTCCACCAGAAATGTCTATTTCAGAAGACAAAGGCACCACATATGGTTTCTTTTTTTTTTTTTTTTTTTTTTTTGTTCTCAAAGAATCTGAACATCGATGAAGGTTTTGTGTTGCTTTCTCATACTACGAGTTCTCTGGATCAGTCATCGAGGGGAAAGGCGGAGGATGTGCCCTCCTCCCACCTGTAACTCTGATGAAATGTTTTCAAGTTTTGCAAGGGTCTACGGCTTTTTAACAAATGCTGCATCTGGGAGACACTTGAAGGCTGTGCCTCTCGAACACCAATGTGCACACGAGTCACCCGGGATTAAAATGCAGATCCTGAGTCCAGACTCTGCGTGTCCAGCAGGCTCCAGGCATGGACCTCGTTTTGAGAAATAAAGCTCTAAGATCCAAGGGACTAAATGCTCTTCTAAAGCAGAGAAGAATGCCAACGTGTACCTAAATGATGAGCTGCAACAATAGCGTTTCTCAGGTAAGTGGCTGTGTTTGCATCTGGGGCCACCTGACTCTCACACCTGTGCACCATATCCTTATCCACTTCAGATGAGCTGAGGCCACAGATTCAGGCTCGTGAAGGAAACCCTGCAGTATTGCAGGGAAGCCCTGAACCCCAGAGCCTCGGGCTGTCCTGCTCCTTCAGTTACCCATGCCTGGGGAAATCCTGCTCTTGGGACCCCTGACTCCTCACAAGCAGTGGGTCACACCCCATTCTGTACAGATGGAACCTGCCAGCATAGGAGGGAGACAAAGGGCGGGCTAAGGCAGCCCAGCTTCAGGAGCAGCAGGGATGCCTGGCCAGGAGGGCCTGGTCAGGGGTGAGGCAGGGACAGCCTGGGGGAGCAGCCGAAGGCATGCAGGTTGCCATTCACCTGGCAGATGCATAACTCACAGGGGTCACCAGGAGACCAGATCTGTCCAATCGGAAACTCAACCCCGTTGTCATCGAGAGAGCAGCCTGGCCAGGGGACAGTGAGGGAGAAAGGGCAGGTGGGCACAAGTGCCAAGGAGGCCTGGAACACCTGCCAGACCTACAGCACACCTCCCCCCACACCAAGAACAGCTGCTTCCACACGTGCCTGGTACACACAGCAGGCTCACACAGACATACGCTTACCTGCAAAACCATAAACATATACATTTGTACACCGGCACACACACACTCACAGACACACACGCACGGATGCTGGGGGCCCTCACCTGTCATGGGTGTGGACTCCCGGCAGGTAAAACAGCACTGTCCAGGGCCCAGCCACCACTCCTCGCGGGGGCAGTCCAGTTCTGGACATGGTGTGAAGGAACATTCCACCTCCCCATTCTGGAAGAGAACCGAGGGCACAGGCCAGTGAGGGCAGCTCCCGGGGCCTGGGCCATCTGAAAGCTAAAGAAGAGGCTGGCTGGCTGCTGTCCCCCTTCTAAAAGTGACAAAGAATCTCAAGGGAGGGGATGGAGGAAGGGGCAGGAGGAGGCCGGGAGCACGTTCTGAGATGTCCTGTCTGTTGAGCTGGGGGCCCCTGCCCACCCGGGCTGCAACTCCTACACCTCTTCCCCTCACTTCTGCAATAGCCTCCTGCTCTCTCTCACTCCAGTCTGCCCTCACTCTGCAGCCAGAGAACGTTCTCATGTACCAATGTGATCGCATGGCTCCAAACCTAAAGTCCATCAGCAGCTCTGCCAAGTCCAGAGCCCTCAGCCTGGCCGGCAAAGCCCTTCATGACTTAGTCTGAGGCAGAGACTATAGGGCCCCCTCCTCCCCAAGATCCCTTCCCCCAAGTCCTACCTCTGGTTAACAGGGACCGAGCCCTCCAGGTACCTGGACGGTTCCCTCCCGGGCACTGCACTCCCCGGGGAGCAGAGAGAATGCGTTTAACTGACGATGCCCAGCTCCCTGGCCTCTGGGCACACCCGTCTCTGCCGTGCACCTCACTCCAGGGCTCCCTTCCCTGCCTATCCTGCTTCCCTGGCCAGCTTCTCCTGAGAGCATTCAGAAAATCACTTACGTGAGAATCCTGCACTGAGCCCTGCTTCTCAGATCCCAACCCAAGCACCATCCCTGTTTACAGCCTCTTCTCTTGCCTGACGCCCACATTCTGCGCCCCAGCCAGAGGGACATCTTTAGGCCCTTACAACAGGCCATGACAGAGGGAACTGGGGCTGTCCTGTGTCCAGCTGTGTCCTCAGCGCTCAGCATTGCTCCAGGCACACAGTAGATGCTCTATAAAAAGCTCTGCAGCAGGGTGACCTTCAAGGAGACTGTGGGCCGGCCTTGGTGAAGGCAGGTCCCGTTAATGCCTTTGCTGCCTCAGTGTCCCTTCTGCCACGTGGCAGCTCCTATTCTCCTGGTCAAGGCGCGCTAGGGAAGTCCTGTGCCTGGCCCCCCTCCTGCAGCCACTTACCTGGCAGACACAGGTGGTACACTCGTCACCACCCCCACTGAACACAGCTCCGTCTGCATACCACCGGCCGTGGAAATAGCATCTCACTGCAGAGGAGAAAGGGAGAGGCAGCTCAAGGGCTTTGGGCTGGGGCAGCTACAAAGAAAGGGGAACAGTGGGCAGCGGGACCCTCGGGAAGCTAACATGCTCCCACCATGCTCCACAGCTTGCCCCGCTCAAGGAGCCAACCACTCCCCTCCAAACCCTTGATGAAAACTAAGCTGTTGCTTAAAAACTGATGGAGAATGAATCACATGTAAAATAATGTCCTTAACCAAAAAAAGGGAGGGGACTCCCCAAATAACTAAAGAGTAAGAGAAAAGCAGAAATGAAAAAAGACTGCCCCAGACACCTAAGGCAAGGACTGGGACCTACGCCACCCCTGGAGGCTGGGAGGAATCAGTGAAAGCCTCTCATCTGAAGATCTCCTCTCCAACCTCACTCCAATAAAACAGCCCGAAAGCTGGCTTAGTCAGACGCCCCTGGGTTCAAATACCAGCTCACAACTCACTAGGGACAGATTTGGGGCAACATACTCAATTTCTCTAAGCCTCAGTCTTTCCATCTGTAGATCGGGGTTGATAAGAGATGATAACAGTTCCTACTTCATAGGCAGTATGTTACTATTAAAAAAAGTCTTAGCTAAAAATAATATTTAAAGGTTAAGAAAAGCATTTTTTGTTTAAAGAACACCAGTTTTGTAATTAGTAGGCTTGATTTCAAGTTCTGTTCTGGTATTAACTGGGCAGTCATCCCTGACCTCAGTGAGCCTTGGTTTTGTCATCCATAAAATGGGGCTGTGAATAGTGCTCCCTCAAGGCTGAGCCACACAAATGCAGTGAGACCAAGGGCTGGCAGGCAACAGCACAGAGCCATCAGGGAACATTCATGATGATGATGAGGTCATCCCAGGAAAAGAGAACCACATTTTAAACAAAGGACAAACTCGTTAGTGGGGAAAGGGAGATGCCCTCCCAGTCTCAAGACAGAGCCATGCCAGGAGTGGACTCATAGCCCTTCCTGGCTGTGTGGAAGGGGGGGCAGGGCACTGGCTGGGCTGGGAGCCCAATCGAGCTTCCAAACAACTGTGCACATAGTAGGTGCTCACTTAAACTGGCACTTTGAAATGCTTCGCTTGATCTGAGTTTCCGAAGCAAAAATCAATCTCCTTCCTCTGCTCCACTCACCCTGCTCCCAAAATCACACCAAAAAGCAAAATCCTCCCACCCAAAGCCCGAAGAGTCACTGACCTGGAACACAAGTGCAGCAATCTGACTTCAGGGAGGTCTGACAGGGGCCGGGAGGACACTCTGGGGAGATGCAGGACACATTTCCCGCCTGAGGAGGGAGACATGGTGGTGGGTGGGGGCAGAGGTGGGGAGGAGGAGAACTAGGTCCTACACCCCATCAGCTCATTCCCTACTTCACACCATCCCTCAGGTCTCCTGTGCAACACCAACGCCTCCTAATGGAAGCCATCCCAGGGATCCCTGGGTGGTGCAGCGGTTTGGCGCCTGCCTTTGGCCCAGGGCGCGATCCTTGAGACCCGGGATCGAATCCTACGTCGGGCTCCCGGTGCATGGAGCCTGCTTCTCCCTCTGCCTGTGTCTCTGCCTCTCTCTCTCTCTCTGACTATCATAAATAAAAACAAAATAAAAAATAAAAATAAAAAAAAAGGAAGCCATCCCAGACTGCTGAATGCCACCATGGTGACACAAGGACAGTGTGCAGGGCCCCAGGCCCTAGTGTTACATCCTCCTAAAGCATAACAGAAGCTCTGGAAGGATGCCAGGGAGAGGCGAACAGAGGTTGCTCCACCACTTCCCTGTGCATCTGAGTTTTGAACCAGGTGACTCTACTGGCTATTCAAAGAATTAAATTTAAGACCAGATTTTAAGTGCACCTGGGTGGCTCAGCAGGTTAAGCATCTGCCTTCAGATCAGGTCCTGATCCCAGGGTCCTGGGATGGAGCCCTGCATTGGGCTCTCTGCTCCACAGGGAGCCTGCTTCTCCCTCTGCCTCTGCCTGCCACTCCCCATGCTTGTGCTCTCTCACTCACTCTCTCTCTCTCAAATAAATAAATAAATAAAATCTTTAAAAAAAAAAAAAGGTAAACTCTAAAATTTAAAGTTAAGGCAAACTCCTCTCCCCCTCCCACCAGCCCCCAAGCCAGCCAGAGCTGAGCTATAGTGTTTGCTCCTTCACTAATGAGTCCTGAGATTCTGGCCAATGTTCGTCGCTCACTGAGCCTCGGTCTCCCTATCTGTGTGATGAGCTGGAAACGACCCTTCCATCGGGGATTGCTGAAGATACGGGCCACAACAGGATCCATGAAAGTGCTCAGCCACTGCACATGGGCCCCCATGTGTGGCACCCAAGGGGACCTCGGTACAGGGCGGCGCTTGCTGTCTATGTGCCCTACCCCCTGTCCTGCGGCCTCTGCTGTCACCACCAGGCCAGTGATGGTCAGAGGACGGCAGTGAGGAGTGGTGGACAGAGCCCAGGCCATGGACGCAGACAGACCCCAGCTCACATCCCAGCTCATGCCTTGGTCTTTTCATCTGTAGAAGGGGCCAGGAAAGCTGACCCAGAGGAGCTGCCAGGAGCCTCGGGTGAGGCAACAGAAGAAAAGCCCCGAGCCCTGAGCCTGGAACTCGCCAAGCACTCCTAGTCGAATCTGTGTGACAGCACCTGGCAGTGTCCGGAACACAGTAGGTGCTTAATAACTATTCTTAGAGAAACGAATTTGCCTACAGCAAAATAATCCTCTTAATAAGCTGAGTCTGGTAACAAGCCTCCTCCCTCCCAAATGTGGATACCTTTGTGCTGGCAAGTATTTTGCCTGGAGAGGAAAACAGCCTCCCTGGTGGGAAGTTTCCGAGGGAGTTTCATCCCCTCCCCTTCCTCGATGGATGGATCCTGTTTGCCTGCTGGCTCCTGGCTCCTCAGACCCCCACGCCTTTAAATGTGACAGGTTCCGACCAAAATGCACAACCTGGGAACTCTCCCTCCATTTGACAAGCTCACCTTTAACATCGGATGTTTCCCTCTTCCTCTAAAACCCCCAGATGGTTAGGAAAATACCCGCAAGGCCTTGAGGCTCTTGTGATGCTCACCAGGCAGACACAGACAGTGCAGTTCTCGTTGGGAGGGGAAAACACGTCCCCTTCGGCTCGAATGACGCCACTATGAAAACAGCCTTTGAAAGACAAACAGGAGTGGAGGCCTTAGACATCTTCAAAGTAGAGGAAGCCTGAGGTCTCATTACTCTTCCAGGCATAATGTACCTAGAATCTTCTCTCACCGGCCTGGATGCCCAGGAGTGGCAGATCTAGAAACCCAGGACTGTGTGGTCCTAGGACCCCTGGAGAAGTAAGCAGGAGATACCCACAGAAGATGGCCTAGGAGAGGGTCCCATTCATGTCTGTAAACCCAGAACTCTATTGAGAACATGGCATTTTATTCCCATAAGGCAGGAAGGCCAGTCAGGCATGCCTGGGTTCCAAGCCCCGGTCTGTCCATTCCGTTACCTGAGTGACCTTGGGTATGTCACTTAACCTCTATGGACTCAGTTGTTTTTATTGTGAAATGGAAACACCACCATGTGCCCTTCAGGGACCTTGGGAAGATCCACAGCCTCAGATGTAAGGTGCCCAGGCATTCACATTCAGGGCTCAGGACATAGTGGGAACATGGTAAAAGGTCATGATTATCATTAAGTCTATTCTCATTCTAACCCTTTGGGAGATGTCTTTGCTGCTGCTCCACCTGCAGCAGCCTCAGCATCTTATCACCAGGAGCTTCAGAGAACACAGAAGTTTAGGCCCCTTCCCAGATCTACTGAATGGGAAGCTGTGTCTTAATAAGATCCCAGGGATTCCTGTGAAGAGCAAGTTTTGAGAAGCTCTATCCAAGGACTCGTTAAGATGCAGGGTCTTTATTGTAAGCAGATTATGGGAGTAAATTGGAAAGGGGGACAGAATTTACAAAGAACGACTCCTCTGGCTGTAGAGGGGAGATGGGGGAGGGGACGGGGACCACTGGGTTGATCTGGAGAAACTCAACGAATGAATGAATGAATGAAGCTCAAAGAGAACCCACAGATGATGAAAAGTTCCCCTGAGGGATATCACAGCATAGACCAGTGGTTCTCAAAGTGTGGTTCCTGGACCAAGACATCAGCATCACCTGGGATCTTGTTAGAAATACAAATTCCCAGGCCCTGCCCATACCTGATAAATCAGAAGCTCTGGGGGTGAGGCCCAGGAATTACCCTTCAGGTGATTCTAATGTACCCCACAACTGGAGGACAGTCTTTCAGCCACAGAAGGACTAGGGAAGGGAAGAAGTAGGACCCTGTGGGGAACTCACAGCCTTCCCCAGACCAGCTCCCACCTGCACACGACGGACAGCACCCCCCATCTTCAGAGGGAATCGGGTGGGAGCAAGCAGCTTCACACGTCACCTTTTCACAGGTCACCTCCCCATTCTGCAAGCAGAAGCAGGAGTTCCAGCCATCACAAGGCCCTGGATGCCAGACCAGGGCACCCCCAGGGTCTCTCCCACCTACCTGGCACCAGCACTGGAAACACCCAGGCTCTGTCCAGTGGCTCCCCGATTCATACATGGCTCCCAGGTGCCAGCAGGCAGAGGACCTTGGTGCCATCTGTGTGGCTGCTAGGCCCCTGGGCAAGGACGGGGTCACCTCCTGTAGTTGTGAGGGAGGCCCGAGGGTCCCCGGGAGGGAGGCACTAGGTATAGGGATAGGCACCAGGGTGGCCAGCAGCTGAGTTGGGGCAGAGGACAAGGACGTGAATGGTACAGGGGTGGGAGAAGGCAGGCTGGTGGTCCTGACCCCAGTTCGGGGCCCCGGAGCCCCAGAAGGGGGACTGTGTCCAGGGAAGAGGGCAGGCCGGCCTGCCTCTGGGAGCAGCAGAAGCATCTTGGGTGGGTGCTGCAGGGGCTGCAGGATGGCCGATGGGGCCAGAGCGGCTTTCGAAAAAGCTGAAACAGAAGCACAGGTGTCTCTTGAGGGAGGCAGTGGCGGCAGGAGGCAAGACAGGGGTGGGGGCGGGGGGGTGTCTGAACAAAGCTCCTCCACCACCAGTCACTGAACGTCTCTGGGCCAGTTTCTTCAGCAGCAAAACGGGTCTAATACCACCTGTTCGACCCAAGACCGCAGGGAGGGCCACAGTGATGATCACACAAGGTGGATGGAACAACACCACAAGAGCCAGCCCAGTGACAAGTTGGGAGTAGGTCCCCTGCTCCCCACCCAGAGGTGGCTTCCCAGGAGGGGATGCTAAGGCCTGGGATGAAGGAACAGCCTGGGGAAAGCTTGCCATGAACTAGAAAGAACACGTTCAGTATCTAGATGACCTTACATGCATGTTAATAGGCACACCACTGAGGTATGGCAGTGAGCTGACACGGCACTGTCCAGTGTCCCTGGGAGCCCAGGTTCCTAGGACTCCTGCCAGTCACATGCTCCTCTATCGTTTGTTTTTCCTTTTTACCATTTGAAAGAAAACAAAAGGGTCAGGGAAACAGTAAAATGACAAAGGATGACGAATGGATAAAAAAAGTGGAAGCGGAAGTGAGGACGTGATGAGTTGGAAATAACAAGATGACCTGAAAAAGAACCGATGGAAAAGGAAGAAGGCGGGAGTGGGCACAGGGTGGGCGGGGGTGGGGCCAGGGGCCAGGACGGCAGGCTGGTTGCTCACCTTCACAGGACACGCGGTCAGCTCGGAGCCTGAAGCCAGGTCGGCAGGTACACAAGAAGCTGCCCACGGTGTTATGGCAGGAGTGGTGACAGACTCGCCTTTCCAGGGGCCTCCGACACTCGTTTACATCTGTAGGAGAGCTTCGCTGCCAACAGCTGCCTTGTTGGGGCTGCCGACCTCCATCCCCGAGCCCAGAAGCCTGGGGCAGTCTCCTCGCCATGTTCTCATAGGGTCCATCCCTGCCTCAGGGTATGGGACGTGACTCAGATGTCTAAGAGGGGCTGAAATCTACGGCTGGTTCCCTTGGAAGGTTCATACACCCAGTCGGCATTTAACGGATGCACCAGGGACGCATCTCCCAGCACTACTAAGGGCTGGTTACCTGCTGGCTGGTGGGGATGAGCCCTGCTGGGAATCTCACCTCCAAACCTTCCACCTTCCCACGTGTAAGTAGGGGATAGTGTGGCCCCCTCTGAAAAAGAGTCTCAAGAATCACTGCACTAGTCAACGTAGACTGTGGAACAAATACCAAACTCCGCCAGAACAAGGTCTGTTTTCAGGCCCATGGGACCCCCACCTTCAACTCATGAGCCAAGCTTAAGCCAAACATGCCAATCCCTTTCTGGAAATTTCTGCTAATGGGCTAAGAAAACAGGGGTCTCCTTCTAAACCAGAGGAACCAAGACATAACATGCTTTATTTACCAAGGGGAGCAAAGGCAGCCAAGAAAATGGGTGAGCAGAGAGGAATCCTTGGGGTGTATCTGGGAGAGGGGTAGAAGAGAAACATAACAGGATGAAAGTGGCATGTGGCCAGGAAAAGTCCAAGACAGGGTCTCACACGAGGAGCCACGCCAACCCCAGGGAAAGGCAGGCTCTGAGCAAAGGCTCAAGTGCTTACAGGCTCCAGGCGGCCAGGAGGTCCGGACCGCTGGCCTTTCCCTGTCCCTGGGCTCGCCCTGCCCATCTTTCTGATGGGCAGCCTCAGTATGAAGACAACAGGGTCCCCCCACCTTACCTACACAGGAATGCTGGTTGCCATGGAGATGGAAGCCAGGTCTACAGGAACACCTGTAGCTGCCTACGCTGTTTTTGCATCTCTGCTGACAGGGGGTCCCAAGGCATTCGTCAGTGTCTGCAAGGGACCAGGGCAAGACTGCAGCTCATTTCCCCATGGAGCGTCAGAGCTGTGTGCTCCCCTCTTCTTCTGTTGCCATCCCTCCCACTCGGGGCTGTGGGGGACCCTCCTAGGCCCTCTGTTTCTCACCACCCACATTCGGCATATTAACGAAATCCTCCCTGGACCAGCCCTCTTCTCTCCATCCTCACTGTCCTACCCCAGCCTGGGCTTCCTTTGCCTCTCTGATCTGGAGAAGAAAAAGGGCCTGGAGCCTCTCCTTGCGCTCCTCCCAAGCCGTCCACTACACTGCATCCGGGATATTCCGACCAAACACCCAGGCCACTCTCTGCTCTCGCAGACGCCAATGCCACCCCACAGCTCACAAGCCCTGGGCAGCCTTTCCCACATCCTTCCCTCTCCCTCACCTTTGTCCAGCCATCTTGCAAATGCACCATGTCCTTGTGGGCCTCCCTCTTTGCCCATGTTCTTTTGTCTGCCCAGAATGCCTGTCTGTCTTGTCTGGGGGGAAGACTCTTGTACCTCAAAACTCAGCTTGCATAGCACCTCCTCTGTCAAAGCTTCCCCATGCCACCGTTTGAAATCGTGAAAAACTGGAAATAATCTCTATGTCCATCAACAAGAGAAGACTCAGTACACTATGGGATATTTGTGCTGCAGAGCACCAGGCGGCATTTTAAAAAGAGCAAGGGCAGGTCTGTTTGCCCTGATACGGAGAGATCCCCATATCAGCTCCATTGCTGAGAAGAAGATAGCAAGCAGAGGATCAACTGGATTCAAACCCCCAACTCTAACATGCTCTTGGGCAAGTTACTTAATTTCTTTAATCAGGAAAGTGGAAATAAACAGTAGCAGTCTCACAAGATCAGCCTGAGAATGAAATGAGAACATGCACGTAAAGTGGTCGGCGCGATGCAACTGTCAGCTACTCATCCTGTCTCTGTGAGTACGTACGTGTGTATGGACGCATCGTGGGGACAGGCAAGGAGGGCATGCATCAGAGCAGTAATAACCAGGTGCTGGGTGAATATGTTCAAGTCCTAACCCCTAATGTGATGGAGGGGGGGAGCCTTTGGGCAGTGATTGGGTTTGTTTATTTATTTATTAGTGATTCGGTTTAGATGACGTCATGAAGGGGGATCCCGCATAATGGGAGTAGCGCCCTTATAAGAACAGCCATCAGAGCTTGCTCTCTCTCCCCTGGAAAACACAGCAAGGAGGCGACTGTCCACAAGCCAGGAAGGGGGGGCCTGAAAGAGAATGGCCTGGCACCTTGATCTCGGACTTTTGGGACTCCAGAACCATTAGAATAAATTCTGTTGTGTAACTGGCCCATTCTGTGGGATTCTGTGACAGCAGCCCAAGCAAACTAAGATACCAGGCTTGGAGAGCAGGGTTGGAGCGCAGGAGTGGCAGAAAGGGTCTTGGAGGTAGCAACTTTTAAAATGTATTTTACAATTTATGACTATTTCAAACAATAGAAAATAATACCAGTTTCATAGGGAATCTTTTTCCTTATCTGCCTTAAGAGAGAATGTTTCCTCTGTAAGTAAAAGTCATCTTTAAGGGATAGGTAATTATATTAAAAGATCTCCCTCATCCTCCTCACTCAGGAGCAGACTCCTTCTCTTCCCCAGGCTCCCCCAGCATTTACCCCTCACCCCAACCTAATTCTGCCCTCCCCACCAGACCCAGGCAGCTCAGCCACGGGGGCAGGTGGAGCTAATGAAGGCAGCAGGTGATGGACTGCAGCAGGCATATCTCTTCCATGGAACCTCCCTCACCTCAGTGGCCTCCTCCATCCTGTCTTTGGCTCTCCCCTCAGCATCTCTGGCTGTATCCCTCCACCCTGCAGCACCAGTTCAGAGCAGGGGCTAGACATGCCAGGATTCGAGATGACTCCAGTGCCTCCTCCTGGGATGGCCTTGGGTGAGCCCCAGTTTCCCAGTCAGTAAAGTACGGATGATAACAGTATTGCCCACAGAGGACCATGAAATGCAGTAATGCATGGAGTGCACCTGTTGGGCTGGGTGGGGCCACGCCTTCGACTCAGAGCCTGGCCGTGGTGGCATTACCTGTCTCTGGGCCACTCACCTTGGCAGCTGTGGCGGTCGGCAGCCAGCTGCATGCCTGGCCCACACTCACACACAAACCCGCCTTCTGTGTTCACGCACTGGCCCTCGCAAGAGGAGCTTAAGCATTCATCAATGTCTGGGAAGAGAGAAAACATCCTTGCACAGACCAGTCTGCATGTGGTTGGGTTCAGGGGGAAAAAAAAACTGACCCCACAAGGACGCTGTTTCAGGAGAAGCCTACCTTCAGCAGGGTGGAAACCACGCCGCCCCACAACACACACACACACACCCCGAGGAAGACCAGGCACCACCGGGAAAGTCATTGGCTATGAGTGAACGACCAGATAGCAGAGGTTGAGGGCTGGGCTCCTTTGTGATCCACAGAGACTGGAGGACAGAGAATAGCTAAGACAGAACCATTTCCAATGGCCCCACCACAGGGCAACCCTAGAAGGGCAGAGGAGAGTGAGCAGGAGGGCTGATCCAATCCCATTAAATGTTTATTGAGCACCACTTGTATGTGGCAGATCTGGAGGGGTGCCGCGGAGGACACAAATGTGACCAAGGCATGGCACAGACCCTCCAGCTGGCTACAGTCTGCTAACATTAAAAGCCATGGCACGTGCCCAGATGCTGGAGCCCCACCAGGTGATACATGCCCCACCGGGAAATGCCAGGCCCCAGAAGCTGGAGAACAGATGGGCAGAGGACCACGAGGCAGCAGAAGGAGGGCCACCAGCAGAGAGAGCCTGAGGAGCTTCCTCCTGCCAGCCTGGGCAGTGAGAGGCTGAAGCAGTGGGTTGAGGTTCAGCTGTAGAGTGCCAAGGAGGCCCCAAGGCTTCTGCCCAGGGCAGGGGGACCAGATCCAAGTAGTCCTTTGGGGAAGTTCAGGCCTGTGGGGTGAGGAGTGCCAGGGACAGAACTCCCCACCCCTGGCTTCATGGCATCCCCTCTCTAGGAGCCACAGCAGGTCTTAAGGACCTACATAATCTATGCCACCCACTGCAGTCTGCATCTGAGTCTCCCACCCCCGGCCCCGTGCCTGCCGGACACCTCCATCCTCCCCACTTGCTCTCCTCACAGCCAGCCCCTGGGGACCACATGAATGGCCTCTAGAAAGCCCACCCTGACTAAACCCCATCTCACTGGGATCCCTTGTGATGGTGGCCAGTGCCCCCCACCCCCGCCCCTGCCTGGTGCTAACTTTGACATCATTCTCTGGCTCTTCCAGGTCCAATTTGCCTCTGCAACAAGAAGTGTGTGCAGGAAGTGCTCCCTAGCAAACACATTCATGGGAGGATGACTGCTTCAGCCTTCCCGAAGAGGATGTGGCAATGGGCCCCGAGCACTAAGACTCCTCAGTGAGACCCTTGACCCAGCGGTTCTCCTTCTGGGAATGATGGGAGAGGCCCACGAAAAGCCTCTTTACTGCAGCGTTACTTGTCGTAGTGAAGCATCGCGGAGAACCTACACAATGGACAGCAAGTTACAGCAACCACACACACGGCCGCTAAAAATTACGTTGTGAGGACTGTTCCCCACCCACAATATAAAGTGAGAAAAAGGATGGACAAAAACTTTACGTAAGGTATAATTCCAATTTATGAAACACACAGATCTACATGCCACACACACACACACACACACACACACAGGTGCACACACTCACAAACACATATACATCCAAGGAAAAAAGCAAAAGAAACGACTTCATTTTAGTAAAATATCTCTGAGTAGGGGCTTTGGGGATATGTCTGTTTTTACCTTCTACCCTTCTTTTATACTTTCCAAATGTTCCAAAGTAAGTTATTTTTTACTTTCATATTTGGGGAAGAAACATTATTTATACAAAGTCAAAACTCAAAAAAAAGAGAAAAGAAAGAAGAAAAGAAAGAAAAGAAAAGAAAAGAAAAGAAAAGAAAAGAAAAGAAAAAGAAAGGCTTTCTTTCAGCTCTCTGGAAAGATACGCAAGAAACTGGTCCCAGTGGCTGCCTCTGAGAAGGCAACAGATCTGCCTGTGAGAACGCTTTTAAAATCACAAATAGCACCGTTACAAAATAATTATTGAGGTTGGCTTTCCTGGTCTTTCAAATACCAGGGTCCCAAGGGAACGTTCCGTGGTGAGCCCAGTCTCCAAGTCCTGGTTCCCTGCCCCTCTGTGGGTCTGGCTCCCCGCACTTCACTGGTTACGGCCCCATTAGGGGGTTATCCTGACTTGTCTCCCCTCGGCCTGTTCAGGAGCAGGGATGGACAACAGCAGGAACCAAGCCACCACTCGTCACCCCAGCCCCTTGCTCCATTCCTGGCTCATAGCAGAAGGGACCTGTTTCTGGCCTGCCTCCCTGCCCACGCTCCAACCAGAGCTCGGCCTCACTCAGCCTGGCCTGGCATCTCTCTGGAGGCTGTACTGGCGGGAGGGATGGAAGATGAGACAGGATGCCCACTCGCCTTGCAAACCCACACCATGCCCAGGTCTCTCACCTGTACACCTGATGCCGACAGCTGTCTCTGTCATGGAGAAGCCCACAGGGCACACTCGGGCCACCTCCTGACAGCCGCCATGGTTACAGGTAAGGTCACAGCCATACTCGCCACAGGGTCCATGGACTTCTACAATGGATCACATCCATGAGCGCACACCCTCACCGCAGTGCCAGCTGCCCCCACCTCACGGGGCTCCTCCTAAATTCTGTTGGTAAGGTGGCTCTGGAGGGAAAGACTGGAACTTAAATCCAGCTGTGCCACTTGCTAGCCATGTAACCCTAGGTGAGCCACTAACTTGTGTGCCTCAGTTTCCTCATCTGTAAAATGGAGATGAGAAGGCCTACCAAGTGGGTTGTTGGAAGATGATATTCTGAAACAAAAGCCCTGAGCCTGGAACATAGTCTCAGTGTCAAAAGAGTATTTCCCACCAGCCACGGCCCACCCCCAGTTACCTGGGCAGGTGGCTCCTTGCTCTCCATCCTGGCAGGAACAGACATTGGGAGCAATGCAGATGCCACTCCCACAGCCAAAGGAGCAGAGGGCTGAGAGGAGAAACGCAGGTGAGGGAGTGGGGGGCCGGGGACCCCAATCTGCCCTACATAGGCCAGCCCAGGGAGCGAGCACCCTGCTGTGGAGGATGTCTGGGGCACAGGGACAGGCACTTACGAAGGGTACAGTGCCCACTGCCCATGGAGGGTGCCCAGCCAGGGCAGCAGCCACTCCCGAAGCCCGAGAGGCAGACGTGGGGGCCCAGCCGGCGTCTACAAGAGAGGAGAGAGCACTTTCCAGATTTCTGTGCTGGCTGAGGGATCTGGTCTGCCGTGCAGTGAAAGCCTCCCAGCTAGTCAGTAAGTCAGTCAACAGTTCTTGAGACCTGCCAGAGGAGCAATGGGGAGTACCCCCCTCTCCCCCTGCCGCCAAAATGACCCAGATGGTCTCTCCTGGAGGCAAGACAAAGACAAAGGTAGGAGAGAAGAGACACCAGCTTCCGACAGACACCACATGAACACAGAGCAGCAGCTCCCTCTATCAGGAAGGTCCTTCCTCAGAAATGTACCCAGCTCAGGGCACCCAGCTCAGTGGTTGAGCGTCTGCCTTTGGCTCAGGGCATGATCCCAGGTCCTAGGATCGAGTCCCACGTCTGGCTCCCCACAGGGAGCCTGCTTCTCCCTCTGCTTGTGTCTGTGCCTCTTTCTCTCTCTGTGTCTCTCATGAATAAGTAAATAAAAACTTAAAAAGGAAGGAACGAAGGAACGAAGGAAGGAAGGAAGGAACCCAGGCCACTCGCTCCTTTACCTGGGTCTCTCTGCCCATGCACCTTCTCGGAGAGATCTATCTTACCCACCCTTAGAAGGGTAAGGTTTAGTCTTCTCCATAAGAAGAAGTACTTCCTGGGACATTCAAGTGCTTATCAATTTGCTGATTCATTCATTGTCTGTCCCCCCTCTCATCCTCTGAGGACCAGGGCTTCATCTCTTTGGTCCACTTCAGTGTCAAGAGGAGTGCCTGGCACATAGTAGGGGCTCACTAGATGGCCGTGGAGGGAAGGGCTGAGAAAGGGAAGCCCGGAGAAGAGACAGAGGAGGAAGGCAGCCCCAGAGATAGCATCCCCAGGTGACATCTCTGGGGTGGGGGTGAGGGTGCCAGGAAAGGGGAGCCGGGTGAGGCGCGGCAGGCAGAAGGGCCGTGAACAAGCCTCCCTAGCCTGAAGGGACGCTGGGCAGATGAAGGACCAGGTGATAACAAGACAGTGTGACTGGTGCCCCAGTGGGCCAGGCTTTGGGGTCCTGAGGAGGGCCAGGGGAGGTTTCCTGGCAGGACGGAGTCTGGGCCGAGATGGGCGGGAGGACAGGGCAAGCCCTGGGGGCGGAGGGAGGGGGCGGGTGCTGGAGGCAGAGGGAGCAGGTGCACGTGCTGGAGGGGCCGGCGGTGCCTGGCGCTGGTCCCGCGGGCTGGGCAGGGAGGGGGGTCCGGCCGGGTTTCAGCGGGGCATCCTGGCACGGGGCGAGGAAGGCCCTCCCGAGGGCGGCTGGCCCCGCCCGGGCTGTCCCCCCCCCGCCCGGCGGCCCGCGCAGCGCCCACCTGGCGGCAGGTGCACAGCGGGGCCCGGCCTGGAGGGCGGAGGCGCCCGCGGCGCTCGGGGGACGCTGTGGGGCGTGGCCGGTGCTCTGGGAGGGGACCCCGGGCGCCGGCGCGGTGCCGGCGCCTCCAGGGGACTTTTCCTTCTCTGACGTCGTCGCGGAGGGAGGGAGGGAGGGAGGGAGGCAGCGGAGGGGCCGCCCGGGGGGGGGGATGCTCCCGGCAGGCGCCGTCGCCCACTGGCCCTGCTGCGGCGGCTCGGCGGCGGCTGGGGGCCCGGCGTCCTGCGGCCACCTCGGGGCTCGGGCTCGGGCTCGGGCTCGGGCTCGGGGCCGCGGTGCCATCGGGGCGGCGGGCGGAGGGGCGGAGGGGCGGCCCGGCTGCAGCGGCCCCAGGCGCGTCCCCGGCGGCGGAGCTGCCCCTGCGCGCCCCCAGGCGGCGGCCGCCCCGAGGGTCCCGCAGACACGCGCCGGGCCGCGGCGGGGAGGCTCCCGGGGCGCGGCGCCAATCGGGAGGGAGCACGGGCCGCCCCGCCCCCGCCCCCGCCCCCGCCCCCGCCCCCCGCGCAGGCCGGAGCCCGGGCGTGACCCGCCGAGACCCGCGGCGCAAGGTCCACAGCCGGGCCCGACGCCCCGACGCCCCGACGCCCCGACGCCGCGCCCCCCCGCCCCCGCCCGCGCGGCCCCGCAGCGCCCTCGGCCCCCGCAGCGCCCCGCGGAGGGACGGGACGGGCCGGCCCGGACTCACCTCTCGGCCGCGAGCCGCCCGGGCGGCGGCCTCCCTCCGTGGCTGCGGCCCGGGGCCCCCGGCAGGAGCAGCGCGAGGCAGGCGGCGCGGAGGACCAGGGCGGCCCACATGGCGGGCGGCGGCCCCGCTGGGCTGCGCTCGGGCGCCCGGGGAGGGGCAGGGCGGGGGCCCGGCGCCGCGGAGCGAGACCAGGAGCAGCGCCGCTCGCCGGCCGCGGCCTCTGGACGAGCGCGGAGCCCGGGGCGGGGGCAAAGATCAGGGACCCCTGGGGGCGGGGCCTCACCCGGGCCCACACCCCGGCCCCGCTCCGCTCGGCGGCCTGGGAGGGCTGCGGGCGCCGGACCGAGGCCAGGGCCGGGCCGAGACGCGGGGCTCCCCGAGCGGGCGGGGGCGGGGGCGGGGGCGGGCGCCGAGGCCGGGCGCGGGGCACGGCTGCCCGGGAAGGCGGAGGCAGGGCCGCGCCCCGGTCCACCTGCCCCCGGCCAGGGGACGCCGGCGACGCCCGGGCCCGGAGGCGCCCCTTCGCCCCCTTCCGCGGCTGCCCCGGGCCGGGCCGCAGCCAGAGACCGGCGGGCGGGGAGCGGGGAGCGGAGGGAAAGCGGACCTTCCAGCGGCGAGGAGGCAGCGAGGACGCCCAGACCCCTCTGCCCCGGGCAGGAGGCCCCCCGGCCCCCCAGATCCCGCCACCCAAGCTTCCGCTCACACACTTCCAGGGACGAGGAGCTCACCTGCCGAAGGGGAGCCCAAGCCAGTTTTGCGTGACTACATTTGCTAGGAGGCGCTTTCTCTCCCGGCTAAACAATTCCAGTTCCTTTGGTTCTGCCTCTGCAGCTGCCCTCCCACCGGCTACCTTAAGCTGTCACTGAGATCCCCAACACTGGTGACCACAAATGACCGCGGTGCACCAACAACGGCCTGGGCCTTCGTCTCCTCCCATTCCTTGCAGATACCAAATGTTTATTAACACAGCCCAATAGGACTTGGCTTTTCTGGCAACCGCATGATGCTGGTGGTTCATAGCGGTTTCCATTAGTGGTGTTTCTGGCTGTCAGGCTTTCACGTTGTTGCTCTTGTTTCCTGAACTCAAGCTGCTAAACCAATCTCCCTACCTGAACCCGTGCGCTTCAGTTTTCCCAGATGTTCAGATTTAGGCCCATTATCTCACCTTGTTAGTGTTTTTTTTTTTTTTTTTTTTAAGATTTTTATTTATTCACTCATGAGAAACACAGGGAGGGAGGGAGAGAGAGAGAGAGAGAGGCAGAGACACAGGCAGAGGGAAAAGCAGGCTCCACGCAGGGAGCCCAATGCAGGACTCTATCCCGGGTCTTCAGGATCACGCCCTGGGCTAAAGGCAGCGCTAAACCACTGAGCCACCCGGGCTGCCCTCACCTTGTTAGTCTTGATCCATCTTCAAATCTAAGCAACAAATTCTCAGCGACCAGGTCACCAAAATATTCTGTATTGTAAGATGAGTGCAACTTTCATATTAATGTTCATCCCAAGGGATCTCTGGATGGCTCAGCGGTTTAGCATCTGCCTTCGGCCCAGGGTTCACGTGATCCTGGAGTCCCGGAATCAAGTCCCACATCAGGCTCCCTGCATGGAGCCTGCTTCTCTCTGCCTGTGTCTCTGCCTCTCCCTCTCTGTGTCTCTCATGAATAAATAAAAATCCAAAAAAAAAAAAAAATGTCCATCCTGAGTCCTAAGGACCCTCAGGATCCTACAGCAACTTTCCTTTTTGCCTCAGACATCCAAAGGTGCACTTTCTCTCTGCACCATTCATACCGCATTCCTCGCTGTTACTTAAAAAGTGTTTCAGTATCCACATAGTCTGGAATCTAACCCTGAATTATTCAAGAATAGGGCTAAACATAAAGGCCTTCCTTCACTTGAGCCCACGAAATCTACCACGCCAGTGCCCTTTATCATGCCTACCTAGGCCACCACTCAGTGTCAAACAGGTGCTCCTTCCCAGTCCTGGAAGCTACCCACAAATGCTCGACACAATTACACAGGACTAAAAGTCCCTTTTACACACCTGTCACACCTTGCACCATCTTTTCACACACTCCAACACACCCCAGCTACCTCCTCCCTGAACCCCACAACTCTCTGCCGTGGCCTCCAGTCCCGTCTCTGGCTCACCCCAGAACTATGGCAGGGTTTGCTCCACACTGGCCGGTGAGCACCTGGATAGTGGAGATGCAGCTCTGTGCTTGAAGAAAATCCTCATTTTCCCCTCAAGAGGAGCTCAGGGTATTTAAGACTTAGTAAATTTCTACTGGTCAATTTCAAAAACAAACAAACAAACAAAAAAACAACTTTCTAAATAGTCTCTGGCATTTCTTTCCTTTCCCTGGTTCATTTTGACCTGATGGCACTCACCTTGCTCCTCTTACCATCAGTTTGCTCCTTTTGCTTGCTGTTTGCTTTCTTTTTCTTGGCTTTTGGTTTGTTAGACCTTGAGGCTTCTCAGAGTTTGAACTCTGACAGCATCTAACTTAATATTATTCATCTTCAAGAACTAGTTTAGGCGTATGCCCTGGTTATATATAGTTCCTCCGCGTTTCTTCCCCGCTTCTGTGGCCTGTGGCTTCTCCATAACAAAAGGGACCCTCCGCTGAGGGCGGAGGATCCAAGTTGTTGTTGGCTGTAGAAAGGAGGCCTCTGGCTTCTGACCCTTCCAAATGGTCATGTGATGAGTCAGTGTTTCTATTATTCTCCCAAAGGTCCACTCGTGCAGAGGCCTGGAGTGAGTAGCTCATCAGCGCCTACATGGAAAGGAGCCATTCCAGCTGGCTGTAGCAAAGCTCCAAGGGCAACCTTTCACCCCCGGAGAGGTGATTAACGGTTTTTAAGAGAGGATGTGGGAATGTGGCAGAATGTCAGTTTCCAGAGGATTGCTGGAATTCAATCCTGACTGAATATACTCAAGATTATAGGAAACAAACAAACTGCAAGGAAGGACTCTATGGCTCCCAAAGCCCAGGCTGAAGCCACGGATAGTAATAACCTTCTACTCACTGAGGTCTCCATGCTGCAGGTCGGACCACAAAAAAGCACCAGAATAATCATCCTACCACATGCTCTTTCCGATCTTAGCACCTTATAGTCAATCCTCCAACTAGGATTAACATTTTAAAATAATCACAATGTGGAGACTGTTCGTTGCTTTGCTGCCTCATTAAAGTTGGTCTCTGGCATGGGGGCGAGCCTTTTCAATTCAAACCATGACTTGAAGAATTCAAATCACAGTATTGAGTTTCAAGTTCAAACTGTGGTTTTTGAGAGATGCTGAGGATTTTTTCCCCTTAAGACCCTTAGCTCCCACCCTCAGAAATTCCAGAAAAGGGGGAAAGAACAGTAATGAAACACAAGGAATAAAAAATAAAATAAATACAAGGAACGCTTCTAAGGAAGGAAGCTTATTCCAGAAGACCCCCAAAGCAGAGGTGCTTCCTTGCCCTTTCTCCTTTAAGCTAGAATCTCTCTCTCTCAAAACCACAGTTTGAACTTGAAACCACAATTTTCCTGACACTGTATCAAAGGCTGATTTTAAAAGAGCCTGCCAATATGCCTAGGATCAACCCTACTCTCCGCTGCTGGGACAGAGCAGCCTTTATTCCCACTGGATCACTGGTGGAAATGTGGGTGCAGGCACTCTGACCCACTGAGCTTGAAAGAAGTCAGGCTCTGTTTGCTGTACAGAAGGGTGAACCCCAAATGTGTCCTACTCCTGTATTTTCAAACCAAAGGCGCCAAAGGTTTACTTGATTAAACCAGAGGAAATAAAATCAGACTCCAAAGGGCATGTGGCAACAGGAAGCTGAGAGATGCATGAAGAGCTACTTGCCCCAGCCAAGGAGCAGCGCCTGGGAGCTAGTTGGCCAGACACTGTATACACACCTAAAATGACATAAGGAAAGGCAGCCCAAGCAACTCCCAGGCTCGCCAGGTCACTAACAGAGGCAACTGGGAATCATATGGTGGCTACAGAGTCAACAGCACCCAAAGACCACTGAATTTTAAAAATTACCCCTGGGATCCCACCAAAAATGATTACGTGGCAAAGGAGACACAGAGGTCACTTCACTACTCAAGAGGAGCTGTTGTGGCAGCAAAGTGCCTTGCAGCCACTGCCCTAAAGGAGGGAGACAATGGTGCCCTGAATTAGGCGTCGTGTGACTGGGATGCTGGGGAGTTGGGCAGCAAGAAGGAAAGTGGAAGCAAATGGATCTTTCTTCTTAGATTCTACTTTATTTGGTAAAACTCAGAAACTAACAACCAATTCACCGTCCCCACCTCCTTCTCCCTGAAGAAGGCAGTTCCCCAGAGACAAAAAGGCTGTGGCGGCTTGGGTATCACCCACCATCTTCAGGTTTCAGACTCGGGCAGCTCATGGCCTGGTGGTCAGGCCTCCAGACCCAAAGCTCTCAGGCAAGACAGAAAGCAAAAGGAAGCTCTCACTTCAGAGACAATGAACCCGTCCCGCCCCCTCTTCCCCCTTACCCACAGCCTCCCTGCACCCCCAATCTAAATAAAAAGATAGCAGAGGACAACATATGAGTGTGATACACACACCACACACACACACACACACACACACACACACACACACACACACAGCTTCCTTTCAGCCCAAGAGCTGCAAAATCCCTCCCTGGAAGGAGGACAACTGGCAACACCAATCAAGACTTGGTGGTCCAAAGTGATGGTTGGAATCCTCTGAGACTGGTAAAAATCCAGGGAGAAAATATTCCACCTTCACCCCATTCCCAGGTCTCCAGTGAACTGGTTTTAGTTCAAAGAAATCCCCATTTCCACACAGGTACTGTGGCTTCTGGGACAGCTGGCTCAGGGAAAGGTTTCCCATGGCCAAGAAGACAATGGTGGGGGAGGGGAGCAGGGCAGAGAGCAAAGCCTTCGGGAAGGGCCTGGAAAGGGGATCCCAGCCCTGGGCTAATGGATCCGTGTCAGCTCCTCCACAACTTTGATCAGGTCGTCCGCAGTGGCCTCTCGCTTCATCCCGCTGCCATCATCATACTGCAAGGAGGAAAGGGGAGCGCTGTGAGAGCCACAAGGCTACTCTTCCCTCCCCAGGGAAAGGGGACAGTCAGGAAGAGGCACCTGGCTCCAATGCCACGGCAAGAAGGAAGGTCTCTTCAGAAACCCATACCCCTCTTCTGAAAGGTTCAAGTCAGCAAGACCTACTTACTGACAGCAAAGCTGGCTCAGAGGCTACCATCTGGCATACATTTCTCCCCCTCCCAGGATGTTCCCCAGAGGCACCATCTCCAGTTAGCAAAATCCCAAAACTCCACATTGTGGAAATTTCTCTTCCCTGCAGGATCCTGACCTGATCCAAGAGCCTCCCATCTGTGAGTTGCCAGAGATCCCGCACATGCCTGAACATGCCCTTGCTGCTCCAGCACAGAGGTCACATGCGTAAAGTTCCTAGTACAGTGCCATGACCCTTGGCTACATTCCTTTGCCCTCAGACTCCACCTTCCCACAGGGGAAGGAAACAACTTAGAAAGGGCCACCAGCATTTAAGGATCAAGGCAGGAGGCCCCCAGTGTTCTGAGACCCTACAGCACACCCGGCCTTGCCATGGACTTGTGTCACAGGTGTCGCGTCACAGGTGCAGGGCCAAGTACCACACAACTCACCTGAAGGTTTGCCACAACCTCCTGCATCTTGGGCCGGCTGATGTCCAGGAAACTCTCAATCAAGTCTCCATCAATGAAGCCCGTGGCTGGTTCTGTTTTTCGCTCAGTATGAAAGGATCTCCAGGTGGACGGGGGAGTTAAGGAATGTGTGAGATCTGCAAATAGCCTTACTCTCGGTCACCCCCACCTCTGCAAAGACCACAATCTACAGCAGTCATCAGATGAGAACAGGAAACATTTTCAAAAATCACATTGCTTTTTGGACAGTTTTGGAACTAAAAGACATTAGGTAAAATTATTATCCAAACTAAGGTTTCTCAACTGTTAATGTTTTTAAAGCTACAGATGAGACCCTCCTTAGCACAAAGCCTGGACATATGTGGACCATTTTCTACAAGCGCTCCAGGTAATCAGACATGCACACCGGGAAGAACCATGCTCCTAAGTCTAGCCTGGATCTTCACAGATGAATAAACTGAGGCTTAGTGAGACAAGAGGCATGCCATCAGTCCATCGCCTCCCTCCCAGGCTAGAGCAGGAGCCCTCCCACCTCCTGCTTGGGGAGGACCTTTTCCATCTCCTGGAACGAAAAAATGTCCAGCAATACTTGGATCCTGAGTGTCCTGAGGGGGCTGATCCCTGGGCTTCTGGAAGTTTCCAGCTTCTTCAGTCTTCCCCTTCTTCCACTTCAGTCTTCCCCCTCTCTCATGAGGATTCTCAGATACTGCTGTCCCCAACATCTCCCGAAGTATGCTCCTAAAGAAGTCATCTAAACTGCCTATTTGACATGTAAGGCCAGAAAGACCAAAAGCAGATATATTTCAAGAACACAAATATGTATTTCCAAGATGAACCAGGTAAACTGGATGGTAGGTAGTACATGGGGATTCACTATACTATTTTCTCTACTAGTCTTTGAATTTTTCCATGAGAAAACTGTATTAAAAAAACAGACAGGATCTCTGGGTGGCGCAGCGGTTTGGCGCCTGCCTTTGGCCCAGGGCGCGATCCTGGAGACCCGGGATCGAATCCCACGTCGGGCTCCTGGTGCATGGAGCCTGCTTCTCCCTCTGCCTGTGTCTCTGCCTCTCTCTCTCTCTCTCTCTCTGTGACTATCATGAATAAATAAATAAAATCTTTAAAAAAGAAAATAAAATAAAAATAAAAATAAAAAAACAGAACCAAATACATTTCCTAAGTGGATAGCAGTTTCCAGAAGCAGCTGAGGATAATGCGTCAGTCTACCTGTGCTGGGACATGCCTCTGGGAAGGATATAAAGAGTGCTCAATCTTGCCCACACTCTTGATGACTTTATTGAGTCGATTCTGCATATCCAACAGGAGGTTGTACCAGCTCTCTGACAGCGAGGTCACCAGCCCTGAAGAAGCAAAGGGAGCCGGGAGCTACAGAACACGCAGAGCCCACAGCAAGCATCTTCTACCAAGGGCAGCCCAGGAAAGCAGCACGAGGAAGGACGACCTTGTGGCAGCCTCTGCTAGTGAACTCCTAGGTGGTGTCCAACTGCTCTTCCTCACCCCTCAGAATGGTGGCCCCCTAGGAAAGGGGCCCGTGTGGGAGTGCACCCTGCAGGGGCTAGCCTTACCAATCATGCCATTGACTGTGCCAAAGAGCACCGAGCCCTGTGTAGGAGTGGAAGTCTCGCCCAGATTCTGCATGACCAGAGAGCCATGGCAAAAGACGTTGACAAATTCACCCAGATGGAAGAGACCGACCTCCTGGAGGTGTTGCCGCTCCTCATCAGTGGTGGCAGCACTGAAAGGCAGTGGGAGAAACTCATTCCCTGCACCTCCTGTCCCCACCGGTGGACACTGTGTGCTCAGCCTCTCTGGTGAGTTCACAGTGGCAGAGCCGGTCTGAGAGGCTGCCTGTTGTGGCTTTGATTCCCTTGTGAAAGAATTCTACCTCGTGAAGAGGAGCACCGATGCCTGAAAGAGCACCCAATCAACTGAAAGAGGACGCATCACCAGACCCAGGGGTGCCACCTCCTCCACACTATTCCCAAAGCCACCACTCACCTATCCTTCTGACACACAAACAAGTTAAAGGCATTTTCAGCCCCCAGGAAATTGTCATCATCCAAGATTTCAACAGCACTCATCCAGTTGGGATTGAAGTCTCGAGCAATCTTAAAATAGATAAGGTATAACAAGAAAATATATTCAGCAGTTACACGGAAGCCAGTTCTGGGACCGTCTTTTGGCCAAGGCTGAGAGCCTGCCCTGCAGACGATGCAGCTCTGTATTTTACAACTGCCACTCTAAAGGGATTCTACCCCCAATCTCTGGCCAAAACATCCCATTTGGTTGTAACTGACCAGAAATGGAGCCTACTCAAATTCAAGTTGAGGGGAAGGAGGTCTCTGAAAATACCTAATCAATGCAGAATGTACACCCCAGGGAAAACCTTCTGCCCCCACTGGACTTGATTACCCCCATCACCAGAGAAACACTTGCAGGGGCCAGATCCTAAATGAGAGGTCTGCTCCCGTCCCCCAAATACCTCTTCAAAGTTCCCCTCCATGGGCTTGTAGGCAAGCAGCAGCACCGATCGCATCAGGTCACCCACCAGGATGAAGTCGCCCTTGGTCTTCAGGTAGAGGGCCATGATATTGTTGTAATGATTGCACTCAGTGCGAAGCTCCTTTTCTGTTGTCCACTCATAAAGCCGAACCTGGGAAGGACATCTTGTTTCTCTCAACCTGAGGGGCCCAAACTCTCGGACTGACCACTGTCCCCCTCCTCCACCCTCCATCTGCAGCACCATTTATCAAGGGGCACCATGGGATGTGATATGGTTTGCTGTGGTATTTGCATGAACATTTTTTATTTCAGTATTATATATTTACGAAATACGAAAATAGAGCGAGCACATCAAAACAATAATACAAAGTTTTCCTTTACATAAAAATATGAGTCAGTGTAAAGAAAAATGCTAAGTAATAAACAGTGATGCTAAGGACACAACAACAAAAGATGGTCTTCTCATGACTGAAGGGTGATAACTGACCAGAAATATTTCTGGAAAAAGAAGATCCATCTCCAGTTTCCTGATCACAAAGGAACAAGATGGCCTCCCAACAAACCGTTTTTTCTGAACCCTTCTGAAAACATACATTTCCAGAACATTCTGATGTGAACGCAACAAGAAGAGAAAATGGAATGGAAAGTCCAACAGATACACTGTCAAATAACTAAAGGACTCTTCAAGCGTTAGTCTGTGGCTGCCCAAGGGCTTTTGTCCTCCTTCTGTCTTCTCCACTGCAATGTTTCTTCAGTTACGACCATACTTCCAAACAAACGCAGATGCTTTACAATTAGCATACAGATGAACGGATATTTGGCACAACCCAGTCAGAAAAAGAGAGACTCAACTCCCTGGAGAAGCCTCCACTGGCAGACCCTTCAGGATCCCGGTGGTCCCATCCCTGGCTTCTGCACACACAAGAACTCATGGGCAGAATATATTAAGCCATGATTTCTCGGGGTTGTGTAAAGAACCTGACCTCCAAGATTTATGCATGACAATTACATTGACCACCACACCCCCACTGGCAGGGTCAGGGGTGCCTAGAGCACCCCATATTTGTTAAGCCCAGACTAACAGAGGAAGGAAAATGGGGCCAAATGTTCCATGTGCTACTGGCTACACCCCCTACCCTTCCACTCCACACTCCCAGTCTCCCAACCTGCTGTGAAGACAGTCAAGGCTAAGGTAAGACATCATCAAAACCCAAGATGCCCATTCTTAACCCAACAGGCTCTACATGACTGCTGTCTAATATGGGAGCCATTAACCACATGTGGCTACAAAACACCAGAAATGTGGGGTGCCTGGGTGGATCAGTCACTTAAGCATCTGACTCTTGATTTCCACTCAGGTCATGATCTCAGGTAGTGGGATGGAGCCCTGCATCAGGCTCTGCACTCAGCAGGAAGTCAGCTAGAGATTCGCTCTGTCTCCTCTCTCCCCCTCCTCCTCCCCTTCCCCCAGCACACACTCTCTCTCAAATAAATGAATCACATATCACATCCCATGGTGCCCTTTGATATATGGTGCTGCAGATGGAGGGTGTGTGTGTATATATATATATATATATATATATATATATATATATATACACACATACATATAAAATAAATAAATAAAAGGGGGTGCCTGGCTGGCAGTCAATTGAGCATCTAATTCTCGGTTTTGGTTCAGGTCGTGATCTCAGGATCGTGGGACTGATGATCCCCATGTTGGGCTCTGTGCTCGGCAGAGTCTGCTTGGGATTCTCTCTCCCTCTGCCCCCTCCTGCTCATGTGTGTGCACACATGCTCTCTCTCTCTCTCTAAAATAATAAATCTTAAAAAAAACCCAAGAAAACAAAAAACACACTTGAAATGGGCCTAGCCCAGATTGAGCATACTTTTGAGTGTAAAATATAAATCAGATTTTAAGGTCTTTGTATGAAATACATTCACAAAATATCTTCTAATAATTTTTATATAAATCACATATTGAAATAATAGTTTAGATATATCGGGCTACATAAAATACATTCCTAAAGAATGTATTTATATATTCCATAAAATACATTCCTCATTTAACTTCATCTGCTTTTTACTTTCATTCACATGGCAATAACAAAGTCCAAAATCACACCTGTGGCTCCTATGGTATTTCCTTTAGACAGCAATGGCCTAAACACCTGCTATCCTACCTCGTACCCGACCCCTCCAACTCCTGCCCACGAGCTCTGACCCCCCTGGCGCACAGTCACAGGGCAGCCTCTCCTCTGGCCATCCCCTTTCTCTAACTCAAGGGTGGCTTTTTCACAAGGACTCCAAGCCATCTCCCTCAGCCTCCCACTACGGCTGGGACTGGGGGACAGACGTCCTCCCTGCAATTCCTGCCAGCCCTTTCTCACTTCCATCCTGCCTCCTCCCTAAAATACCAGTCCCGAAGCTCACTCTACCAGACTCTGCCAGCACCACCAAGTCTGGAGCAGCCATGCACACCCCCACCCAACATTCTCTCCAAACAACCTCTTGTAATTCTTGGTGACTTCTACATTCAGAGAAGACCCAATACTGACCTCTTTCCGTTCTTGACCCCCTTCTCCCCACATTATCTTGTCCAACTAGTGGTCACCCCTCAGAGCCTGTCACTAAAAACAACTCCAGAATCTTGTGTCCTCAGTTTCACTGTTTCTCAGATGCCCCGAGTCCCTCAGCATAAACTTTGAAGATTCTCGACCCCATTGCCCACTCTCCCTTGATCCTGCTCACCAAACATAACCCAACTCTGGCATAAGTCTAGTCTTCAACAACAGCTAAGGAAAAACAATGGGAGCCCGATGACTGGTCTCACTTGAACTTCGAGACCACTCATGACAGGGAGTTCCTCAGACTTCCCAGTAACTGGATACTCTCCTGGTCTGTTACACTCCAGGTCCTGAAACAAGAAGCCATACCTCCTCAAACCTCTACTACCTCCACTTCTACCCTTCCTCTCAGCTTCCTCCCAGAGGACGGACACAACCAATAGAGGACCTCCGGTGCTTTCACCATCTGCGGCCCACACGGCGTAGAGGGTCCCCCCTCTCATAGGTCTAGTCAAAAACACGGCTCCAGCCCCTCCTCTCTTATAGACCATTTTCATCAGCACAGAAACATAGTTGTATTTCCACACTCAAAAAACTAACAACGCCCGCCCCCTTCCCCCTCACCCCCCCGCTGCCCTGCAATCACCAAGACTCTTCTTCACTGCAAAACTTGCCAAGAGCATTTTCTAGTTTTCTAATGCTAGCAGCCCTCTCCTCGCAGTCCTGGTCAAACCCTCTTCTATCAGCCTCCCATTCTACCGCTCAAGCAAAGGAGCGCTGGTCCAGGGCAGTATCACCTTCCCTGTTGCTAAAACCAGCGGCCAACTCCAATCCTTAGATTACCTTCTGGCAGCATTTGCCATCTACCAATTCCCTCCTACCTGATAATGCTTTCTTTCCGTAGCTTCCAGTTTTCTCTCTTGGTCCTCTTCACTCATCACCATTCTGTCATCTTCCTCATCACTCCACCAGGACTCAGCCTTCCCATCTTTCCCTCTCAGTGCGTGGGTGAGCTTATGGCACCCCATCCAGACTGGTGGTTTTAAATGCCGTGTCATAACCAGTACCCGGCCATCCTCAGCCCAGCCCTTGCCTGGATTCCAGACCTCTCACCCAGCAACCATCCTGACATCTTCACTAACCCTGACTACTGAAACTACTGACACATGTCCAAAATCAGGCCTCTGATTTCCCTACTGACACATAGTAAGAAAAATATATTTGAGGATGTCTGGGTGGCTCAGTGGTGGAGTATCTGACTTTGGCTCAGGTGGTGATCCTGGGATCGAGTCTCTCTCCCTCCCTCTCTCTCTCTCTCTCTCTCACACACACACACACACACAAATTTGGTCTCTGCCCCACTTCTTGACTCAGAGCTCCTAAAACCCTTGTAACTTCCTAGGTGTGAACAGTATTTTACACTGAGCTCCTAAATCCTCCAGAATTTCCTGGGTGCTAGGAGTCCTTTATTCTGATGAGGTGGATCTTGGTGGTTCCTGGATAGTTCAGGACATGGGCTAGTCACCATGACGAGAAGCCTAGACCTGTATGCCCTCCTCCCCAATCCTCTGGGGAAGGGAGAGGCTAGAGCTTCAGTTAGTGGTTGATCATGCTGGGGCACCTGGGTGGCTCAATGGGTTGGGCATCTGCCTTTGCCTTAGGCCATGGTATCAGGGGTCTGAGGATCGAGTCCTGCCTCAGGCTCTGCTCAGTGGAGAGTTTGCTTCTCCCTCTTCCTCTGTGCATGCTCTCTCTCTCTCTCTCACAGATCGATCAATCGATCGATCATGCCTTGGTGATGGAACCTCCATAAAAATCCATCAAGTACAGGTTCAGAGAGCTCTCGAGTTGGGAGGATGGCATACATCAACTCCACAAGGAAAGAAGCTCCTGTACTCAGGACCCCTGTGGACCATGCTCTTATGTTCATCTGGCTCTGTGTATCCTTTATGATAAGCCAGTAAATATAAGTAAACATTTCCTTGAGTTCCATGAGCTGTTTCATCAAGTATCAAACTTGAGAGGAGGCTGTGGGAACCCAACTTTGTAGCCATGTTGGACAGAACTTTGGGTACCCTGGAGCCCCAGTGCTGGGGATAATGTCTGAAATGAGGACAGTCTCGTGGGACTGAGCACATAAGCTGTGACATCTGACAGCAGCTCCGGGTAGCCAGGGTCAGAACTGAATCACGACAGCACAGTTGCTGTCTTGAGTCAGAAAACTGGTTGGTGTGGGGATAAAAACCCTACACATATGGTGTCATAGTGTTGAGTAAAGAAACATTTCTCTTCACCATCCAAACCCACTCTATTCAGTCTCACCCTGTCAATAAATGGCCATGCCACCCACCCTTCCTGTTGCTCATGCCAAAAGTCTTGGCCCTTTATTCCCCCCAACACACAGGTCATCTTCCATGCAGCATCATAGCCTCTCCGTGTTCACCTCTTCCATCAGCAATCAGCAACCTCCTCCCCGCAACAAGAGGCTGTTGTCTCCATTACCACTACAGCCTCACAGATGTCATCAATCCTGTCCTTGGGCCCCTCCAGCCTTTTCCAAGGTGTAAAGTGATCTTTCCAAGACCAATGTCCAATCACATCCAAATATTTGCTCAAATCCTCCAGAAATTTCCAACATTCTCAGAGTAAAACTGAAAAGTCCTTAAACAGCCTGTGCATTCGATCCCCTGGCTGCTCCTGATTGACCTCTCTGCATCCTCTGGCTCACTCCCACCTCCGACTCCTTGCACTTGGCTTCTCCCAGACACAGGCATGGCTTATCCCTCACTTCCCTCAGGAACCTGCCTGGAGGTCACTGTATCAGCAGAAGCCTCGACCCTGTGATCAAACAACCATCTCCTCCTCCCACCCCATGCTCCTTTTGACACTCCTCCAGTCCCTGTCCCATTTTTATTTTTCACCATCTTTAAAACATATATGTACTATCTGCTCATAAGCCCCAAAGGGCAGCTCTTTGTCCATTTTGTCCACTGCTCTATCTCAACACCGAAATATGCCCAGCCCACAAGTGTTCAACAAATAGGTTGTGAATAAAAACAGCTACCGAAAGTCTTGACTTAATTGATGCTTTCTCACTCGCATACTTCTCAGCACCTTGAACAACCCATGATGCACTGGGGGACTCCAAGAGGGGACACAGGACACAATATTTCCCAAATGTACTTGACTACAAAACTGTTTAAAACTTTTTTGCAAGGGAGGAGGAATCACGGCAGAAGAGAAGCAGACTATTCCACAGGATCAGTATTCTGGGGATATACATAGGATAACGCAGTTTGGCTCACCTTGTTCCATAAGGATGAAATAGTCCCCTGTCACCACACATTTCGGAGTGGTTCTCACCCTTTCCTCAATATCCACAGCACTTAGGATCTGATATGCAAAGGGGCTTCCCATAACGGAGACTAACACCTGAGCCAACCTGAGTTCCTCCCTGGACTCCTAGTTCCACCTCCCATTCCCAATACTCTGTCATTCTTAAAATCTGTCGCATACCCAGCCTCAGGGAACATAAAGGGGACATGCTCTGTAGACGATGGTGTGCAACCTAGGGTGTGATACCAAGTGGTGTGGGCCTCACCGTGCTGTTGATGCTGGCTAACAGCTTCCCATTAAATTCCACCATAGAGTACACAGCTCCTTTCACTTCCTTCTCGGCCACAGTCTGTAGCTTTCCTAAAGGGAGAAAGACAGACTCTGAGACTCCTTTCTTAACTCATCCAAAGAATCCTGATTCCCCCTGGCTCGAATTCCTGCTCCCAAACCACACATCAGAATTCAGGAAATGGAGTCAGTGTCCACTGGGGTTAGCCACCACCACAACTGTGAGCCCCAACATGATGTGCAGGGACTGCAGACTGTGCCTAAGATCTGCCTGCCCCCCCAAAACTGTTGATCCAAAGTCCAAGATGGAGACCAACTCTCATCTTGGCCATCTGAGCTGAGGTTTTTGGCTTGATAGCGAGTCTTTAGAACCATCTTATGTGGGGGAGATGAGAAGAGATGGATAAATGAACACGAAGCGCTAATACTGAGCAACCAAGGGGAAAGCAAATCTAGGACTCCTCTTATCTTGGCGACTAGACTTTCTTACTTATAGTTTACATCTCCCCTCATCTGCCTTTCAAAGAGTAGAAAAAGAAGAAGCACAAGCCAAATTTTACTTGTGTGTCTGCTCACTCCCCTCCCCCAAAATTTATTCCAACCATCAGCAGCCTGAGTGGAAGGAACAAAAGTGCTCAGGTCGTAGCAACTAACCCAAGCTCTTCTGCTGCTTAACTAAGCAAGCTCTGAAACCAAAATGGTTACTTTCCCAGAATTTTAAATCTCTCAATAGCTGGGGACTGTGCCCACTCACCGTCAGAATACTGAAAGACCACAATTCGACCTTGCTTGGGCTCTGCCTCTTCGGGATACACCATGGCTGTGCCCACAATGAAGTACGTGTTGGGGTCTTTGCCCAGCTTGCAGGAGACCAGGCTTAGAGCATACTCATTCTGCAGAAACTGGTGGGCATGAAGCACTGGAAGGAGAGCCAGAGAACATGACTAGCTGCTACTGATCCCCACACATGTGACCCTGTACTCCAGGGGGGCCTCAGCTTGGGTCCACGCACAGTGTCCAGCTCCTGTTCTTCCTATCTCCTCGGCCTGTCCATCCCTCACCAGCCTGTGCTGACAGGAGGCGGCCCAGCACCCTGGATTCCTGGCCAATCCAGAGGCCCCACCCCTCCTTTCTTCTCCTCCTAGAATGGTCTACCACAAGGTCTATCAAACTGTGGAATCGATCAGAGCCCAGAATAGACTGGTTCAGGGAGGACATAGGCACAAAATGACAGAAAAAGCTCATCTGTACCTTCAAAGGTATGCTGGTCAATGATGAGGAGATTGTGCACTTCCACCTCTTCTCCAAAGGAGGTCTCATGCGGTGCTGTGCTGCTGGAGAATAGCTTGCTGGAGCTAACGCTGCTGGACAGGGCCTGAGAACAGAGAACACACAGTCCCTTTCAAAAGCAGACCAGGCACTGGAAGCATCCAGGTGATGGGGTCAGCCAGGATCAGGGAACAGAAGCCGAGTCTGAATGAGGAAAACTGAAGGTTGGCAGCTCAAGTGGAACCTGAAGAACAGAGAGCTCTGGAGGAGAAGGTTCAGGGATGGAGGATATGGAGCCAAATTCCGTATAAAATTGACACAGCAGTCCAAAACAGAACAATCTAATGGTTACTAATTACCATTAAAACAGTGATGCCAACTCAATCAAACCAAGCTAATGAGGAACTAAGGTAACCTAATAAGGGGAGAGACTCCGTATCTCTCAACGGAAAGAGCAGGGTGCACATGAAATAGAAAGGTGTAAGAATCATATAACCTGGATTAAGGAAAGAAGTCTCACCACAGATGTTTAGGAGCAAGAAAAGCATAGAATATGTAATGTAAGACAATCAGCTAATACCTCCAATGAGTCTATTACATGGGGCTGTAAATTGTCCTACTATCCTCTGTATTTCACAAATGAGAATTTTAAAGTTTAGATTTACCCAAGGTCACACAGGCAGCGATAAACCTTGAAGCCAGTTCTGTCAGACTCCAAATCTCACTTCTTACCTATTATGCTATGCTGTCCCCAATTATGCACATCCCACAAAGTATCCAAATTGATGATGAAAGAGAATTATTCATCCTGCAAGGAAGGCTACAGAGTAGCAGAATCACTGACCACCACACTTATCCCCAGTTCTTTCCCCAACGCTCCGAGGGGGCCAAATCCAGCTCACTACCTGTGTTCACACTGGAACCCAACTACCTACCTGCTGTCTGTGGCTGTTTCTTTCATGGCACACTGGAGTAGTTGCTCCCTATGGTTGACAATGCTATACATATTACATGATCCTTTCCAGAAAAGTTTGTCAGCCCTGCTCTAATGCTATCTTTCTCTGTCCGTGCCCTCACCTGGGTGCTAGCACTGGGCCTCAGGGCCGTTGTGCCGCCACTTGTGTCTTGGACTTCGATCCGGCTGGAGAGGACCCCAAAGCACTGGGACACTTCCTGATAGCAGATCTTCCTGGAGAACAAGTGCAGACAGTGCCTCTGAGAACAGGTCTGAGAGGGGAAGCACCCCACACCAACAACCAGATCACTGTGTTCTGCGGCCCTCCTGCCCTGGCCCCCCGACCCTGGCCCTCACCTTGGAGACTCATAGAGGGGAACGGTGCGGATGTGCAGTTTCTGGATCTCGTCGATGGTGCCAATGGTGAGAGTGCTGTTGTTGGCCAGTGCCAGGCTGGAAAGAAGGGTCTAGGTTTAGACTGAGTAGACCCAAGAAAAGAAAGGATACTACAAGGTAACTCCACAAGGGGAAGAAAAACAAGACATAATTACACTAGCTTCCTGCGGGCAATGGTTCTCCACCTGGACTCATGCTAAAAATCACCTGGGGAGACATGACATATTCCCACTGCCACCCCCATCTTATTTATTAACAGGTCCAGCTGAGGTTTTTAACTGTTCTCCATTTAATGCTCTTGTGTAGCATTTGAATCTAGAACAGAGATTCTCAAATTACCATTTGCATTAGAATCAGCAGGAGGGCTTATTAAAGCAGACAGCCAGCCCCTACCCCTCCAAGGTCTGAGTTTAACATTTCTTATCTTTTTTTTTTAAGGACCTTATTTATTTATTCATGAGAGACACACAGACAAAGACAGAGGGAGAAGAAGGCTCCCTGTGGGATCAAGCTGTGAGACAAAGGAGAGGCTCAACCACAGAGCCACCCAGGCATCTCCCTGAGTTTACATTTCTAATGAGTTCCCAACTAGTGCGGTGGCTGCAGGTGAGGGACCATACTTTGACCAAGTCTTGCTTTAGGGGAATGATCTCTAAATCAGGAATTCTGAAACTTGACAACCCTTTGAATAACCTGGGAGGTTTTCTTGAAAATACAGATTCTATGGTCCAAACCCCAGATCTACTGAATCAGAATCTGAAAAGGATTCAAAAAAATATATACCTTTTAAAAAGTGTCCCAGGGATTTCTAATGGGTAGCCCAGATGTGAGAACCTCTGCTTTACGTTTCCCATCTCAGCTACTTACACTGATTTGACTTTGGGAAAAGGCTAGAGGAGGGTTTGAGGAAAACCCCATGATGTCCTCAATCAATGGCTCCTGTTAAAGAAAGGAAAAGAGGCTCACCTGTCAGGATACCCATCAGAGTTGAGGGGACACATGTAGTTGACCTCCTTGAGGTTGACATTGGAAAAGACCAACTTGTGGTTGCTGCTGTAGATGACAGTGGGGCGGTCAGAGCAAGCAAAGACGTTGGTGGTAGAAAGAGAACGGAAAGTCCTCAATACCGTGGGCTGTGTGCCCAGAGTCACCTTCTTACGGTCGCTCAACAGGCCTATAGAAAGAATGGCATCAGGAGAAAGAAGGAAGGAAAGGAAACAAGACAAACAGCTGGGTTGTGAAGGTTCAAAGCAGTACTCAAAGGCTACGGCAACTCTACACTCCTTACTTCTCCAAAAGCCCTCCATTCAAAGTGTTATTCTTACCTGTCTCAATGTTGAGCCCGAAGTAGAAAAGTGCCCCATCTCCCAAGGCACAAAGGAGATAGTGGCTACTCTCAAAAGTGGTCATCAGGATGGAGCGAGGAATGATCTCTGTGGGAAAGGGGCACATTAAGACTTGCTCCATTTTCTCATTCCAACCTTCAAAAGATCCTTACAAAACACCTACCTCCACCCAGCATCTCTTTGTGCAGCAGCTCAAAAGACGGCAGCTTCAAGATACGTGCAGAGATGTCAGTCCACAGGCCAATGGCACAAAGAGGGGACAGCCCATTGCTGTCTCCCAGCGGCGTGATGTCCAAGCAGGCCACTTCATGTTCCATCTCTGTGTGGCTGAACAAAGATGAATATGGCAGAGGAAGGACCCTAAGGATGAAAGAAGCCCCAGAGAATAGGAGAGGAAAAAAACAGCAGACAGATAAACACACACCTGATCTGTCGGAGCTCCTGAGGATGGATCTGCAAGTAGTAGAGGGCCCTTCCCACAGCTACTACCACCTGGCTGCTGTTGCAGGAGGCCACACTGATGTTCTTGCCCTGAGGCTCCTTCCACTCACTGACCAGAGCTTTGGGTTCCTGAGAGACCAATCTCACAGATGCTGAAGTGATCTAGAAAAAGAAGAGCAAGGTCTCCAAGCATCTGCTGGGATCCATACACTAGTGGGAAGGTGGTAAACAGTGCCCTAGTGGAGCCCTAAAAATAAACTACAGAAGTCCTCTCTGCCATATGTATTTTTTCCCTAAACTCCTGCAACGATTAGTTCTGATAGATGCCATTTTTAGTTGAAGCCCCAAATCAGACAAGCTGAAGGCTGCTTCCAACTTACCTACCTGCAACCAGAAAAAAAGCAACTTGTTTTATTCTGATTAAGTCTTGGGAGAGGTAGCAATGGAGGAAGACCCCATGACTACCAGTCTAGCAGTTTTTCTCAACCCAAAATTTAGTCCTCTAAAACAGCCAAGTTCTTTACTGTGCATGAACCATTAAAATTATTTAAACCTTGCAGGTGTCTGGCTGGCTTAGTCAGTGGCATGAGTGTGTAACTATTGAGCTCAAGGTCATGAAATCAAGCCCCATATTGGGTGAGGTGATTATTTAAAAATAAAACCTTGAAAAATAAAATTCTTTAGAAAAGGCTATGAAAATATCTTGAAATACACTTTAAAAAATCTATTTCATCACTGACATAAAACAAAAAGCTGATTGATGACACTGTAACATATGTATCAATTCATCTTAACCTATCAAAGCTGACCTCCTATTAATAATAGATACATGAACTGGAACCAGTCTTTAGGCTTTAGTTAGAAAAACTCGCAAAGCAATGAATCAGTATCTGTACACCTCCCACACTTGGTCCACAAACCAAAATAAACTTCCCTCTGGCTTTTATCAAATCTACCACTGCTAAAAGGAAGACCGAAGTGGATAAAAAGACGGAAAGAAAGTGCCATACCTGACACTGGCAAACATGGACTTTGGCCACAGTTAAGAAAAGTCAAGAGTTGAGGAGGGTATGCAGAAGTGAAGAATGCCAGGGGTCATTCCAAACTAAAATCAACCGGAGGTGGGCATGGTGCTCAGAAATCATGGCTAACAAGTGTCAAAAGGATATGTGACCCCATACTGCATATACAGATTTAAAGCAAATTCAAAACAAAGTAAGAGCTCTGGTTCTAATAATTTATGTGAAAATGCTGTCAATAGTCAAATATGGATGGGAGCACTAGGCCTAAAGAGGTATATATTATTACAAGGTAAGAAAAGTGTCTCAGAAAATAGAGCATGGTTAGTGCTAAAATGATAAACCAAAACCATAAAAAATATTATGATCCCAGTCTGTAAGAGAATGTGAATAAATACAACATATGTATATTTGTACAAAAAAAAAAAAAGATAAAAGGAATAACTCCAAAGTTAAGAGCTGTTGTCTTCTCTGAGTGGTGGGTTATTGGGTAATTTTAACTTTTTTTTCTCTAGGATTTGTTACTTTCAGAGGCATAAGAATGGACTGTTGTGAGGCACCTGGGTGGCTCAGCGGTTGAGCATCTGCCTTTGGCTCAGGGCGTGCGTGATCTCAGGGCCTGGGATCAAGTCCCACATCGGGCTCCCCACAGGAAGCCTGCTTCTCCCTCTGCCTGTGTCTCTTCCTCTCTCTGTCTCTCACCGAGAATAAATAAATAAAATCTTAAAATAAATAAATAAATAAATCTTAAAAGAAAAAAAAAAAAAGGAACTCATAAAATCCTGCAGTGCTCTATACTGCACTCTAGATCAAATTCAAGTCCATGGGGCTTGCCCCATTCTCAGTTACTACCTGGATGAGTTGTTGATGAGCCACGTTGCCACAGAAGAAAGTCTGCTGATCATCCACAAAACCCATCAGTTCGGTTTCTTCCACTTCCTCTCCGTTTAACATGAGGACTCTGCAGGAGGAGGGAAGACTGGGTCAGCCAGACCTGCTCTCCCACCTTGCAACCTTGACAGGAGCATCTGGAGTAGGCGCCAGACTCACCCTTACCTTGTCTGGCCCACAAAAGAGAGCACCAAAGTGTCATCAGTCTCCCGGTTTGGGTCAGACCGCAGTGGCCACAGACCTGGAACAAAGATCAAGGATAAAGATGCAGAGCAGAGCCCAACACTCGGGTTGCCACATCTAAAGAAAGGCAGCCTGGCCTCAAGAAGGAGCAGGAACTTTGTGGAGTCCACACTGAAGCTAAAAGAGCCACTCTCTTCTTTCCTGGCTTTAAGATTCCAAAGAAACTATTTTTAAAACTGTTTTGAGCTTAATATTTTAAAGTTTTTCCTTTGATTCCAGATAGGATGATAACATTTCTAAGACTAAAAAACAAAATTTATCTTTAAAATGTGTACATAGAAGTTTCACTCCAGGAAACCCATCCCCCAAATAAGTCATCAATAGTCTCTTGTTCAGGGCAGCCCTGGTGGCGCAGCGGTTTAGCGCCGCCTGCAGCCTGGGGTATGATTCTGGAGATCTGGGATCAAGTCCCACGTCAGGTTCCCTGCATGGAGCCTGCTTCTCCCTCTGCCTGTGTCCCAGCCATTCTCTATCTCTCTCAATCAATCAATCAATCAATCAATCAAATCTAAAAAAAAAAAAAAAAGGAAAAAAATAGTCTCTTGTTCATTCTTCAAAAAAATTTTTTTTAATTTAAAGAATTTGGTAATCATTGTTTTACAAGTACAAATATAGGGGCGGCTGGCTGGCTGAGTTGGTGGAGTGTGCATGTGTGTGGGTCCAAGCCCCATATAGTATTTAAAAATAAAATTTATAAAAGGTTACACAAGGACACACACATATAAATAAAACCTATCATATACTGTTCTGCACTACGCTTTTCCATTTTATACTAAAGCCCTTATCACAACAGTACCTTGTTTTTGACAGTGACACAGCATTTAATTGTACAGATGTACCAGTTTTAAGTCTCCACTGATGGGCACTTTTTCAGTATTTTGCATATAACGCCACAACAAATGATCTTGTATTTACATCACTCTGTCTATATGAAGGTCTATGGGATTGATGCTTAGAATTAGAAATGTCCATAAATCACTAACTTAAATGCAGGTGCAGTTTTGGCAGAGTTTACCAATGTCTGCTTATCTCCTCCCAGCCTCACCCACACAGTGTTGTCAAGCTTTTGGATTGGATTCTGGTCACCTAGTATATAAAGAATGGTATCACCATTTGTTTTTTACTTTTAAAGATTTTATTTATTCATGAGAGACACACAGAGAGGCAGACACATAAGCAGAGGGAAAAGCAGGCTCCCTGCAGGGAGCCCGATCCAGGACTTGATCCCAGGATGCTGGGGTCACAACCTGAACAGGAGGCATACACTTAACCACTGAGCCACCCAGATGTCCCCCACTATTCAATTTTGGTTTTGGGGGTATTTTCGTTTTTTTTTTTTTTTTTTTTTTTAAGATTTTATTTATTCATCAGAGACATAAGAGAGACCCCAGGATCAAGCCCTGAGCCAAAGGCAGACACTCAACCACTGAGGCACCCAGGCATCCCCACTATTCAATTTTTATTTGCATCTCCCTTAGTACAAGTGAGGCCTGTTACCTGTCTTTGCCAATTTGGGGGCAAGAATTTTGGTGATCATGGGATGCCTGGGGGGGCTCAGTGGTTGAGCAGCTGCCTTTGTCTCAGGGAGTGATCTCGGAGTCTAGGGATCAAGTCCCACATCGGGCTCCCTGCATGGAGCCTGCTTCTCCCTCTGCCTGTGTCTCTGCCTCTCTCTCTGTATCTCTCATGAATAAATAAAATCTTTAAAAATTAAAAACAAATTTTTGGTGATCTTCTTTATAGAAATGTTTCAACATTAGGGAAACGAGGCCTTTGTCTATAAGATGGACTACAAACATTTTTATCTGGATTGCCATTTCTTATGACTTAGCTTTGAGCATTTTGTTTTTGCCGTGCAGAAGTCTTATGTTGTTGAATTAATTAATCTTTTCCTTTGCTTCTGTGCTTTTTGAGTCATAGTTTAAAAGGCCTTCCCCATTCTAAAATTATAAAGGGGGGGCATCTAGGTGGCTCAGTCAGTTAAGTATCTGCCTTCAGCTCAGGTCATGATCCAGGGGTCCTGGGATCGAGCCTCACATCAGGCTTCTTGCTCAGCAGGGAGCTACAGCTCCCCCTGCTTAAGCACGTGCATGCTCTTTCTCTCTGTCAAATAAATAAAATATTTTTTTAAATAAATAAAATTATAAAGGAATTTGACAACTTTTTTACTTTCATATAACTTCTTTTTTTTTTTATTTTAAAGATTTTATTTATTTATTCATGAGAGACACAGAGAGAGAGAGGCAGAGACAGGCAGATATTGCAGCAGGCTCCATGCAGGGAGCCTGATGCAGGACTTGATCCCGGGACTCCAGGACCATGCCCTGGGCCGAAGGCAGGCACTAAACCGCTGAGCCATCCAAGGATCTCCATGTAACTTCCTTTTTATATTAAGTCTAATCCATTTGGATTCTAGCAAGGTATATAAAGTACAGTATGTATCCAAACTTATCTTTCCCAGTTGATAACTCGGAACACCATTTATTAAACAATTTATTTTTTTTTAAAATCATCTTTAGGGCAGCCCAGGTAGCTCAGCGGTTTAGCGCTGCCTTCAGCCCAGGGTGTGATCCTGGAGACCCGGGATCGAGTCCCACATCGGGCTCCCTGCATGGAGCCTGCTTTTCCCTCTGCCTGTGTCTCTGCCTCTCTCTTTCTGTGTGTCTCTCATGAATAAATAAAATCTTTTTTTTTTTTTTTTTTTTTTTTTTTTAAATTTTTATTTATTCATGATAGTCACAGAGAGAGAGAGAGAGAGGCAGAGACACAGGCAGAGGGAGAAGCAGGCTCCATGCACCGGGAGCCTGATGTGGGATTCGATCCCAGGTCTCCAGGATCGCGCCCTGGGCCAAAGGCAGGCGCCAAACCGCTGCGCCACCCAGGGATCCCCCTAAAATCTTTAAAAATATAAAAATAAATAAATAAAAAATCATCTTTATCTCACTGAACTGAGATACTACCATCAGCATACACTAAATTCCCACAGGTCTATTTCAGGACTTGTTTTTTTAATTTCTGGATTTTAGAGTCTGCTCAAGCAAACTCTGCCTATTAGTGCACCAAAACTATACTTTAATTTACTAAGGTTTAAATGGTATGTTTTAGTATCTGGTAGGGCTAGTCCTGTCTCGCTGCTCCTTTTTAAGTCTTCCTGGCTTTTCTTGCTTCTTCCTTTTTCCATTTGGACTTCGGCTTATCTAGGTCAAGAAAAAAACCTCTTGATATTTTTATTGAGATACATTTAATACAAAAATAGGTCAAATAGAGATCACTTTATAATTTAATTTATAGGACCCTGATATAGTTTTCATTTGATCAAGTCTATCCTTTGAATTCTTAAGGAGTATTTTAAAGTTTTTCCTGTACAGGTTTTGCACATTTCTTGTTCAATTTATTCCTTGGTATTTTACCTTTTCATTACTATTGTAAATTGGCTCCTTCCCCTCCAACTATACCTTCTATTTTTTTCTTTTTTTTAAAGATTTATCTGAGAGAGTGAGAGAGAAAGCACAAACACCAGAGAATGGCACAGGGAGAAGGAGAAGCAGGCTCCTCACTGAGCAGGGAGTCAGACACGGGGCTGAATCCCATGATCATGACCTGAGCCAAAGGCAGACGCTTCACTGACTGAGCCACCCAGGGACCCCTTGATTGTACCCTCTAGCAGACTGTGTTTTCATATGAATGCTATTGATTTCAGTACATTAATTTTATACCTTGCTGCCTTAATAAACTGTCTAGTTTTCAGTCGATTCTCCTAGCTTTTGTACTTTTATGATCTCTTCCTAATTCATAACTCTCTATTTCTTTATTTACCTGTTCCTATCCTCTTATTACCTGATAGTCTAATAACTTTTTCCTTTTTTTTTTTAAGATTTTATTTATTCATGAAAGACACAGAGGAGAAAGAGAGGCAGAGACACAGGCAGAGGGAGAAGCAGGCTCCATGCAGGGAGCCGGACATGGGTCTTGATCCCGGGTCTCCAGGATCATGTCCCAGGCCAAAGGCAGGCTCGAAACCACTGAGCCACCCAGGGATTCCCTAATAACTTTTTTTCTGATGTGCCTTCTATTTGTACCTATGATTTTGCTTTATGATTCAATCTGATCATTTTCTTGTAATAGGTGAGTTTAGCCCGTTTATATTTACTGATACTTGCCAGATAGATCATACATTCATGCAGATGTTTGATAACAGTTCTGTCATATTACCTTGAGTCATGTCTACTATTTATACATAAAAATCTTTCACTGGGACGCCTGGGTAGCTCAGCGGTTGAGCGTCTGCCTTTGGCTCAGGGTGTGATCCTGGAGTCCTGGGGTCAAGGTCGCATCAGGCTTCCTGCATGGAGCCTGCTTCTCCCTCTGCCTATGTCTTTGTCTCTTTCTCTGTATCTTTCATGAATAAAATCTTAAAAAAAAAAACAAAACCTTTCACTATATAGTCTTTCTTTGATCTTTTTGATTAGTATAGCTCTCCTGGAATTTAGGTTTGTATTTTTGTTCCAGAAGTTACTACCTAAAAAAAATTTAAAAAAAGAAGTTACTACCTTTATACTTACACCTTTGTATGATATTCTATGATATTCTCAGTCTCCTCTTTTTTCAGGGATTCTATCAGTTCCCTTATAAAAAAATTAGACTTAACTTACAAATGTTTCCTTTCCATGTCTCTACTCCTTATGCAATTTTGGTCAACAACATATTTTTTCAACTTTACTTGCTTGGCACCTTTTTAACTTTTTTAGAGATTTTATTTATTTATTCATGAAAGACACAGAGAGAGGCACAGACACAAGCAGAAGGAGAAGCATCCCTCCCCTGCAGGGAGCCCGATGTGGGACTGGATCTTGGGACCCTGCGATCATGACCTGAGCCAAAGACAGATGCTCAACCTCTGAGCCACCCAGGCATCCATTTGCACTTTTAAATATGTTTAAGCTTCTACCATTTATTTCTCATTGAGACTTTTTAAAAAATTCTTCATCTGACCTGCTTTCCTCTAAGCTCTCACTCATGTGCCTTTACAACACCTAATGAGGCCAAAAGCCAAGGTCACTTAAATAAGATTTGCATCCTATGTCTACCAAAAGGTTACCTTTGATGCCTGGTAAGTCAATGCTGGCATGCTCATGGATTCCGATTCCATTCCGGATGATCCGCAAGGAACCTTCCTTGAAAGCCCCAGAGCAAGTAACCAGCTGCAAGCAGAGAAAAGGTTTCTAAAAAACTACCTTCAGAGCCTGGGGCCATCATACTGATGCCTAGAAGATAAACGAGCTATACCTAAACCCAAGGACCCTTTCAGCAGAGCTAAGTTTGAGGAAGCCGACTCAACAGAGGCTGATTTCCAAGTCTCTCAAATTTACCAAGCAGATAGGACATCTAGTCCAAGAAGCAAAGAGCAACTACCACTGCTCCTAACAAGCAGGCTTCCATCCTTGAAACCTAGTCTACTAGAAAGATCACAGGATCTGGAATCGGACACACCTGCCACTTGGAGGTTATGTGACCTTGGACAAGTTACTTGATTTTTTCCTGCCCCCAAGCCCTCTCACTTCTTAAATGGTCAAGAATTCCTATCTAATTAGGGTATTCATGTGATCACAGATGATGTATATCAGTATCACAGGCCAAAAGATGCACTCAATAAAAGGCAGTTATCCTTGCATCACTGGGATTAATGAGTTATGCTCTTAAAAGTTATCTTCAGTGGGCATGCCCTACTCCAGACAGGCAAATCTTAGAGGACATGGTTTGAGTGGGTGTATCAACTATCCATTTCTGGGAATGATCTTCTTACCTGTCCCTGTCCCTGCCTCTCCAGGTCCACCACACACATATCCACAATGGGTCCTAAATTGGTAAAGGTTTCCATGGCCACTACATAGGAGCCTTGTTCATTGCTGTCAACATTGAGCTAAGAAGAAAAAAACAGTTAGTGCTGGAATGCTCCTAAGAGAGCCACCCTAAAGAGGTTATCATCCAAAAGAAACTCTCAATCCTTTTAGATCTGCCCTTCTTGTGCTCCACTGGATGCTTCAAGAAGGGGAATGCTGACTAAGGAACATGGTTGGCCTATAGGAGATCCACTCATTATTCAGGGATTTCTCATCTGTGAGTCCCATGGATTATTATTATTTTTTTTAAGATTTTAAAATTTATTTATTCATGAGAGACACAGAGAGAGGCAGAGACATAGGAAGAGGGAGAAGCAGGCTCCCTGTGGGGAACCCGATGTGGGACTCGATCCCAGGACCCCAGGATCACGACCTGAGCCAAAGACAGACACTCAACCCCTGAGCCACCCAGGTATCCCCCATGGATAGATTTCAAAGCAGCAGGTTGGAAATTAAAGCGTTCCCATGCGTTTTTTGGCAGGAAAGGTCCAAAGTTTTTGTCTTCTAGACGTGATCTGAAACATTAGACTATGGTCTACTTGAAGTTAGAAGTTGGGTCCCATTTATCACTGTATCCACTATGCCCAGCACCTTGCCTGGCACATCTATTGAATGAACTTTTAAGGCAAAGAGCTAGTCAGGGGAGGATGTGAAATCAGCCAAGAAGAAAGCTGCATAGTACAGATGTGGATGAACCGAAGAAATTCTGAGAGGCTCCAAACATAGGAGAAACTTAAGGAAGAAGCAGTGGAGGTGGCAAAGAAGCAGCCAGAAAAAAGAAAGTGTCTTCTCACCTTCACAAGCTGGGAGTCCCCAAGGCGAGACCCAACAAACACAACACCATTATCGAGGTATGTCAAGCATTCAGCAATAGAAGTCTAGAAGAGAGCCAATGGAATGAGAGACATTAGAACCGATACCCCATGACGCAAAAGCAAAATGTCCTACCACCTCGTGAACATCTGCTAAGAAAATGAACAACTGCAGCCATGAGTCCCAAAACGATTCTCCATTTCAAAACCTCAGTTCATACTAAACAAATGTTCCTAAATCTCTGAAGTTTGTGACTCCATTTACCACATCCTTACTGTCAGGAAGATCTATACTTTATCTTGTAGGTACCTGCTCCAAGTCATCATTTTAATCCCAATGGTTCCAGTCTCCTCAAAATAATTAGATACCTCTACAATTCACTGCATCATTCATAAACTTTGGGGGGAACTTCTTCCTGGAATTGAATATCAGCATTAGATTAATCTTTAATTCTGAATGGTATCCTTTTTATTTCTCTTCCTTTTTATTTTTTTTTTTTCTCTTCCTTTTTATACTTGAGATAGTGCTCAGCTGTCTGTGAAATTCTTTAACATCTAACTTATTCAAAATCCAACTTCCATAGCAGGACTGACCATTTGTTTGCTAGGTGCTAAGGAGTACAATTCCCAGTCTCACACTGCTCACATTGAGTCGCATTCCCAGACTCACATCTGGGGTCACTGGGCCCCTAGGAGAATGTAGCAGAGCAGGGACAATTCCTACCTCTCCGAGGAGCTCCACACGGAGATCTTTGAGGGTGACAGTGCCATCCATCTGTTCCTCCTTCTCCAAAAGCAGCATGAAGAGCCTTCCCTCCATGTCTCCCAGCAGATAGCGGGAACCATTGGGGTCCACACGATTGTGACACACAATTGTGCTTTGCTGCCAAGAGGGAAGACATGGTCATTATTATTATTATTATTATTATTTTTTAAAGATTTTATTTATTTATTCATGATAGACATAGAGGGAGAAAGAGGCAGAGACATAGGCAGAGGGAGAAGCAGGCTCCATGCAGGAAGCCTGATGTGGGACTTGATCCCGGGACTCCAGGATCACGCCCTAGGCCAAAGGCAGGCGCTAAACCGCTGAGCCACCCAGGGATCCCCAGACATGGTCATTAGACATTAAATCTACCACAACCAAAGAGCAAACCCTCGTGAACCACTCCCTTTACCAAACCTATCCATTTCACGAGCAAGGAATCCACTTAGCTAAGACTACCTGTGTGAAGTCAATTTATTCTGAAGACAACTTTCTGAGGAACTCAATATACCTTAAATGTTTATTTACATCATTTCACTGGAAAATGAAAATATATAGAAAGTAGGAAGCAGCTTGAAGTATTTATTGGACTATGGATACTAATTCAGATTTTGTTATTTATCCTCACTACTACTGATTACCTCCCACTGTTTTTTTTCTTTTTTTTTTTTTTTACCTCCCACTGTTAATGTTACCATAGATTTTGTTACTTAGGCTTTAACTTAATCTTTTTATTAATTCTTAAAACTTGAAACGTTAAAGTTTAAGACTTTTATAACTAATTTTTTATGTCTATATAACTTATCGCTACATTATCTGCACATGACTTGAGCTCTGAAAACATTGAACAAAATTTGCAAAATTCTCCCCTCCTTCTTAAAAAGTTGCCCCAGTCAACGGAAAGGGTAAACCTACTTTCATTACTACTTCTTTCTCATAGTTAGCTAGCAAGCTATCAGTAAGCAAAACCAGGCCAATCTCTTTGTATTCCCAATGACCACCACAGTATCTTTCACACAGCAAACACTATGACAGACATCTTTAAGCGTCCCTTTGACAAATGAGGAGAAAGAGAGAAGCAGGGTAAGAACAAGGGTGAAAAACAGAGGAGGGAAAAGTAAAAGACCACTGCTCACCTTGATGATAGGAGGAGCAATTGCCAGGTATTTGTCACCATTGTGATAGGTGATTGATTCCTGTCCAATGATGATGGCCCCTCCGAAGGGCTCTGGGACTGCAGGAGGAAGGGCAGCATTAGAATGCTCAGCACTTTGGACCCGCCAAGCCCTACAGCAACAAGGGCACTAATCCAGCCAGCCATCTCTGAGGCAAACCTTCAGACAATTATAATTTTTTAAAAATACAGCAAAGTCCAGGGAACATGATAGCTTTAACTAAGATTGCTGGCTGAGAAATTTTAGGCTGGCATTATCTAACCTTAGTAGTATTTTAATTGTCACTCTGTTAGTGCTTCTGAGTTCCTAGGGATGAAGAGTCTTCTCTGTGCTCTTCCACCTGCATTCCTCCCCTTTTCTCTCCGAAACTTTGATCCTTTCCAACTCGAAGCTTTTATTTTTCTCCTTGTTCCTTAGCTTAATTTCCCCCATTATGAGGGCCACCATGTAGAAAAAGCAATTTTCACTTGAGAGTTTTAAAACTTCTCCCCTAGGTGAGCCACATAACATAATGTTGTGACAGGGATACAGGATAAGAAGCAAAGAGGCCTGGAGTCGGGCCAAGGCTTTGTCAATGAGGCACAGGCATGGGCAAGCCCCACAGGCCAGGCTTCCTCAACTGTGAAACAGTCAAGATTAGATAAGTTCTATAAGGCCGCTGCAGTTTTTAAATGTTATGCCCAACAAAAACATAATGAGAACAATTTCTGCAAGCCACTCTGCAAATCAAACTCAGGGTTTTGTAGCTAATCCCTCCACCCCAGATAAAGGAAAACTGTACTTTTTGGAAGTAAAAAACAGACAATCCCAAAGACAAAAATGGGAAAAGCAAACGAAAGTACATTTAGAAAAAGGAGACCTCAGGACTGCTGAGTAATGCATGTGCATAATAATAATAGCACTTGAGCACTGAAACGAAGCAGTGAAGGTGAGGCAGGAACAAGGGTAAGGAACAGGCCCAGACCTTGTGTGGGGGCACATTTCCAAAACCCCAACCAACCTGCAATCACCATGGAAGCTTCAGCTTCTACATTTTCCTGTTTCCAAGGGCCCTTATTGAACTCCTTCTCTCGGAGAGACACCTCGTAAGTTTTCACATGCCGCCCCTGAGGGTCCTAGGAGAGGAAAGGTGGAGGGTGAGTCCTTAGGACAGGGGAAACCTAAACTGGAAAGGAGTCCTGAAAAGGACAGACCACTACCAGCCAGCATCTGACCATCCCATCACGGTGGCCTTAACCATCCCGACCCATCCGTAAGTTGACAGCCACCAACTAAGGCTATGACTGGGTAGATGGAGACTCAGACCTATTGTTTCTAACAATTCAACCAACCAAGACAGACTTAAAAATTAGAAAAATCAATCTGGCATACCATACTAATCACCATAAGAAATACAATATACGCACTTATATATGTGAGTACATACAAGATGTGTGTATGGTCTATATTCCTTGGCCTCAAAGAACATATGAAGTAGCTTTAAAAAAAAAAATCCACTGAGAAGCTAACTGCATTTAAGAGATTAAAAAATTTGTTTGAGGGGTGCCTAGCTGGCTCAGTCGGTAGAGCTAGCAACTCTTGATCTCGGGGTCGTGAGTTTGAGACCCATGTTGGGTGTAGACTTTAAAAAGTTTGTTTGATACGATTCTTAAAAGCATTCTGACAGGATGACAGTAGGGAACAGAACATATTGCTCGTCTACAGTTAACTAAAACATCCAGTCCTAACTTTGTCAACACCATCTTCTCTTCCCCCCTCTCCTTCTGAATCATGACTCAAATCAGTGCTAAGGCTGTCAAAGTCACCTCTGAGAGACTGAAAGAACAGAGAGAGATGGCCTTCACAAAGGCCAGATGAAAGCCTAAGAAGTTATGGAAAGAATTCAACAATGTGTTTCAGGGCAGGGGCCACATCTTAATCACTGTTTATAGCTCCTGACACACTTAGAATGACTGCCTTTCACACAGTAAATCCTCAAATATTTACCAATATTTGACTTTTTTCACAAAACAGGAGATACTCATTTTTAGTTGATGAAAGATCTTCCCATCAATGACCAAGGGTAAGACTGAACTTCAGGAAAAGTTCAAGCTGGGGGTTTGATTTGGGCCCCTGAGAGGGAGAGAGAGAGAGAGAGAGACCCACACCCACACAGGAATGAAGATCGGTCACAACTGGCAGCTCTGAGGCTAAGAACACAGGGTCAGCCTTGAAGAGCCAACATCGGTATTTTAATAACCTGGTATTTACAAAACTGAAGAAGGGAAATTCTAAGTTGTTGTTTGTTTGTTTTGAAGATTTATTTATTGGGCAGCCCCGGTGGCTCAGCGGTTTAGCGCTGCCTTTAGCCCCGGGCGTGATCCTGGAGACCCGGGATCGAGTCCCACGTCGGGCTTCCTGCATGAGCCCGCTTCTCCCTCTGCCTGTGTCTCTGCCTCTCTCTCTCTCTCTCTCTCTCTCTCTCTCTCCTGTGTATTCTCATGAATAAATAAAATCTTAAAAAAAAAAAAAAAGATTTATTTATTTATTTATTTATTTATTTATTTATTTATTTATGAATGATAGACATAGAGAGAGAAAGAGGCAGAGACACAGGAGGAGGGAGAAGCAGGCTCCAGGCAGAAGCCCAATGTGGGACTTGATCCCAGGTCTCCAGGATCATGCCTTGGGCTGCAGGTAGCACTAAACCACTGCGCCACTGGGGCTGCCAAAATTCTAAGTTTTTATTTCAGCTCTGACTGTTATTTTTTTTATTTTTTATTTTTTTTATTATTTATGATAGTCACACAGAGAGAGAGAGAGAGGCAGAGACATAGGCAGAGGGAGAAGCAGGCTCCATGCACCAGGAGCCCGCCGTGGGATTCGATCCCACTGCAGGGGATTTTGTTTGATCTTGCTTACTGTGTTTTAACAGTCAGAGCTGGGGATCCCTGGGTGGCTCAGCGGTTTAGCGCCTGCCTTTGGCCCAAGGCATGGTCCTGGAGTCCCGGGATCAAGTCCCACATCGGGCACCCTGCATGGAGCGTGCTTCTCCCTCTGCCTGTGTTTCTGCCTCTCTCTTTCTGTGTCTCTCATGAATAAATAAATAAAATCTTTAAAAAAAAAAAAAATCCCCTGCAGTAATTTCAACCTCATTCAAATGAACTTCATTTCAACCAGCCTCTGAACTCTTAACACTTATGGTGACACTAAAAAACACACAAAAATACATCAGTGTTTTCAATACTTAACACAACTATCAAACGTACCCACACACAGCACTTGGATTCGGACTAGGTTTCCTTCCACCATTTATTCAACCATATGTAAGTGAAATGACCTCACGCTGCATGGCTCTTTGTTTAAAAGGGTAAGATTTTACCAAGATACAAGTAAGTTAGTCTGATGCTCTGCCACCCCGCCCCCACTTAACAAATCTGGCTCAGAGAACAGCTGCCCAGGATCAGCTCTGCTAAAGTTTTAGGCACAGACTAAAATAGAAGTCAACAGCCAACAAGTCACCAGAAAGGGAATGCTGGACAAAACGCAAACCTCTCCTTAGAAGACATAAGTAAGGCATGACTGAAATGTTTTTATTTTGCTTATAAGGCCAATTTCTAGATCATTTCTCTACAGTATGTTTTAATAATCCCCTAGCATGCCGTTAAGAGACTCAAAGTATAAACTGGGTCACCCTATAAAATCTCCAAGGTCCACAAGAATGTAATCTCGGGATTAAAACCTGCTATCAGCGCCAGAGAGCTTCCTGCCTCATTAAGTACTACTGCACTAGAGACACAACCGAAATCGGACCCATATTAACTATACCACTTAAAACATTTCCAGAGGAATACATTAAACTACCCTACTACCAAAATCCAGACAGTCCAATTAGCGAAAATCAACGCCCACTATGCAAAATCACATAGCTGCTCCCTCTCTCTCCTCCGGCTCTGTACCTGGTAGACAAAGCAGATGGTAGGTGCTTGGCAACCATATAGGAACTTGACATCGATGACATGCAGCTCCTCGAGGCGGATGTTAAAGGCCTTGAGCTCTTTATTGTCCCGGTCTAGCGGAATAACCTTGAAAAGGCCATCATAGAGTCGCAGGCCAATCATCCGGCACTCAGGGTCAATGATGCCAATAATGCCAGTCTCTGAGGGGCGGCCAATACGGTCCTGAGAAGTAAAACTGGGGTTAGGGAAGAACCTCAACATTCAGAGTAATAGAAGATACGAAGCATCTCTTCCCTAAGATGATTTTCAGGGTGGGAATAAAACTAGTGGCATCCACTTGACATGCCACGGAGCCCACATGTTAATGCACATCTTTTTACAAAAACACTGAGTCTCAATGAATTAGTACCCTGTCCCCTGGATTCTTCCTTTCTTTGTAAAAGCTCAAACCCTTAGTGTTATCTCTGTTTCTCTGATCACAGAGAGAGCTGCCCCTAGCAGTTCAAGTTTCTTTTTTTGAAACATGACGGCTCTACCCCCCAAAAACTCTCATCAGTTTGAAGCAGCCACCTCACCTGGACATTGCCATGGGCTCGCGTTATGATATCAATGCTCTCGCCACTCTGCTTATATTCCAGGATGCAGGCATTGTATTTAGCTGTCAGGATAAAGAGTAGGTCCTTGCTCTCCCCCTGGAAACCAATGTAATATCATCAAAAGAAGTTCTTTTTCAAACAAGGATACCTACCCAGCCTCTAAACATCTTTCTTTAAACATGCTAAATTTTTTAACAACTTTCTTTTCTCCCTAAGAGAAAAGTCCATAGTGAGTAGGTAACACACACCCTTAGGGTGTGTGCAAAAGGCCAGAACTGAACCTGGTAAACATCTAGTCTGCACTTTAATGACTGTGCATCTCTGCCCTACCTACAATAATGTCTTGTCTATTTCCATCTCAAGCTAATCTCATTCTGAAAGATGAATATAATGCCTCCTCTAATCTTCTCCAACTATTTGAAGAGAGAAAAAATAAAACATGAAAAACAAGGGAAGCTAAAATGGACCTACAAAGCCTTACTTAGTTATTAACAGAGCCCCAAAAGAGTAAATATTTTGTCCAAAGGGTTAAAATTAAAATTTTGAATCCACTGCTTACTTGTCAGATTCAGTTAGAATATAATGAAGCAATACGGGTGAAAACATTTGTATTACAACAATAAAGATAATACTGTGATAACCACACAAATGCTTGCTATGTAATAGCTCCTGTGTTATTAAAATATTTCATCTTCACAATAACCCAGAGATTTTCTACTGTTATCCTCATTTTGCAGACAAGCAAATAAGGCTCTGAAAGCTTAGGTGACACCTAAAGTTAAAATTAATAAGGAGGAGCACCTGGGTGGCTCAGCAGTTGAGCAGCTGCCTTTGGCTCAGGGCATGATCCCGGAGTCCCGGGGCTGAGTCCCACATCAGGATCCTTGTATGGAGCCTGCTTCTCCCTCTGCCTATGTCTCTGTCTCTCTCCCTGTCGCTCATGAATAAATAAATAAAATATTTTTTTAAAAAATTAAATAAATAAATACAATTAATAAGGAATAAAGCTAGGGCTGCCTTAATCTAGAGCCTACTCGCCAAATCAGTATGGTGACCCACATTTCAAACTGCTTTGATTTCCCCTTCTTTTTTTAAAAAAAAGATTCTATTTATTTACTCATGAGAGAACCCAGAGAAAGAGTCAGAGACACAGGCAGAGGGAGAAGCAGGCTCCATGCAGGGAGCCTGACTTGGGACTGGATCCCTGGTCTCCAGGATCACGCCCTGGGCCGAAGGCGGCGCTAAACCGCTGAGCCACCAGGGCTGCCCCATCAATTTTTTCTTAGTGACTCTCTTCTACTTCTAGGAAGCTTGTTCAAGTATACAAATTGAAACCCACCAATCAAAAGAGAAGCTTTTCTCTCCTAAACCTCATTCCACTCATCCCAAGCAAAACTGTAAAACAACATAAAACCATCTAAAACAGTTCTTCATTGCTGGGCCCAACCCAGAGCACTTACCTTGGGCCTGAAGAGCTCCATGACTGCAATCTTCCCATACATGCCCACCTCCTTGACGGGCCGAAGCCCCTCAGCAGTGACCACATAGATCTCCAACCTCGTGTTTTTGGCGATCAACAGGTTCAAGTCCTCGGCTGAAGTAAAGTGTCCTGAAAGGAACAGATCCTCTTAACTTTGGAAGCCAGAACAGCATCTAAATAATCCTATCACTTCCACTTAAAAACCTCCAGAAATCTCATTTACTTCATATATTTCTCTAGCTCCCTCCATTCACTTCCTTCTTGCCAAACCCAGCACCTCGGAAGAGTTCGCTTCGTACGCCGACGAGAGCTACTTCCCTAATCAGGCTAAGAAAACTGGATTGGGCCTGAGGGCAGCATGTCCTGCAGCTGACAAAGACTGTGAAAGCCTTTCAGATTTTCCTTCTGTGCCCTCAAATTTTACTTCTCCTACTGCAGCGGCAGACTTACCTAGTTAAGAGACGCTGGGAAGAAAAAGAAAGAGAGAGAGACACGCTGCGAAGTGTTCATCTCCACCCAGTCCTTACTTAAATCCTCACAAAATCTCTAACAGCAGAACGAATGCAAATTCTGCGCTTTATATGAAAACGCAGTTTTGTCCACACCTCTTCGCCTTCCCCACCGGCAACGAATACCCCCCATCCACACTCCTTCAGGGCTTCCCACTCTCCAAAAACAAGAGTTTCGTTTTGGAATCACGATCAGAGTCTACATGAACATACAAATGTGAAGTCCTGGCATTCTGCTAAGGACGTGGATCGGGATGGCTATTCCCGGGTTCTGGATATTTTGTGTCCTCTGTGATCCTTTAAAGAGTCAACAGGCAAACCCAGCACTGGGCTGGGCCATCCAAACCCTCTTTTTCCAGCAGCTCCCTCGGGTAAACAGCAGCCCCAGGCGAGGAGGAGGACTCTGCTTCGGGGGAAGGCGCACATTCCTCACGTCCCTCCGCCTCCTGCACCTCCCAGGCTCTCCGGCACGAAAATTCTGACCCTCCGAGTCGCCATCACCCCGGCCCCTTCCCCTGACCGCGCGAGGCCAACCTCGGGGCCCAAGCAGCGGCGCGCGATCAACTCACGCTCCGCTCCCCGTCCTCGTGGGCCCGTCCCCGTGCCCGGAGGCCAAGTGACCTCCCAGAACCAAGGGGGACCCTCGCCCGCGGCTCTGCTCCCCAAAGGCCGTGCCGAAGCAGCTTCCTCAAAGTCGCGGGCCGGGGGGCGGGGGGGGCTCGCTCGGCCGCCAGCGCCTTCCGGTCCCGGGGGCCGCGGGCCTCCCTAGGCCTCGGTCCCCCCCGGCTCCCTCCCTCGCGAGGTCCCCCGCCCCGGCGGCCTCACCGGTCACGCAGCCGTTCACGGCGGTGGGCTTCTGGGCCGTCACCACGTAGTTGTACGACATGTCGAGGTCTGGGGCGGCGGTCGAGCGCAGCGACGGAGAAATGGACACCGGCGAAGAGACGGCGGCCCCCACCCGCGCGCGGCCAACTCCACTGCCTCCGCCTCCGCCTCCGCCTCCGCCTCCGCCCCGGACACACGTTGCGGGCCAGAGCGGCCGCGTCGCGGGGCATCACGGGACGGCCTCCCTGGCCTCTTGGAGGACTCGCGGAGCCCGAGGCGGCCAATCGAAGGAGGCCCCGCCCCTCGAGGCCCCGCCCCCTCGAGGCCCCGCCCCCAGAAGCCCCGCCCCGTCTCTTGCCGCCGGAGCCCGCAGTGCCCGGATGAGAGCGCGCCGTCGGGGTCGCGGAGAAGCTGCGGCGGCTACGGAGGTGTCCGGGGCGGGCGCGGGCGCGGGCGCGGGCGCGGGGCGGGGGGCGCGCGGCTTCCTGTCCGCCCTCGGAGCCCACCCGCCACCCTCGGCCCCAGTCCGCCGCCCTCGCTCGTCCGTAGATGCCGTCCTCTCCGCCTCCCGCCGCTCCGGGAGCTTCGAGGCTCTTCTCGCCTTTGGAACCGGAAGTGCTGCGGAGGCCTAGGGAGGGACGGAGGCGACGGCACCTGGTGCGCCTCCCTGGCCGGAGCCCAGGTCCGGACCTCCGCCCCCTGGGCGCCCCCTGCGCCTGCAAACTGGGCCGGTACCGTCACCTGGGCCTGGACTGATGGGTGACCCGGCCTCACCTCGAGGGACACGAGGAGGCTCGCCTCTCCCTTTATTTTTGTTTATTTTTTTTTGGAAATCCCAATCCACGTTTATCTATTTATTTTATTTTTTGATTTTTATTTATTTACGATAGTCACAGAGAGAGAGAGAGAGAGAGGCAGAGACACAGGCAGAGGGAGAAGCAGGCTCCATGCACCGGGAGCCCGACGTGGGATTCGATCCCGGGTCCCCAGGATCACACCCAGGCGCCCAACCGCTGCGCCACCCAGGGATCCCTCACCTCTCCCTTTAAAACTGTTCTATTTTTCTGACCTAGAAGAGCCCACTGGGCCCTTTGCCCAGCAATGTTAGCGTCCCTGCTGCTGTACCAAATTCTGGCCTCAAACACAAAACTAGAATTTTCCTGGTTAACGTTCCAGCCCCGCAATCTCCGGGCCGCTCCACATCAGACAGGCTTTGCAAAGGGTAGGGGAAGCCACGAGGCCTAGAAAAGAAAGCGACCTCCCTTTTACAGATGAGGAAGCTGAGGTTTAGGGGACTTGGTTTACCCAAGATGGCCCGGTCAGTCCGAGGCAGAGCTAGGTGGGGAATCTAGTGCCAGCTCTTTCTGTTGCAGACACAGCCTAAGTTCCTGGATGACCCCAAGATACCTTTGCACAGGCTGAAACTGGAGGGAGCTAAGATGTCTTCGTAGTTTATTTGTGTGGTTTCCCACACCAAGGACTCTGCTGGACTTTGGAGGCCCTGAATTACTGGTAGAAAGAACACAGGCTCTGTAGAAAGACTAGGCTTGGTTTTGGGTCCTCCTTCTTACCAGTACGATCTTGGACAAGTCACCAGAGCTCTCTGAGCCTGGTCCCCAGAAGTAAAATAGAGTCACAGCTTCAGTTGCGTCCTTCCTGGTGTGGTGCCAAGACCAAGTGTGTGAAGGTCTTCGTAAACTAATTTCACTGCACACAATACCCACGTAAGAGATGAAGTTACTCTGTGGGTAACGGCTCTTGTGCTGCTCCCGGGCACAAAGGCAGCCCTATGCCCGACGTGAATCCGTCTGTCTTCTGGCAGCCAAGCGCAGGTGTGAACCTTGCTCAGCCCCACGCTCTTCCCCATCCCCAGTGCACGTACTAGAGTTTGGACTTGGATCAAAGTCTGGGGCAGCTCCCTCATTACTAGGGCCCTGGAAGCGTGACTGCCAGTAGGCTGCCAGTGCCTCCAGCAGCTCATACTGTCATCCCTCTTCAGGTGCTGCTGCCACCTTCACTGTGAGTAGACCCGGGGAGCATCCACAGGATTTCGAATCCTCTGGCAGTTCATTGCGAAGGTGTGGATTCAGCGTGCTTTAGAGCCTTCCCCACCATGGTGAGTGCCCATGAGGGCCAGGGCAGAAGAAGGACACTGTGGTCTTGGAGCAGTGGAGGCGCCAGCTCTAGGCATGCTGAAGTTCCCTACACCCTGACCAAGAGATGCTGCTGCCGCCTGTGATTCAGAGAGGTTAAGAGAGAAGGTCACCCTCCCTCTTAGGGCTGGATCCCTACTTCCCTCCATTGCCCAGGGCTGCAGCTCCTGAGTCCCTGCAGGGGCCATCTGGTCCTGGTCTAGGTAATGCGTTTAGATTAGAACCTTAGATTACAATGTTAATAGTTACTTACTCTGCAATAGACATTATATCAACAGCAGAAGGAGCCATGAAGGATCTGATGCCTGTTCCTGAGCCGGGGACAAGTGTGGGCTAGTCCCAGAGGTAGGATCTACAGTGTGGGAGGCTCAGCATGCCCCTGGGCATTGTTCCAGGCCCACTCCAGAACTAGATGCAAACCAAAGCAGGCCTTGGACAGCCTTGGGTTCAAATTTCAGCCTGTCACCAACCAGAGACCTTCGTACAAGAGACTCGTCTTCTCTGAGCCTTTTCCCCACCCCCACCCCTATCCCCATCCGCAATGTGAGGCAGATTAAGGCCCAATCTCCAAGTGGCTGTGAGCTATTGATCAGACTAGAATCCTGGGGTCCTCACTCAGTGCCTGATCAACTTTTCCTTTTCCATCCTGTCAGGCTACTGAGAACCAGGGTTGGTCCTGGTCTCCGAGCCCTCCTCTGGCTGTTTCAGAAGTGGTTGCAAATCCCAGGCAGGACTGTCAGGGATGGTGGGGGTGGGGGTGGGGGACACATTCTTGGAGGGTGATGGCACTGGAGGCTGGGCTTGAAGTTAAGACCAGCTCACAATTTCTTTGCATATTCCAGTCCCCGGAGGGCTCTCAGAGCTACAAGCCTATGCCCTTACTAGGCCGAGACCTCTGCCAGTCTCAGCCTCCCTTCAGCCTCTGGGGAAAGCAGCATGATAAGGCTAAAATGGAACTCTCTTTGGAGCCAGGCCGACCTGGACACTTGCTGTCTGTGTGACCTTTGGCAAAGTCATTAAACTATGCCTTGGTTTCCTCTCCATGCCAATCTTTCCTCCATAGGTTATTGGGAATATTTATTGAATGAAATATGCTCAAAAAGCACTTAGACCCCGCACCTGGCTTTTAGTCAATACCTGGAAACAGAGCCAGGAATAACCAGGTTTTTTTTCTGCTTGCTTCCTGCTGACCTGGGCTGCTCTCCTTAGCCCAGGAAAGGCCAGAATTTGCTCAAAGGAACCAAGTGCCTGCAAGGAAATGCCCCTCGACAGGCTCAGCTGTGCTGCCCAGGGCCACCAGGCGGCGCTGGGAACCTGCCCTCTGGGCCTCTGTTGGGCTGCTGTCTCTCTTTGGGTCAGAGGCAGAAGCTGCAGCCTGCTCTACAAACCTCGTTCAGCTCACACCAGCTCTTCAGAGCCTGCGTGAGAAAGGGAATAACCGTCGTTTATTCAGTTCTTTTTCCATAACAGGTATATACTCTAGTTTATTAAGTCACCGATTCACTAAAGAAAACAAAGGTCAGAACAACAAGGTGGCTTCCCTGAGTTCTCACAGCTGGTGAGAGTCAGACAGGGGATTTGAACCCAAGAGCTCGTGACCGCAAAACCCTAACCCTGTGCCATTCTGGCCCCAAGGCTGCCTACTGCTGGCGACCTGTGTCAGCTCAGCTCTACCTTCAGGCCAGTTGCTCGAGACCCTCCCACCAGAGGTTCCCCATGGCCAGGTCCCACCTTCTGCTTCTGAGGACCTGCCCACCTCTTCCTCGTGGTCATTGGTTGCTCAAGTCATTCTAACTGGCTTCCTGGCCCGGCTACCGTAGGATTTCACCACCATGGTGTGTACTCTCCCTCTGCTTAGAATAGCCTCTCCTTTTTCCCTACCACCCCACACCATGGCTCTCACATTCTTTGCTTTCCTAACTCCTACTTATCCTTTGCAGAGACTCCCAGGATCTACTGAGGAGGTGGTACAAGTGCATTCCTCTTGTGTAGCACTTCCCATAGCATGTGGAAATGATATTTGTGTTTCCATCAAGGGCAAGACCAGCATTCTGTTATGTCTTCACTCCCAGTGCCTGGCACTAGGAACCCGGAGAGGCTCAGGAGGTGTTGTTTGTCCAGTACCAGAGGCCCTAGTTGGAATAGCAAATGAGTGTGGGGTCTCTTTTGTACCTTCTGGCACAGGTGCCTCAGCGTGGAGCTTCCCCTCTGACAGGAGAAGGCTGTTGGGCCCTAATTTTATTAATTTTTTCTAGACTCAAGACTCTGGTTCCTTCCTTTTTTTATATTGAGGCTTTTTTTCCAGGTAAATTTAAGCCACGGTCCAAAACATGCCATACGTTTTGCTGTCAATAAGTAGTCCCAAATATAGAGAACTCACAGAAACATCCAGCTAATAGAGTCGTGCCCAATTCAAATTACTGCTGTGTCCCTGGAGTCTTTATGGCTGAGGAGTCTTTTTTTTTTTTTTTTTTTTTTAAAGATTTTTTATTTATGAGAGAGAGAGAGAGAGGCAGAGACACAGGCAAAGGGAGAAGCAGCCTCCATGCAGGGAGCCCGGACATGGTACCGGGCTGCAGGCGGCGCTAAACCACTGAGCCACTCGGGCTGCCCTAGCTCAGGAGTCTTAACCATAGCATTGTGGCTGGGCAGCATGGGAGTGTCCCTGTCGCTATACCTGGAACTTCCTCCTGACTCTTCTCTTGTAGAACTCCAAGAAGCTGGTGAACACAGTGGAAGGCTGTGCTGATGATGCCCTTGCTGGTCTGGTGGCCTGCAACCCCAACCTGCAACTTCTACAGGGCCACCGTGTGGCCCTCCGTTCTGACCTGGACAGCCTCAAGGGCCGGGTGGCACTGCTGTCAGGTGGGGGCTCTGGCCATGAGCCTGCCCATGCTGGTGAGTAGTCTGGGCCAGAGGTGGGGGCCAGATGCTAGGCAGAGTGGATGGGGCCTCCCAGAAGATCCTCAGTGCTGCTAGGACAGAGCCCTGGTCAGGTCCTGATTTCTTTTTGTTTGTTTATTTTTTAAGATTTTATTTATTTATTCATAAGAGACACACAGAGAGAGGCAGAGACCCAGGCAGAGGGAGAAGCAGGCTCCTTGTGGTGAGCCCGATGCAGACTTGATCCCAGGTCCCTGGGATCACGACCTGAGCCAAATGTAGATGCTCAACCACTGAGCCACTCAGGCACCATGGTCCTGGTTCCTACTGTCTCAATCCCTCAGGCTGTGATCTGGGGCCAGTCATGGTCTTTCTCTGGGCTTCAGTCCGTATGTCTTTAAAAACACAAGGTTGGGCCAAATCATCTCTAAGGCCCTGCCAGTTCTGTGAATCCTGGCTTTCCAGGCCCCCACTGACCCATTCCCTCCCTCATGAAGCCTTCTTGACATTTCCAACCTAGGGTGGTATCCCTCTTCTGAATTCCCACCCCACATTTTCACATGCAACACAGACAGTCGTGGATTGCTTCCTGTTCAGTGCCGGGCGTGTGAGCCTTCTCAAGAACTTCCGGGGGTGGGGGCGGGAGTGGGGGCGGGGCGGGGGACACCAGGCTTTGTCCCCTGTAACCTTTCCTATCTCCCTTGACAAATCCATCCATCCACTAAGCAACCTTACCTGTTGTTACCTGGTACTGTTTGGGGCCCTAGGGGTCTAACAGCAAACCAGAAAGATAGGGGTCTGCCCTCACAGAGCTTCTGTTCTCCTTTGGGGAGACTGTAACCAGGTAAACATGTAAGTGAAAGAAAGCACCCCGAAGCATGTGTAGTGAAGTAGCAAAGACAAGAGAACAGGGAAAAGGAACAGGGAGTTGCTAGGGATGGGGTGATGACTGCCTCAGTTGGGAGATCAGGGGAGGCCTCTCCAAGGAGCCTGCTCTTCAGGAAAGGTCTATGGAGGGCGACCCAGATGCTCTTTCAGCACCAAGCACACAGTGGGGCTCACCAAACCATGAAGCCCAGGAGCGTGGGAAGCCCTGAAGATGGCAGGCACAGGTCCCCAGCCAGCATCTCCTCCATTTCTAGGTTTCATAGGGAAGGGGATGCTGACAGGGGTCATCGCAGGGGCTGTGTTCACCTCCCCAGCAGTGGGCAGCATCCTGGCAGCCATCAGGGCAGTGGCCCAGGCAGGCACAGGTAAGCCTAGTGTGTGGGAGGGCTGCTGTGGGGAGGGCAGGCACTGATGGGGCCCTGCTGGCTGCTCCTGCAGTGGGGACCCTCCTCATTGTGAAGAACTACACTGGGGATCGGCTCAACTTCGGCCTGGCCCGGGAGCAGGCCCAGGCTGAGGGCATCCCCGTGGAGATGGTGGTCATTGGAGATGATAGTGCTTTCACCGTCCTGAAGAAGGCAGGCAGGCGGGGACTCTGCGGCACAGTGCTCATACACAAGGTGAGATTTCCCACCTGGGACGCTGGCTGGCCAGCACCCTCACCCCCAACCTTCTCATTCCAGGCAGCACCTGGACCTTTCCAGCCACCCCATCCCCCCCAGGACCACTCCTTCCCCCGTGCTCCCTGATCCAGGAAGGCCCACCATCCCCTGAACTACCTAAGCCCAGAACCAAAGCATTCTTCCCAGACCCTTCCCTCTACTTCCCCCACACCGAGCCAGTTGCCCTGTCCTAGTGATCTGACTTCCGAATTGCCCCTAGAATGCACATGCCTCTCGGAGCCCTGCCCTTCCTGTCCCAGCCTTGGTTCGGTGCCCGTGTGCTCATGCCCAGCTGGCTGCAGCTGCTCCTCCCTGGGCTCCCCACCTGCTTCCTGCCAGGCTCCTCCAACGTGTGTGTTCCTCACACTGCCCCAAAGGTGTCTTTTGAAAATGTGCATCTGACCGGGGTTGTCCGCCTGCTGAAAGCCCTCTAGGGTTCCAAGAGTCAACGTAGGCTTCTTGGTCAGGCGCCCACCACACTCTTTTTTTTTTTTAATTTTATTTATTAAAAATAAAAAATTTTATTTATTCATTCATGAGAGACACAGAGAGAAACAGAGAGGCAGAGGGAGAAGCAGGCTCCATGCAGGGAGCCCGAATGTGGGACTCCATCCCAGGTCTCCAGGATCACACCCTGGGCTGAAGGCGGTGCTAAACCGCTGAGCCACCAAGGCTGCCAGCGCCCACCACATTTGTCCCTCCTCCCTGATGTTTTTTTCAAAGATTTTATTTTTATTTATTTATGAGAGTTAGAGAGAGAGAGAGAGGCAGAGACACAGGCAGAGGGAGAAGCAGGCTCCATGCAGGGAGCCCGACGCGGGACTCGACCCCGGGACTCCAGGATTGGGCCCTGGGCCGAAGGCAGGCGCCAAACCGCTGAGCCACCCAGGGATGCCCCTCCCTGATTTCTAAATTCCTTTCTTGTCAGCCCTCATAGGCCCCAGTAATACCAATTCACAGCAGCTCTGGGACTTTGCTGATACCTAGCCTAAGACTATGAAAATCCTTTCCCTGTCCAACCCCGCTTTGGCCTGGCTAACTTCCACAGTTCCATGAAGGGCCAGCTCTGACGTCTGTCATGTGGGGAGGCTTCCCTTCTCAGTGCTCCCATCCTGTTGTGATGTACCCCCTCCCAGTTAGTGTTGGGTTTGTGTCTGTTTCCCCAACCTCACCCTAGATTCAGAGTTTCTCCAAGATTGGGACTGTCAGTCAGTCACCTTTTTTTTTTTTTAGCACACACTAAATGCTTGGCAAAAAGTGGGTGGGTGTGCAGGTTGGGAGAAGCTGCTGCCATGCATGTGCCATGGAGAAAACTCTAGGCTGGTCATCAGGAAACTGGCTGCCAAATAGCCAATAGTGTGACACTGGACCAGTCACCTCCCTTCTTTGGGCCCCTTTCTACATCTGCAAAGTCCCTTCTGGTTCCAACAGATTGGGGTTCTAGAAAATTCCAGGCAGGTGCCCTGTGAATACAGAGGGTGCATTGTTCTGCCCCAAATAGGGTGGGCCGGGCTGATGGGACAGAACAGTATGCCTTCTGCCCAGCTGGAAACAGCCCCGGCCCCTTCTCTCACAAACAGCACACTGACTCCTTCCTCTGATCTGTGTGGGGACAGGTGGCTGGTGCCCTGGCTGAGGCAGGTGTGGGGCTGGAGGAAATCACAAATCGGGTGAACGTGGTTGCCAAGGCCATGGGTGAGTGCCAGCCCAGGGATTTGGAAGGGGAAGGTGGAAGGTCAAGGCTGACCTTGGGACAGACCAGGCACAGGTTCCCTGCAGGTGCATAGAAGGACTTCCTGGGTGATTCCCTGGGGGCTGAGGGAAAGTCTCCCTGGGGCCATTCCTGGGGTCCCGTAGCCTTGGGTCCCCAAGCTGTGTTTCTCCCTCACCAGTGAGGTGAAGAGTGTGGCAGCCTGGCTCAGTGAAGAGGGCTGTGGTGGGCAGGGCCCCCAAGGAATGCTGCTGCCCAGCCTGACGCCTGACACCAAGAGCAGAGCAGTCACCCTTTCCATGCCTCACTTCCCACAGGGACCCTGGGAGTGAGCTTGTCCTCCTGCAGTGTCCCTGGCTCCAGACCCACCTTTGAGCTCTCACAGGATGAAGTAGAGCTAGGCCTGGGTAAGTTTGGGGCCCCCCTTGGCCTGGCCCTGCCTGTGCTCTGATTTTCCCTGTATCTTCTACCCTGGCAGCGGTCTTCTTTGTTCACCTGGACCTGGTGCCATAGCGCTCTTAGTATTTTTTTAAGCTTTTTTTTTTTTTTTTCCAGTTTATTTAAGTAATCTGTATACCCAATGTGGGACTCAAACTCACAACCCTGAGATCAAGAGTCATATGCTTTTCTGACCAAGCCAGCCAGGTGCCTCATTGTATTTTTAAGTGGGCACTGGAGGCCCTTCTGGCGCGGCCTGCGTGGTCTCTTTACCTGCTTTGCTGTTCATACCCAGGGCTCTGGCCACAGGGGCTCTGTGCCCCACCTGCCTCCTTGCCTTTGCTCACACCGTTTCTGGGCCCTCATGCCCCAGCCAAAATGCAGGCCTCCTCTCAAAAGTGGTTCAGAGGCCACCCATCTCCCCTCTTCCTCCCCATTGTGCTTCCAGAGTGAGGAGCAGAGGCCGTGGGGCCTCACTGTGATTGCTTCTAGTTAAAGCTACTTAACTAGTTAAAAGGTAAGTAGTTAAGGCTCTGGCTGTGTCCACCACCCAGCCACAAGCTCCCAGGGAGTGGAGACTGTATCTTTTTCGTTATTCTGCCCATTGCTCCCCACACTCCTCACATCCACGGCGCCTAGCCTAGTGCCGAGCACTTTGTAAATCCTTGAGAAAAACAGGATGATTGAATCCCTCTTATGGGCCATTGGTGACTGAGTCTATCCACAGGGATCCACGGGGAAGCTGGTGTGTGCCGCATAAAGGTAAGTGGACTCCCTGGCCTGGGCTGGTCTAAGACCAAGGCCTTCCAGCACCACTCACTCCTGGCTCTCGCTCTGCCAGATGGCAAGTGCCAACGAGATTGTGACGCTCATGCTGGACCACATGACAGCCTCCTCCAACGTGTCCCATGTGCCTGTGCAGTCCGGTGAGGGGTTGTCCCGCTGTCTCCCAGCCTTTCCTCCTACTCTGGGCAGGGCACCTAGCGAGTCTCACATGGGTGTCGTGTCTGCACACAGGTTCCTCAGTGGTGCTGATGGTCAACAACCTCGGTGGCTTGTCGTTCCTGGAAGTGGGCATCATAGCTGATGCTGCTGTCCGCACTCTGGGTGAGCCCCACACCCTGGAAGGGGACCTCCCCAACCCCTGGCACGCCTTTCCCTGCAGCCCTGTGAAGCTGGACAGAAGTAGCCACGATGGGGTCTTGTGATGGCCCAGAGCAAGGACTGTGTGGGCAGATTAGCCAAAGCCAGACCATCATGGTGCCAGCTGATTGCTGGGTGCCTTGAGCCTCTCTCCTCATCTGTGAAGAGGGGACAACAGTAGTTCCTGCCTTTTAGGGTTGCTGTGAGGATTATGTGAGATTACACAGACATATCCCACTTAGCAGCAGGGCCTGGCACCCAGTTAGAACTCAATAAAGGAGACTTGTGATCATCTGTGTGCCCTATAGAGGGGCACCTCCAGGGAATGTGGTTGTTCGGGGCATCCTTGAGGGATGACCTGAGGGAATCTGGCCATCTCACTACTAACTTTGGGTCCTAGCTTCCAAAGTCCTTGTTTTCCTCTTACTGTTTCCTTCTCTGATGCTCTGAGGATGATCGCCCATCCTCCCCTCCTTCCCTCATGGACTCCCATGCTCTGGTATTGCAGAGGGCCGCGGGGTGAAGATCGCCCGTGCCCTGGTGGGCACCTTCATGTCAGCCCTGGAGATGCCTGGCATTTCTCTCACCCTTCTGCTGGTGGATGAGCCTCTCCTGAAACTGATTGGTGAGACCTGGAAGTTGGGGTCATCCAAGCCAGGCCTCCTTTTAGCCAGAAGGAGCCATAGGGGACTTGGAGAGACCTCATCAGGGCTGACCGTGACCTCTATAGAGACACTCTTTGTGGTTTCTCCAGCCTTCAGCTCTCACTTGAGTTGGTATTAGGATCCTCCCTAGGGACCCTCCACGATGCTTCCCTTATAAATAGTAGGCACTTGGTACTTGCTTATTGATATGGAGGGAGCCAGACACCAGGTGGGGAGTCCAGGCCCCACTTGATCCCTGACTGGCTGACCTGTGTCTCTGAGTCATCCTGCTGTCCCTAGATGCTGAAACCACAGCATCGGCCTGGCCTAATGTGGCCAAAGTCTCTGTGACTGGGCGGAAGCGGACCCGAGCAGCCCCTGCTGAGCCTCTGGAGGCCCCTGATTCCACTGCTGCAGAAGGTACCTTGCTGTTGTGGAGGGTGGCCCTGGGGCTTTGGCCCATGCCTCAAGGGTGCAGGATATGCAGGGGCTCTTGTACCCACACATCCCACACTGGTCAAGGTGGGCTGTGAAAGGGCCAAGTGGGCCTCTGTCACACTGTCCTCCATCTGCAGGTTTGCCCTTGAAGCGGGTGGTGCTTGTGATGGAGCGGGTGTGCACCACGCTCCTGGGCCTGGAGGAGCATCTGAATGCCCTGGACCGCGCTGCTGGTGACGGGGACTGTGGTACCACCCACAGCCGTGCTGCCAGAGGTTGGTGCTAGGGTCCCTCTGGGGTGGAGACAGGGGTTGGTGTAGAATATGGGTTCTGAGATTTTAGCATTTCATGAACCAGAACAATTTCAAAAGCATGGGGAGTGTCCACATGGAATGGCCAACATTTATTTTGCCAAGAGATAATTCATAGAATCTGGCATCCCTTTCACCTTTTTTTTTTTTTTTTTTTTTTTTTTAATTAGAAAAGACTCTCCTAATGCTACAAATGTAGCAGGGTGGTCATTGCAAAATAAAATGTAATCTTGGTGGGATCCCTGGGTGGCTCAGCGGTTTGGCGCCTGCCTTTGGCCCAGGGCGCGATCCTGGAGTCCCGGGATCGAGTCCCGCGTCAGGCTCCGGGCATGGAGCCTGCTTCTCTCTCCTGTGTCTCTGCCTTTCTCTCTCTCTTTCTCTATCATAAATAAATAAAATCTTTAAAAAAAAAAAAAATCTAAACTGAAAAAAAAAAAAAAAAAAAATGTAATCTTGGGATCCCTGGGTGGCGCAGCGGTTTGGCGCCTGCCTTTGGCCCAGGGCGCGATCCTGGAGACCCTGGATCGAATCCCACGTCGGGCTCCCAGTGCATGGAGCCTGCTTCTCCCTCTGCCTGTGTCTCTGCCTCTCTCTCTCTCTCTCTGTGACTATCATAAATAAATAAAAATAAAAAATAAATATTTTCTTTATAAAAAAAATAAATAAATAAAAATAAATAAATAAAATGTAATCTTTTTAAGATTTATTTTGTGGGGAGAGAGAAACTCAAGCAGACTCTGTGCCCAGTGTGGAGCCCAACACTGGGCTCCCCATCCCACGACCCTGAGATCATGACTTGAGCTGAAGCCAAGAGTTGGTTTGCACCACCAGCTGTACCGCCCAGGGGCCCCAAATGTTATCTTTTAAAAATTACGTATTTATGTAGGTATATGTGTATGTATATGCCCCAAGATCAAGAGTCGCATGTTCTACTGACTGAGCATCCCAAAATGTAGTTTTATAGTGAATAACTTTAGGTTCAAGGGAAACTCAATATAATTGTCCTTATTTTTCTCAGCTTACTGAGACTAATGAAAAGCTCTTAATTATCCAGCATAGTTCTATCAAGAATTAGGCCTACCCCAGGCCTGGCACAGCAGATAAAACTCCCTGCCCCCGAGGCTTGTGGCTTATGGTCAGGTGGGGGGAGGCAAACAGGCTACAGGAAATATCAGTAACTAAGATAGAGGATGGCGGTACAAAGGACTGAGGAGGAGAAATGAAGCAGGGAAACGAGGCACGGAACATCTCAGGATGAGGGTGTATGGGGGAGGCCTCACCTCCTAGGTGACTGCCAAGGTCCCTGTCATTCTCCATTTCCCAACCCTGCCCAGACCGCACATAGGATGCGGAAAGGGAGCTTTGAGAAGCTCCTGGGTTGATTCCCTCAGTCTCTGCCAGTGAGGTCAGGGCACAAGCAGATGGAAGGGAGGGGTCTCTGAATTCATTTTTCTCTGCCTGCAGCAATCCAGGGGTGGCTGAAGGAGGGTCCACCCCCTGCCAGCCCTGCCCAACTACTCTCCAGATTGTCCCTCCTGCTCCTGGAGAAGATGGGAGGCTCATCTGGGGCGGTGAGTACGAAGAGGCACTGGGACCAAAGGGCTGACACAGTGGGCTGCCAGGCTGCCTGAGGCCCAGGCCAGCCCCACGTGCTCAGTGTTCTGGTCCTCCCCAGCTTTACGGCCTGTTCCTGACTGCAGCGGCCCAGCCACTCAAGGCCAAGACAGACCTGCCAGCCTGGTCTGCTGCCATGGATGCTGGCCTGGAGGCCCTGCAGAAGTGAGCCAGAACCCCATGCCTTAGACCAAGGGTGGGCTGGGAGCAGTGAATGGTGTCACCTGCTCCCAGCCAGGCCCTGTCCCTACCCCCAAAGTGAGTCCCTGCAGGGAGTCTTACTCATCCTCCCTCCCTGCCAGGTATGGGAAGGCTGCTCCAGGGGACAGGACTATGGTATGTATTCAGCCCAGCCTTTCCCTTTCCCTCTCTTGAGTATAGAAGCCCTGGAGGCCACCGTCAGTGGCAGGGCCTATCCTCAGTCCCCTCTCCCTCACCTTATCCAGCTGGATTCCCTGTGGGCAGCAGGGCAGGAGCTCCAAGCCTGGAAGAACCCAGGGGCCAATCTTTTCCAAGTTTTGACCAAAGCAGTCCAGGTGAGTGAGGCTGGACCCAGCGACCCAGGAAGACAGACTTAGAGCCGCCAGGCTCCCATATCTGTAGGACTTTGAGCAAGTTAATATCCTTCCTGTACCCGTTTCCTCCTCCAAACATGGAGGAGTACCTGTCTCCGGGTAGCTCTGAGGCTTGAGATATGTGGAGCCCCAAGACAGAATCTAAGACATTGCAAGCCCTCAGTAGATGGTAGTCTCTTGCCTTGCTAGAGGTAGGCGACAGGTGACCTCTCTACCCTGATGATAGTACTTAGGGTGCTAATAGGGCTGGGACAGGAGGGTAAAAGGTCCTTGAACCTGCTCCCATACTTCCACCCAGAGTGCAGAAGCTGCAGCCCAGGCCACCAAGAACATGGAAGCTGGAGCCGGAAGAGCTAGTTACATCAGCTCTGCAAAGCTGGATCAGCCAGACCCTGGGGCAGTGGCAGCCGCAGCCATCCTCCGCACCATCCTGGAGGTCCTGCAGAGCCAGGGTGTGTGAGGGCCTCCGGGAGTGCCTCCTGGGCCGCAGGGCCTCTCTCACTGCTGTGCACAGGTGGCCAGTCACTTCCTCCTGTTTTCCCACTGTTACCCTCCCTCACCCCTTGTCCCTGTAGCCTGTCCTGAGTTCAGCAGAAAACCCTCTGCCAGCCTCCAGAATTCCTACAGGAATGCAGGCTGAGTGGGTCACTTACTGCTTTAGCCCTGCCTTTTCTCACTTCTGGGGTCATGCCGCTCTGCCCCCAGCCACCTTGGGGCCTCAGTGATACGCATTTTCCTAGGGTGGCAACATGGCCTTTAATTGGCCATGCTAATGTGGTTTTAAGGCTCCCTGAGAAAGGCCTGACCATGAGTGAGTGTGGAAAAGCAAGCGAATAAAAAAACCAGATTGAAACAAGAGCTTCTGGGGATCCCTGGATGGTTCAGCAGTTTAGCGCCTGCCTTTGGCCCCAGGGCGTGATCCTGGGGTCCTGGAATCAAACCCTGCATTGGGCTCCCTGCAGGGAGCCTCTTTCTCCCTCTGCCTGTGTCTCTGCCTCTCTCTGTGTCTCTCATGAATAAATACTTAAAAAAAAAAAAGAAAGGAAGAGAGAAATAAAAGAAAGAAGAAAAAGAAGAAAAGAAAAGAAAAGAAAGAAAGAAAAAAAAAAGAAAGAAAGAAGAGCTCCTGCTGCTGCGGGACCTTTTTCCAAGGGTGTGAACCAGTAGGTCCACTACTGCCCCAGGTGCTAAGGCCCCAGCCCCTGGTTGGAATGATCATGACCCATCCACTACCACCCCCACCCAAGGGCAGGGTCTGCGCAGCTGGGCTGGCTCTACTGGGATCCCTAGTCCTGGTTTCCAGTACACACACCACACCTGAAAGGTGTGCTTTTCTCAGCACTAAACTGACAGAATTCACGTATTCTTCAGGAATCAAATGGGCAAGTGCGACGCCGGAAGGTATCACCACATTCTGAAGCTCAGTGGTTGAAGAGAAACTGCACCCAAGCCAAACCTCCGGTCTCTCTAGAGCAGTCACTGATGGCACGTGGGCAAGTGGGAGGGGGCTGCCGTGTCTGGTGCATGGTGGAGACAGTACAGCACACGCCTGGCGTGGGCATGATTGAGTCCTGATTTTGCTTCAGACCAGCTACATGAACTCCGGCCTACTATTTAGCCTTTTGGAACTCGTAGAATCAGAACAGTATCCATCTCAGGGATGTGCACAAGCACTGAAATGAACCAATGGACTCAGTATGGTCCAGGTGCTTAGTTGCTGAGAGTTACTATCATCACCAGTGTCTGCACCCAACTCCTTCTGGGTCATCTGCTCCACTGCCAGGAGGTGTCTCTAGCTGGTCACAGTGGGAAGGGGGCTTTCCATGGGTTTTGGGCTTTGCCCAAACTTGGCTACAGGCTCCCTCAATCCTTGGGCTTCTGTTCAGGACCCCCTGTCCCCCCGTGGATGTGCACCATGGGTTTCCAATCACTACATATGGTGATTGGGGTGCACAGATGCACATACCCGGCAGCAAGAAGGGGACTGGCATAAACATCTGGCCTATAGATCCCAACTCTACCATTTCCTGACTGAGTGGCCTCAGTTACCAGTGACCAAGTCACTTATCCTTTCTGAGTTCCAGATTATAAAACAGGAAACATTTCCTTCCTTGTGAGCTATACAAGTACCCAGAACCTTTTCATTACTAAGGGCATCGGCATCCACACACACCACAAGTCATACCATTCCAGGAGGATAGTCATGGGATCTTTGGGGCCTTTTGGTTTGTTCCTCCCCAGAGGCTTTTACAAGTTTCCCAGAGCTCATTTAACCACAATGTCATTACAATAGAGGAGGCTTTGATTCTTAAAAACATGATAAATGGAAATCAAGCTTCAGGTTACAGGCCTACCCATGTGGAAAGAGGGGGCGCTGGTCACATGACTGAGGTGTCTGGCAGTTATCTCAATGGCTTCAAAGGGTCCATCACTTGGAAGTTCAGTCAGTCCTGCTGACACCGGGCCGTGTGGGGTTGGAGTGGACAGCCAGCCTCCTCTCCACCTGCCAAGGGTAAATGCATCCCAGCCCCCAGGTATTGTGCCGCTTGTCACTAAGCACAGCAGTATGGAGCCTGGGACCTGGCAGGGCTCATTTGGAGAGGGCAGGAAAAGCCACAGTGCCATCACTTAAGAGAGGAACAAGATTTCTCCCGTCCTCACCCTAACCCCAGCTTCTCCTCAAGAGGCAAGCAGCTGTTCACCCTCTGGCATAACAGGAGACTGGGTTTGGCCAAGCAAGTCACCAGAAGGGGAAATAAGGCAGTCTGATACTCAGCAGGAAGCACCTTGGAAAGTGGCTGTGGCCCCTGGGGTCCGCTGGGCACAATGTACCACAACTTTGGCTTTTTTATGGTGAGCTGGAGAGTGAAAATCAGCTGGGTTGGCGCTTTGCCAAAAGAGCGAAGCTGAGCCTGCCCGGGGACAGGCAGAGAGGCCCTGATCTGGTGAGGGGCAGCAAAGGAAGTCTGAAGCACCCTTGAGGATCATCCCTGCTGGACAGGATGTTGTTGGAAAAAGAGGCTACCAGGGTTCATCAGGCCGCCTGACCGTGACGGGCATGAAAGTCATAGGGGAGGCCCGGATCTAGGCCAGAGCTGTAGCAGTAGAAGCAGAGCCACACGGTCACCATGTAGGCAGACAGGGAACATGGCAACATGAAACAGAACAGCAAAGAGCAGTCAGCTGCTCAGCTTCTCTGCAGAAGCTGCTCTGCTGCCATTCTCCCCCCATACTTCCATCACCTCGAGATGTTTGTGCCCAGCCTCACATCTTGGTGGGCTGGATGGAGATGATGGCTGATGATGCCCACCCCACGGGGGGGCGGCCCAAATGAAACACATGCCTTTACGGGAAAGCTGCTGGACACCATTACCATACAGATTGGTGTAGATAGATACCTCACTCTTCACATACAGATTGCCCTTGACTCCTGGCTCCTTTGAGCTGTCAAGATTTTCTGTCACATCCTTGGGGTCTAAAGGGGAAATCAGCCTGACCACACAGAAAGCAGGGGCAGCATGAGCAGCTGTGGTGCAGGCAGGAGGCCACAGTGAATGAAGAACGAAGAAAGTGACGCCAGGAAGGAGCCACCAAGCAAGGAGGGTGGACAGCAAATTGGTGGAATGAGCAGACACCCCCCCCACCACCACCACATGGAGGCCAGAAGAGATTGGGGCCCAGAGCCCAAGGCAGGTCTGTCGCTGAAACCAGACAGGAGCCCCGGGCAGGGCAGAGCTTCTGAGGGGAAGCACCTCCACCTGCTCCTGGGTGCCCCTTCCTGCTTCACTCCCCATCACGCAACAGGGGCTGGAAAGACAGGCAGAGACACAGGGGTTAATGGCATCACACCCTAATGTGCAGGCCTGAGTTCTTCAGAAAAACCCCCAATCTGTAGAGCGGTCGCCAGGCGAGCCACTTCATCTTTCAGGGAAGCCCCAATGTCCCTCGGCCTGACACACACCCCATCTCACCACAACCTTTGCCTGAAGGTTGGCCAAGAACAGGCAAAACCTACTCCAAGCACTGCACCCTTCAGCAAGCACCCGCTAGATAAGCTCCTACCCCTCAAGACTAGCTCCAAGACCGGAAAAGTAGAAATTACAACACCCTTTCTTCATGCTCAGGCACTTTCTTGGGGGAGAGAAGGCCATACTTTCCCCTCATGAAACCACAGAAATGTGAGGAGGGGACTGGCATAAACATCCGGCCTATAGATCCCAACTCTACCATTTCCTGAGTGAGTGACCTGAGTTACCAGTGACCAAGTCACTTATCCTGTCCACCTGTCCTCTCCCAAGAGGCAGGCCCCAGGAGCTGCTGAGCCCAAACAGCTATGTTTGTCACAATGGCTGGGATGTGCTTTGACATCTGTGCTCCCCATCAGCCAACCAAACCCCACCTTCAAGATACTGGGTTTCCCACCATGTTACTGAGTGGTCTTCCTAGCAAGGCCCAAGGCTTTCCTAGGAGAGTCTCCTCTAGACTCGGCCCCATCCCAAACTGGAAGGGGGAAACCAGGACGCCATACCTGTCCCTCAGTCAGGATCCCTGTTTCTGGGCGTTTCCAAGATGAAACCAGGAGGATATAGAGCACCAGTAGCCCAAAGACCACCACCAGCATCCCAAGGCTGTTGGCAAAGATAGCCTCACTGGGCAGATTGCTGTATGGTTGAGTGGCATTGTTCCTGAAAATGACAAAATAATGTGGGCCCCTGAAAGATTTTTCACCTGTTTTGGCCCAATAGGAGACCCAACACCATTAGCAGATGGTGAGAAAAGCTTCCAAGGACCATCTGTGACCTGAAGCACTAACGTACTAAGTCCCTACCACCACCACAAAAAACACGTGCAGACTGCTTTTTACCTCTGACAGAACTAAAGCTCTAAGAGGCATGATGAGCTTGCCCAGAGTCAGACAACTAGTAAATGGCACAGCCAAGACCTAAACCCAAGTCTGACTTCATATCTTATTTGCTTTCACTACCCACACCCCTGCCTTAAAAGAATGGGGAGACGGTAGTGGCTAGGCATGAAGGCTGCAATCTTAACTGAAACCCCAGCTCTGCCACTTCCTCGCTGTGTGCCCTTGGGTAAGTTACTTAACCTCTCTGTGCCTCAGTTCCCTTATTCGCAAATGGCAACGACGACAGTATCTACGTTATAAATGATTAAAGGATTCAATTTAAGGTACCTAGAATAGTTTCTGAGACATAGTAGGCACCAAGTCAATCTGAAGGTAAATAAATATTTGCTGACCAATTTACCAATCTCAACCTAAAGACTTCATGACCCTCCAGATCAGGAACAAGCTCAACCCCAAAGTCTCCCCTCCCTTGGCAAGGTCCTACGATCACAGGGTGCATCTTTTGAAGACCCTATGCTTTCCCGTCCATGTTAGAGCTGCCCCCCACCCCACTCACAAACTGAAGAAAAGCTTCTCGTTAATGCCAGAAATGACAGATGCGATGGACAGAGACAGGATGACGACTCCAAAGAAGACGTGGATGGGTTTAAGGAGGCTGCGCAGCCACACGGACATCCAGGGCAGCAGGAAGACAACAAAGCCCAAGAACCACTGTGGACACAGGGAGGAGGTGCCTGACCACACTGTGCTGTGCCCAGTGGTGCCCCAGGCCATCCCACAGCCCCCTGCCCTAGGGCCTCCTGCCCTGCGGTGGTCCCTCACCCTTTGTTACTGGCTCAAACCTCCCCCTAGGTGCCACTCCAGCTTTCATGCTGTGGTTGGCTGCTCACCCAAACCAGCACATCCCATGAAATGCTTAGCTATGAGCCCAGTCTCCTAAAATCCCAGCCATCCCTGTGTGTCTCTGCTTCCTTCCAGTCCTGGCCCCTAAGACTCCTTGCTCATACGGGGTTGATGTCAAAATGCAAAAACCACTTCCAGAATTGCTTCCAGTTCAAAGAAAGGTGGGAATGGGAAAGGTGGAAAAGACCACCTGGAGTCAGTGTGGCACATGCTGTGATGAAGTTAGCTCAGCATGCTCCGGAATGACAGAGGAGTCGTGTGATGGGTAAGAGCAGGAACGGATGAGTGTGGGGAGCAGCAGTGTCCTATGGCTATTTAAGCTGCCACTGCTATGGGGATGTGGCTTGTGGGGCTGTGTCCAGGCAGTGAGCAGAGGGAGTGTGTGGCATGGGTGCAAGGAAAGCCCCAACCAGAGCCCACGGCCACCAGCCAGTAACAGGAACCCAAAGGGGAGAACGCACCTGGCAGGCAAAAAGGAAGACGGTGACAATGCCCAGCCAGCTGTGCAAGGAGTAGAGATTGGTGATCCTGGAGCGGCGGTGGAGCTGAAAGACGGCCACCAGCCCCAGCACGGTCAGGATGAAGGCCAGCAGGTGCAGCATGGCGTGGCCGATCTTCCATGGCAGCTTCGGCCCCACCCACGACTGCGGCAGGCGGTACAGCAGTGACGCTGCGGGAGAGAATGTCCCAGGGCCCAGACTCTTCCCCTCGTGCTCCCCTCCACACTGGGGGAACTAACCTGACATGGCCCCACACAGCTTCCCAACCAGGGGAGAAGGAGATGCTGGGATGCAGCACCCCCTCCTCAGCATCTCCTATCCCTGCGTCATTGCTGGGATAGCAGTTGGCCATGACGCGGGAAGAAAACATAGTAGTAAAAAGGGAGGAGTAGGCTTATCAATCTGCCAGTCTGTTGTTACATCATATATGCACTTGTGTGCAGCTCTGCAGGTAAAAAAGCAATGTCACATTCATTATTTTTTTCTAAGTGAATACTCACAACTGTTAGTGGTCACAAATGCAGGCTTTTTAGCAAAGTTAGATGGCCTATGTCCACATCCTGGCTCTGCCTCTTGGCTATTTGACATCTTGTTTCTAAATCTCAGTGTCGGGCAGCCCCAGTGGTGCAGCGGTTTAGCGTCACCTGCAGCCCGGGGTTTGATCCTGGGGACCCTGGATTGAGTCCCACGTCAGGCTCCCTGCATGGAGCCTGCTTCTCCCTCTGCCTGTGCCTCTTCCTCTCTCTCTCTGTGTCTCTATGAATAAATAAATAAAATCTTAAAAAAAAAATAAATCAATCAATCTCAGTGTCCTCATCTGTAACGTGGGGATAACAGCACAGCCCATCTCACAGGCTTCTTGGAAGAACAAAACAGGATGATGTATCTGAAGTACACAGGATAAGCTGCTATGATCCATGGTGTCATTGTTCCCATTTTACAGGTGGGGAGATGAGGTTCACCAGGGCCCCAAGGCCCAGCTCTGAATGCATGGGGCACAGATGAGTCTGGCAGAGCAAGCAGTTCCCTCATGTAATCCTGACTGGGGGACGAGAGGCTTCAGTCTTCCTCTCCCTAGCAGAAGTTGGCAGACTACAGCTCACGGGCCAAATCCAGCTGTTTTTTAAGTAAAGCTTTATTGGAACACAGCCACATTCATGTTTTCCGGTTATCTATGGCAGATAGATAACCAGTTGCAATGCAGGTCATATGGCTTGCAAAGCCTTTAATCTCTGATCCTTTATAGAAAGATACTGTCAACCCCTACCTTAGAGTATCTGTAAAGCTACCCTTCTCGGATGCCCCCATTCTCACCACTTTTTCCTACAAATGATACCTGGGCTCAGAAACAGCCCAATCTGTCCTACTCTCATAGCCCCAATAACTCAACAGTGACAAAAGCTCTACCACAGCCAGGGCTGGGCCACAGTATGTCTCCCATGACCTCGTACTCACCAGCACTGTAGAGTACCACTGAGCCAACAACCATGAATACTGGATGATAGTTGAACATGAGAAGGGTGCCATCCCAGGCAAAGCCACCATGCCACAACTGCACCCAATAGATGGTGAGGATGATGCACATCAAGCCCAGGAACCACAGTGAGTAAAAGGACAAGTAGAACCATCCCACAGCCATTCTGATTAGGCGCTCCTGGAAGAAGCGTAAGTCACATGTGCCTGCTGGCTCTGCTGGCTTGAGTGCATCCCACATAATAGCTAAAGGAAGTAACACTGAGCTTGCTTTTGCTGGAAGTGTGGACACTTTTCACTTTAGCTCTCCTGCTACCAGCCTGGGCACTGCCCCATGAGACTTGGAAGTCCTGATCTCTGGTTATGGACAGTAAGGATGGCCCCACCCCAGTACCTGGCAGCTCTGGAAAGGGGCTGGACATCAAGGCTCTTGGCCCAAAGCCCTGGGATTAGCCTCTCTTCACAGGGCCAAAAGGTAAAGAATCCACCCCATCCTATCCCACTGAAAAGAAGGGACAGGAATCCAAAGCCAGGCTAGATCACACAAATGCCTAGGCCCTCGGTTCTAACAGAAGGTGGAAAAATTATAATCTACAAGGAGTAAACACCCTGCTATTAGGCCAGCTGACAGGAAGTCCTATGATCTCCCACTTCTATAGGAAAGTTCTTCAGCAGCTGGTGAACTCTATGGGGCTAACCCTCCTATTGAGGAAGTAAGACCAGGCCTTCACTCTAGAGTCCCCACACTCTACACCTTGAATTGGACAAGCCTCAGATGTCCTAGGCCTGAGACTTCTGCTTTCTCTTCCTCTGGGGAAAGTTCAGAGGAGAAAAGAGGAAGCGAGAACTCATGGTCTAGAAAGCATGAGTTTATTTTGAGATTTTTCTATGTCCTTGATAAAGTCAGAAACCAGCTCTGGTTTCAGACACACATCTAGAGCCCTGAGCAGCTGCTCTTACAAACCAGGCAACTGGGCATGAGGGCTAGCAGGCAAATACACAAAGCCACAGGACCATCTCTGCTCTCAGCTAACATGTAGGCAGTATGGGCCCAGCTCTCAAGGCAGTCAGCCTGTCCCACGGACTCACACCAAGGAGGAGACACTAGGACATCCTGCAGTTGATACCTCTCAATCTGAACCAGCTAATAGAAAAAAAAAGGCAAAAAAAAAAAAAAAAAAGGCAAAAAAAAAAAAAAAAAAAAAAAAAAAAAGGCAGGTCCCTTAAACAGCTAAGAACTCCCAAGGAGATAAGACACTTGATTCCTCACCCTGTAGACTTAGTGGCAGACTGACAGAGTGATGGCCGAGGCTCCAATTCTTATGAAGTGGGGCACCTTGAGCAAATCACTTAGCATTGGTAGGACTCATTCTTCTCATCTGAAAGAAAAGCACGGTAATGAGAATACACTGAAGAGCAGCCATGAGCAGACACCCCACAAGAACCCATGATCTCATTTGCTCCTGTGAGAAGTTATCATCCCCATTTTATAGATGAGGAAACTAAGGCTCAGGAAGATTAAATGCCAGCATTGGGACCCAGGAAATGGGCAGGAAGTTTCAAACCCTTGTCTGTTTGGCTTTAAGGCTCCTGTTTTTTCCCTTGACCATAGACTGTCAGAAGAGCAAGTGAGAAAATGTCCATGAGGACATTGTAAGGGCAAAGTATTCTACTATTGTCACAGCAGTCCATCCTACCTATAAGCTACAGCCTGAAGCTTGTGGCCTCCATGCCAGGCCAGGCCTCTTGGTAGCCCTGATACTATGCCATGCCAACTCACTCCATGGCAGGTGTCCACCTAACTAGAAACAGAAACAGACGCTGAATGCTCAATGTGACCCAAGTTGGCAGTAATCACTGAGAAGAGAAGACTCGAGGGGCTGGGGGAAAAACAAAAGTTCCATAAGGCTGAGGGTAAATAACACCATAACACCACCATCTTCATAGACGTTTTGTGGCTCAACTACAGAGCTCAGAGATTTGCCACCCAGCTTCAGAGGTGTCCCCTTAGTCTCTGTAAGAGCAGAGAAAGTTTCAAGTCCCCAGATGTTCAGTCATCCCCCAGTGAAGTCAGCATGAAGCACCTGGTCAGCAGGTTGGATCCATCAGACAATTATCTTTCATGACTTCCTTTTCCTTCGGAGAAGAGAAAACAAAAGTAAATACAATCCAAAAGGGCTGTATCCACCCTTCTACAACAGATTCTGGATTACTGCTCTGGGACAGACTTAAGAGTTCACCATGGGGACACTTTTCTGACAGAGGGCTGTGATGTTGTACTGTTCACAGTACACAGATGAGCCCTTCCTCTGCCAGAGAGTACGAAAGAAGAGAAAAAAGAATGCAGTGAAAACTGCAGCCCAAACTCTGAAAATATTCTCTCATTTATTCCATGACAGTAGGCTGTGCTATGGTTTCAGGATGGGCTCACCATAGTTTGGTCTCTGATTCTGCCCTCACTTTGTAAAGCCCCATTCTAAGGCAGATCAGCTCCTCTTCTATCAAGGGCCGGAATGGTAAATACTCTAGGCTTTGCAGGCCGTAGCCTCTTTCATGATTGTATCAGCAACTCTTCTGATGTAGTGCAGAAGCAATCATAGACAATACTTTCACAAAAGAACACAGCCATGTTCCCCAAAATGCTTATTTATGGGCACTGAAATTTCAGGTTCATATCATTTTTCATGTATCACAAAATATTATCCTTCTTCTTTCTGTTAATCAGTTAAAAATGTAAAAACCATGCAGGCGGTGCATCAGACTTCGCCGACCACAATCTAAGAGATGTACTCTCCAACCTAATACTCTCCTCGGTCCCTTGACAAAAAAGGGGTTCTGCCTGGTTGCAGTAAAACAGATCAGGCCCAGGGATCCCTGGGTGGCGCAGCGGTTTGGCGCCTGCCTTTGGCCCAGGGCGCGATCCTGGAGACCCGGGATCGAATCCCACGTCGGGCTCCCGGTGCATGGAGCCTGCCTTCTCCCTCTGCCTGTGTCTCTGCCTCTCTCTCTCTCTCTCTCTCTATCATAAATAATAAAAAAAATAAAAAATAAAAAAATAACAGTCAGAGCTGAAATAAAAACTTAGAATTTGGGATCCCTGGGTGGCGCAGCAGTTTGGCGCCTGCCTTTGGCCCAGGGCGCAATCCTGGTGACCCGGGGTCGAATCCCACGTCGGGCTCCCGGTGCATGGAGCCTGCCTTCTCCCTCTGCCTGTGTGTGTGTGTGTGTGACTATCATAAATAAATAAACATTAAAAAAAAAAAAAAAAACAGATCAGGCCCCTGCGCAGGAAATAAGTTTCCGTTCAGCCCTTAATCTTAGGAAAAAGGACTCTATTCCGAATCCTTAACAATATTCACTTTTAAAATTTAGAACTACAAGCGGATGAAGGAACAGAAAGTCCATTCGTTGCCCCCACTTCCCAGATGAACGGTGGGGGAGGACTTGGGAATCCTGAGAGTCAGACTTCGGGCTCAAGCCCTAAGCTCTTCTCTGACAGATCAGAATCACTGGGACCCGAAGTAGGAAAGTGGCTTTGGCCACGGTGAGCGGCACAGGCTGGCACAGGAACCCAGGTTCGCTTCCCTCAGCTCCGAGGGCTCCTCGGGTCCAAATGCAGCTTCTGCAAAGTCGGGTTCCCCGAATTCCAACCAGGAGGTGGATAAGCAAGGCGCCCCTCAGCGCCACTGATCACAGACCGGCCCTCCCGGCTGCGCACTGCCCGGCTCTGGCCCTGGTGCCCCGGGAACGGCTCCGGGAGCCCGGATCCCCCGCCCCAGCGTCCTCCGCAGGGGCCAAGGGCCTTACCGGTCCCGGCTGGCCTTCGGCTGACAATTAGGGCGACGGGCTCCGCTTGCGGACAGCGACCCCCGAAGCGCTTCCTGCCTGTACAGACACACCTGCGGGAGGAAGGGCGCGGACAGCGGCGTCCCCTTCCCTACAAGGGGGGTAGCGAGCGACGGCGCAAAGCAAGGTGGCAGGCGGCCCCGCTCGAGCTCCTCCTCACCTCGGGGGGTCGCAGGGGTCTCCGAGGCCCGCCTCCCTCGCCGCCCCACGCGCCCGGCCCGCACCGCAGCCGCAGTGAGAGGGCCCCGCGCCACCGTCCCCTCTTATAGGCGCACGGCACTTCCGGTCGCGCCCGCGGCCCCCTGGGAAATGGAGTCCCAGGCCGCCGGCTGCCAGCCCCGCGTCCTCCGCGGGCGTTTCTTCCCCAGGCAAGGAGCGCCGCCGCCGCTCGGCCCGGGCCGTCACCCCCACCTCGCGCTCGGCGGACGGCTGGATGCGGCGGCGCTGCGACGGCACGAGAGGGCCTGCCCAAACGCGGCGGCCGCGCGGACCGCAGAGCGGAGGGAGCGCCGAGGCCCGGCGGGTGCGCGGCGCACGCGGAGCCCGCGGCCGCCATGTACTTCCGGGACCTACCAGCGGCTTCCGGAAGCCGGGACGGCGTCCCCATGACAACCGGCGTCGCGCCTCGGAGCGGGAGGAGAGCGCGCGGGCGGAGCGGGTGAGACGGCGCGAGTCGGGGTCTCGGTCGTTACGGTGTAGGGCGGGTGTTCTGCCAAGGTGGCCCCATTATGAAGTGGGTGGGGAAGGACGGAGAGGAACACTGCCCCGGGGACAAGGGGCGCGCGGGGGAGGGAGCTGGGACAGACCGAGCCGGCCGGGCCGCCGCTGCCCTGAGCGGGGGCGGGGCGCCGTGGGCTTTGGGGTCGCGGGTCGCTGGGAGGCCGGCTCTGCCCACCTGCGACCCGCGGGGCTGACTTGAACTCTGGCCCTGTAGGCGCGTCCTCGCCTCGGTACGACGGAGGGAATCCTTCGTTCTCCCCTTTGCCGAAGTTGTCCTGGGCGCCACGTGTATCACGATAGAATAATACGTGATAAGTTTATCGCACTGATGGCTGGAGCTCGAGACGGGGGTAGGATAAGCAACCTCACGAATAATGACGGTCGTGAAACGTTTTACAGATGTTAGTTCGTTCGACCTTGTGCTCTGACACTTGAGAGCATCTTGAGATCTGCTTAGAGACTGGACCGAGGTGGAAGGGTCACAGGACACCCCCCAGAACAATTCCTGGGCCTTGGAATATGCGGGAGTAAGGGCCAGGCCCCCTTCATATGGTGCCACTCTGTTGTGGCCACCTTAAACAGAGCCTTGCAGGAGAGCACGGTTTCTTGCTCACGTCCTGCACCCCTCCCTGCCTCTCTGGCTCCCACATCCTTCCCACCTGGTTACCTGTCAGCCCACCTGTTATGTGAGAGGCAGCTTTGGGGAGTAGTTAGGAGCACAGACTCTGGACCCAGGCTGCCTGAATCCCAATCCCAGCTCTGTGAGCTGGGACAAGTTATTTTACCTCTCTGAGCCTCAGTTGTCCTAACTGCATAAGGGGTAGAGTGATAATAGTGACTCTTCTGCTTCACTCGGTTATTGTGAGATTTACAGAACTTTAGTGCTTAGAATAGCCCCAGGCAGGGGTGCCTGGCTGGCTCAGTTGGTGGAGCATGTGATTCGATAACGGGGATCAGGGTCAAGAGTTTGAGCCCCACGTTGGCTGTAGCGATTACTTAAAATAGTCCCTGGCATATTGTAAGTGATAATATAAAGGCTTGCTGCTGCAGTTCGTATTAGAATTAGTATTGATTGCACAACCAGACAGACACTCTTTGTAGTACTCCTAGATTCCTTTGAACTCAAAAGTGGTTAGAAAGATTTCTGCACTGGGGCGCCCAGCTGGCTCAGTTGGAGGAGCATGTTACTCTTGGTCTCTGGGTCATGAGTTTGAGCCCGACGTTGGGTGTAGAGATTACGTAAAAAAAGAATAAACAAAACTTAAAGAAAAAAGAAAGAGCTCTGCATTTAGAAGTTTCCAGGCATGGAGAAAGTTTGGAGGATAATGCTCCCCAGAAGGAGTGACTAGTTGGGTTTTTTGGACATGGTAGTGGTTTTGGTCATTGACGGATCCCAAGCACCTACACCTGGCATGGATTAGAGCCGCAATAAATATTTACTGTATTAATGAATTTCTCCCCCTTCCCTCCTCCCCAACAGGCCCTTGTCTTCAAGGTAAACAGCTCTGATTTGAGGAACTAGTGCTTCTCCCTCAGTGCTGGGGAGAAAGCCAGGAGCTTTCTTTTGGGAAATTGTGGAATGTGCCCCTGGGGGCCCAATAAAGCAGAAGGAAGATGCTCCAGACCAGTAACTATAGCCTGGTGCTCTCACTGCAGTTCCTGCTGCTGTCCTATGACCTCTTTGTCAATTCCTTCTCGGAGCTACTCCGGATGGCTCCTGTCATCCAGCTGGTGCTCTTCATGTGAGTTCAGTGGGTGGGACTGGACAGCTGACAATTGTGATTTAGCATTTTAAAGTTATTAATAGAGAAACCTCAGGGAAAATAAAATGTTGCATATCTTGGGTACTCCATAGACATGTCAAGGGTCCTGTATTTATATACCTCTAACAAGGGTCTGGGATCCAGGGAGCAGTCAGAGGGTCATTTTCTCTATCTGTGAGTAGAAATATTGTCTTACATTGTCATGAAAGAGGATTACAGAACCACAGGTTAAAAGGGCAGTTGTATCAGTTATATATATGGGATAGAAGCTGTTGGCATTTTTCTTCCCCAGTGGCTTACAGACTCCATGAGGCTAGTTATCAATAGAAAACTGGTGTTTGGGCAGCCCCGGTGGCTCAGCAGTTTAGCGCCTGCCTTCAGCCCAGGGCATGATCCTGGAGACCTGGAATCGAGTCCCATGTCAGGCTCCCTGCATGGAGCCTGCCTCTCCCTCTGCCTGTGTCTCTGCCTCATTCTCTCTCTCTCTCTCTCTCTCTCTCTCTCTCTCTGTATCTGTCATGAATAAATAAATAAAATCCTTAAAAAAGAAAGAAAGAAAGAAGACTGGTGTTTGACACTGTCTTCCTTCATTCAACAAGTGTTCATTGGCTTACCAGACAGTATTCCAGGTGCAGCAGTAAAGCTGACAATTTCCTGCTCTCATGGAGTTTCCACTCAAGTGGAAAGAGACAACGAATACATTTTTTTATTTTTTATTTTTATTTTATTTTTAAAAAATTTTATTTATTTATTCATGAGAGACAGAGAGAGAGAGAGAGAGAGAGAGAGGCAGAGACACAGGAGAAACAGGCTTCATGCATGGAGCCCGACATGGGACTCGATCCTGGGTCTCCAGGATCAGGCTCTGGGGCAAAGGTGGTGCCAAACCACTGAGCCACCCGGGCTGCCCTACATTTTTTTTTTTTTTTTAAAGATAATTTTGAATAGTAACAAATGTCATACAGTGGATGGAAAGCAGATGGGGTGGAGAGGGGAGGGCTACCTAAGGCAGTAGAGTTAAAGGAGGCTTTCTGAAGAGGGGACATCAGAACTGAGACTTGAATGGCACTAAGACACTGGCCATGCCAAGATTAGGGGAAAGGCATTGCCATCTCACTAGATGGAAATGTGTGACAGGTGGTACTGGCTTTTTTTAGACATAGGGAAGAAAGCAGCTTCTCCTCCCAAGTGTCTAGAAGGTTAAGAGCGTCAGAGCAGGGAAGCCTTGTCTGTGGGCTGCACCTCACTGATGGGGCCTGCAGGTAGTTAAACCTCATGTCATTTGGGCCCCAAAGGCCCATAACACCTGTGTGTGTGTAGGGGGGGGGGGCGGGTTTCAGAAGGCTAGAGCACAGGGGAGACCAGACTTCATGGTGTCCCTTAGGACTCAGAGCCAGCTCTTGGATCATCACACAGACCTCCATTTGGCTGTGCTTTGTTTGATGTCCACAGCATCCAGGATATCGCAATCCTCTTCAACATCATCATCATTTTCCTCATGTTCTTCAACACCTTCGTCTTCCAGGCTGGCTTGGTCAACCTCCTATTCCACAAGTTCAAAGGGACCATCATCCTCACAGCTGTGTACTTTGCCCTCAGCATCTCCCTTCATGTCTGGGTCATGGTAAGAGCAGAGCTTAAGGAGCAAGGAGTATCTTTTCCCTAGGAATTCAGCATCATTCTTTTATTTTTTTATTTTATTTTATTTTATTTATTTTTTATTTATGATAGAGAGAGAGAGAGAGGCAGAGACACAGGCAGAGGGAGAAGCAGGCTCCATGCACCGGGAGCCCGATGTGGGATTCGATCCCGGGTCTCCAGGATCGCGCCCTGGGCCAAAGGCAGGCGCCAAACCGCTGCGCCACCCAGGGATCCCAGCATCATTCTTTTATATCTCACAGAATCCTTGACAGGAAACAGGTGTGTTTGTGGTGAATGAATGTGGTGCCACCTGGGCTTGGGCATATGTGAGTTGCATAAAGCACTTCTGCCCAACCTTTCATGTTAAAAGACTGCCTTATCCAAGAGTTAGGGGACGCTTCTGGAATATTCCGTTCACCTTTGCCCCAAACAGTCCTGCCAGAGGTAAAACAGGAAGGGGACTCTGTTTCATCATTAGCTGTTTGGGCAGGTAGGTGTTGGGACAAGATATTGTTAGATATCAGTGTCCCGTGGGAAATGGCTGTGCCAAGAGTGCCACTTGCCCTTTAGTACCTCATGCCCTCTACTCTGTTCTCATCACTTATACCAGAAGGACTCCTCTCCAAGGTGCCAACATGGCCTCACAGTAGATCCCAGTTTTCATGGTTCCAGATTTCTCCTGCTTCATGAACTGTTCCATCTCTTTGGAAACGTCGCCTATGTTTCCCAAGTACTCATCTTGATCAAACACAAGAAAAGCCCAGGAGGCTTCCCTAGTCACTTCTCTACTAAAGCCACCTTCTGGGGCAGCCCCGGTGGCTCAACGGTTTAGCGCCACCTTCAGCCCAGGGTGTGATCCTGGAGACCTGGGATCGAGTCCCATGTCAGGCTCCCTGCATGGAGCCTGCTTTTCCTCTGCCTCTGTTTCTGCCTCTCTCTCTCTCTCTCTCTCTGTGTTTGTGTCTCTCATGAATAAATAAATAAAATCTTTAAAAAAAATAAAGCCACCTTTTTAGACTAAACCTTCTTAAGTTGCCCTTGTTATTCCACAGAGAGAAGTAGGGCTCACAGGAAAGAAACAGCAGTGCCAGAGTCTCTCTAGGTGCTTCCTGAAAAGGATTGTCTCTGCTCTGGGTCCTGGGACCAAAATAGGTCCTGGCTTTGTACTTTGTACTATAAAGCTGTTAATCTGATTAAATCCTGAGTGCACTAAGCCTTAATCTGACAGGAACTGAGCCTGAGATCTTCAAGGCCAGACAGTGACCACCACTGCAGTCCTGAGATAATGTGTAGCACTTCTCCTTGGAAAAGGCCATGGAATGAAAGGGAATAAGTAGCTAAGTTCAAACTTCCTCCTTCAGACTTAAAAGGATATTTCCTTTGCACAGAAAAGGGAGTTTGAAGCTCCTTTGAGAAATACTCCTGGGAGTTGTGGGAAGGAAGAAGGAGGGTGAGATTAGCCTGATTTTTTTTTTTAAAGATTCTTATTTATTTATTCATGAGAAACACAGAGAGGCAGAGAGACCTAGGCAGAGGGAGAAGCAGGCTCCCTGCAGGGAGCCCGATATGGGACTCAATCCCAGACCTGGGATCATGCCCTGAGCCAAAGGCAGATGCTCAACTGCTGAGCCACCCAGGTGTCCTGATATTAGCCTGATTTAAAACCAAGCAGCATTTCTGCAGCTCATCTGGTCACTAAACTTTCCCTTTCTACTCATGTCTCCTTCAGAACTTACGCTGGAAAAACTCCAACCGCTTTGTCTGGACAGATGGACTTCAAACGCTATTTGTATTCCAGAGACTAGGTAAGGACCAGAGCAACCTCAGGCCTCACTTTGGTCTCACCTGTGGCTCAGGCAGCTAAGGGCCTTGGTCCTTGCTTTCCCAGTCCATCATTGCCAGAATGGGATGAGTGGAACAGCCATGACAAGAACAGGAAAGATGATGGCCCACTGCCCTTGCTAGTAGTCACTGGGAAATCATGAGGCAGAGCTCCTTTGCCCTATTAGGTTGTGTCCTTAGCCTGTAATGAATATTCAGGAGCATCCCTGAAGTTTCTTTCCTATTTATTGTTCACAGCAGCAGTGCTATACTGTTACTTCTACAAACGAACCGCTGTGAGACTGGGCGATCCTCGCTTCTACCAGGACTCTTTATGGCTGCGCAAGGAGTTCACACAAGTCCAAAGGTGACTGCTTCTGGTCACACTGATGGGTGCCTTTCCTTCCTGACAGAGGCCACATTTATGGCTCTGTGGGGTGGGGTTTACCCTATGCACAGGAAGCAATGTGACTTTCATAGGACAGGCTCAGACCATTTGTGTTTAATAGTCAAGAAGGAAGATCTTCCCTCTTGCAAATTAAAGTGTTTCCCAATACAGGCTTTAGTACATAACCCTCCCTGGCCTCCTACCTCAGTTCTGCCCCTTTTCCTTTCCTGCTCTCTACTTCTCTTCCTCATAGAAGGCTGTGAGGCTTGATCCTTAGGAAGCTATCACTTAGCCTGGTACAGGAGGGGCTCCTGGCACCTGGTTTCTTTGCAGCAAACATAATTAATGGATGCAAAGAGTGATATTTTTGAGCTCCTAACTCATCACACTGTAGACATTTAGATTCTATACCCAAGGCACTTTTTTAACACTTTATAAATAGGAAATAAATTGAATTATTTTTCCATAAATGGTGGAGTCTGTCTGTCTACTGTTGCAGATAAGAGGTACATCAAGTCCTGGCCTTAGCATTTGCTTGACCCAGTGGGCAGCTTCAGTCACAGAACAAACACAGGTATTACTGAATGCCATTATGAGTACAAGCTATTTCTGTAGAAATTCAGAATGCATTCTGATGCCCCGCTCCAAGCGTTGGAATTCCAGATTTCTGTGCCTTTTTTTTTTAAGATTTATTTATTTATTTAATTTTACAAATGAGAGCAAAAGAGAGCAAGAGAGTGCTTGAGTGTGTGTACATGCACACACAAGCAGGGGAGGAGGAACAGAGGGAGAGAGAGACAAGCAAACTCCACACCGAGCATAGAGCCTGACATGGGGCTCAGCCTCAAGACTCTGAGATCATGACCCGAGCCAAAACCAAAAGTCAGACACTTACTTAACTGACTAAGCCACTCAGATACCCCTGGACTTTTGTGCTTTATTCAGACTCTCCCCACCATCAGAGCCCTAAACTGCACTCAGAAGAATAAAAATCCCTAACCTGTTTTGGCAAAAGAAACTTTTAAAATTCATGTGTTCATGGTATCAGTTTTCTATTGCCAGAATAATATGTAACAGACCACCATGAACTTCAGTGGCATGTGACAATAGTTATGTGGCTCTTGAGCCTTGGGGTTCAGCTGATCGGACTGGTTTAGATGATTTCTGCTAGGCTTGCTCATTTGTGTGTCAGCCAGGCAGCTTTGATGATCTTGGGATTTGGGGCTTTTGGCAAACCTAGGCTGGCCTCAGCTAGAATGACTGGGGTGTTCTGGTTCTCATGAGTCATCCTCCAGGGACTAGCCTGGGTTCATTCACATGACAGTGGCAAAGGAGCAGAAGAATAACCCCCATTGTGCAATACTTACTTCAAGCCTCTGTGTTGTGTCTCTTAGACTCCCATTGGTCAAAGCAAGTCATATGACTGTGCCCAGAGCCCAGGTGGGAAAGTACTACAAAATGTCCTGGTAAAAGGCACAGATACAGGGAGGGTCATGAATTGCAGCCTAACCACATCAGAAAGTTCCTCTGTGATACATCATTCAGACGTATTTTAGCAGGGGTTGGCAAACTTTTTTCATGAAGCACTAGATAGATTTTGAGGGCTATGTGGTCTTTGTTGCAACCATAAGCATACCTTGCTTTAGTGCACTTCACAGATACTGTGTTTCTTACAAATAGAAGGTTTGTGGCAACCCTGTGTTGAGCAAGTCTATTGGCACCATTTTTTCTAGCAGTATTTGTTCGCTTCGTGTCTGTCACATTTTAGTAATTCTTGCAACATTGCAAACTTTTTCTTTGTGGTTATATTTGTTATGTCCTCTGTGATCAGTGATCTTTGATGTTGCTATTGTAATTAATGGAGGCACAATGAACCACACACACGTTAGGGAGAAAAGTTAGGCCATAGATGTTCAGCATGCTGTGACTGCTCCACCGACTGGCTGTCCCCCATCTCTCTTGCTCCCCTCTGGCTTCCCTATTCCCTGAGACACAACAGTGTTGAACTTAGGCAAGCGAATAACCCTACAATGGTCTCTGAATATTCAAGTAAAAGAAGAGTTGCACGTCTCTCACTTAAAAGCTAGAATGACTAAGCTTAGTGAAGACGACCTGTCAAAAGTCAAGATGGGCTGAAAGCTAGACCTCTTGTGCCAAACAGCCAAGTTGTGAACGTGAAGGAAAGTTCTTGAAGGAAATTAGAAGTGCTGCTCTGGTGTTCCCACAAATAAAGCAAAGCAGTCTTGTTGCTGATACAGAAAAAGTTCGAGTGGTTTGGATAGAAGATCAGACCAGCCTCAACACTCCTTATAAACCAAAGCCTAACCCATGGCAATGCCAAAACTCTTCAATTCTATGAAGGCTGAGTGGTGAGAGAGCTGCCCAAGAAAATTCTGAAATTAGCAGAGGTTGGTTCATGAGGTTTAAGGAAAGCAGCCATCTCCATAACACACAAGTGCATGGTGAAGCAGCGGCAGGACTGCTGAGGCAAGACCCTCCTCCAGCAAAAAGATTATGGCTCACTGAAGGCTCAGATGATTTTTAACAATTTTTTTTTCATTTTTTTAAAGGATTTATTTATTTGTGGGGAGGTGGAGAGAGACTCTCAGGCGGACTCCCTGATGAGCATGGAGCCCAAGGCAGTGCAGGAATGGCCCCCACAACCCTGATATCATGACCTGAACCCAAACCAGAGTCAGATGCCCAACCTACTGAGCCACCCAGGTACCCCAGCAATTATTTTTTAATTAAGATAAATATGTAGGGTATTTTAGACATAAAGGTAGTGAACACTTTGTAGAGTACGGTACAGAGTAAACCTAAGTTTTATGTGCCCTAGAAACCAAAAAATTCATTTGACTCACGTTATGGCAGTATTTCTTTGTTGTGGTGGTCTGGAATCAAACCTGTATTATCTTTGACATGTGCCTGTACTCCACTTGGGCATTGTAGTATGAAAGGAGCCATAGATGATTTGTCAGTGAACGGATGCAGCTGTGTTCCAGTAATACTGAGAACACAGATTTGAATTTCATATCATATTCATGTGTCACAAAATATTTTTTGTAGACTTTTTTTAACCATGTAAAAATGTAAAGCTATTTTTAGCTCAAGGGAAAAACAGGCTAGATTTGCCCCAGGCCATAGTATGCTGAGTCCTGGTTTAAAAGGCTAGAATAAAGTTCTAGGGAAAGAGAGACTATAGGTAATCAGCTGCACTGTCAAGATTTTAATAGTTATTAGAAAAGAAAAGGTACAGTGTTTAAATAAACCATGTAAGACCCCATATCCTGTAATTGGAACAAGTGATCTAAAAAAACCTAACAAGGGCAGCCCAGGTGGCTCAGCAGTTTAGCACTGCCTTTAGACCAGGGCCCAATCCTGGAGACCCGGGATCGAGTCCCATGTCGGGCTCCCTGCATGGAGCCTGCTTCTCCCTCTGCCTGTGTCTCTGCCTCTCTTTCTCTTTGTGTGTGTCTCTCATGAATGAATAAATAAAATCTTTAAAAATAAATAAATAAAAATAAAATAAAAGTTAAGCACCTGCCTTTGGCTCAGGTCATGATCCCAGGGTCTTGAATGGAGCCCCATGTCAGGCTCCCTGCTCAGCAAGGAGCCTGCTTCTCCGTCTCCCTCTCTGCCCACTGCTCTCCCTGCTTGCGCTCTCTTTCTCTGTCAAATAAATAAATAAAATCTTAAAAAAAAAGATTTATGCGGTTAATCTTCCCACTGCTCCCACTGCTGTATTTCAGCCATTGAGTTCCTTCTCCATCCCCTCCCTGATGATCTACATTTACTTGTATACTTCTTATAAACAGTGTAACATTTCAGAAATATTTCTACCAAAAGCAAACAAACATACAGTTTGCCATAATCCCATCCCAGTCATTTCAAATATTTGACAATATGTATATATATTTTATATGCAGCTGTGATTATGGGGAATATGCCGTAAAACAGTTTGCTCCTCTCCTACTTGTTTTTAAGATGGAATGTTAAATTAACTCCTTGGGGACAGTCAGCTTTCAGAGTTCAGAGGAAAGAAAAGTATTTTACAAATGCTTGGAGACTTTATTAGTAGGATAAGGTTGCTTCTGGCTGAGTAGTGCCTCAGTAACTAAAAAAAAACATAAAATATAAAAATTATCTTTTTAAAGGGCCTCGGAATTACTGAAGGAAAGAGGACTGGGGGACCTGAAATTCTAAAGTAGGGAGAGTCATAGAGAAGTGAGCTGACAATTTGCAGCAGATTTTTCTCTGGGGGTATTTGCTGATTCTGGGTTTGAGCAAGAAGCTAAAAATCCATGCATTGCCCAGATAGAGGGTTATAGCCAGGAAAAAGTCTGCTGAGCCAGGTTATCTGATAACACTGGAGAAACAAAACTGAGGGCTGGAGGAGCTTAAAACACAAACAATCATCTTCTCAAGATATTTACCAAGTCTTGGGGCCAGAGGCTATCTTTTTCAGAGCAAAGCTCTGAAAAGCAGAATAGAATTTTTGGCAGATATATGGTACTGATAATTAGAATTCAGGACCCGCCAGTGGGAGGGAACTGTGAACAGATAAAAAGCTCAGGACTCCTTACTAGGAACAAGATGAAACAGGTAAGCTGACACTTATCAAAATTGCCGTAGCCTCAAACCATTTAGTTCCCAAGTGAGTTGACACTATATTTTTATACATAATTTCTGGATCTAATAATTACTGGCAGTCAAGAGATAGGCCCATATTATTTTTATTTTTTTATTTTATTTTTTTAAAGATTTTATTTATTCATTCACGAGAGACAGACAGAGGCAGAGACACAGGCAGAGGGAGAAGCAGACTCCAAGCAGGGAGCCTGACATGGGACTTGATCCTGGGTCTCCAGGATCACTCCCTGGGCCAAAGGCAGGCGCCAAACCTCTGAGCCACCCAGGGATCCCAGGCCCATATTATTTAAAACCAGAGTAAAAGAATAGAGAAGAGTGACCCAAATACTGAAGAAAGCAGACAAAGAGTTTATGATTGAGGGTTGTGCTCTCTTTCTCAAGTAAATAAAATCCTTTTTTTTTTTCCTTTTAAAGATTTTATTTATTTGAGAGAGCCCAAATAGAGTAGCAGGCAGAGGGAGAAGGAGAAGCACTGAGCAGGGAGCCTGACACAGGGCTGATTCCAGGATCCTGAGATCATGACCTGAGCCAAAGGCAGACACTTAACCAACTGTGCCACCCAGGTGCCCCTAAATAAAATCTTTAAAACTAACAGGGCAGCCCCGGTGGCTCAGCAGTTTAGCGCCGCCTTAGCCCGGGGTGTGATCCTGGAGACCCAGGATCGAGTCCCACGTCAGGCTCCCTACATGGAGCCTGCTTCTCCTTCTGCCTGTGTTGTGTCTCTGCCTCTCTCCCTGCAGGGAGCCTGATAAGGGACTCGATCCCAGGACCTTGGGATCATGACCTGAGCCAAAGGCAGATGATCCAACACTGAGCCACCCAGGTGCCCTATATCCAGGGACTTCTAATAATGGCTGAGATCCTGTTGGAATGAGGAACAGAGCAGAAAAAGCATTTAGGAAAACAATAGTCAAAAATCTCCCTAATTTGATGAAAGAGAGATTTATAGATTTAAGATACTTCACAAACCTAGAGAAACACAGAAAGGCCATCACTAGGATATCCTGGTCAAATCATTGAAAGCTAAAGATGAAAAGCAAATCTTGAAAACATCAAGAGCAGACAACATACCTCATATAGAGGAATAACGATGGTTTGCTTCTCAGTAGAATTTGGAAGCCAGGAGAGAATGTAACAACATCTCTAAGATACTAAAATGAAAAAAAAGGTCAAGTCAGAATTCCGCATTCACCAAAAATATACTTCCAAGAATGAAGTTGAAATAGGTATTTTCAGATAAAAGAGAATTAGCTGTCAACAATCCTGCACTACAAGAAATGCTAAAGGAGTTATTTGGCTTGAAGGAAACGACAGATGGGAATTCAGATTCTCAGAAAGGAATAGAGCACCTCAGAAATAGTAGCCAGTTAAAGACTTTCTTTTTGTCTTTTTTTCCTGTTAATTTCTTTATAATACATATGCATTTAGAATGCAGTTTTTTTCCCTAGTATACAGAATATTGATCAGTATATGGTAAATATACTGGGCCATAAAGCAATTCTCAATTTAAAAGAGTATGCTCTTTGACAATAATGGGGCTGAGCTAGAAATCAGTAACAATAAAATAGCTAGGTGGTTCAATCTAGGTCCAATCAGGAGACAAGCTATACAATCATTTAAACATAAAAAGGGTATTACTATAAAGAATTAATAAATTATGGCAAAAAGAATAACTACAAAGATGTAAAGAGAATTCTAAAAGGGGACCTGAGGACTGAGGGAGAGTACTCAAGAAAGGACAAACTTGGCAAGGTCCCCCAACCCCAAGGCTGGGGTTCAGACCTCACTTCAGCCCACTGGATGGTAGACAAGTTCACTGGTTTAGCTAGGCCGGAGCTGCTTCACAGTTGTCAGGCAAGACACAACCCTCTAAACACAGGTAAGCTGAGGCTGGTGAGCAGGTGCAGGGAGTGTAAGGATACCATCTGCAGGCACCAGGCCCAGAGCATACAGTATCCACATTGGAAAGATTGCAGGAAACAACCTTCAGGCCACAGGTGAGCCAAGGCTGTTGGGAAGGTGACCAAAAGAGTTAGAGGAGTGTCCTGTGTGATGAGGCCTGGAGTGCATGACCTCCACACAGGGCATGGAGGGCCATGGGAATTAACCCTCCAGGGAGAAGAGCCAAAGTTGGTGAACAGATGTAGAGAGCGAGTTGGGGCACTGCTGTGGGTATGTGGTGTCCATGCCTAGAGGGGTCTGGGAAAAATGATGGTCCAGGGCAAAGGTAAAAAAGACTGAGGGTACAGATGCAGAGAGTTAGGGGGTTGCTCCAGGTGCAAGGCCTGGAGCATGCAGTATCCTTTTCAGGAGGGCCACAGCAAAGTAGTCATTGGGATTGGGACTGGACCAGGTCTGCCAGGTTGCTGAGGGAGTGTCTGCTCCTGGTGTGTAGCTGGAACAGAGCACCACCTGATGGCCCCTGATGGCCCCTGATGGCCCTATGCACCTGCACTGCTGAGAGACCATGGCACTGGAGCACGGAAAAACAAACCAGAGCTCACTGGAGCCAAGAAGACAAATCCTTTCCTTCCTTGAGTGTCCCTCCACTGCCCTCTACTGACAAAGCTAACATCATGCTCACTGTAAGGAAGGAATGCTGAGTCCAGTCCATTATCAAAGAATAGGTACTAAAGGGTGAACCTGGAGCCGAGGCAAAAAATAGGTAACAAAATCCATCTTTTTGACTACTCAGATTCCATATGTGCTCTTCGATACATATTTGAACTTCCCTATCAGTTACATTCCTACCAATAAGATAGATCTATCCTTAAAAGTGATGTTCTCACCTTTCTCACAAATGAGAAGACACTGTCCCAATAGTCACTGTATCCAGAACTGACTGTAGTAATTACTCCACAATTTTAGTCCTAGTTCCACTAAATATTCTATTACCTAAAGATTAAATTATAAAGTTGACCTCCTACAATTTGTACATTAAAAGGGAAGTAAAAAGGAGAAAACAGTGTGTACAAATAAACACAAAAATAAAAGAAAAACATGCAAAGCTATTGTAGTCTTCATTTTTCTAGTTGGTCATTTTTGTAGCTAGTCCAAGGTCATAGTTGGGATCCATGGCTTTCTTCTTCAACTACCTATTCCATATTTCCCTTGTCTTCAGCTGAGCTTCTGCTGCTCTGGGCTCTTTACCTGGTAGAGGGACCCAAAGTCTCATTCTAAAAGATCTTGGTCCTTAATTGCCCTGCTTTTTGGGTAGCATGGATGCACTCAGAGGTGCCCCAGAGAATCCTCTGGGTTCCAGACAAAGTCTTCCTAGCCTCCATTGTATAGCAGCAGTAGAAATTTCCCTTGAGAATCAGCATCAATTACTCCAGCCAGTAGATTGGACCCCCTCCCTTTTCTTCACCCAGTGGTTTATGTGTGGGGCATAAGGAGCCCCATATGGCCAAGTGGCAATCCTATCTTGTAATTCAATGGTGCCATTGTTACATCCCTTTGTGGAACATTCCTCACTTGAGAAGTAAGATTTCCAAATCAGCAGGCTCAGATTTTTCAGGATAAGAGGCAAAAACTCTGTGGATTGATACAGTGTAATAAGATGAGTCATTCCTACTCCCACCTCTTGGTACCTGGATCAATTGTATGCTGGCCAGGGGGATGAAGCACCATATAATGGTCTCTGATTCAAAGATGTACTTTATTCTGTAAATCAGCCATCATTCTTTCATGGATTGTCTCCCACCTGGTGCTATAACTGAGTCTTCAGGAAGCTCTTCCACTTTTTAGTGAAGCCCCCTGGTTCCAGGTGATGAAATATGTGTGGGAAGTTCTGTTAAGTCCATGGGCATAAGCCCATTGCCACACTTCCTTTGCTGTGAAATGAGTATCTTGATCAGATTCAATTTTGTAGAGTACGTGGTGAATGTACATGGTGTTTCTTTTGGGAGGGCCCTGGGAAATGACACTCCAGAGCGTGGGTGGGCCAAGGTTAGTGGGTGGGTATGCAGAAGAGTTGGGGCACTACTGCAGGGGTAAGATCTGGAGCCTCTGGTGTCCATATCAGGAAACCTCTGGGAAACACCCTCTGGGATGCAGCAAGCTGAGCTGGTGGGCAGGAGTACAGAGGGAGCTGGATGCTTTGCAGGTGGTGAGGCTTTGGCAAGTTCGTCGCCAAACCTGGGCTGGAGCTAGAGGATTGCTGCAGGACCCTCCACTCTTGGCACACAGCTAGGGCAGAGCACCACTGGATGTCCCCCCCACATACACGTCTCTGACAGACTGCGCAGCAAGAGCAGATGCATACTGGAACCAGGAAAGCCCCTTTCTTCCTGCAGTATCCTTCTAGTATCATCTTATCATCATGCTCACTGCAAGGGAGAAATTCTTAAGAGTCTAGTCTGCTACCCCAGAATACAGAATAGGTGCTGAAAGGTGAATCTGGAGCTGAGGGGCAGTATATTGATAGTTGCCACACTGGGAAAACACTAAATATTTAGCAGTTAAATAATACACTTGTAAAGAATTCATGGATCAAAGAAGAATTCACAAGGGAAATTAGAAAGTACTTTGAATAATAATGAAAACATTAAAATGCCTACAATGCAGCTTTTATTAGAAAACAAATTTTTTTTAAAGATTTATTTATTGGGATCCCTGGGTGGCGCAGTGGTTTAGCGCCTGCCTTTGGCCCAGGGCGCGATCCTGGAGACCCGGGATCGAATCCCACGTCAGGCTCCCGGTGCATGGAGCCTGCTTCTCCCTCTGCCTATGTCTCTGCCTCTCTCTCTCTCTCTGTGACTATCTCTGTGAAGCAGAGACACAGGAGGAGGGAGAAGCAGGCTCCATGCCGGGAGCCCGACGTGGGACTTGATCCCAGGACTCCAGGATCGCAGCCCGGGCCAAAGGCAGGCACTAAACCGCTGAGCCACCCAGGGATCCCCAGAAAAAGAAATTTTTTAAAGATTTTATTTAGAGTGAGTATAAGTAGGGGAAGGGGGCAGAGGAAGAAGCAGACTCGCCCTTGAGTAGGGAACCTGACAGGACCCTGAGATCATGACCTGAGCCGAAGTCAAGATGCTCAACTGACTGAGCCCTGAAAAAAAAAAGATTTAAAATCAGTGTCTTGGGGCACCTGGGTGCCTCAGTTCGTTAAGTATCCTACTCTTGATTTCCGCTCAGCTCATGATCTCAGGGTGGTAGGACTGAACCCCTCATCGGGGTCCGTGCTCAGTTCAGTATCTGCTTGAGATTTTCTCTCCTCCCTCTCCTCCCTCTGTCCTTCTCCCCGCTCACCTGCTCACTCTCAAATAAATAAAATCTTTTAAAAATTAAAAAGTAAATAAAATCAATGGTCTATCACTTTATCTACAACTAGAAAAAAAAGAGCAAAGTAGAAAGAAGAATAAAACCTGGGACGCCTGGGTGGCTCAGTGGTTGAGCGTCTGCCTTTGGCTCAGGGCATGATCCCAGGGTCCGGAATCAAGTCCCACATCAAGATTCCTGCATGGAGCCTGCTTCTCTCTCTGTCTATGTCTCTGCCTCTCTCTCTGTCTTTCATGAATAAATAAATAAAATATTTTTAAAAAATGAAAGAGGGAATGTTCCTATAGATCTTATGCATATTAAAAGGATCAGAAGGTTATTGATAGTCAATTTTATGCCAATAAACTTGATAAGTGTTATGAAATGAACAAATTCATCAAAAGACACAAATCACCAAAACTGGCTCAAGAAAAAAAGAGAAATTGAATTCATAATGAAAAGCCTTCCCATTAAAGAAAACTTCAGGTACAGATGACTTAATTGATGAATTCTATCAAACATTTGGGGAAGAAATAATAATCCTATATAAACTCTTTCAGAAAATAGAAAAAGAGAAGCATTTCCCAATTCCGATCATTTTATGACACCCTGATATCACGATTGACAAATATTTCACATGGAAACAAAACTATAGATTAGTATCCCTCAAGAACATAGATGCAAACAGTTTTCAAATTCTAGCAAATTGAATCCAGCAATGTAAAAAGAATAACAACATAACATGACCAAGTGGAATTTATCACGGAATGTAAAGTTGGTCTCACATTTAAAAATCAATACGTGAAATTCACCAAATCAATAGAATAAAGGAGGAAAGGCATTTGATCATTAAATAGATGTAGCTGTGATGAAATTCACACCCATTCACGATGAAAATTCTCCGTAAACTAAGAAGAGAAATTTCCTTACCTGGTAGAAGGCATCTCTGAAATACCATACTCAATGGTGGAAGACTGAATGTTTTCTAGAATTGGGGAAAAGGCACAGATATCCACTCACACTACTTCTATTCAATATTGTATTAGCTGGCCCAGAGCAGTAGGAGAAGGAAAAAGAAAAAAGGCTTATGTTTTTTTGAAAGTAAGCTCTAGGCCCAATGTGGGGCTTGAACTCATGACCCAGAGATCAAGAGTCACATGCTCTACCATCTGAGCCAGGCAGACACTCCAAAAGGCATACATATTGAGAAAAAAGAAGTAAAACTCTCCTTAATTGAAAATGATCACCATGAAAGATGCCTGAGTGGCTCAGTGCTTGAGCGGCTCAAGGCGTGGTCCCAGGGTCCTGGGATTGAGTCCCACATTGGGCTTCCCACAGGGAACCTGCTTCTCCCTCTGCCTATGTCTCTGCCTCTCTCTTTCTCATGAATAAATAAATAAAAGCTTAAAAAAAAAAGAAAAGAAAATGATCACCATGAACATAAAAAATCCTAAAGGATCAACAAAAAGTCAGTACAATTATATGTTAGTTTGATTTAGCAGGACATTGGATTACAAGATGCAGCCATATTAGCATGTAGAGGGGAATTTATAACCTTAAAATACAAATATTAGAGAAGAAAGACTGAAAAGGTAAGCTTTAGGTTTCCATCTCAAAAAGAACACCAAGTAAAACCTGAAGAAACTAGGACAAAGGAACTGAGGCCGAGCAGAAATCTATTAAGAGAAAACAAATATAGAGTGAAGAAAAACCAGAAGTTGTTTCTTTAAGAAAGATTACTAAAATTGATAAACACCTATCAAAAATAATCGATAAAGGGGCGTCTGGGTGGCTTGCTTGGTTAAGTGTCCAATCCTTGATTTCGGCTCAGATCCTGATCTTGGGGTTGTGAGATTGAGCCCTGCGCTGGGCTCCATACTCAGCTGGGAGTCTGCTTGTCCCTCTCCCTCTGCTCTTTTCTCTCTCTCTCTGATAAACAAAATCTTTTTTTTTTTTAAGATTTTATTTATTTATTCATGAGAGACACACAGAGAAAGAGGCAGAGACACAAGCAGAGAGAGAAGCAGGCTCCATGCAGGGAGCCCGACATGGGACTGATCCCAGGTCTCCAGGATCACACCCTGTTCTTTTTTTTTTTTAAAGAACAAACAAAATCTTAAAAAAATAATCAAGAAAAAAAAGTCAGGAAGAAAAAGGGGCTATCACTATATATCCTGTAGGCATTAAAAAACATGAGGCTGTTATGAGAAACTTCGCATCAACACACTTGAAAATGTATAAAAATGGGAAGATGTTTTAAAAACACAAGTTTTTCCAAACATTACTCAGAAAATAGAAAATCTGAATCTGAAATCAAGTATACATTAAAGAAATTTGGTCATGATAAAATCTCCTACAAAAAAAATCCAGGTTTAGGTGGCTTCATCAGTGAATCCTTCTTCTAAAGAAATAAAGTATTTTACACAATTTCCTTCATGTAACAAAAAGAAGAAATATTTCTCACCTCATTTCAGGTGCCCAACTTAACCTTAACGCCTAACTTGACAAGGTCCTTACAGGAAAGTAAAATTACAAACCAATCTCTCTCATAATGTATGTAAACACCTGAACAAAATATTAGCAAATGAAATTCAATGATATATAAAAAGTGTACTATAGCTACTAAACATCCCCAAGACCACCTCCAGACTCACTGATTTGCTAGGAGAACTCACAGGACTCGGCATACTTTGGCTATGATTTATTATAATGAAATGATACAAAGCTAAAGTCCGTAAAAAGAAAATGTGAAGTCTAGAAGAGCAAGCTTCCAAGAATCCTCTCCCAGTGGAATTACATAAGATTTGCCTAATGTCTCTAGCAGTAAGTTGTGATAACATGTATGAAATGTTGTCTACCAGGTAAGAGACTTGGGTGTCCAAGGATTTTATTGGAGGATAGCTACATAAGCAACCTCTATTTAGCACGTACTTACCAAAATTTGACTCCCAGAAGGAAGCAGGTGTTCAGCATAAACCACATAGTTTGTACAGTTTAGGCACAGTGAGCCACTTTGGAAAGGTGGAAACACTTCTGAAACCAAAGTTCCAGACACCAGCCAAAGACCAATCTTGCAAGTAGGACTTCCTAAGGACAGTAGTCTCAGGCCTGCTATGTCAACTCTTTTCTACATAATATCATAAGCAAATGTGTTTCTTCCCAGGAATGCAAGCTTAATTATACCCTTGAAAATCCATGTAATTCATCCCATTTGCAGAATAAAGTGGAGAATCATAGGATCATCTCAAGGGCTGCAGAGAAAGTATTCAATAGAATGTATCATTAACATTTCAGCAAACTAGGAAGAGAAGGGACTCTCTTAAACTGAGAGTATCTGCAAAAAAAAAAAAAAAGTCCTTATTTAACATATTGATGGTGAAAGCTTTTTCTTTTGAGAACTTTTAAGATTTCTTAGCAACTTTCAAATTTGCAATACAGTATTATTGACTATAGGTCATCATGAGGTACATTACATCCCCATGACTTATTTGTTTTATAACTGAAAGTTTGTACCTCTTGATGCCTTTACCCATTTTGTCCTCCACACACCCTTCCACCCTCCCCTCGGGCAGTCATCAAATTATTCTCTAGGAGTTGAGTTTTGTTTTAGATTCCACATGTAAGTGGAATCATATGGTAATTGTCTTTCTCTGTCCTATTTCCATTTGGCGTGAAACCATCAAGGTCTATCCATGTCGTTGCAAATGGCAAGATTCTCATTTTTATTATGGCCAAGTAATATGCCATCGAATATATACAGCATATCTTCTTTCTCCACTCATCGGGAGATGTCCATTGATGGACGCTTAGTCTGTCCCCATATCTTAGCTACTATTATGAATAATGTGGCAGTGAACACAGCGATGCATCTATCTTTTCAAATTAGGGTTTTGTTTTCTTGGGATGAATACCCAGTAGTGGAGTTACTGGGTCATGTGGCATTTCTGTTTTTAATTTTTTGAGGAACCTTCATGTTTTCCAGAGTGACTGCATTAAGACACATTCCCACCAACAGTGCACAAGGGTTCCTGTTCCTCTGCATCCTCGCCAATATTTGTTACTCTCATTCTTTTGATAATAGCCATTCTGACAAATGTGTGGTGATATCTCACTGTGATTTTGATGTGCATTTACGTCATGAGTGATGTTAAGCATCTTTTCATTTGTTGGCTATCTGTATGTCTTCTTTGGGAAAATGTCTATTCATGTCTTCTGCCCATTAATTGGATTGTTTTGGTTATTGAGCTGCATAAGTTTATATATATATATATATTTTTTTTAATTTTTATTTATTTATGATAGTCACAGAGAGAGAGAGAGAGAGGCAGAGACACAGGCAGAGGGAGAAGCAGGCTCCATGCACCGGGAGCCCGATGTGGGATTCGATCCCGGGTCTCCAGGATCGCGCCCTGGGCCAAAGGCAGGCGCCCAACCGCTGCGCCACCCAGGGATCCCGGTTCTTTACATATTTTGGATATCGACCTCTTCTCTTATACACGACTGCACTGTAGGGATGCCCGGGTGGCTCGGCGGTTTGGCGCCGCCTTCAGGCCGCTCACAGGACTTGGGTGCAGGAGAACCGGCTGCTGTGCGGCCATCCCTGCCGCTCGCTGCGCTAGGGGCCATTCGGTCTCACCATCTACTTTGGGTCGCGGCAGGTGTGCTCCCAGCCATCCTTTACGAAAAGGGCGAGCGGGGCCAGACGGTGGTTTTCAGGGCTACAAGCCGCGTTGTTTCTGTTGGTGACGGTCGAGCCTAGGCAGCGGCGTGACCCGAGCTGTCCGCGCGGTGTCCATGCACGGGCGTAGCCGTGCTCCCCCGGAAGAGCCTGAAGCCGCAGGGAGGGCAGCTGGCGCGTCTTCCTTCTAGAGACGGACCGTCTGAGGCCCCAGGCCGTGGGCGGGGGAGGCACGTGAGCGGCGGTACGGGGTGGGCCTGCGACCGCCCAACACCCTCCTCCTCGCGCGGCCCCGCGCTCCTGCCGCTCCCAGCCCCGCCCCCCGCCCCCCGCCCACACACGCTGGAGGCCGAGCCCGGCCGCGCGCCCGTCGCTCACTGTGGGGTTGTCCTGAGGAGAGAACCGAGGGCGCGGCCCGACCGCCGCCGCTTCCCCCAGGTGCCGCCACCCGCGTCGGGGGCCCTCGAGACCTGCCCCTGCCCCTGCCCCGGGCCTCAGCTTCGCGCGCCGCGACGGGCCCGACCGCAGCCGAGAGCCGCGGACGCCGCGTCTCCTCCCCGCGCAGGCGCCGCGGGCCCGGAGGCCGCCCCGGACCCCGAAGACCATAGAGTCCGCGGGCGGGCAGAGCGGCCGGAAGCAGGGGCCGCTCCATCCCCGCTTCCGGCCGGGCCTCGCTGCTCCGGGAACGGCTGCGGCCGCGGACGCAGTTTCCATGGGGACAGAAGATGGCGTCGCGAGGTGAGATTCTGGAGGTGTGTGTCTCTGGTCCTGTGGCCCCCACTGTCCCTCTGTCCCCCGCTAGAGCTCTCCTAAACGCTTCGTTTTCGGGCGCCAGGGACGCCGCTCGTCGCTCGCGTAGACTGGGGTTCCGCAGCCTCACCCACCCGGTGCCCGAGGCCTCGAGGTGCGGGTCTCAGCAACCCCCACATCCTGGGCTGGGCCTGTTCCGGGCCGGCTCGGCTTCGAATCCGCTGCGTGTCGTTGAACAGGCCGGTGCTGGCCTCCGCGCCCTAATTTCCCAAATGGGGCGCAGCGACGGGATGAGATCTTAGACTTTTCACCCCGAAGCCAAGAGCCGGCTTCGGCGTGATCCCGGGGACAGAAGCGGATCCTGGAGGCCCCTGCACACGCACACACCCTCGTTGTCAGCAACAAGAAGTGCCCCCAAGAGGCCTTTCCCTCCAGCTGCGACCTCGTTTCCTTCAAGTGAGGCACAAAACCATCCGGAGGGCAGAGGGTGACAGGCCGTCTCGCACACCCTCCTCACTTGTGCTCATCTTTTCAGGTAAACGGCTGTCCTCCACCCCGCTGGAAATCCTGTTCTTTCTGAACGGGTGGTACTATGCTACCTATTTTCTCCTGGAACTCTTCATATTTCTGTATAAAGGTAAGGCATGGGGCGTGACTAACCTCGTCCCAACATCCCTTCCCCACTTCAGCCCAGAGCCAACTCCCATCAGGAGCCTTATTTTTCATCCTTTCGTTGCTCCTTTTTAGAGAAGTGTTTCCATCATTAACACACACTGAGTTGACATACCCTGCAGCAGGCTAACAGATCCTGTCCACATCTCACTGACTGGTTCATTGGAAAGCTGATAAGACTCATGCCCTCTTTATTCCCAAGTGTGGGGGAGTTCTTGTGGGTGCTCTTATGTTTGCAAACTCTGGCTTTTGTGTCGGCAGCTCTCCTCCTACCATATCCAACAGCCAATCTAGTACTGGATGTGGTGATGCTTCTCCTTTACCTCGGAATTGAAGTAATTCGACTGTTTTTTGGTGAGTGTTGTCCAGAGAATATTTCCATTCCTTCTCAGACAGACTGCTATCTGTAACTTAACAAGAGGTACATAACCTAGTTTCACAATAAGAGATTGGATCTGATGGAATGTCCCATTACTCCCTCTCTGAAGTTTCAAGCTGCTTCATTTTCTGGGTCAGGCTTTACTAGTTTGTTGCTCTGTAGAGACAGAAGTGGGCAGTAGCATGAGTTTGTTTTGTTTTGTTTTTTTAAGATTTTATTTATTAGAGAGAGAGAGAGAGAATGAGCAGGGGGAAGGGCAGAGGGAGAAGCAGACTCCCTGCAGAGCAAAGAGCCTGACTTGGGATTCAATTCCAGGGCCCTGGGATCATGACCTGAGGCGAAGGCGGATGTTTAACCAACTGAGCCACCTGAGATTTTAGATAGGTTCTTCCTAACTTCCCAAGTGCTATGAGAGCCTGCCTGGTTCCTATTACTAGCTTGCTTAGGAGAATAGATTTGACTATAACTCCATGTTCAGGGCAGTATATGTCACACAAGAAAGCACTAAGGTCCCCTCTTCTCTCTGAACAGGATTTCTTTAGGACAAGTTTTTTATCCTCCCAGATCCAGAGTAGATTCCTTATTAGTTAGAAAATATCTCATCCCAGGAAACAATGTTAAAACACAGGCTGAGAAGAAAGAGTATTTGCAACATATGTAACAAAGATAGAAGGCTCACAGGAGTAACTAAAGATGACCTAATTTTAAAAATTGGTAAGGGACACTAATAGGGAGTTCACATAAGAATAATCACAGAGAATCATTAATCATGATAAAATGTCCAAACTCATTAATAAAAAGCAAATTGAAACAAGGTAATAATTTCATCCATCAGATTAGAAAGATTTCCGAATACCCATTATTGTAATGGGTATGAGGACCAGGTCTTTCTATTCCACACTCTTTGGGAATATAAGTTAGATTAATTGTTTTTGCTAAAGTTTTGTCATGTAAAATTTGTATTATTTTTAAAAATATTTATTTATTTGAGAGAGAGGGCATGAGTGGGGTGGAGGGGCAGAGGGAGATGGAAAGAATTTCAAGCCGACTCCTCACCGAGGACAGAGTCTGATGCAGGGCTCAATCCCATGACCCTGAGATCATGACCTGAGCTGAAATCAAGAGTCGTACCCTCAAGTGACTAAGTCACCCAGGCACCCCTAAAATTTGTATTTTTTTCTGAGACATAACAATTACACATCTAAAACTGGTTGGTAAAGAGACAAACACTTCCACAGATATGCAAAGGTATCTATAGGAGAAGGTTTATGGCCACGTATTTTGTAACATCAAAACATTAGAGGGGTGCCTGGCTGGCTCAGTCATGGAGTGTGCAACTCTTGATCTCTGGGTTGTAAGTCCAAGCCCCAAGTTGGTGTAGAGATTACTTAAAAAAAAAAAAAATCTTAAAAAAAAATTAGAGGGTGCCTGGGTGGCTCAAACGGTAAAGCATTTGCCTTTGGCTAGGTCATGATCTCAGGGTCCTGAAATTGAGCCTCATTGGGCTCCCTGTTGAGCGTGGAGTCTGCATCTCCCTCTGCCTCTGCCCCTCCCCACCTCATGCTTGTTCACGCTCTTTCAGATAAATAAAATCTTAAAAAAAAAAAAAAAATCGGAAACAACTTAAACATCTAGCAATAGGGGATTAGTTAAAATATGGAATTGCTTCCGTGAAATTGTTCATGGCCATTAAAAAAAGAATAAGGTAGTTATATGTGAAAAGATACATTAAATGGGAAAAAAACAAGTTGGAAATAGTATGTACAGTGTGATTCTATTTTTATTTTTTAATTCTACTTTTGTAATAATAAAAAGTAATATGTAAGTATACAGACATAAAAAAACCTGGAACAGTATGCATCATTCTATAATAATGGTTATCTCCAGTGGGGAGCCATGGGGTCTTTTAGTTTCTATATTTCCTAAAATTATTTTCTGTATTTATGTTAGTTGATTCTTTTTTTTTTAAAGATTTAATTTATTTATTCATGAGAGACACACAGAGAGAGGCAGAGACACAGGCAGAGGGAGAAGCAGGCTCCAAGCAGGGAGCCCAACGTGGGACTCGATCCCGGGTCTCTAGGATCAGGCCCCGGGCTGAAGGTGGTACTAAACCACTGAGCCACCGGGGCTGCCCTAGTTGAAAGATGCTCAATGATTATATATTGTAATTAAAAATATATATATAGGGACGGCTGGGTGGCTCAGCGGTTGAGCGTCTGCCTTCAGCTCAGTGTGTGATCCCAGGTTCTGGGGATCGAGTCCCACACTGGGCTCCCTGCGAGGAGCTTGCTTCTCCCTCTGCCTCTCTGTCTCTCTCATGAATTAAAAAAAAAAAAAAAAAAAAAAAAAAATTTTTTTTTTCCCTGAGTAAAGAAGCTGTTGTCTCTTGAGTGGGAGCCAGACTTGAAGCAGGACCTTTGGAGTGAATGACTCCATCCTGTGGCACCTCCAAAGCCCTTCATTTTTAGCACGCTAGGACCCTCTTTATAAATCTGCCCATCCCCATTCAGGATGATTTTTCTCTGCCTTGCCAGTCCATCCCATCCCATTCCCTCAACCTTTTCTCTGAGCCCAGGGAAAGCAGGCCACTTGGAGGTGACTCCATGGGCTGTATCTGACAGGTACAAAGGGGAACCTCTGCCAGCGAAAGATGCCACTTGGGTTTAGCGTGGCCTTGACCTTCCCATCTGCCATGATGGCCTCCTATTACCTGCTGCTGCAGACCTACGTGCTCCGCCTGGAAGCCATCATGAACAGCATCTTGCTCTTCTTCTGTGGTTCAGAGCTGCTGCTTGAGGTGCTCACCCTGACTGCTTTCTCCAGGTACTGCTGCTGAGGGTTCATTTCCTGTCACCTGAGGGTTGGGTTCCCAGCTCATCCTAGGGAGGGATTCATTGTTCTTCTGAAGCTTGAGGGGTCTGAAGGACTTTCAAGGGGAAAGGGGATGCCTATGGGACTGCTTTTTCTACTCAGGGTAGACGGTTACTTAGGGAAGACATTCTCTTTGTTCTTTGGGGCCAAGAGGCTTGAAATACAGAACAGTTCAGGCCAGCTGCTCTTGTTCACTGGTCTTTTAACATTTTCTTTTTTTTTTTTTCTTTCTGCCATCAGTATGGACAGGATATGAAATACAAAAATTTCAGCCAGCAGCCCTTATGGGCTGAGACCACAGATTCTTCTGGTCTTTAGCCACATCAATGAGAATTGGTGGGTCAAGTTGTCCTGGGACAGGTTGCAGCTTTTCCTCAACACAGACATTTGGGCAGCAAACAGCATAAGGCCACTGGGCATCATCTTCTAAACCAGGACCATCAACCTAAGAGACTGTTCTACACTGCAGTGTAGGGAGGGGCAAGGTTGTCCTGTCCTGGCCCTTCTCAGAACCAGTTCTCTGCTGACCTCAAGTTTTCTTTGATCCTCGTGGCCAGAGCATCTTGTGTGGACCAGGGAGGCTCCTTGGGCTTCCAGCAGAACCAGAGCCACATCCTCCCCATGCGTGCTGTGCCATACCTGTCACATGGGCAGAGAGCCTCCGGATGCTTTGCTCCCAGGGTGATGCAAAAGCCTTTCATTTCAGTCCTGAGACTGAGCTCCAGACCTTCTTTTAGCGGCTCATAGTGTTATTTTTCTACTCTCATCATGAAACAAACATTATTTTATAATAAATGTATATTTTCCATCATGGGAGTTGAAGCCTTTTCCTTCTGGCACCTATTCCTAGAATTTCATCCACTCCAAGGGAAGGTAGGGACTTTCCCAGCCAGTGGTTTGTTTTCAGGCTGTGCTTAGCAATCCTATGCAGACACGAAGGCAGTGATTTTCTCCTCTCAGCTCTAGCCTAAATTAATCCTTAAAGGCATTGTTAACTTATGTATCTTCTTCAGGCCTGTCATCCGGTAAAAGACTGCTTATATTCTTCACCTCTGCCTCAAAGCCAGCTTTTCTCTCATTCCTCTTACAGATGATTGTCAGCTTTCCAGAGTGAGGCATGAATAATTAGAAAAAGCATATTCAAAACTTGGCAGTATTTTTTTTGTCATTTATTTTAAAATTTCAAGTTAATGTAAAAGGAACTTTTTTTTTAAAACTGGGGAAATGTTGCCCCACATGAGCATATAATTCATTCATTCCCTTCCCCAAGTAACCATCTTTTTTTTTTTTTTTTTTTTTTTTAAGATTTTATTTATTTATTAGAGAGAGAGACAGGCAGAGGGAGAAGCAGGCTCCATGCAGAGAGCCTGATGTGGGACTCGATCCCAGGTCTCCAGGATCACGCCCTGGGCTGAAGGCGGTGCTAAACCACCAAGCCACCAGGGCTGCCCCCCAAGTAACTGTCTTTAAAACTATTTCTCATCTTGGTTGGTAGTGGCTTTTTTCTTTCCCCCCAAAAAGCTACCAGGAGCCATGACAGACTCCACTTTAGAAAACCTTGAGCCATATGGCCCCTCTGCTGTCAGGGGAATCCTAGACTATCTGCTCTTGCTCAAAGTCAAAAGTTAATTGGTCTTTAAGCATTTCCATGCTGGCTTTTAATTCTGCTTATTTCCCGTGATGGAGCTCATTCTCAGCCTATGAAGGTCTCTACTGGCCAAAGCGCTGATAATTTTGGTTTCCACAAATTCTGTGTTCTTGACTCCTGGCTGCCTTTGGGGTCTATCCAAGAACTGTAGTAGACAGCTGTAATCCACTACAAAACAGTAACCAAAAATCCAGTAGGTACTTCCCTGATACTTCAGTCACAAACCCTGACTTTCTGCAGCTCACACTGCTGCTTTCTCTAGCTTTTTTTTTTTTTTTTTTAAGATTTTATTAATTTATTTGAGAGAGAGGGGAGGGGGGACAGAGGGAGAAGCAGGCTCCATGCAGGGAGCCTGACATGGGACTCGATCCCGGGTCCCCAGGATCACACCCCGGGCTGAAGGCGGCACCAAACTGCTGGGCCACTGGGGCTGCCCTCTCTAGCTTATTTTAAAGACGTTGCTAGCATCAAGCTAGACAGGAACTTGTTCTCCATGGCCTCCCCATTTCTTTTAGAGGTTCAGTAGTTAAGGTCACTCTGCTGGCAACACACATAAATGACTGAAAGGCTCAGTTGGAAGTTTAGAAGTGACCTAAAATTAAAAGGGACCTTAGAAAGGGATCTAATCCCCCACTTTGCAGGCTTAGAGAAAGTAACAGCCAGGTAATCATACTGATTACCAACAGTTGAATCTAGAAATCTTGTCCTTGGAGTCTCAGTCTAGATCAAGTAAATTCCACTCCTCAGCAGGTACCACTTGAGGATGAGAATGAGTGGTTGGAAACAGGTTTAGAGCAGAAGTCCTCTTGTTGATTTCATGGTTCTCCAGGAGCTTAGTGCCTTGTGCTGCTTGCAGATGGTTTCATGGGTGTTCATTCTTCCTGGTGCTTGCTGGAGCCACCATGTGAAGATAGAGTCAAGCCAGGGTAGAACGTCCTACAACAGAAACTGAGGCAGCAGAGGATGGGAATGAGCATAGTCTTTCAGGGTTAATGTGGTCAGATGCTATCTTCACTAAATGCCAAGGGAAGCCACCTTACAGTCCATCTAGATAGGATCAACATTCTGGAACAGTAGAGAGGACCTGAGTAAAGGAGCAGGCCTTGGTCACACAGACTGGTAGAGATATTCTAGACCTGCTCAGATATTCACACTCCTGGCTAGAACTTCTCTAGAGGCTGAGGTCTGGCCCAGTACAGGAGACACTTAGGACACACAGATTCAGGTTTCTGGCTCTGTACCATGGCAGCAGTGTCTAGGAGACGAATACTTACCCAGTGCCTGGCAGAGTAGACTTAATCCATACCATGATCCTACAAGGCAGAAGATCAACTCAAATGTTAAGTCAACCTGTATCTGAGGGCATTCAGCTTAAAAAGAGTTGGGGTTTGAACTAAGAGTAACACAAAGATCATTCCTTTGTTACACCATGGTAACTCTTCAATGAAGAATGTGTTTACATCTCTAAACTACCAGTCCTCACAATTTAATTTACATGAAATTCATCTAGAACATAAAAAGTAGATTTCTAGACTTCATGTAGATGTGGATGCAGCCCAAGAATGGGCTTTTCAAAAAGCAAGCACAACATGTAACCAAGATGGTTGGAACCATCAAACTTGCCTTGAGAGCCCACTCTTTATTTCCCACATGCTGCACATGGTCATAGAGCTTTGGGGGCTTTCTCTCCCTCTGAAGGTTTCTTGCTTTTATGCTGATCTTGCCTTTGTTGGTCCCAGCACACATTATGTATCACCTGGTCTCTGGTTCATCTTCTATGTAAGCTCTTTAGTTACAAGAAGCTTTCTGGAATTCCAAACTCTCCCACAACACTCTGCTAAACTTTCCCGATGTTTAGACCATAGTCCAATTTCTAAAACCTGCTCACATTTGTTTGCTCAGATTCTTAAAACAATGCCGTGTGGAAGGCAGAACAGCTATGGGTGGGTCTCAGCCCACAGTCCACTGGTGGTGTCCATAGGTGGTGTAAGCAGGCGGGGGCAAGCATAACCTCCTGACTCCAAGCAGAGTCCTCCCACCCAGAACTTGAGAACATCAGAACTATTAAACTCTAAGGGGAGGACACTTAACTCAGGGAATGAATCTTAGGAATCTTGAAGCATAAAGGACTTGGAATTTTTCCTCCCTTAGTTTAGATGGCTAAGGAAGCAAGCTAACCCACAAGGGGGCACTTGCAAAGATCTGCACCAGAGGCCCCCTAGTGTACCGCAGGCAACCATACCCGACCTGTGACCTGCGATTCCAGCTCAGAACTCGGGGCTTCAGCACCATCCCATAGCCTCTACATCAGTCCCAGCCCGTGTCCCAGAAACCTCAACAAATCTATTCAATGCGGAATCCAAAAAACAGCTCACACCCCATTTATTATTTAAAAATATTTTGTTACAAAAGGAAAAAAATACAATGCAGTATAAAAGATTGACAGCGTCATCAAGTTTATTACACAATTTTCAACCTATCAGAAAGACAAACAAATCACCGACAACAGGGGGACGGGGCCTTGGCCTTTTTGAGGGCTGGGTTTTTCTTTCCTTTTGCTATCAGGAAATAAAACTAAAATTTTTGTCATTGAGTAAAAACAAAACAAGAATGGGGAGAAAAAAATTCTCCGGGTAAACGGCTTTTCTGGTATTCTATATATTTTTTTTTCCTTAAACTGTCACCGTACTTGGTTTTCTCTACATTTTAAAAAGACACCCGGAGCTGCTCCCGAGGATAAGCACATTACTTAACGCTTGGCCAGTTGGGCGGGGGGCCATGTTCTGAAGTAGAGGTGGGGATGGGGTTGGGGGGACAGGGGGAAATAGCTACAAACTGTAGCCTCTGTCCCAAGGGAATGTGCCTGTCCAACCCTGGGGGCCCCCTCACTGACTGACCATGGGCTAGGTCAGAAACGTGCAGGGCACAGAAGAAGGGTTGGGTCCAACTCAGTCTCTCCCCTCTGAGCCAGAAGGGTCTCCAGTGGCCCTATGTCTCACACGCCGTATCATCTCCTGTTAGATGTCACATGCCCTGTAAATGCATGCAGAAGCAGCAGCCATCGCCCTGTGGGTACCGCAGGACCCTGTTACTGCTGCTTCCATCAGCAGCAAACACACAACTTGGATGTTCTGTGAAGAGCAATTCCATTGGCCTGTGTAGAAAATGACCCCCGAGTGGTGGTCCGTAGGACTCTGAGCTGAGCTCGTTCAAGTCAGGCTCCACTTCCTCCTTGCTCCTCATCAGAGGCAGGAAGTACCTCCACATAGAGTGAAGGAAACTATTAATACGTCAATAGTCCAAAGGTGGAAAGACCCCAAATTTATGACTACCTGCCTATTAGTGCCAGGTTATCCCACAGTAAGTAAAAGTATGTACCTGGGGGATGCAAGCGCATGCTCACATTGAATCTGAAGAAAAGCCTATATGGAAGTAGGCCTAGCCTGCCCTAGCTTGCCTCCTCTCCTACCCCTCCCGGTACTTCACAGGGCTTCTTCAGTGCTGAGGTCCGATGTCCCCATCTCCCAAGGGCAGCATCTTCCTCTAAAACAAGGAAGCAGCCTTCTTGGGGGAGGGGCTCCATGTGTGAAACAGAAAAGCCCCAGGAAAGGGAACACCTAGTACAGCTGGTTACTGCAAGAGGCAACCAAGCACGAAGCAGCAGTGGGTGGTAACTGGCTCTGCCAGGCTCCCAGCAGCAAGCAACCTCATGGCCTTCTCTGCTTACCAGGGGCAAGTCCAATGAGGCGGCTGGGCAGCAGGGAGGTGGAAAGACTCAGTCCTCTGGGAGGTCAGGGAAACAAACTGTCAGTATGGAAGAGGGAAAAGCAAGAACAGGAGAAGCTTTTCATATGGGAATTTCCGTTCTCAGGATCCCTCCTCAAAGGGCTGAGAAGGTAAAGGAGTTAAACAAAGAAGTGGTATGTTAGCAAGGGGATTAGACCCTCTTGGCCCCATCAAACCTAATGCTGAGGGCAGGACCCTGGGCTTATTTTGGCACACCCAGTCACTTCTCCTAGATCCTGCACGGAGAAACCGTTTTCTGTGGGAAGAAAGTCTTCCCATCAACCTCACCACTGAATTCCTCCTGGAGAATCAGAAACTCCTACGTTTCCTTGGACAAAGCATCATTCTCTATGGAGACCAGGGGCCTAGACATGTTTTCTTCCTGTCTGCCACCCCTTCCAACCACATGGAAGTCTTTAGGTTCCTTCCCCTGACAAACAGGAGGTGTGGGATTGGGAGGGCTGCCAGGCAATCTTCCAATCTGTAGGGCAGAGGGTATTCCCTGGGTGTCTGAAGGGAGTTAGGGGTTTGGAGGAAGGGAGAGGGGTGGAGTGGCCTCCGTCCTTTAGTCCTGATCAAGGTGAGGAGATGCAAGTCCATTAAAAAAACATTTGCTTCCAACCAGACTCCTGCAATGAGAACATCAGAAGAAAAAGAAAACACATGTTAGAGATTATCTTCTGATTGATGTGTTTACAGGAATTATACTGGCATTGTCTAAAGTTACAATGTATGAAGTGGGGGTATATACACAGACAGAATGCAAGCCTGGGAAAGTGAAGGAAAGAAAGCAGGATTGTCTGGAAGTGTCTGGGTACTGTCCATAGTGAGGGATGGTTGCAGGAACTACAGTGAGTAGAGAGAAAAAGCAGTAACATCTCACTTTACGGTTAGGGAGAAACAGACAATGAAATGAAGTCTCAAAGCAGTTTGACTAAAAAGGAGACTTTGGCTGGAGAAATATGAAACTACGACAATCCAAAAAGAGTTGCAATAAGGGAATATAGGGAGTTGAAATACCATTTCAGAAAATCTGTTCTGAGCAACTCTGAGCTTACCTTAAGGGGAGGGGTAAAAATCTGGAAATGGGAGGTACAATGGTAAGAAAACAAATGTGCACATAACCAAATCCATTAACCCACAAACACCCAAGAGGCCCTAGCAGGGAGCATGTACTTAACACAGGAACTCCTAAACCCTCAAGAAGCCCTGTTTAACACATCCTTATGCATCCGTGTGCGCGTGCACACACACACAGAACCAAGGATGTACTAAGCTATACTAAAACTCAAGGGATTTTAAATCTTTCCCCAGACGACAGCTTTGAGTAAGGGGCCAAGTAGCAGCCTCATATCAAGCAAGAGTTATCTGGCCAGGCCAGAACAGAGAGCAGAGCGTGGAAGTGAAAGAATTCGTAGTCACAATTAAGAACTTCCACTGAAAAAAAAAAAAAAAAAAAGAACTTCCACTGAACAGTAAGGCACTGTTCAGCCCCTCACCACATCTCTGCCAAACCTAAGGCCCCTAGTATGCCCAGCCCTTGTTCCAGGGTTGCAGTTATCAGTCAGCGGGGAGCAGCCTGATCAAGCTGACCGCATAAAGGAGAATGAACAGCGAACAGGAAAAAGAGAGATTAAATCAGGCTTAGGACTTCTACTAATGGCCAAACCCATAATATAGCCTCCACGCAAATGCTCACTCTTTATGTATGCACTTCTTTAAAAAAAAAAAAAAAAAAAAAAAAAGGACTTTATTTATTCATGAGAGAGAGAGAGAGAAAGAGAGAGAGAGAGAGGCAGAGACACAGGCAGAGGGAGAAGCAGGCTCCATGCAGGGAGTCTGACATGGGACTCGATCCCAGGTCTCCAGGATCATGCCCTGGGCTGAAGGCGATGCTAAACCGCTAAGCCACCCACGCTGCCCTATGTATGCACTTCTGTAACCTGGAGGAACCACCTAAGGAAAAAACATCCACAAGCAGCCTGCTCCTTCTACATTCTACTATTTCAGCTTGGGAGCCTCAGAATCTGTTCTAGAAGTTTCTGCCTTCCAGCTTCTCTAAACACCTATGCTCGCAGCTACTTGTCTCATTTCCTGAGAAAACTCTGAAGCCCGCAGTGCCTCTCCCCTTCAAACCATTTGGGTTTCTGTATCTTTGTACTGCATCAAAATTGAACAGAATGTTTAGTTTTCACTGGACTGGGAGGAAAGGAATGAGGTGAGAATGATTATATTTTAAATACAAGAATATCCCCAAATATGAGCCAATAGCTGAGAACTACAATAAGTTGAAGCCAAAGCCACACATTACCTAAGAATATCCTCAAATTCCAAAGCATACACACATATACTCCAAAGGAGATGTAATGGAAACTGTTCAAAACAAAACAACAAAGGATAACTAATACATCAGGAGAAATCAACTGTTGCACTCAATTCTTACAGGTTGTGGTTACCTTTGGTGGTAATGTTTGGAGGCAGGCAGAAAGGATGGATAGAAAAGCTTGCTGTTGTATTGCTGCCTCTAGATGGAACAAATCCTTTGGCTCTCAGGAACACTCATCCGTACAATATAAACACTAGTATTTTTAACTAAAATGTGTCATACACAGAACTTCCAACAGTTCTCCAGCTAAATGGACCCACATACCATCTCCCCAACACGGAACCTCCTACATCACGACTTGGTGACTGAAGATAGAATGCAAAGTCCTTAAGATGAGAATGTGAGCAACTGACATTTTTTGGGTTTCTGATTCAGTTCTTTTGGACTAGCTATCTGGATGGAATAACCAATATACCTAAGGGATAAAAAAATGGGAACCTGGAAAACCTTTTTCCTCCTGTTGTCATAGGCTCACACCAGCCAAATGACTGTTTTCTGAGAACTAGAGGGTTACAGGTTCTTCAGAGTTATTCAAACTGCATCACTCTCATATGGAGGAACACTTTATGAGAAACTCTCATTTTACAGGTGGAAAAAATGATGCAAAATGACAGTCTCAGGTTCAGATGTTTAGTACCCAAAATGCTAGTCCATCAGTGGATCTCACAATTTCTCTTTCAAAAGACTGTTAGAAGGAGAGCCACCAGGAATGGTGACATGCAGTTACATGCTCTAACTGCTAACCCAAATGTGGCCCTAGAGATTATAATTCATGGTCTGCATGGACAAGTACCTCCCTGGTCACTATTCTCTAGTCTTTTCCAGTATGAAGGACCCATGCTGTGAGCAGCAGAATTAGGGGAGAGGTGACACTCAACCCCACAGCAACACTAGCAACTGTGTTAGCTCAAACAAGAGCAGGGAGATGCTGCTACTACCACAGCAGGGATGGGACAGGAACAAAGGTCTACCCTAACACCCACCCTCCTTTCCACTCCAAGGCCGAATTAGGCCAGAGTCCACTTCCCCTGGAGAAATATGGGTACCTCCCTAAACTCAGTTTGTCGCAAAATCTAGAAGTATCTAGCACCCACAGCCTGTTAGTTTTATATAGATTATCTCAGATTTCAGTGATACCATGCACTTTAAAATGTTGTGGAATTGAGTGTTTTAGAAACAGAAGGGAAGCAGGTAAAAAAATGTTAGTTAACCTTTCATTTTCCCACTTACCTCCTACAGAAGACAACAAAAAGTAATTTCCAGCTAGAACCACTTTTATCAATGCAGATAATGCAAACAATAAAGTCGAGGGCAGCAGCCAAACATAACTGAACTCCTTTCTTGTTAGTAGGTTATCAGTGGGCCAAACATGGCACTTTCTGTTTACAGTCCAGCTATTGCTAGTGAACTATGGGCATTCCCAGGTAGCAAGAGGGTCTCTTTTCCATCTGCATCCAGTTACCCATCTAGCCACCCCCAAAGAACCACAGAGAGCCTTTCCTAATCCTCACCCTCCTGTTCAATTACCATTACTTCGGACCAACCAAATTGGCCAAAAAAACATCCAAAAAACAAGGACATTTTCGTAACACACTTGATGTGAATGAAACCATAAAGTTGAGAAGAGACCCCAAAGAGATCTGGGTCTTGCAGTGGCCTCCAGGAACCATAAACAGATCATCCTAGCCAGAATCTAGACTACTTTTAAAGGCCTCCACAGAAACAGAATAAAAACACTCTTTGGTTACTTATATACTAGAAACAATCATACAAAGTTCTGAGGACAAAGCGGGAGTCCCTGGATCCAGCCAAGCCTAACTCAACTTCTCAATAACCTGAGTTAATATAGTTCCCCTCACAACTCTACTTTTGTTTTGCTAAAAAAATAAAATAAAATAAAAAAATCAATCACTGTCAATAAGTTTTTCATTCCCAAAACAGATCTTTCCATTGAAGTATCCTCTTTACAACCTCTACATTATTAAATATGATTTTTTCAGATCAGCTTTCTCCTAAAGTATCCTGAGTTTCAAAATCCTAATAGATACTAATTCTTTTTTTTTTTTTTAAGATTTTATTTATTTATTCATGAGAGACACAGAGAGAGAGAGGCAGAGACACAGGCAGAAGGAGAAGCAGGCTCCATGCAGGGAGCCCGATGTGGGACTCGATCCCAGGACTCCAAGATCACGCCCTGAGCCAAAGGCAGGTGCCAAACCGCCAAGCCACCCAGGGATCCCTAGATACTAATTCTTAAAATTGTTAATGTTGCACCTTGAAAACTAACAAGTAGGCAAAGGTCTTACTTTTTTGTCTTGGTCAATTTCCTAATTTTGTACTTGAAAGTTTGGCGGGGTGAAAATATAATTGGCTATCAATACTGAAAACTCGATATGTGACGAGTACCACGAGTGCTAAATGCTCTAGACAGAATGTCTCACTGAATTCAGCAATTCAACGAAGACAGCTGCGTTTACGGTCTTCATTTACACAGGAGAAAACTTAAGAACAAAGTAATGTGGCCTGCAGACACTGTGCTCTCATCCCAGATGTCATGCTGTCTCTCAGATACCGGGTTAAGGCAGACAAGACACAAACAGAACCAGCTCAATTTCAGGTCCATTTCAGGATAAGACTTCTCCAAAGGAGCAGGAAGAGCAAGCAATCTGCCCTCCTCAATTTTCTGTTACCTAAGTCAAAAGTCCTCCCTTTCCCTTTAACTGCTTTAAAAAGAGAGCAAAATCTTCACGATCACCAGTATTTTGTCCTTCGTGGCAGGCCACCCATAGCCAGGAACAGGGCCCAGTCTCACCTGTCTCAGTGGTGCCGGTCCCGCTCTCTATCCCGGTGTCTCTCGTGCTCCCGGTTCCTTTCTTGGAAATAATCATCATGCCGATCTTCGTTATGAAGCAGGTCCCGATGCCTCCTGCTGCTCTCCCGGGACCGGCTAGGTGACCTCTCTCGGGACCGATGTCTTTTCCTATTAGAAAGATCCTTCAGCCTCACTCAGAGGACCTACTACGTGCCTTCCAAGAGTGTTGTGTTCTGGTGTCTTCCAGTATTTGTCTGAACCCCTTTTCTATTATGGGCCCAATGTCTGAGGATGTCAGCTCTTTGAGGACTAATCTTTTTTTGGGAAAAAGGAACAATCAAACGTGTTGAGATCTTACTAATGTATCAGGCACAGTGCTAGGAGCTTTACATGCTTATCTCATCTCATCTCTACAACAGGGCTGTAAGAGAAGTACTATTATTGTCCCTTTTTTAAAATGAGAAAAATGAGGCTTAGAAAGCTGGTGACTGCCACACTCAAAGCCATACAGGTACTTTGGAGCAGAAATGGGACTCGAATCCAAGCACATATGGCTTCAAAGCCCGTGTTCTTAACTATGCCGGTCTATCTTTATTCCTAAATAGCCCACTGCCTCACTGAACAATGGATTGCAGACATTACAACATTCGTTAATGCAGATGTGACTAATTCCTTCCCCTTAAATAAGATAGCAGAGGTAAGCCCGTTCTTCCAGCTAGGGCCTTGCCACATCCCCTGGGCTCTCTTCCTCTCCCTGCCAATCCCTGGAAGAGTGCTGCTCGGGGCTGGTAGGCTGTTGAAGCAACCAATAACTCACCTGGACGAGCTTCCGCTGGCACCCACACTGTAGGACTTGGCTTCAATGCCATGAAGACAGTCCTTAAGAGAGGAGATGAGGACACGGCAACGCTCATCATTGGCGACCCGGGACTGTTTGATAACAGCAATGGCTGTGAGCAGCGTCTCAATCGCGTCACTGTAATCCCCTGACAGGGGACGGATGGGAAAGGCCAAGAATGAGCAGAGGCAGTAGATTAACTGGACCAAAAGGAGAACTCAAGAGGGCACAAACAGTAACTAGTTGTCTCACAGAACCACGGTAAGATGAATGAGGCAGAAGTGGCAGGTATAAAAGTGGACGGCATCTATATTTCAACAGTCTGCAATCAGGGATTCTCAGATGTTGCCAGTGGATATACAAAGTGGTGCAGGGTAGTCTGAGAACAATCTAATATCCGTTACAATAAACAATGTGCATACTTTTTGACCCAGAAAGTCTAAGAACAGTTCTACTTCTGTTCACAAGCATGTACGCTTAATAGTGTTATTTTTCAGCATCATTTTATCAAAAAATTAGACACAAATTAAATTTCCTTCAGTGGCATCTGGCTATATAAATTATGTGATGCCGGTTTTATAAAATACTACACAGTTGTTAAAAGGCACGTGATAAATCTGTACCTAAACAAAGTAATCCACGTAAAGCGCTTATTAGCACAGTGCCAGGCACACAGTAAGGGCTCAATAAATGTTAGATATTATACACTGATAGATGTCCAGAACCTTAATTTTTTTAAAGTTGCAAAACAGTATTCCGTTTTTGTAAAAAGAATAAAAATTATATTTACGTTGTCATATGCACAGAAAAAAAATCTGAAGGACAGACACTAAATTGTGGAAGGTGGACTTGGTGGTGGGCCTAGCATAGAGGACTTTCATTAATTACCACTGCATTTTTTTTTTAATTTTAATTTTTTCCACTGCACATTTCTAAGTCTGAATTATTTTAAATCTATAATCAGATGTGTGTACACATATACATAACATATACCTAACATGTCTGTATGTAGAGTATATTTATATACACATGCTTTTAAATTTCGCTGCCATGAAGAACTAGCCCCTTCATTCCCCAAATGTGCGCAGTGCCTGGCTCAAGGTTTGTGGTCATGGGGTAGGTACTTGCACAATGCTTTTCCATGCTAAGTCAAGTGCAATACAGACAGAAGATAATGCAAGGAAAGCATGGAACCAGACAGGAGTCCAGTGAAGAAGACTGGCAGCTTCCTCTGTGCAGGGCAATAAGAATAGAATGGAAACTGTGGAGGAACTGTGATTCTGTAGAGATCCAGGAACACCAGGATGTCAGCTCTACCAGGGCAGGGAATTTTTGCTTATTTTGTAAGCATTCAGTAAGTATTTGTGGTTTGAATGACTGGAATGAGAACAACAAAAAAGGACAGAGATAGAGATTCAGTTATTGATCATCTTAAGGTGCAGGAGTTTGTAAGGAAGAACAATGACTATTTCCTTTATACTCCTCTGTATACTGAACTTGTTAAAATGAGCACAGATTACTTTCTAATTAAAAAATCTTTCAGAAAAAAAAAAATCAGATGTCAGTTTTCTGGAGGAAAAAATAAAGAGAGAGAATATATGTATTTCCTGTCTTTAACCTACCCTGTGGATTCAAATTTTGCAGCCAAAGATGAAAAATTACAGAAAACAGATGGCAATATTTAGTGTTATTTCCTAGGAGATCTGACAATCTACATTTACATCAGTGTGGGAAACTCACAAGAAAGAAGTCTGACTGATACCATAACATGAGACTCGGACCAAAACCCTATAAAGAACCAAAGATTTAAAAAAAAAAAAAGAACCAAAGATTCCATACTAGGGCTCTCAGAGTTACAGCTTCTGGTTCTGCCCACGTAATACTGACGGGGCAAAAGTTAGCTCTAAGGGCATATATTATGTCTTACGATGACACCCAACAGACTTGCCTCTTTCTAGGAGAGGCTACAAAGAGGTCAGCAGTTCTGTCTAAACCCCCAAATACAATGAAATTCCATATCAAACCATATCTAGTCCTAAGAAACCTGCAGTCTACACTAGGACTAGACACTAGATCCACTGATCAACCATTGAGATCTCCATGAGGGCAGGAATTTCATTCTACAACAGATACTACAATGAGATACTACTATTTATAATCTAGGCACTAGGTTTGTTTTCATGAGGCAGGTCTGGATACAGGCTTAATAAATTAACATCATTAGAACTTCCCCCAAGCCACAAAACCACAGTATCAGATTATATACTACTGAAAATGTGCCACTCTTGAGAATCTAACAGTACTCCAACTTTATCTTGCTGAACTTCTTCCCAAAAGAAATGACAAAACATGGAAAAACTAAAGGTAAGGAGAACACAGCAGAGGTAAGGGTGAGTTACCTGCACTGGCTCCAGATACCGCTTTGGAAATGGCACTGCTGGAAATTGCTCTATTTCGCTTCATGATCTCTTCAAATTCTGCTTCACTCACTGTAGAGGGCGGAGGGCCCGAATCTCGGCTGCACAGAAATAATACCATTCCTGATTGCCCAAGCCTCTTATCTTTACCATAATCTACACTACAGTGTTACTTAATCATGTTCTCCTATATAATGTCTTAAATGGTTCTCAGCCTGTTCACATTATATGTGTTCACATTCTCTTCAAGGACAGAATTTACATCATATTCTTTTGTAATTTTGGCATGACCCAATGGCACTAGATATTTGCAGCATCCCTAACAGACACGTGTGGCTCTCAATTAATTAATTAATTAATAAAAATATTTTATTTATTTATGCCTGAGAGACATAGAGAGGAAGGCAGATACACAGGCAGAGGGAGAAGCAGGCTCCACGCAGGGAGCCCAACATGGGACTCGATCCCAGGTCTCCAGGATCATGCCCTGGGCGGAAGGTGGCGCTAAACCACTGAGCCACTGGGGCTGCCCTGTGGCTCTCAATTTAATCAAGCTCCTTAAAAAAGGATTACGAAAGACATGATTAGGGTCAAGAAACTAAGATGCAAATGAAACACCAAATAAAAAAAAACATTATCTAACGGATGGTTAACTATTTCCCAGGACTCAACACTATGACAACAGTTTCTACAAGGGAAAACACAAGAATTCACGCTTATTTACTTCCTCAGGGAGAATAAACTACGTAACACATGGTCTACCCTACTATACCTGGCTCAGATCTGAAAGAAACAAGATAGTCCTTACCTGCCATGGTGGTTATAGGGTGCTGAGGCCTTCATGTAAGTATCTGGTGGAGGCCCCACTGTAGCATTTGGTGGGGGGAAGAAGGCTGGATTGAGGTGAAGGGCAGGTGGGATGGCCCCAGGGGGAGGTACAGCCAGATGAGGAGGTAATCGAGGAGGAGGGGGCATGAGATGCTGGTAGTGGATGCCAGGAGGAGGAGGAGGGACCCCAAAGCTTGAGGAGAGAGGAGGTGGGGGCGGAATTGGGGGTGGGGGCAGACCCATCAAGGGGAGGGCTGAAGGAGGGCGATTGAAGTAGGGCAGCACACTGGGGGGCTTATCCACACGGGCAGATGAAGGTACAAGGTTCTCAGAGGGTGTGGCCCGTCCATCAGCAGAATCACTAGAATCCCGTGAATGGGCCCGTGGAGGTATTCCTATGAAGCAAAACAGAACTAACGTTACTGCCCGAGGCTTTACATGTACCCATGGGACCAGCTCATCCCTCAGCAAGAGTCCTCGGATACCATACTGAGGAAGGTGACAGGCAGCTGAGAAAGAAGGTAAAATCATCTATTCCCTTTTCTTTGGCCTCAGAAAAAAAGGGCTGAGGCAAGTTAGTTAAGTCATAAACCCAGAAAGCAGTATCACTCCAATTCCGTGTCAGAGAATGCTCTTTATCTAGAACTCTCTGTGGTTCACACTCAATTTATCCTTAGACTTGTTTTCTACTTCTAAATGCAGGATCCTGATTAACCCAGGAGAAAATGACAGTGTTGAAGTTTGTTCATTACTGTTCAGCTGGAGTCAAGTGGATGTGGAATCCCCTTCCATGATTAAGAGTTCAGGGCCTCTCTCCTTAGACCAGTACTAGTTGACCTGAGACCAGTACTATGCTACTGTACACCTGCAATGTTCTCTCTGCAATGACATTTTGGCCAGAGAATTTGGGAGAAGTGAGGGAAGAGGAGGGGAGAGATACTTCCTCCATCTACATAACAAAACTCGTTACTGGGATGGGGAAGAGACATACACCACAGAAGACTGGAGGTCAAGTGAGAAGTAGAAAGAAAACGGGAGGTAAGCCAAGATAAGACATGTCCACAGACTGAGCAGATGGTACACAGCTGACAGCAGGGACTCCTAGTAAAACGCTTAGTAAAAAGCAACCCTCGTATCTGGGGAACTCCCACTATATTTCAATGGCCCAAACACTGTACCCCACAGGAAAATCACCACAGCACTTTGGTATGGTGGTGTGCACAAGGGCTCACAAATGCTTGTACGCAGCTGGGAATGTGGCTGTACACTGTAAAGTCACTCAGTTAAACTTGTTCACTCTCTCCAATTTAATAGTCTACTCCAGGCCTGGTTAAGGTGGAACCCAACAGAAGAACACGATCACATAACCTTAGAAGTCTTGGAAGCAGAGAGATGCTGTTAGCAGTCAAATGTGGGCAGAAAGGAGAGTGCTCCTTAAACTAACACTTGCTGATAAACTCAACTCCAGGTTCAAGCATGCAGGGACCTATTCTCTCAGCAAACACCTTACTTTCTCCACCATAGCCTATCACCGGTGCCTATCATGGCATACTTGTGCTTCATATCTTATCCATATGGCAACTTGCTTCTTCCCTGAGTTCTCTCAAAGCAAAGAAAAAGGTATCAGTAAATGGGATCCTCTGAAAGTTAGCCATCTTCCCACTTTTTCAAAGATTGTTTTATACCTATGGCTACAATCCCAGAGTAGCAACCATTTTTAAGCAGAGGAAGTCTACTAGCTGTACTTAGTGAATTAATAGAACCCATGTCTGTCAACGTGACAGAGCAGAAAACAGCACTCAGTCACCACCATCATTTCAGCAAAGAAACGGAACACTGAGGAGCACATAGCTAAGCAGAAGTAGGAATGTTATCCCTAATGTAACTGTACCTTTATGCAGCTTAGGAAAATTAGAAAAGGGTTGAATTATACAAAGACTCTGAAACAGAGGAACTTGAAAATTCAAGTTGTCAAAGAAAAGCGTGTGCCTTTTAACCCAGAGCAATGGGAGTTCACACTCTATCCATCTAGGCTCTCAATCTAGTTAAAAGAACAGTTGTTCCTATGCAAATAGAGAAGTGGCCATATCTTCACCTTCAATCAATCAATACAAGGTCCCAGTGGACCACCCAATCAATACAAGACACTCACTATTTTGAGAGCAGGACCTAAGAAATGACAGAACACAGGTGATGAACCCCACCCCCACCCCCGTCAGAAAAGAAAAGTAAAGGCAGCTGGCTGCTTCACGCAGGGCATTGCAGGGTGGCTGCACTTTGTGAGGTCAGGATAATCCAAGGTCTGGTCCTCAGGTTTTGTGGGTTCAGAAACTCAACTTTAATAGTTCACCCAGGGTGATTGTACCCTAGGAAATAGATTCAACGCTAACCAAACTCACAAGAGACTGATTCATAAACCAGAATGCCAATTTATTAATTTACAATGAGAAATATAACTGCCAAGCAGACTGGAATACTTGTGTCGGCTGGTCAGCGCATTCTCTTCCCAGTAGGAGAGCCTATTTGGGAAACCAAATTAGTATCAGAAGGTGGCTTGGTGAGTACAGAATCAGAACAAAGGGAGTAAGGTGAACTCAACGGATGCTATCATCAAGCTAAGATAGTATAATGCAGCTTTATTAGTGGGAAGCACTTGCCAAGCAGACTAAAATATCTGGTAATTGAAAGGGCACTCTCTTCCCCTGGACAATGCCGGAGAAACATTGTTACACTCTTCTTTTCCAGCGCTCCTTTTGGTTGATTCCTTACAGAGCACCCTTCCAACATATGTTTATGACAAGATTATAGCCATCTTTATAAACATTACCTGTATATTAAGGTGGCTGCTTGTTAATTTATACAGAGCACATGTTACAGTTAAGCCCATTCACTATACTGATTTAAGACAAAACCATATAATTTAGAGTTGACAGGAACTTTAAACATCATGTATCTACTTCAGAGCAGAAATAATACAGTGACTTGACCAAGGTCACACAATGAGTCAGTGGCAAAACCAGACTATAATCTGAACCTCTCAGCACAGTGCTCTTTCTTATACACAGCCTCATTTTTGGGTCTACTAATTAACCTTGCCAACACTCATAACCACCACCACCCTCCCCCAAACTCCTCCACATTGTAGGCAGAGCCCACACCACAGAAAACAAACCCACAAATTTGCCCCCCTTCATACAGATGGTCTCCACGTACCCCCTCTTGGGACTCGGACGCACTCACGTTTCCGAGCCTGTGCCTCAAACTGTGACAGGTTCTGCCGGGTGGCCGGCCTCACGTCCACTTTTTCTCCATTAAGAACCTTTCCTGGCAAGAGTTCCAACAATTTGTGGACAGAGTTTTCAGAGGCTACCACCACCTCAGCATACCTTGAAGAAGAAAAATTAAAAATGAGTGAGATCTATTAGCCAATCAAAAGAACAAAGAAACTCTTCCACTTTTAGTGAAAGCTGGTAAAATAAAAGATATCTTGCTAATAACATACACAAAACTACCATCAATAAAAAGGCGTCAGTCTATAATTGTCCTATTTATTTGGATCAGAAATCAGCTCTTTTTGCCCCTCAACGGATGGACATTGTTACATTGCAGCAAGGTCCCCATTCTAAGGCAGTCTGTCAAAACCAAGGCAATAACCTGGGCCAGGGGTCAGAGGGATTAAAATCCAGGGCCAAAATACAGTGTAGATCTTTATCCTAATGATGACAAACTAAAAGGGGCTTCTCAAATCCAGACCTCACCCTTTGGACTGGCCATTTGCTCGATTCTCAGCAAATTTCAACTCCACCACATCATAGACTCCTATAGAGCGAATAACCTGGATCAGCTGCTGGTCTGTGGTCCACTGGGGCCGGCAAGATGGAAAAGGAAGAAATGTCAAGAGCTACACCCCCTCCCCACCTAGAATGTCCCAAACCCTTTCCCCAAACCTAGGATTCTAGTCACAATCATGACCTCCCACAGAAACCCAAGAGCCCACCAACATTTCAATTATTGCAGGCTTTTATTATCCTCACCCATCCAGCATTCCAAAACCTCCCACCATTCCCCAAACCCCATCTCTTGAGATTAAGAAAATTAAAACCTATTTTAACTTTGACTGCCATTTGGGCTGGCTGGTCATCAGTTCAAACAATGATTACTAGCAGCTTTTAATTACAGACCTGACAGGCTACAGTTTAACCAATGTCAGGAACGTCCCCCTCAGTATGCATTTCCTAATTTGGACCCTCCCTCTACCAGCCCCACAACATGTCTATCACACAAGAATTTTTGCATAAGAATCACCACCTACCCTGAGTGTACTAGAACTATCAAGGTCTTTGATCCTGTCACCAATCGTTATCAAAGAACCAATGAATGACCCCACCAAGAGTTCAAGCTGTTCACTCTGAAATCTCATCCCACAGATGACCCTGCTAGACATAAAGCCCCAGGGTCAGGGGCATTAACAAGATGGCAGAAAAAGCAACTACCCACTTAATCATTGCTTTCTTCGGCACCAGTACGTCCTCAGGATAGTTCTCTTTCAGAGATCAATCCAACCTGATCCCAGGAAAAAGAAATCCAACCCCATCAGAGCACAAAACAGTGCAACAGTGGTTTTTGAAAATGCCATCACCTCCCAGCACTCTCCCTCCAGCCTACCCAGGAAGCTTTTTGGTTCCCCATGCTCACCCAGGAGAAGCTGCCCACGTATACAGCAGCTCGCCTATTGCGGAGGCCGCTGTACGTGTACAGGATCGCAGGGCTCTTGTTATTGGGCTTGGGAGATGGCTCTTGGCGTACAGGAGGAGGTGGCTCAGTGCTGCTGCTTCTGTCATCTGAGGGCTGTGAAGTGGCTGTCAACACGTCATCATACAGGTCAATCTGATCTGTATTGTTGAACTCTGGGTCCTAAGAGATGAAGGGTTGGCAAAGGTGGGTTTGCAGACCTCCCAATGGGTTCATTCTATATCATTCCCGTTTACTTAGAATCCACACTCAAATATTTCGTAAAATGTACAAAACTTTCCTGTCGTACCCTAGGAAGCTAGTAAGAATAATTTCCTGGTAAGAATACTTTTTCACGTAAAACCACTTCACTGAATTATGCTTCTGTAGCTTTTTCTCTCAAGACCCTCTTAGAAGTCTGCAATGCTTCCAGCTTCAGCCAACTGTGAGAATCAAAAGGTACATGATGATTACAAAAGCAAACTAAGAACACATAAAGATGCACCTGCTACTATTGTCAATGAGGTTAGCTTCTAAAGACCACATCTAAGATACAGTAATGAAAAACTTATTTTCCACAACTTGTACTATTTCCAAAATCACGAGTTACACAAATCTTCTTACTCTATTTAATAAGAAAAAGAGTAAAGAGTATATTCATTTAAAAATAAAAGGGAAAGGCATATTCAAGTGGGAACCCAGAATGCAAGAAATAACTGAAATTACTGGTTTACACTTTTATATTTACACTAATGATTCAGAGAAGCTCTAAAACTCATAGTATGCAATCCTATCTTTCTATGAAGTATCCATCGAAGAAACATTTTTATTTTTGTTATTTATAAAGATTTTAATTTATTTATTCATGAGAGACATAGAGAGAGGCAGAGACATAGCCAGAGGGAGAAGCAGGCTCCATGCAAGGAGCCCGATAGGAGACTCGATCCTGGAACCCCAGGATCATGCCCTAAGCCAAAGGCAAATGCTGCTGAGCCACCTAGGCGTTCCAAAGAAACATTTTTAAAAGAAAGGAAAGGAAAGGAAAGGAATAACTCTGGGAGATTTTCCCTTAATATTTTTTAGGTGACAATGTAAATCCAATACATGATTGTGACACTTTTATAAGAGATTTCTGGGAGCAATGCCAGAGATGTTTAATGATACCACAAAAACAGTGAAGTTCTCTCAAAATATTAAGGGTCAGAAAACAGGACAGGCACCCACATCATAACCTATGTCACAGTAAGCATTTACAACATGAACATGTACTCCGAAACACAATGCAAAATATACTTTTATCATGTGTTATGTTTCCACATTTATTATTGTTATGGAATAAATGTTTGTCCCCCCCCAAAATGCAGATGTTGAAACCCTACTCTCCACTGTGCTGTATCAGGAGGTGGGGTCTTTGGGAAGAAATTACAATTAGACCAGGCTTTAAGGATGGAACCCTACTGAACAGGATTAGTGCCCATATAAGAGCCAAGAGAGTGACTGACTGCATGCTCTGCTCTGCATCCCATGAGGATACAAACTGGCATTCTGCAACCTAGAAAAGGGCCCTCACCAGAAGCCAATCTGACTTCAGCCTTCTAATCATCTCCAGAACCGTGAGAAATCTGCTGTTGTTTATAAGCCACTCAGTTTTTGGTATTTTGTTATAGGAGTCAAGTTAACACTATATACCTCGAATCTTAAAACCACGAAAACCACCAGGAGACCTTAATGTTTCAGATTTGCAATGTCAGTTATTTCAGAGAGCTCTTTTTTATGTTAAGGATCAGAAAGTATTTTTTCAGATAACATTCTAGAACACCCTAACAGTGCTAAAGATGATGCTGCCAAAATGACAGAAAGAAGTTCAAAGTGTTTTAGGGAAACTACAGCTCATTCATGACATTGCTTTTAAAAAAATAAAGGAAGAACCTATGTTAAGTAACTTTTCTAGTTCCCTGAAGAAACAGAGCACTTCCTCTAATGCAACTCAGGACAGGAAGCTCTAATAGCTTTCTTTGTTCAAGAACTGCAGATTCTAAGGTGAGACTAGAGAGGGAACTCACTACAAAATTCATTCCTAGATCTACATACCATCACATACTTCTGGAAACAATCTTTTAGTTTCTCAGTTTATCTGAAGTACAATAGAAGAACATGCACACAAAGCATTATTGGGCTGTTCCGATACTGAATAAAAAAGGATTCTACTTCCTGAGGCATGAAAATAATTTCAAATACTACAAATACTCTAAAAAAATCCCACAGAGAGTTTATACCTTGTAAAAATATTGGAGAGAATTGCAAAAGAGAGTAACCTTTTTAGAGGGAACTTAAGAAAAGGGGGGTGCCCAGGTGGCTCAGTTGGTTAAAAGTTTGACTCCTGGTTTCTGCTTAGGTTGTGATCTCAGGGTTGTGGGACTGAGCCCCAAGTCAGGCTCTATGCTCAGCGTGGAGTCTGCTTGAGATTCTCTCCCTCTCTCTGCCTCTCCCTGCTCATGTGCTCTCTCCCTTTAAAGTTAAATAAATAAAATCTTAAAAAAGAAATCAATGAGACAAAAAAGCACACGAAGACTGTTTTAGGTAGTCAAAATAAGTAAATAAGCATCTTTTATAAAAAGAATATATATGTAAAGAACAGGAAGAGAAGCTAACACTGGAGAGCACAGGGTAGATAATAAAGTGAGTAAAATGAAGGGCTAAAAACCTGACAAACATAATGGTGAAAATTACTTCATAGCCCTTATGTTTCAAAGAACTGCAATTCTAAACAAAATCATTTACTTATTTATATAGTAGGTATGGTAATATGCTCTTATGGTTCAAGGTAGGAAGAAGATGGAAACCACATGAACCCCTCCCATGTTCTAATCCTTAGAGAGCACTACTTTAAAAGCATCACGGTGCTTTTTCAATTTAAATCAAGGATTCTGAAATAGAACTTATGGGGAATGAGTACTTCATTACTTCAGTGAGTACTTCAGTACTCCGTGGAACCAAACTTAGAATTCCTTCTAGGCAGTATCTGTGATTCAGAAATGTACGTCTAAAATTTTTAACACAAGGCAGCCCGGGTGGCTCAGCGGTTTAGCGCCGCCTGCGGCCCAGGGCCTGATCCTGAGGTCCCAGGATCGAGTCCCACATCGGGCTCCCTGCATGGAGCCTGCTTCTCCCTCTGCCTGTGTCTCTGCCTCTCTCTCTCTGTGTCTCTCATTAATAAATAAATAAAATCTTTTAAACAAATTTAAAAAAATTTTTAACACAAAAATTACCACTAATATTGGGCAGTGAACTAACATGCAGATTCATATAGCTCAGAAACCACACATTACCAGGAAATCTCCCATACTGCAAGCCTAGGCAATCTACTCTTTCAGGGACCCCCTAGAGAGCAGATAGACTCAAGTCCTGAAAACCCTTGTATATGGATTACCTTACCAATTTAGGAAGCACAAAAGGATTCAATGAATCCAAAATTGTCACAAGATTCAAATGGTTTCTCTGGGCCATAAAACCAGGGTTCAAAAAAGTTGGTGGGAACTGTTCTGATTCACAGAGCAGGCCTGTTGAGGAGTTTGTTGAAGAAACAACGTATCAAGTTGTGTTTGGATTTAAATCTACTAGCAACACCAATTCATTTTAACTTCTTCAGCTGGTAAGACAGAAAAACAGGCCTGACGTTTTTCTGATTACCAAATGTTGAATTAGGTTAAAGCAAAATCTAATTCTACGAATTAAGTGAAAAATACAATGTTTTATGTGCATTGATGCTGAAGGTTTCATTCCAGGAAGATTAAAAAAGTATGTATTTAAAACTGAATGAAGATCTCATGAAAAATTTTGTTTAGTACTATAGGAAGAACTATGACTGTCTCTTAAGCTTTTAGAGAAAAAAGAACTTGTATGATTTTGAATTTAAGTAAGAACTTCTCCACCTGTATGCTCACTGTTTCTTTCTACCCTCCAATTCCCTTTTCCTAATTTCTGAGGGAAGAAAGGCTATGATTTATTTTTTCAAGGCCACCTACTCGATACCAAAGTTTCTTTTAATTGTAACTAAAGCTCAAAGCTTTTGGCTTTATAATGACAATCTCTAGTCCTCAGCTTATGCCCTCCTTCCCTGCCACTGTCCACTGCTCTCAACCACCAGGAATGCAAAGTCTTTTTAACACAGGGATCCATTTCTTCCCTGTTCGCTCCCTAGCCCTGACACTGTGCCTAGCAAAAAGAAATTGCTTAATAAGTACTTGTTGATGGAAGCAGCGAACAGTATTGGGCAATATGCAAAGAGCCTTGCTTTGCACAAGGAACAGAGGCAAAATACTCAGCAAAGCGGCAGCTCATGCTTACTTTTCCAGAGTACCTTTCCCCAGCCCAAGAGAGCAACTGTGAATTTTGACTCCCAATATGACAGGAGTAAAGCAGCTCTATAAAAGAATTTTTTACAGCTCATGTTGTAAGAGATCAGAGAGTCAGCACCCTAAGGTTCTATCCAGGAACTGCATTCATTTTGCTTGGGGGGTAGGGTACATGTGATAAGGTTCTCATGCCTGGATCAGCTTGGGATGAATTCTTAATATTCCTTAAAAAAAAAAAAAAAAAGATTTATTCATTCATGAGAGACACACACAGAGAGAGGCAGAGACACAGGCAGAGGGAGAAGTAGGCTTCCCACAAGGAGCCCGATGAGGGACTCGATCCTGAATCCCAGGATTATGCCCTGAGCTGAAGGCAGATGCTCAACCGCTGAGCCACCCAGGGGTCCCTTAATATTCCTAAAACATTCTAAAATACAATCTGTACTGGCTGCCTTCAGGTCTAACCTTGCTTTTAACAATTCTTCCCAAACAGAACTTTAATATTTCTTTAGCAGCCCCCAAATTACACTAAAAGCAGCTCTACCAAAAATTAACTCATTTGGCGGGGAACACAGAGACAGTGACACACACACACCCCTACCCACCCACCCGTCTCCCTAGACCTTCCACAAATGGGCATAAAACATTCAAAATTTGTACTTCTTTCAACTTGCCAAGCATTAAATATTGTGTTTAGTATAAATGTCTACTAGATACCACATACAATCTTTGGCCTTAGACCCATTAAAAAAATAAAAACTTTTCGGGATCCCTGGGTGGCGCAGCGGTTTGGTGCCTGCCTTTGGCCCAGGGCGCGATCCTGGAGACCCGGGATCGAATCCCACGTCGGGCTCCCAGTGCATGGAGCCTGCTTCTCCCTCTGCCTGTGTCTCTGCCTCTCTCTCTCTCACTGTGTGCCTATCATAAATAAATAAAAATTAAAAAAAAAAAAAAAAGTTTTCTAAATCAACAGGACAACAATTAATTGTTGAGTCCAGTGACTTCTACCCTAACAAAGCAGTGACCACTGGACAAGGCCTGTGCCTCATATAGAACCTCCAAGCTATACAGCTTAAGAAATTTGGTATTCCATTTTCTTAGACCAAATGCGGCTAGACCTGCGTGTTCTGCGCACTTCTCAATGAGCAGCATTGTTATCAATCCACAGAGAAGGAAATTAAGGAGGGGGAAGGGTTTTTATTAATAATAAGAACTACGAGAACCTTCTTCTTTTCTTCCTGTCTTGCATTAAAAATAAAACAAAAACAACCCACAACTTGTAAAGAGTAGTAAAGATCTGATTCAAAGTAATAATGGACAACTCAGGAAAATTATGGTGTGTAACTAAACTAATACACTAAACCTTTCTTTCCATCCATAATTATTTGACTTGCTTGGGTTTAAAAATTTTTTTTCATGTATTTAGGTCAATCGGCAGCCACATGTAGAGGACTCCAGTTTACCTGAGTACACATGGGAAAATGACTATTAAATATTCTACTTCAGGAAGCTGTATAATGGGTAGAAGGTCACTATACTATTCTACTTAGGTGTTCTAAAATCTCCATGTTAGAAAACGGCATAATATGTTAAAAATATTAATATAACTTGTGCCAAGTGAAAAAAAAATGACATGTATAAAACCTTTGTTGCCTTGTATAAAAGTCAGGGTCCAACCAGGGCACCTTCTTTAATCTGTCCTTTTTATCCTTTTTCCAGGTCCTTATGTGTACCCACGTAAGATGCTAATGAAAGGTGCTAATGGGAAGAACCAGTTTACTCATGTAAAATAGTGCTGAAAACAATTCCCGCAAGATATCACTAACTTTTAAATACAGAGTATGGAACATTCTTGAGATTGACTTCAATGTTAGATTATCATTTTGAGGAATATCACTGCATAATGTTCCTTGAGGTAATATAAACCGACCGACAAATCCAGGGTATACCAAGGGGTCTACATATGCTTTTTAACTGGTTTGTCCAACACCCTTACCTCTACCCTCTAAACAGTTACATTCATCAATAAAATAAAATTTATTACACCAAAATGCCTATGCACCTCTCAAGACTAGAGGCAAACTACTTACAGAAGGAAGACCCCAAACAGGCAGAATGGAGCTGCAGTTCAATGTTAAAGTATCTTTTACACTGTATTTTTGTACTGCCTTATGGAGGAGGGGACTACATTTCCCCAGCTGCCCTTTCAAAGAACTGCAAGGGGGGAGGGCGCCTGCGTGGTTCAGTCCATTAAGTCTCTGACTCTTGATTTCAGCACAGATCATCATCTCAGGTATGTGAGACCAAGCCCTACATCAGCTCTGCACCGGGCATGGAGCGCTTAAGATTCTCTCTCCCGGGGATCCCTGGGTGGCGCCGCGGTTTGGCGCCTGCCTTTGGCCCAGGGCGCGATCCTGGAGACCCGGGATCGAATCCCACGTCGGGCTCCCGGTGCATGGAGCCTGCTTCTCCCTCTGCCTGTGTCTCTGCCTCTCTCTCTCTCTCTCTCTCTCTCTCTCTGTTCTCTCATGAATAAATAAATAAAATATTTTTTTAAAAAAAAGCCAAATTCAGGGGATCCCTGGGTGGCGCAGCGGTTTAGCGCCTGCCTTTGGCCCAGGGCGCGATCCTGGAGACCCGGGATCGAATCCCACGTCGGGCTCCCGGTGCATGGAGCCTGCTTCTCCCTCTGCCTGTGTCTCTGCCTCTCTCTCTCTCTCTCTTTCTCTGTTCTCTCATGAATAAATAAATAAAATATTTTTTAAAAAAAAAGCCAAATTCAGGGGATCCCTGGGTGGCGCAGCGGTTTAGCGCCTGCCTTTGGCCCAGGGCGCGATCCTGGAGACCCGGGAACGAATCCCACGTCGGGCTCCCGGTGCATGGAGCCTGCTTCTCCCTCTGCCTGTGTGTCTGCCTCTCTCTCTCTCTCTCTCTCTCTGTGACTATCATAAATAAATAAAAAAAAAAAAAAAAAAAAAGATTCTCTCTCCCTCTCCCCTTCCACCTCCTTCTCCCTCTCTAAAAGGGGGCGGGGGGGGGGGTGGGAGAATAACCGCAAAGGAAAAAGGTATGAACACTGTCCTCATGAATACTAACCTAAGCAAACCTAAGTGCGATTTTCTTAAGTGTGGCTAGTCTTTGAGGAGACTGACAGCCAAGTTCGGCCTCCTGGGGGAGCAAGTTCCACAGGTTGATTCACCATTCTATTATATCTAATTTTTATGTGCTCTTAAAGCTTGTAAAATTAAGCCTTGGCAGCTAAAAATCAGCATAACACGCAATGGTCGGCCGTCTTTAAAGTCTGTGGTGGAGTAAAAAATCTAGACCCGACAGGAGGATGTTCAGGCCTAGCAAAGACTGTCAGTGCTTGAAACCCCTGCAAGTTTGGTCAAAGTGATTCAGCGGAGCCCAGAAAGCCCCGATGCTAACGCCCCCTCACCTGATTGAACTCCTCGTCAGCATATATATCAATCAAGTCCACTCCTTCGGACATGGCTCCGGAAGGACGATCGCGAGCCCGGAGAACGGACAAGGCAAGGAAGATGCCACTGCGGTACCCTGGAAGAGGCAAGTTAGAGGCGTGAGGGTCCCGGGCGGGGAGGGGAGCGATGGTTGCCAACCTCCGGTCTCCAGAGACGCAGCATCCCGGCAGCCCAAGCTCGGTCCCACCCGCCCGCCCCGCCCCCGGCCTCGCGCCGCCCCTCGGACTCCCAGGCCGCCGCGGCTCGCGGGGCTCGCTGCCCATCACCCTCGGGCCTGACCCGAGTGCGCCGCAGCTGCCCGGGCGCGACGGCGAAGCCCAGGCCTCCGCTGCGAGGGGCCCCGGGACGGCGCTGCCAAGCACGCCCGCGGGGAAGCCCGCGCCCCAGCCCGCCGCACCTGCCGAGGCCCCACGGCGTCCCGGGCTCGAGTCCCCGCGGGTCTGGTTTCCGGCCGCTTCCACTCCCCACCCGGGCCCAGTCCTCGCCCCCAGCTAGGCCCGCCCCGCTCCCTCCCCACAGATCCAGCCCGGCGCGCTCGGCCTCCTCCTTCAAAGCCCGCACCTCCCACCGCCCGTCGCCTCCGACTGCCCCAAACTCAACCGACCCCCTCCCAGTCTCAGCGCTGGCCCCGCGCCCTCTTCCGGCTCAGCCGGCCCCCGGCCGCGCGCCCCCGTTACCGGGAATATGGCGGCGGCGGCGGCGAGTCCGGACTAGGCCCGAAGCGCGCGAACCGCTCTCGGCCCCAGGCCCCGCCCCCTCCGCCTCTGGCGTCACGCGCACAGCCACTTCCGCCACACGCAGGGACGCATCTTCCGGCTCAGGCGCTCGGCGCCGAGGTGCGCGGTTCAGGCGTTCGGAAGTTCCCGGAAGTGGCCGAGCTGTAGGTTTCCGGTGCGGGTCGGGAAGGATGGCGGAGGCCGCCACGTTCCCGGGTCTGGCACGGGTGAGGCGAGTGGAGGTCTCAGGGCCCTGGGCAGGCCGTAGTGGGGGCTGAGTCCCGGCTTACAACGCAGTCGTGGGGACTGCGAGGAGCGTGCAGCTGCCTGGTATCCCAGGGCAAGGGCGGAGCCAAGGAGGGATGCGCCTTGCAACGTAGGAGATTCAGGTCACGTTCACTCCTTGCTGAGCCCGCCGTGCCCGTCCCGTGTGCGAGACGCGGTGCAGATGTCACCTGTTTCCCCGGTGGAGCTGGCTGCACCGCCTCTGCGCCAGATCTGAAGTCTGTTGTGTGGTCTAATACCTGTTAACGATTGTGCAACTCGAGGTCATGCGTTGTTGTCTTAGGGCTCCTCGTGGACACTGAACTGCTCTCAGTGCTGCTTTTTTGCTGCTTCTCATGATGTATTTGTAGGCCGCGTTGTCGCTCGTCTCAAGATCTTTCCGAATTCCCCTTGTGATCTTTGACCCATTTGAACCATTGGTCATTCGTGAGCCAGAGTGTCGGTGACTTTCACATATTCGTAGATTTTCCAGTTCTCCTTCTGATGTCGGTCTCTAGTTTCATCTCATTGCGGTCCTTTGTGGCCTTTTGATCTTTTTTTAATTTTTTTTTAATTCGGTAAGGCCTAGTTTGCATCCCAACGCGATCTATCTTGGAGAATGTTCCTATCCAAGTGTGCCTGAAAATAGTGTATTCTGCTGCTGGTTGGGATGTTCTGTATGTGTCCATCCCCATCTTGGTCCATTTGGTCTGGAGCTGTCGTTCAGGGCTTCGGTTGACTATATTGACCTTTTTTTTTTTTTTTTTCTGTCCAGGAGTTCTATCCGTTACTGAATGTGGAATATTGAAATCTGTTTTTATTGGGTTGCTGTTGATTTCTCGCTTCAGTTCTGCCAGTGTTTGCTTCATATGTTTGAGTGCTCTCATGTTGATTGGAAACATATGACTGTTAAATATTCCTGGCACGTTGACCCCGTTACCATTATATAATAAATGTCTCTTATTTCGTGACGGTTTTTTTTTTTAAATTTTTATTTATTTATGATAGTCACAGAGAGAGAGAGAGGCAGAGACACAGGCAGAGGGAGAAGCAGGCTCCATGCAGGGAGCCCGACGTGGGATTCGATCCCGGGTCTCCAGGATCGCGCCCCGGGCCAAAGGCAGGCGCCAAACCGCTGCGCCACCCAGGGATCCCTGGCCATTTTTTAAAATAAGCTTTCTGCCCCTTTCTCTTTTCTTCTTCTGAGTTCCCATATTATTTATACTTGTTTACTTGATAATGTCCCATAAGTCCCTTATGTGCATTTCACTTTCTTTCGTTCTTTTTTTAATTCCTCTGATTGGGAAATTTCAAATGACTTATATTTGAGTTCACAGATTCATTCTTCTGCTTGATCAAGTCTGCTAGTTGACCCTCATAGTAAATTATGTTTGTTTGGTTTTTATATTCTTTGGTTCTAAAATTTGTTTAGTTCTTTTTAAGTATTTTTCTGTTGATATTCTCATTCTCTTCATGCATTGTTTTCCTGAGCCAATTGAACATCTTGAAGACAGCTGTTTTGAGTTCTTTGTCAGGTAATTTATATGCCTGTTTCTTTAGGGTTGTCTTTTACACATTTATTTCGTACTTTTGATCAGGCCGTGTTTCTTCATGTCCCTTGAATTTTATGTGGTGTCTACACTTTTGAAAAAACAGCTCTCCCAGTCTTTTTGGACTGGCTTTGTACAAGGAAAGACCTTTGTCACCAGTCAACTTGGCTAGAGATTCCAGGAGCCTCTCAGACTTTTGTCTTCTCCAGGCTTGTGCATGTAAACTCCAAGTTGGAAGGATTTCATGTCTTCTTTTTTCAGGAGCCTCTTACTTGGTTTCTGGGTTTCTCATAAAAGGGAATCGGTCCATGTGTTGTTGAGTTGGGGTCTGTGTGAGTTGTGTCTGTGGAGTCTGTGTCTGTGGTGTCTGTTCCATCATCTTGCTGATGTCACTACCTTATAATTGCATCTTGATAGGTTTTGCCCTTCTCCTGATTGGGAGCCTTTGGGAGATTGAGGACCATGCCATCACTGTATGCTCAGATTTTAACACAGACAAGCAACTAAAATGTATACCATTCCACAAGAATTTTAAGGGAATACAAAGGAAAGAGAAAATATTTCTATTGAAGAATTTCCAGAAAGATACTTGTTAAGAACATATTTGTAGTTAGAGCTGGATTCTAGTCTTAACTGCAATTACTGTTTAGGTGACCTTGGTTAAGTTGTTTAACTTCTCAGAGCCTCCACTTCCTAAGTTATAAAGTGGGGACAGTATCAACATAACTTCTTAAGAACTAAATGAGATTGAATGCATTTAACACCTAGTAAGTATTGAGTGGATGACTGAGGGTAAGTCCTCATAAAGATGTTTGTGGTTTATTTCAGATGCTTGCTCTGTCAAGGCGCCACCTAGTGTCTCCTTTGCTCAGCACACCATCCAACCGTTTCTACAGAGGTGATAGCCCAACAGACTCCCAAAAAGACATGATTGAAATCCCTTTGCCTCCATGGCAGGAGCGAACCGATGAATCCATAGAAACCAAAAGAGCCCGGCTGCTCTACGAGAGCAGAAAGAGGGGAATGTTGGAAAACTGTATACTCCTTAGGTAGGGAAATATGAGATTTGGTGTCACTTCTCTTTCCCTGGAGATAGCCTTTTCAACTTTGTTCTTTTTCTCATTTTTAGCCTCTTTGCTAAAGAGTATCTGCACCACATGACTGAGAAACAGCTGAACCTCTATGATCGCCTGATTAATGAGCCCAGTAATGACTGGGATATTTACTACTGGGCCACAGGTACTGGCATGATCAGCAAGCAGCATGATGTGAAAAATAGGATGACTTGCACCGATTTGAGTCTGGAATATTTTTGTCTTTCTATTCATGCAGTGGACACTCAGTCCAGTAGACCCTCAACCCCAGTAGCACTCCAAATTTTTCAAAGTGTGCAAAGTTGTTTTATTAGTTAAAGTTCTTTGTTTGCAAGTAATGGAAACCTGTCTAACTTAAGCAAAAAAGGAGTTTAGTGGGATGGTGTGGAAAGACAGTTGTTATAGAAAAAACAGGCTGGCAGTGGTATGGAACCTGACAACTGTAGAAGGCTACATAGCAAGAGTTTCTTGGTAGTCTCACTTCAGCACTGCCTTTGGGAAGAATGGTTCTTACTGTATATAATTAGGATTAGCTTTGGCTATGAGTAAAACAAACAAAAAATCCAAAACAATAATAGCTCAAACAAATCAGGATTGTATTTTTTCTTTCTCATAACAGAAGTCCAGAGGTAGGCATTCCATTCAGAAGCCATGAACTCCAGATTCCTCTTGATTCACTTCATCCTCAGCATGTACTGTCTTCCTCATGGTCACAGGTGGTTGCTGCAGGTCTATTCATCATGTCTGTGTTTCAGCCAGGAGTAAATGTGTAGAAGCACATGCCTTATTCTTTATGGATCCTTCTCAGGAGATTATACACCACACTTCCACTTATTTTCCATTGTCCACAGTTCAGTCACATGGCTTTGCCAGTCATGATGAAAATATAGTCTATTCAATGCATCCAGCTACAGTGGGAGTTCTGTTATCAGGAAAAATGGGAGAATGGATCTTAGAGCATATCTCATTCATTTTTGGTACACTCTGGGTCTTCTGGTTTTATGTTTGCAGTCTATATTTGAGTCATAAAGTAGAAACCATTCTGTAGGTTCTGAGTATAAAGTGACATAATACAGAGTCCAGAGGCTTATATAAACATTGGAAAGCCCACAAAGTATAAACTGTTTACTCTCTGGCCCTTTATTGTTAAGTAAAATTTCATCATGTGGATGTACCACAGTTTGTTTATCCATTGACCAGCTGAGGGACATGAGGGTGTTTCCAGTTTGAGGCAATTATGAATAAAGCCACTACAAATGTTTGCATATAGCTTTTTGTGGATGCAGATTTTAGTTTTTCTTGGATAAATACCCAGGAAAAGCGTCACTGAGTCATATGGTAAGTGTATGCTTAGGACATTTTTTTTGTAACAGGACAGGTAGTAAATATCTTAGGTTTTGCAGAGCATACAGTCTCTGTCATGAGTCTTCAACTCTTGCTATTGAAGCATGCAAACTGCCACAGACCGTAGGTAAACAAACAAGTGTGGCTGCATTGCAATAAAATTTTGTTGACACTGAACTTTGATTTCATATAATTTTCGCGTGTCATAAAATATCCTTTTGACTTTTTTCCTCAGCCATTTAAAAGTCATGCTTAGCGGACAGGCCCTACAAAAACAGGCAGCAGGCCATAGTTTGTTGACTCCTATGCTAAGTGAAAGAGGCCAGGCTCAAAGACTGGCCATATTTTTATTGTATGATTAAATACATTGGCTGCCCTGAGCTGAAGGCAGATGCCCAACCACTGAGCCATCCAGGCATCCCCAAAGAGCAGTTTTTAATTTTGGTGAAGTACAATGTTTTATTTGGTGACATAGCTGATTGTGCTTTTGATACTATGTCTAAAAATTTGCCTTGGGATGCCTGGATGGCTCAGCGGTTGAACATCTGCCTTTGACTCAGGGAGTGATCCTGGAGTCCCGGGATCGAGTCCCACATCAGGCTTCCCGCAGGGAACATGCTTCTCTCTCTGCCTATGTCTCTGCCTTCTTAGTGTCTCATTAATAAATAAATAAAATCTTAAAAAAAATTTTTTTTTTAAATCTGCCTTATCTGAAGTCAAAGATTTTCTTTGTTTTCTTCTAGGAATTTTATAGTTTGAGAATCACTTGTTCAGGGGCGCCTGGGTGACTCAGTTAAGTGTCTGCTTTTGGCTCGGGTCATGATCTCAGGGAACTGGGATCAAGTGCCACGTTGGGTTCTCTGCTCAGCAGGAAGTCTGCCTCTCCGTCTCCCTCTGTTCTCTGTCTTGCTCACTCACTGTGTCAAATAAATAAAATCTTTAAAAAAAGAATCACTGGTTCAATTTCTCAAAACATTCCTGCTTGGATTTTGATTGGAGTTGTGTTAGATCAACAGATCAAATTGGGAAACTTAGCAATTCAGAATTGTCTCATCTGTGAACATGATATATCTCCATTTTTCGGTCTTTTGACTTTTAAAAAAACTATTCTTTAAAAATTTATTTGGGATAGAAAGAGAGCATGAGCTGGAAAGAGGGGCAGAGGAAAAGGGACAAGCAGAGTCCCCACTGAGCAGGGAGCCTGACATGGGGCTCGATCCCAGGACTCTAGGATCATGACCTGAGCCAAATGCAGATGCTTAACCAACTGAGCCACCCAGGCACCCTTTAGGTCTTTGACTTCTTTAAACAGCATGTTATCTACTGTTGTATAACAAATTACCCCAAAACTTACTGGCTTAAAACAAACCTACTTTTATTATTTCAACTTTTCTGTGGGTCTGGAATCCAGTCATGGCTTAGTTGGGTCCTACCCTTTACTCTGTCACAAAGTTATAATCATGGTGTCAGCCTACGATCTGGGGCTTCATCTGAAGGCTCAGCTAGGAGAGGATATGTTTTAAGTTCTCATTGGCACAAATTAAATTCCTCACAGGTTCCCCACCTGCAGGCCTAAGTTCCTTGCTGGCTGTTGCCTACAGGTTGCCTTCTGTTCCCTGTTCCCTCTCCTGCTGGGAAGCTTGCTTCTTCAAAGTGTGCAAGCCAAGAAGGCAAGAGAGGAGTCTGCTAGCAAGATGGAAGTCTTAGTGTTTTATAACCTAATCACAGAAATGACATTCTGTTATCCTTGCCATCTTCTGGTGGTTAGAATCAAGCCATTAAGGTCCAGCCTGAAGCAGTGGGGTGGGGTGAGACTCATACAAAGGGCATGATATCTGGAGGTGGAGATCATTGGGGGCCATCCTAAAAATCTACAGTCCATATTTTGTAGTTTTCGGCATATTGGGTTATATTTTGCTGGATTTATACCTAGGTGTTTCATATATTTTGGGACTGTTATAAATGATACTTTAAGAAAAATTTTCAGTTTCCCATTGTTGGTAGGATATAGATAGAAAATTGATTTTTGTATACTGCTATTTTGTAGATTCTTTGGGATTTTTTCTATGTAGACAATCGTGTCATCTGTGAACAGAGAAGGTTTTCTTTCTTCTTTTCCAATCTGTATGCCCTTTATATCTTTAATTTGTTTTATTGCATTGTCTGGGATCTCTGGTATAATGCTGAATAGCAGCAGTTAGAGCGGCATCCTTGGCTTGTTACTAGCATTGGGGGAAAGTAGTATTTCACCGTTAATATAATGTTAACTGTAGGTTAGTTGTAAATGCCTTTTATCAGATTGAGAAAACTTCCCTCTTTTTTTTAATATGTATGTTGAATGTTTTTTCATAAATGTTGAATTTTGTCAGGTGCTTTCTAGGCGTTTCTATAGAGATGATTGTTTGGTCCTATGATTTTTTTCCCCCTTAGTTTAGTGATATGATGAATTTTTGATTGATTCTTTTTTCTTTTTTTAAGATTTTATTTATTCATGAGAGACTCAGAGGGAGAAGCAGGCTCCCTCTGGGGAGCCTAATGCAGGACTGGATCCTAGGACCTTGGGATCACACCCTGAGCTGAAGGCAGACGCTCAACCACTGAGCCACCCAGGCGACTCTGATTAATAGACTTTCAAATATTGGATCGACCTTGCATCACCACAATAAATACCACCTGACCTGGATATGTATTGCTTGATTTGATTTGCTAATAGTTTGGAGATCTTTGTGTCTGTCTTCATGAGGGTACTGATGTGTAGTTCTCTTATAATGTCATCTGGTTTTGATCAGGGTAATGCTGGCTTCATAAAATGAGTTGTGAAGTGCTTTCCTCTTTCATTTTCTGGAATAGTATGTAGAATTGCTGTGATTTCTTCCTTAAATATTTAGTAGAATTTCCTAGGAAATTCATCTGGATCTGAGGTTTTTCTCTGGTGGAAGTTTTTAACTGTAAAACCTAATTTTTTTTTTTTTTATAGCTATGGAACAATTCAAATCACCTGTTTCTTTTTGGGTCAGGTTTGTTAGTTAGTGTGTTTTTAATAAATTTGGCCACATTAACACCTAAGCTGTTAGTAAGTCTGTGGATATAAAGTTGTGGTCATAGTCCCTTTTCCTCTGAATGTCTGAAGAGCTGTAGTGAGGTCCCTCCTTTATTTCTGATATTGGTGATTTGTGGAGTTTTTTCTTTTTTTCTTGATCAGTTTGGCTAAAGGTTGATCTTGATCCATTTTATTTATTTTTTCAGAGAACCATAAAAATTTTGATTTCATTGTTTTTTCTGTTTTTCTTTTTCTAATTTCATTGATTTCTGCTTTTTATTTTCTTCTGCTTGTGTTGGGCTTAATTTGTTCTTATTTTTTTAGTTTTGTAAGATGGAAGTTGAGCTCATTGATTGAAACCTCTTTTTCCAATGTAAGCATTCAATACTATTAATTTCCCCTTAAGTGCCGCATTGGCTTCATGTTGCAAATTTGAATGTGTTATGTTTTCATTTTCATTCAATTCCTAATTTCCCTTCTGACTTCCTCTGACCCATGAGTTGTGTAGAAGTTTCATTTAAAATATTTCCAGATATTTTTCTGTTACTGATTCCAGTATGACCACAGAACTTATGTTGTGTAGTTTTAGGTCTTTTAAGTCTCTTAAAATTTGTTTTGTTGCCTGAACTATGGCTGTGATACCTGATAAATGTCTCATGTTCACTTACTTGAACATAATGTGTCTTTTGAACCTGTGGATGAACTGTGCTATAAATGTCAACTAGGACAACTTCTTTGATGCTGTTCTTCATGTTCTCTATATTCTGACAGGTTTCCTCTGTCATTCTGTTAATTAGTAAGAGAAGAGTGTTGAACTCTCCATTTATAATTGCGGATTTGTCTATTACTCCTTTCAATTTTCTGTTTTTCTTTCATATATTTTGAAGCTTTGTTTTGTGAAAACATTTAGGATTGTTGTATCTTCTTGATGAATTGTACTCCTTTACCATTTTTTATGTAATGTCTTTCTTTATTGCTGATAATATTCTTTGTTCTAAAGTATCTGATAGTAATTTAGATACACCAGCTTTCTTTAGATTAGTGTTTGCATGGTATATATTTTTTCCACCTATGTTAGTTTTTCTATGCTACATATTAAATTACTAGAAACTTAGTGGTTTTAGATAATATAGTTTGTACATATTTATACATATACTCATAGTTCTATAGGTGAGAAGTTCTATAGGCCTGTAGCTTAGTCTGACATTGGTGTCAGCTATTCTGCAGTCCTGTCTGGAAGCTCATTCAGGTTCTTAGAATTCATTTCTTTGTAGTTGTAGGACTGAGATTCCACTTGTCTTGCTACCTGTCGATCTCTTTCACCTCCTGGAAGGCACTTGCAGGTCCTTGCTACATGGTTCCTTCCATCTCAGCAATGGAGATTCTCCCTCACATGGAATACCTCTCAACACTTCAAATCTCTCTGGCTTTCCTTCTGCCACCAGCTGGAGAAAACTACTTTTAAAGAGCACATGTGGGGGCCTCAGTAGGTCATTTGGTTAAGCATATGACTCTTGGTTTTGACTAGGGTCAAGATCTCATGGTTCTGAGATTGAGCTCCGTGCTGGGTGTGGAGCCTGCCTTAAGATTCTCTCTCTCCCTCTCCCCCTCCCCCTTTAAAAAACTAAATAAAGAGCACATGTGATTTGGTCAGAACCACTTGGATAATTTGCCTTTCCTGAGGTCAGCTGTGCCATGTAACGTAACCCAACCATGGTAGTAAAAATCATGCTCACAGTCCTGAGGATTATGCAGGGCTTATATATCAGGGGAGTGGGAAATACTGAGGGCCAACTTAGAAGTTTGCCTCCCACACCATCCTTTTACATTTAACCTATCTCTGTCTTTATATTTAGATCGAGCTTCTTATAGATAGCATATGTAGTCTCTTTTATTCAGTCTTATAGTCTCTGTTTTCATTGGTGTGTTTTGGCTATTTGCATATATTCAGTGAACAATGTGGTTGAATTAAGATCTATCATCTTTTTCTTGTCTTTCTCCATCTGTTCTTTTTCTCTTTACCTCTCTAGTTCTAGTTGGGTTTTTTTTGGATTTAAAAAAAATTTTTTTAAGATTTCATTGATTTATTCATGAAAGAGAGAGAGAAAGAGAAGCAGAGACAGAAGCAGGCTTCCCACAGAGCAGGGAGCCTGATGCAGGACTCGATCCCAGGACTCTGGGATCATGACCTGAGCCGAAGGCAGATGCTTAACCAACTGAGCCACCCAGGCACCCCTCCATGGTTTTTTAATTGAGTATTTTATTTTTTAAAAAGATTTTATTTATTTATTTATCTATCTATTTATTTATTTATTTTAAAGATTTTATTCATTTATTAATGAGAGACACAGAGAGAAAGAGAGAGAGAGAGAGAGAAAGGCAGGGACACAGGCAGAGGGATAAGCAGGCTCCATGCAAGGAGCCCTATGTGGGACTCGATCCCAGGACTCCAGGATCATGCCCTGGACCAAAGGCAGGCACCAAACAGCTGAGCCACCCAGGGATCCCCAGATTTTATTTATTTATTTGAGAGAGAGAGAGAGAGCACATGCATGAGCAGGAAGAGGGGCAAAGAGAGAGGGAGCAGTAGACTCCCCACAGAGCAGGGAGCCCAATGCAGGGCTCGATCCCAGGACCCCGGGATCATGACCTGAGCCAAAGATAGATGCCTAACTGACTGAGCCACCTAGGCATCTCTTAATTGAGTAATTGAAATTTCATATGACCTCCATTGTTGGTTTATTATTTATTACTTCCTATTATAATCTTTTAGTGATTGCCCTTGGCTTTACATATACATCCTTAATTAATCAGTCTCTCTTCAAGTACTATTAACTGTATCACATACGATGTAAGAACTTCACATTAATATACTCCCAAATCCTCCCTCCCATCTGTTGTCGTAGTTTTCACTTAAGCTGTAAGCCTACACTATATTTCTTTAGTTTCACTTTAGACAGTCATTTTTAGAGCCGCTTAAAATAAGGAAAAGAATATACTTTACATTTGTATATATAAATTATAACTTTTAGGGGATCCCTGGGTGGCTCAGCCATTTGGCACCTGCCTTTGGCCCAGGGCATAATCCTGGAGTCCTGGGATTGAGTCCTTTGTCAGTCTCTTTGCATGGAGTCTGCTTCTCCCTCTGCCTGTGTCTCTGCTTCTCACTCTCTGTGTGTCTCTCATGAATAAATGAATAAAATCTTTTAAAAAATTATAACTTACATTGCGTCATATATATATATATATACACAAAAATATATAACAATGTATCAAATACACTAACCTTTATTTTAATTGTCTAGAGATTTTCATTTCTTTGTATTTCTTTTCTTTGTATAGATCCATTTTTCTATCTGTATCCTGTTCCTTCTGCCTGAAGAACTTCCTTAAATATTTCTTGTAGTGCAGATCCACTATTATGAATTATCTCTGTTTTTGTAATTTTTGAAAGATATTTTCACTGGGTGTAGAATTACAGGCTCACAGTATTTTCTTTCAGCACTTTACAGGGACATACTTCTTTTGCTTTTAGTGTGCAGGATTGAGTCAGTCTGATTGGGAGTTGGCACTGGCTTCGGGTTTGCTGTCTTGGTTACCTTCATTGTACCATTAACTTCCAATTCCCATCGAGTTACCAGGTTCTGTTTCCTGGTTTGTGTAGCAGACGAGAGGTCTGCTATGTCTTTACTCCTGTATATGTAACATATCTTTCCTGAATGTTTATAGCATTTCATCTGTGGTTTCTAGCTGTTGAATACGATGTGTCTGGATGTTTGTCCTTGGTATTTTTCCTGCTTGGGTTCCCTGGGCATGTTGGGTCCTATTACACAGTTTCTTATTACTCTACAGCTTTTCGATTCTGTTTTGTGTCTTTAAGTCTTTTCTTTATATGTATCAGGTTGGGGAATTTCTATTGGGTAAGACCGATTGATTTGTCTTCCAGTGGCCAGTTCTTTCCTTGACTGCAGTGTTGAGTCTCTTGATTAGCCTGTTGAGGTCAATCTGCTTATTTGCTACTGTATTTTTTTTTTAACATTTATGTTTGACTTTTATAGTTCCCAACTCTACTGAAGTTGCTCATCTGTTCCTACATTTTGTTTACTTGTTCTGCTACAGCTTTTAACATATCAGTTCTTTAAATTTGGTAGTAGTTCTAAAATTGGTGTCACCCCCGAGGTTTTTTCTGTTGACTGCTTTGTCCCTTTGCAGTGTGTGTTTGTCTCCTTTTGTGTGCATGTGTATCTCATAATTTTTGATTGAGTGTTAGACATTATGAGCAAGACAGTAAAGACTGAAGTAAATAGTATTCATGCCTGGAAATGGGCATGCTTCCAGCAGGCTGTTAGTATGGGGATGGAGTCAGTCTAGTTAGGAGTTAAGCTTGCCTGGATTCTGTTAGGGCTTTGCTTCCCTTCACTGCACCACAAGCCTCTATTGCTACCATCTGCTTTGAGTAGGGGCTGAGTTTCCGGAAGGTATTTCTCAATGTTCCTGTTCTACCCTCAGCTTTCAGCCTTCCTTCTATTTTTGTGCCTCTAAGGGAATCTCTGTGCTCCTCTTGCTTTTCCCCAGCAGTAAATTACTGTTGCTTCCCACTTAGTGCTTCCCTCCCTTGGGGCGGGGAAGGAAGGCTGGGAGAACATTTTCTGTTATCCTGGTTCAGTCCCTGTGGCCCTGCTTCTCAGGGATGGGCTTTCTCTGTGGCCCTGCCTATCCCACAGGAGTAGAAGTTTGTTTGTTTTGTTTTGTTTTTCTATTCTTTTTTCACCATCCCAAAAAGGTCTCCTCACGTGTGTTCAGTAGGAGACAGGATTTGCAGACCTACTCCCAGTTTCTAATGGCTTTTGTTCTGTAGAGAAGAAGGGCCAGGCTGGGCTTTATGCTTTTCTTGCAGTCTTGGCTGCTCCCCTGCTTCTGACCTGCACCGCTCAGGGAGGTGTTCTCACACCTCCTGACCTGAACCTACCATGGATCAGGATCCAGGAGCAGGAGCATACTCGGGAGGTTTGTTGAGAATAGTCCACAGGATGTGCATTCCCCCAGTGTCTGTGGCTAGCCCACACTTGGCTTGTAGCAGTTTGTAAAAAATTGTAGCCAAACTCTTCTTCCCTGCCAGATGGTCTCTAGCATCTCTTCTTCCTGGGCCCTGTCTCAGGCAAGCAGATGCTCATGTGCAATTTCTCCTTTGAGGGCCTTCCCTTAGATCTTATTCTACTTGGTTGCCCCATGACCTCAGTTCTCAGATGACTTCTCAGAAAGTCATGCTGTTTATGGTTTTTCTGGCTTTTCTTGTGAGGATGAGCACAGTGTTCTTTCCAACTTGTACCATCCTTAGGGGAAGCCTAAATCTCCTGGACTTCATTTCAGTGATCACAGAAAAAGAAAAAGATGACAAGCCCACTAGATGCTGGGCTCGGTGCTGAGTGAGGGGGAATTCAGCTTTGTTTTGAGAAATTCTCTCTCCTGGCATTGTAGTCTTGATAGGAGAGTCATTCTCAAACACATTACCTAAGCTTTCCCCGGGGAAGGCTTTGCTTGTAATTGGAATCTTACTCAAGTGTCTTAGGGTAGAGAGAGAGAGGTGGGAGGTAAACAACCATACTGGGACCTCCTCGCACACTCCTAAGACACACTCTCATGTCTTTGCTCCGTGCTGTTGTGGCCTCCATCCAAACCTGGTTCTCCAGGTTCACATCCATCTTGTGTTCCTCTAATAGCCTTCTAAGAAATTCCTTTTTGCTGAAGTTAGTAGAGCCACTAGTTTGTCATGTACAACCAAGGACTTCTGCCTCTGGAAATGTATAAGCTGGAAGAAGAAACACAATACCCAGAAAACACTGAGATATCAAGGCAAAGCAAAATGGTGCCACCAAGCTTGGACAGGTCAGGGGTCGGCAGACTTGTTCATAAAAGACCAGACAGTAAATATTTTAGTCTGTGGCCATATGGTCTCTGTTGGAACTATTCAGCTCTACCATCCTAGGTAAAAGCAGCCATGGACAATATGTAAACAGATGGGAGCAGCTGTTCCAATAGAGCTATTTACAGTACAGCTCCTGCTGTAGGCTACCATGTATATTTAGAGGAAGAATGGAGACAGTCTGTGTATCTACTGGTTCTTTGCAGAGGCCAGAGTTTCAAGTTTCAGGGTCCTTATGCCTGAGTACTGACTGACATAATTCTTTCTGCCCATTCTTCTCTTACAGAAGCAAAACCAGCCCCAGAAATATTTGAAAACGAAGTCATGGCACTGCTGAGAGACTTTGCTAAAAACAAAAACAAAGAGCAGAGACTGCGTGCCCCAGATCTGGAATACCTCTTTGAAAAGCCACATTGAGGGCAGCCTGGGTGGCTCAGCGGTTTAGTGCCGCCTTCAGCCCAGGGCGTGATCCTGGAGACCCAGGATCGAGTCCCACGTCGGGCTCCCTGCAAATAAAATCTTTAAAAAAAAAAAAAAAAAAGAAAAGCCACTTTGAGCTGTGTACCACTGCCTGCCATGGGGGCTCAGTCCCTGGACTCTAGGGTAGACACACTGGCCTTGACCTCCTGCTTCTCCTTAGAAACTCAGTCCACCCAGACCATTTGTCTTATCTCAAGTGATGGACCCATCTCGTAGGACGTGTCAATGTTAAGTGTGACTCATTCAAACACTTATTTTGCTCAGTTTTAATCCTCAAAAGGGGTTGCTGGGGTTGCCACCACTCTGGCCTATTCCCTGGCTCCTCGCTCTGGAGGCAGGCCTCTGCCACAGGAGGGCACTGTTGGGGAAGCGATTGTGCTGGCTCATTGCTTTAGCCAGTAGCATATGCCTGGTGAAAGGACGCAGCCACAGCTGCTGGTGCTGTGTGTTGAGCTTCCCTGAGCAGCCCAGGGCTTTGTTCAAGTGAAATCTCCCCGACCACCTTCCAACCTGTATGGTTCTTCCTGCCAAGGGAGGTGGACCCAAGCCCCCTGAGCCAAATCTTTTAGAGGCACAGCAGGCAGAACGAGGGCAGCCAGCAGGAATGTGTGGGTATGCTGCTGACGAAGTCCACATCCTCATCATCAGATTTTCTCCAAAACATTCACTGTAAACTGAAGATAATTAAATATTAAAGAATATTTTACAAAGGAAAAGTCACGGTTCCTCAGCCCTCACACAATTATTGTCTGTTTTCATATAAACCATAGTGATTTGTCTCTAGAACTTCACAAGGTGACAACAGGTTTTATTCCCATGTAGCACAATAGCAAACTTTTCTGTATTTCCACAGTCTTCCCAGTTACCGTAGCTGACAAATTGACAACACGCAAGCAGTAACATCTTAGATGAATCATTTGGGAGTACTGAGCTCTGGGACAGGAAGACTTATGTGTGGCTAGCAGTGGTCTCCCCAGCAGGACTTTGCCCTCAAAACCATAACTGAGTCAGAGCAGTCATCACCCAAGACTGGGTCAGGATCATCCGACGGTGTGGACCTCAAGAAGGCAGGCCAGGAAGCGTAAACGTGTGGTTGATGATCACAGGAGATGCACGCAGAGAGGAAGGGCCTGCTTCCAGGGTTCTAGAGCTCAGGGGTTCCCGGAGAGCCTCTTTCTGGTCCTTCCTGCCTCTCAGTGTCCCCTGCTAGGGAGAGAGGAAGAGTAGCAGCCTTTGCTTACGTGACCTTGTGAACGCCTCGTAGCACCCATATGGAAACATGGTGTTATGCTAATTTTATAGAAGAGAAAGTGGGATCAGTAATTTGTCCAAAGTCCTGTGGCTATTCAATCAGAAAGTGACAGTTCAGTTTTCCCTCAAAGCACGTGAACTTTCCACTAGAACTGTCTCCTTTACTGGCAGAAACTTAGTAGAAATTCATGCTTTGCAGTTAGGGCAAAGATATGATGTTTCTGAGACATGAACCTGTGTGTCAAAGAGGGCACCTAGCTGCCAGAGGCTTCCCAAACGTGGTGATCGAGGGCAGCTCTCAAGCCAGGAAGCAGTGCAGGCAGTGGTTTCAAGTTCAGATCCTGGTTCTGCTGCTCACTTGCTGGCTAAATGCACTGGCCTGAGCCTCAATTTCCTCATCCATAAAATGGAAATGACTCCTTATCTTAACTGGTTGTGAGTGTCATATGGGAAGAGGAAAAGCTCGTGTCTTACACGGCCCCCAGCACGCTCTGCTCTTAGTAGATGGGAGGTGTTGGCGCTTCATCATGGCCTCAGCCTGAGACTTAAAAGCCATCTCCTGACACCAGTCGCCTGGCATGTCACAGGTCACCAGAGCTCATGTGGGGCAATCTCCTGTCTAGGTGGGAAAGCGGAGCCTTTAAAGGAAGGGGTGGAGGGAAGGGCAGGAATCTTACCAGCCAGAGGAGACAGAAAACACCCTGGGGGTGAGAAGCACCATACCTAAGGGGGTGCTGACAGTTGGGAGGGAGAAAGCAGGGCCCAGGAGGGCTTACCTCAGACTGGCCGCAGACCTCCTCTGATGGGCTGGAGGGAGGGCATTAACCAACTGGAGGGTTCGTGTAGAGAGACCTAAACCACTGCAGGAAGTGCACAAACTGGGCAGCTACTTAACCATCGGTTCTGGATGCTTATGCAACCCACCCTGACAGCCTAGTATGCAATTTGGGCTCCTCCTTGCCCCCTGGGGGTTTGTAGTCTCCTTACCCTGATTTTGTCTCATTTAACATAATGTTCAACTGTCACCACTGTCACCTGGGACTGGCATGCTTCTAGATGAATTGTTTTCCTCCCAGACTGCTGGCTTGTGTCATCCCTGAAAGGGAAGGATCTTGCTAACTTCAGCTACTCAGTGTCTACACCCAGGGGTACTATGTAAACAGTTTTTACCTTTATTAGGCATTAACTAAAACTAGGCCGGCCACAGTACATTTTTCAAAAAATAATAAATAGCAAGGGCCAGCAGCCCCCTCAAGGATCTGTGGAGGACAGGAGCTGGACCCATTGCTCTCAGTGTGACACATCTCTGCTCAGTGACCTCATTCCAAGCCTGAGCTGGGCAGGTGAGCATCTGGCCCTGCCCTGACCTCTGAAGAGTGGTCTCGGAAGCCCTGCTGCTCAGGCCGCCTCGTGACACATCACTCTGGGCTGTAAAGTCTGTTCTCTTCCCATTCTTCCCTCTCAATGATTTTAAGGCTTCAGAATGCACAAGCCAAACCCCTTGGCCCAAGCTCTGTGCCTGAGTGGACCTGTTGGGGTCATTGCTAGGTGCCTCTTACTGGCTTTGGGCATTATCTGGAGGTCATCTGGTCTGTCTTGTAGCTCCAGCCAGGGTGGTACACTCACAAACCTGGTTCATATTTTTAAACTTCACCAGGAAAAGAGATTCACTTGGCAGAGTTAAGAGTCTCACATTTATCCTTCAATCCATCTGTCTCTCTGCTGTGGCTCGATGAAGAGGAAGGATCCTTGATATGGAAGCGGGGCAGCCTTAAGTGGCCAGCAGGTCTGGGAGACCTCTGAGCTGACAGCCCCCGATAGCACAGCCTGCCGTGTCTAAGGGGGCGGACTTGCCATCCTGCAGCTGTCAAGTGAATGATGCCAATTAGCTTCCAGTTAGGCCACCTCGTGACACGTGAAGCCCTCTGGGAGTTAGGAAGGGTGCAGAATCTTCCCTAGTCAGCTAAAAGGGTGGAACAGGTGGCCTGAAAGGGGTGCTCTTTCTGCTTTAAGAAACACATGTCTGTTAGCAGTCTGACATTTTAAGGTGGATTACAGAAAAGTGGAAGCTACCCAAGATAAGAGGCTTGAAGGGGGAAGATGTGCAGAGAAGAAATCCACCACCTCGTAACCTATAAATCGCAGAAGAAGGGTCAAAGTCCTTTGCTGGTTCCCGGGTCTTGCTGGAATCTAGATACTCTTGCCAAAGAGGAGAACGTTCTCTTTAGAAACAGCACTGTGAACACGTCTTACGTAACTACACATCATAGCATGTAGTTTTAAAGAAATGATGGCATTAAGATGTGCATTTTGTCTGCCAGTGGAGTCAAGTTATTTAGTTAGTATCGAGTGAAACGTTCACATTTGGCGAGGCCTCGGAACACACAGTGAGGGCAAATAGAGCAGCGCGGTTAAGGGCAGCTGCTTGACAATCATACCTAAGTCAGACTCCTGGATCTCCCATTGATCAGCCAGGTGGACAAGCATGTTAATTTAAGTTGTCCACGCTTCTGTGGAAAGGCTCTTTTACAGGGGAAAAAAAAAGGAACCTCCCCTCACGTGTGGGTGTAAGGACCCAATGAGGTCATGCGCGTAAGGTGCTTATTAACAGGGCCTGGCACCTTAGAAGCACTCAGTGGTAGTCCTAGCAACAGTACTCTTTGCTGGTGGTAGGCCCAGCCCTGCTAAGAGTGTCTTGCCGAACGCTCATGATGATAATATGAGATGTGTACCCTTGGCATTCCCCTTCCACAGATGAGAAAAGTGAGGCTTGATGAGATTAAGCTATTTGCTCTAAGTCACAGATGGGAACTAGCATTTGAAGACACGCCTTGGGGAGGCACCACATGCTACACCGCCTTAAAACAAATGCCATCACCAGCCCCCTTCTGTTACTGGCTTCTGGTCTTGGATCTTCCGTTGGTCCATGGAGGACTGCTGCACAGACTTCACAGAGACCCTCCCTTGGTTCCCTACAGGAGCCCTGGGCCCTGACTCCTGCAGAAATGATGTCATGGCCCCAGCAGCTCCAGCCTTAACCACCAGGGCCCTCCAAATAGGACACGTGCAACCTCCAGATGATGGTTTGGAGTTGAGAGACACATTGGATTTCAGGGGGCAATCAGAGGGCAGGGCTCAGACTGCCCTGTTTCAAGGGTTTTGTCCTTATCTCAAGCAGCCCAGATGAGGTTTGAAGCTTTCTGGATCTTCTGTCATTACCCATCCTTTCCCTCCAAGCTGGAGGGCTGGATGCGGCTGTTTGAGAAGGCCACTCGAACCCCATTCCAGGTACTGAGAGGAGTTGCCCAACCTCCAGCACACTACTGCCTCCAGTGCTTTTGCTAACAGGCCAGTACTGGCTCCTTCTAGCTAGAGGCCCTGAATGCCAGGCCTCTTGTGAGCAGGACCCTCACTCCCCTGTTTCTTTCTCTCAGCTCCCACTCCCTTGTTAGGGTCTTATAAAGGTGAGAAATTGCACTAGATAATGTGTTTCCAAGTCAAGTAGAAAAAGGCAGTTGAGTTGGTTCAAAAAGGAAGTGATAACTCAGAAATTAATCAGATGCACTGTAAGAGTCTTCACTATGTTCTGCGTTAGCAAAATGTCCAGTGAAGCTATTGCCTTCTCTAACTCAAGAGGAACCACATGTGCCTTCCACGCTGGCAACCCATGGGAAAGAGGTTGGAAAGCTAAAACCTAGTCACCTCTGCTGGCCACTTTTGTCTGCATTTGGTGAGGATTCGCAAGGAAGAGGTGAGCCCAGGAAAGAATTACCTAGTGGTTAAGTACTAAAGAAGGAAAATAGAATCCAGACATCCAGGGTTGAGAAATCTTCTATACCCCAAGGAGAAAAAAGACAAGATATAAAAAAGTTAGAGGCAACGAAAACCCAGTAAACGTTTTCCCTTGGATAAAGTGACTCAGGACAGGACCAGACTGGGACATGCCTCCTATTTATTATTAAAAATAGCCTCTAGGTAGCCATTGAGGAGAGCAGGAGAGGTACGGAGGTGAACCAGCAAGACGAGTTAGGCTGGAATTGTCTAGGGAAAGACTGGGCGAGTGTGGCTGTGGGCACACAAAAGTGACTAAATACAAATGGGTTAGAAGCCAACATTGTGTTGCCAATGGAACCACGAGCCGGGGCTCCCTCCCCTCACAAATAAAAGTCCTCGACAGTTTTCAGCTGTAAAAGGACCTCTGGCTCTCCAACCATCCGTGAGCAGGAGGGAGACCATGCAGCTGCCAAGGAAGACAGGCTCTGCCTCATCCACTTCGGAGGTGGCCGAGCAGGAGCCCCCCAGAGGGAAGAGACCAGGCCAATGCCAACAGTGACCAGGGGTCTCCTGCGAAGTGGGACCAGTGAAGGAGGGAGGCCCCCTGCAGCCAGGGGGTGGGTAACACACCTGCCTTTCCAGTCCATGGGTCGCTGGTCCAGGAAGAGCTCGTTAGATGAGAAGAGGCTGGAGTGCCAGTGTCACCAGAGGCACCGGGCCTCGCGAGCCAAGATGCAGGGACTGTGGACGGGACTTTGGGTGGTGTCTCTTGAGGAGAGCGTGAGATGGTGCCATGTGTAAGGAGAAATACTGGCCGGCTTGGCAAACAAGGTTGGGCTGCGGCAGAGACCACAGCATCCCCCCCGCTGCTGCCTCTCCCCGAGCGGCAGGAGGAAACCAGGCGCCCAGCCTGCCTTCGACAAGGCCCCTGCTGTGACTGGAACTGGCCGGCAGGACACAGGCAGAGGCTATGAAAGCCACTTTGAGGCCTGGCCCTTAGCAACACCATGAGCGGTCCTCAGCCTGCTGCAGACACTTGAGACATGTGCTCCAGATGGGGTGCCCAAGGAGGAAGGTCACCCAACCTCTTTCAAAGCGCATAAATGAGACCTAAACCTTTACTGTGGCAAGTCGGGGTGATTTTGTGCTTTATTCATTTCCTCGTTACAGCCTATCTTGTCACTGGCACATCTTGTTGTGCCAGACACAATGCAATCGGCCTTTGAACAATGTGAGGGTGAACACACCCAGCCTTTGACTCCCCCAAAACTTAACTACGAAGAGCCTACTGTTAACCCGAATCCTTATTGATACTAAACAGTCGGTCAACATACATTTTGTATGGCATATGTATTATATACTATATTCTTACAATAACGTGAGCTAGAGAAAAGAAAATGTTATTAAGAATATCATGAGGGGGACGGGAGCCTGGGTCTAGAGCAGGTGACTTTTAATCTCAGGGTTGTGAGTTCGAGCCTCATATTGGGCATAGAGCTTACTTAAATAAAAAAAGAGTATCATAAGGAAGAAAAAATACATTTACAGTACTGTATGTATTTTTAAAAAAAGATTTTATTCACCTATTTTGAGAGAGGGAGGGTGAGCAAGAGAGAGAGCACGAGCAGGGGGAGGAGCAGAGGCAGAGAGAGAAGCAGATTCCTGGCTGAGCAGGGAGCCCGATATGGAGCTCGATCCCCGGACCCAGGATCATGACCTGAGCCGAAGTCAGATGCTTAACCACTGAGCCACCCAGGTACCCCGGTACTATACTGTATTTATGGGGAAAAAAAGACCAAACCAGGTATAAGTAGACCCTCATAGTTAAACCTGTGCTGTGCAAGGGTCAACTATATATCACTGCCACTTCTTGGACATAAGACTTCATCTTGGCCAGTCTCTCTCTGTTTCTATGCTCCAGCCTTCAAGATCCTCCTTCAACCTATTCTCTCCACAATCCCTCCCACCACAGGGCCTTTGCACATGCTATGTACCTGTGGTCAATCTGCCATCTTACTCTCCACAATGACTGGGTTAAACCTACCCATCCTCAAACCTGTGACTTCTCATTTCCCTCCATTCTCAGGGAAAATTGACTTCCTTCAGGGAAAATTAGAGCCATCAGATAGCTACTCCCTTATCTTCCCACATCTGCACCTACTGTTCTCCTATTCCAACACAGGAGCTGTCCCTCCTCCCGTGTGCAGCCAGTTCCTCTACCTATACTTCGGATCCCATCTCTACCTTATTCCTTCCTTATCATCAAGCCACCCTAATGTGTTCGTGTGTCTCACTCAATGGCATCCAGACTTCTTTGCCAGGTCCTTCCCCTTTCCTCCCCTTCACAACCCAGCTTCTCTGGAGGTTGATGGTACCGGTCTCCATCCTGTCTGCTTCATTATTCAATGAGAACATCTCTCACCAGGTCCCCTAGGAGCTGCAGGTAGCAGTTGACATGACACAGAGTTGTGCTACCACCTGTGCCCAAGAAAAGAAACCTCCTTGTCCCCCGTTTTCATGACGCCACATTTCCTTAGGTTTCCTTCGGCCTCTCTAGCCACACCCCTGCAGCTGTAGAGGCCCATTGCCCCCTCTCCAATCATCAGATGTGAAGCTCCCCACGATGCTGTCCTAGGAGCCCTCCTCTTTTCCCTCAATACTTCCTCTAGTGATCTCACCCACGCTGGGGTGCCCAATACCAACTGTATGTGGGCAATTCTGGAATCTATGTTTCAAATCCATTGTTTCCTTTGAATTCCAGCCTACATGTATAACTGCCAGCTTGGCTCCTCCAGTGGATCTCAAAAGTCCTTCAAACTGGTTCCTTCACAATGGGATCAGGCTATTCCCCATCCTCTTCCAGGACCCAACCTTCTCAGCTTTTCTCTGTAGTTTCTAAGCAAATGATGCCAGCATCGTGTAGCGGCTCAAGCTAGGACTTGTCCCAAACCTCCCCCTTTTGTCCATGACATTGCCGAGGCCTGCAGACTTACTTCCAGAATAGCTCTTAAATCCACCCACTTTTTCCTTCCCTAGCATCATCACCATGATCAAAATTGCTCACAACCTTCAACTGGACAACTGCTACAGCCTTTTGGCTGTAGCCACCTCAAATCTGTTCTCTGCCTGGGACCCTGAGATCAGTGTATTCCAGTATACTTTTCTGACCATGTCTTCCACCTCCTTAAGACACTTCCATGGCTGCCCACTGCTCTTAAAAAAAGGAAAATCCGGGATCCCTGGGTGGCGCAGCGGTTTGGCGCCTGCCTTTGGCCCAGGGCGCGATCCTGGAGACCCGGGATCGAATCCCACGTCGGGCTCCCGGTGCATGGAGCCTGCTTCTCCCTCTGCCTGTGTCTCTGCCCCTCTCTCTCTCTCTCTCTCTCTGTGACTATCATAAATAAATAAAAATTAAAAAAAAAAAAAAAGGAAAATCCTTAACGTGACCTACATGGGTCCTGCATCTTGGCCAGGCTCTCTCTCAGGCATCTCTTCTAGATGTTCCTTTAACCTCGTCCTACCCCAACCCTTCCCACCACAGGGCCTTTGCACATGCAGCTCTCTCTGTCCAGAATGCTCTTTCCTCCATGTCCTTCTTTACCTCTTGCCCTCTTTTGAATCTCAGCTCAGGTGCCACTTCCTCAGAGAAGCTTTCTTAACTTCTCAATTTTAAATCCATCTGGTGATTCTCTAATTAATGACTGCCTCCTCACTAGATTTTTTTTTTTTTTAAGGATTTGCTTATTTGAGAGACAGAAAGAGAGAGACAGAGCGTGAGCGCATGAGTTGTGGGAAGGGCAGAAGGAGAGAGAGAAAATCTTAAGCAGGCTTCCCGTTGAGCACAGAGCCTGACTGGGAACTTAATCTCACAACCCTGAGATCATGATCTGAGCCAAAATCAAGAGTCAACGCTGAACCAATTGAGCCATCCTGGAGCCCCCGTCCTCATCAGATTTTAAGTTCCATAAGAACAAGGATTAGATTTGTGCTCTTCATATCCCTAGTGCCTGGCACATCACTTGGCACGTAGAAGGTGTTTCTAAGGGGCGCCTGGGTGGTTCAGTCAGTTAAGACCTTCGGCTTGGGTCATGATCCCAGGGTCCTGGAATTGAGCTTTGGGCTCAATGGCTTCCTGCTCAGCAGGGAATCTGCTCTTCCCTCTCCCTCTGCCTGCCTCCCCCTCTGCTTGTGTTCTCTGTCTCTCTCTGTCAAATAAATAAAACTAAAAAATAAATTTTAAAAAAGGTGTTTCTAATTATTTTAAGAAATGAATTAAAAAATTGATGTGTAATCACACTGCAGAGTTCAAAGCAAACTTTCCAACAGGAAGAGCTGTAGGTCAGCAGTCAGAGCCCTCTTGGGTGTCCTGCTGTGTTGACATATTTTTCTCTCTCTAGTTCCAGTGGTTCAGTGTGCTTGAAGGAATGATCCCCAGCTTTCCAGGTGGCTGCATGCCCTTGGACTGGGGAGAAGGGTTTTAAAATGAGTGAGCTCAGTCTCTCTCACTGTGGAAAGTGGAAAGTTCTGGGTTCCCTGCCAAGGCCTCTGGAAGGGAGCAAACTCCCAAACCCAGGCATGCTTTGGGAAATAGAAACTCCATGGAGGGCCCTGAAGCTGGGGGCACCTGGGTCCACCCACCCTTGCTAAAGGCGGGCGTTCTTCCCAATACTTTTCCCAGTAGCCACCTTGTCTGTCCCTTCTCATAAGCCAGGACGGAAGATGGGCTCGCTGTGGCCTGCCAAGCCATGCTTTCCCAGGAGGTCTCATTCATGCTCACAACATGCCTCTTTTCAGAAGAGATTGCATTATCCCATTTCTACCTGAGGAAATTGGAACTCAGAGATGCTTGCCTGCGGTCACACAGCTGGGAAGCAGCGAGACAGGGCTGAAATCCAGATAGATTTCCCCAGATCCTGGCGTGCACTTCCCAACACCCTACTTGTCCCAGATATACCCTGTACCTTGCCTTCCTGAACTTTGCTATATCTGTGCACCACCTATATTAATATTTACTTCTGTCTTCCCTAAGTTGAGTCCCTTCTTTATTTAAACAAATTAATTTGGGCAGCCCTGGTGGCGCAGCGGTTTGGCGCCGCCTGCAGCCTGGGGCGTGATCCTGGAGACCCTGGATCAGTCCCGCGTCAAGCTCTCTGCATGGAGCCTGCTTCTCCCTCTGCCTGTGTCTCTGCCTCTCATTCTCTCTCTGTGTCTCTATAAATAAATAAACAAAATCTTTAAAAGAAAATAAACAAATTAATTTTTAAAAGGAAACTTTACATCATCACTGTAAATGGGAAAAACCGTTATCAGTGGTGTCACTTGCCCAAATTAAGAAGGTAGCTATAAAAACAAATGCATTGGGGGTGCTTGGCTGGCTCAGTCAGTAGAGGATGTGACTCTTATTCTGAGGGTCATGAGTTCAAGCTCCATGTTGGGCATGGAGCCTACTTAAAAAATTTTTTTAAATACATAAAATGTTATGGAATTTTTCTAACATTTTATTTATAAAAATATCATATATACAGCAATGTTGAAAAGAGTCTTACAGTGAATAACCGTATGTCCTGTCCACTATTGAGATTCTACCATTAACTTTTTACATATTTGATTCATTGACTATCTGCTCATCTTTCCATCCCTTTCCACGCATGAATCCATCTACTTTTTGATTCGTTTCAAAGAAAATTATAGATATCAGAAGGCTTCCTCAAAATCTTTCAGAATACATATCATTAGCTAGATGTATACATTTATTTAAAATTATTTTCTTGGGACGCCTGGGTGGCTCAGCGGTTGAGCGTCTGCCTTTGGCTCAGGTCGTGGTCCCGGGGGCCAAGATCAAGTCCCAAATCGGGCCCCCTGCAGGGAGGCCACTTCTCCCTCTGCCTATGTCTCTGCCTCTCTCTCTGTCTCTCATGAATAAATAATTGTTTTAAAAAAAGTTGTTTTCTTTTGCTGTAAAATTTACATCCAATGAAATACTCGAATCTTAAGTGTATATGTGCTGCATTCTGGCAGATGCCTACACCAGACTTCTATCAGGATACTGGAATTACCATCACCCTAGAAAGTTCTCTCATGCTCTACCCTGGTCAGTCCTCATAACACACAGGTAACCATATTTATAATGTTTTCTTTCACCATAGATTAGTTTTGTCTGTTCTAGAATTTAATAAAGATGGAATCATACTGTATATACTCTTCTGTATGTGTCTGCTTTCACTCAGCATACTGTTTTTGGCACAACCTACATCTATGTTTGGTCCTGATTAGTGTTGAGTCAAATGCATCCCATTGAACAACTCTACCACATTGTCTATCCATTCCATTGATGGGCACCTGAGCTCCTTCCAGTATTGGTCTATAGATGATTCCTTTTGTGAATGAATATTTTTATTTCTTAGTAAATATCTAGAGGTAGAACTGACAGGTCATAGGTAGGTGTATGTCTAGTTGAAAAGCAAGTGCCAAAAAAAAAGAAAAGAAAAAAAGAAAAGAAAAAAAAGAAAAGCAAGTGCCAGAACTTTCTCCAAAACAGACATATATCATTTTATACTCTCACAGACAATGTATGAGAGATCCAGCTGCCCTATAACCTTGCCAGCATTTGGTGTTATGCTTTCAAAACTTAGCCATTCTCATGCATAGGTATGGACACCTCCCTATGACTTTATTTGCAGTTCCCTGATGATTGAATATTTTTTTCACGTGCTTATTGGCCATTCATATGTCTTCTTTTGTGGGGTGCCTATTCAAGCCCCTTGCCCACTTTTAAATCTGGTCGTTGTCATTTTATTACTGAATTGTAGGAATTCTTTATACATTCTGCATACCAGTCCTTTACTGATATATGTTTGCAAATATTTTACCTAGTCTGGGAGTTATATATTCATTTTCTTCAGTGTCTTTTGAAAGGCCAAAGTTTAAAATTTTTTTTTAAATTAAAATTTTTTAAAGATTTTATTTATTTATTCATGAGAGACACAGAGAGAGAGAGAGAGAGAGAGAGAGAGAGAGAGAGAATGAGAGAGGCAGAGGGAGAAGCAGGCTCCACGCAGGGAGCCTGACACGGGACTCGATCCAGGGTCTCCAGGATCACACCCTGGGCTGCAGGCGGCGCTAAACAGCTGTGCCACCAGGGGTTCCCTGAAAGTTTTAGATTTTGATGAAATCGAATTTACTAGCTTTTTCCTTTTATGGTTATTGCTTTTTGTGACCTGTTTCAGAAGGCTTTGCTTCTCCCTAAGTCATGAAGGTATTTTATATCTTGAATGAAGTTTTAGATATGGTGTGAGGTAAGGCTTGAGGCTCTTTTCTCTTTCTATAGAGATGCCCAGTTATTCCAACATATTTATTAAAAAAGACTTCCTGTCCTATTCGCTTGCTGTGACATCTTTGTCAAAGATCACATCTGTAACTGTGAAAACAAAGCCACGTTATTAAATTTAAAAAGATTTTAAATAAAATGTTCAAATGAAAATTAAATGCAGCTAAAAGTAGTCTAACTGAGTTACAAAAAATCATATTTAAAAATAAGTTCCTCACTGAGAAAAATGAGACTGGCAAGGACGAGTCTGTCATAAAAGATTACTTGGTTTTGTAGTATCATTTATATCTAAAATGAAAATAAAGTTCTCCATCATAGAGCAATTCTCTTTTTAAACCATGATATTAACCAGCTTCAAGAATGCCAACAGCCCATATGTATGTAGGTGGTGAGAGCAAAAGATTTTAACTGTTTTTCTAATACAATTATTTATCAGCTTGTCACATAAAAACTGGTTGTCAACACCCAGGAGTATTTGTTGTGGTGATGGGTGTATAAATTCAGTGCTTGAAAACCCACAGCAGCCATCCCCATCACCTACGGTGCCTGTCAACTATGTGGCCAGAGGGTCACGTGGTCACGTGGTCGGTATCCTGGTCAGGAGGACAGCCAAGATCCTGCTTCTTTTAGCTTTATCCTGAGACTAATAATAGCGAGATGTATAGCTTATTGTGTAAGGCACGCCTCTCACTTAGCTCACTTACTTTTCCTAGAGAAAGGCAGAAGCTCTCTGGTCATCCCGCTTTTAATGGGAACCAGAGGTGCAGAAAAGCCATGCCACCTGCCCAAGGTCACTCAGCTGGTGAGCTGCAGAGGTCCCACGTCCAGCCCAGCAGCCCGACTCCACGTGTGCTCTCCCAACCCCTTTGCAGTTTGGCCTTCTTGTAAGAAAAGAGTTTGGCCTCCTGCCTATATGTACTGTTCCAATTACCCAGTAACTTTGGTTTATAAATTGTTAAAAACCTGTCTGTCTCCGTCCTAAAACATCACGGAGCATGTACCCTTTGGGAGCACTATGCTGCTCCTCAGGTGCCTGCCACCTGCATCCTCCCAAGCACCTACTGGAGGCCACTGTGGGAGCCCGGGGAGGGGGCACAGCTGCCAGAGTACCCCAGAATCCCTCTCACACTAGCCTTGCTGTCTAGTTGTGACTCCCAACACCACTTAATGCCATAGCTTTCATCTCTGACAACACCACCCTCTCATTCAGCTTAGAATGATCTCCTGAATAGTTCTTGAAGAACTGCCTGAGAGATATTAACAGAGAAGTGATCTAGGCAGATCTGTGCTTTAGGAAGTAAGTGCCCAGGGCAGGGAAGGACATTCCAGGCACAGGCAACTGTATGGGGGAAAGTTGCTGACGGTGCAGGGCATGCTTGGAGAGTCCCAGGATGGCTCATGGTGAGGCTGGAGCAGAGAGGCACCTGGCAGATTAGACTATGATCGTGAATAGACCTCCAAATCTCAGTGGCTTAACAGAGCAAAGTTTATTTCTCACTTGGGCCAAGTCCAGTGTGAATGGGGCAGCTCCTCATGGGGTGACCGAATGACCCAGGCTTTGCCTTGTCAGTGTGTGGTCTCCACACATCGCGAGGGTTAGCATGAGGTCTGGAAGAAAGGAGGGCAGATTTTGGATGTCATGATGAAATGTTTACACTTCATTCTAAAATAATAGTGTTTATTTTATTTTATTTTTCATATTTTATTTATTCATGAGAGACACAGAGAGGCAGAGGAAGAAACAGGCTTCCCACAGGCAGCCTGATGTGGGACTCAATCCCAGGACCTCAGGATCACAACCTGGGCAAAGGCAGATGCTCCACCACTAAGCCACCCAGGTGCCCCTGAAATAATAGTGTTTAAAGATGATAATGCCTCAAAGTTAGTTAGAATGGGCTAAGTTGTGCTGTGTTAACAACTAGCCCCAGATCATGGTGGCCCCGGACAGCTTGCTCACAGCATGTGCGTGTCAGGCCAGTGAGGAGGTTGGTGTGACAGCTTGTGTCATCCTCGTGCCTGGCCTCACACTGGCAGAGCAGCCCCTTCTGGAAGACCGCAGGTCACAGTGACAGAGGTGGCTTAGGGGGCCCGAGCTGCTGGAACAGAGCACCACAGACTGCGTGGCTTAAACCACAATGCTCCGGGCAGCTAACTTCCCTGCCGTGACTCAGTGACCAGGCTGCTCCCATCTTTTGTTCCTCTGTCCTAACATGGGGTCTCTACCCACCGAGAGTGGAACATGCATAACCACTTCTAACTCCCTCCAACTGGGAGTAACAGTTCTCAGTCCTCCAGAACTGGCCACACTGTGTTTATCTAACCTCAAGAGAGTCTGGGAAATGTAAAATAATCCCAAGCACTTACTGGGTGCGTTCTCTGTGCCGGCTGTGTTTAAGCACTTACATGTCTCTTCTGAATCCTTGGCCTCACTGTGTGAATTCTGCTGTGTGCCCGCACCACTGTGACCTCATCACACAGCTTGCAAGAAGATAAGGGCGTCCAAGAGCTCAGCCCTCAGAAAGAAAGGGCTGGAGATTTGAACCCAGATCTCTGTGTATCCAGAATGCTTGCTCCTCTTGACCCCTACCCTGACTTCCTTGCTGGTCACTGCTGAAAATACTTTTGTCGCATCAGGAGCACTGGGTTTGGATTCTGATTTTCTGCTCTGTTTCATTTCATCTTCCCCAGGAGTCATGAATTTTTAAACCTGGTGCAAGATCACCCAGTTCACCCAGAGGAGAAGGTAGAAGAACAAGAACGGGCGGAAACAGAAGAGCCATCAAATAAGCATGACCGAGCTCTTCCAGGAGATGTCTGCTAACGGGGGGAATGAACCAGAAGGAGTAGTGCTGGCGAGGCGGGAGGTGGAGAGACTGTGCTCAGGTCATGAAGGGAATTGTTGCCTTTTAGGAAAGACAGAGAGAGTAGACGTAGGCCCTCAGACTCGGGCTCCTTCAGTTTCTCGTAGTGAGGCAGGACCTCAAGGGAGGACGAGCTTGGGGGTACCGCTGTGGCGCAGGTGACGAGGTGGAGGAGGAGGCGTGGAGCCAACCATCATTCCCGTCTGTTTGAAGGAACCAGTTCCAAAGTCCTGAGGCCAAAACAACACGTCTCAAACTTAAAACAAGCCAAACCTCCTGTTCTGGCCCAGCCCCCTCTTTCACAGGCAACCAGGGCCAGAGAAGGGTGGTTAATTAGGGAAAGTCACCACCATTTGTGCCAGAGCTGGACCTCAAACCCATGTTCTACAAAAGGCTCAGGAAGGAGCAAGGATGTGACCTGGTCTCATTCAAGACAGGAGACTCCTGCCCCTTCCTCTCACCTAAAGGGCTCCACCCAGGCTTTTCCTGGGGGCAACACCTGATCCAATCCCTCTGCCCCCAGCACCGCCATTTCTCAGTGCCCACCTGAAGCCAGGCAACATCCCCTTTGGGCCTGCCTGGGCCTCCAGCACAGGGACTCCCAAAGTATAAATCTGGGGACATCTGGGTGGCTCAGTGGTTGAGCGTCAGGTCATGGTCCCCAGGTCCTGGGATCAAGTCCGGCATCAGGCTCCCCGTGGGGAGCCTGCTTCTCCCTCTGCCTGTGTCTCTGTCTCTCTGTGTGTCTCTCATAGATAAAATCTTTAAAAAAAGTTTTTAAAGTATAAATCTAATATGATCCAGCAGTTCCACGTCTAGGTATCTACCCCGAAGACATGAAAGTAGGGCCTCAAAAAGATATTTGTATGCCTGTGTGCATAGCGGCATTATTCACAATAACCCAAAATGGAAACAACCAACGGTCCGTCCATGGATGAGTGGATAAATAGCATGTGGTAAATCCACACAATGGAATACTATTCAGTCTTTCTTTAAAAAAAATTTTTTTTTGATACCTACTACAATGGGGATGAACCCTGAGGACATGATGCTAACTGAAATAAACCAGACACAAAAGGACAAACACTATATAATTCCTCTTATAGGCGTCCCCGAGAGCAGGCAAATTCATAGAGAGAGGAGAGTAAGACAGTGGTGCCAGGGCCTGGGGGGATGAGGGAGTGGGGAGTGAGTGTCTCATGGGCATGGTTTCTGGGGAGATGAAAAAATTCTGGAGATGGACACTGGTGATTGTCCATGCAATATCATGAACAGAGTCAATGCCACAGAATGGTGCACTTTAAAATGGTTGAAGTAGTGACCTTTATGTGTATGTTACAATTTTTAAAAAAGGATAACCAAGTCCCCTCTCCCCACCACCCCACCCTCCCGCTCAGCTGCACCCCAGAGGCCCATTTCTCACTTCTTAGTCATCTCTGCCATTTGGATGATTTTAAACCTTTCTTCTGTGCCTTTTCACCCCGAGGTGCCCAGCACCAACCAAGGAGTGAAGTACGGGCAAGGAGAAGGGAGGCACAGACTTCTAAAAAGAAAACTGAGCCATCAGAGCTCAGATTTTGAAAATAGCTTGGAGGACCTTCAGTTCAACCCAGGAGGCAACATCAGAGCAGCCACCAGCTGGCCCTCAGTGCCAGCCTGCCTGGATTCAAATAACAGCCCCTTCCCCCTTAGCCGTGTGACCCCAGACGACATACGCGGCCTCTTGGTGTCTCAGTTTCCTCATCTGTAAAACGCAGATGCTGACACTATCCCCACCCCGAGGGAACACACCTCACTGTGGTGAGGTTTGAGTGTGTTGATACATGTGAAGCACTTAGAACAGTGCCTGGTACCAAATACAGCCCAATAGAGTTTGCTATTATTGTCATCCAGATTCAAGTGATTTCAAACTTCTGCTTGAATGCCCACTGCAGTAGAGAGCTCACGGCCCGCCAGGGCACCGGGCTCCCCTGTTAGAAGGTTGGCTGTGTTAGGAAGCTCTTCCCTCCTTGAACCTGCATGGAGAAAAGCCTGCATGGAAAATGTTTAATAAATGCAAACATGGGATCCCTGGGTGGCGCAGTGGTTTAGCGCCTGCCTTTGGCCCAGGGCGCGATCCTGGAGACCCGGGATCGAATCCCACGTCGGGCTCCCGGTGCATGGAGCCTGCTTCTCCCTCTGCCTGTGTCTCTGCCTCTCTCTCTCTCTCTGTGACTATCATAAATAAATAAATTAATTAATTAAAAAATAATAAATAAATAAATAAATAAATAAATAAATAAATGCAAACAGTTATGGGGAAAGGGTCTGAAGTGGGCCCTGGATTTCTCACTTAAAATCCGGAAGGATCATTTAGTCTGCTGCTTCATTTTACAGATTAAAAAAACTGAGGCCTCAAGACAAGAGGTCAAAAGTCACACGGCAATTCAGTTACCGCTGGGACCAGCACCTGGTGAGCAGCCCCCAGGCTCCTGCCCCTTGCAGGCTCCGGCCCTTGTGGGACCCCCTGTGTTCTGGAGGCAGGCGAGGCAGGGCAGGGTGCTCTGTGGCTGAGGCAGCAAGGGCTCTGCCCCTCCCTGGTCCCCTCCAGGAGCCCCGCAGCCTCGGGAGGCTACACCTGCGGCATCTCCTGCAGTTCCCCGTGGTTACCGCTGGGTGTCGCCGCACAGCAAAAAAACCCCCAAACAAACAAACAAACAAACAAACAAAACCAAAAAACAAACCCCATGATGAGCCCCTGGGAGCCCAGACCTAATGGGAGTTGAGTCTGGGAATGGACACCTTCCAGAATTTCTCCCCATCCTCTGTGGGCTTCAGCCCAGGCTGTCCTCAGCAGCTCAGGAGTTTCTGCCCTAGCGCCTCCGGCTATTTCAAACTTGTCACCACCTCCAGCTGCTGAAAGGAAAACCCGGACAACCTCTCCCAGCTGAGTGCCTTCCCACACAGTGCTCCGGGCACCTGGGGCCCAGCACCGTCCCCAGCATGCCGGCGCTACCCACCTTTGCCCTTGAGGGGCCCTCCAGGAGGCGAGCCCTCCATCCTCTCCACCTGCTAGACACTGTGAGCAGAGTATTTCAAGGGCTTTATGTGTCCACCACGCTGTTGGTAGGAGTCATTTTCCAGTCAGGGAAACTGAGGCATAAGTCACACACATGGAATCTTAGTTATTGTGTGATAGAGCTTCAGAGTCTGAGCTCCTGCATGGAACCACTTTTCTATGCACCTCTGAGCCCAGGGCCTCTCTGTGGGGGTCAGGTGTGGCCACAAGCTCTGTCCCTGGCAGGCCCAGGCTTTTCAGGCTGAGTGCAGCAAGGGCATCTCCTGGGCGGCGGGGTCCCCCCTTCCCTGGGTACCCTCTTCACCCACATTTTGCTTTCCCGTAGGAGTCGGGGTGCTCTGGAGCCAACACACCAGCTCGTGAAAGTTGAAGGCAATACCTCCAGGAAATTTGTGAACTGGTTGGTAAATTCTGCCATTGGTAAAAATCAAATTATAAGTACATCTGGGTGGCTCAGTCGGTGAAGCATCTGCCTCCAGCTCTGGTCGTGATCCCGGGGTCCTGGGATCGAGCCCTGTGTTGGGCTTCCTGCTCAGTGGGATGCGTGCTTCTCCCTCTCCCTCTGCCTGCCTCTCCCCCTACTTATACTCTCTCTGTCTCCATCAAATAAATAAAACCTTAAAAAACCAAATTATATAAACTTACAATTTATTAAATTATATTAAAAACAAAGGTAACAAAGACTTCAAGGTCATCACCTCCTTGTTATGGTACTACATTTGTCATCCATGGTCTTGAGGTCACTTCTGACTATTGGATCCATATGGTGCAAAGTCTACCTAGTGGGGGCTCCAGAGAGGCTGAGTATGACTTAGCAGCTCCCTGCTTGGTGACCTTGCCTTGGTAGTTTGAAAGCAGCCATGATGGGAGCACAGAAATGTGGCCAATGCTACATATCAGGGCTCCCCACTCCCACTCTGCCCCCCAGAGATCCAGCTGTTAGACATCTTACATGCCTTAAAGCTCCTGTGGAGCAAATGGGCCAGCACAGGGGGAGCAGGGGCCATGAGCTGGATCACTCCCATTTGAATCCTTCACTGACTCTGAGGCCTGGGCAGTGTCCTTGGGCTTCACCTTTCCCATCTGCAAAATGGGCTGAGAACAGCAGTCTTGAAAAACCCAAGAGCTGAATCCACTCAGCCCCACAAGGCAGGTGCTGTTGCAGTCCTAGGTGGAGAGGAGGGATTGGGGGCCAGGAGAGGCTGGGCCTCTCATCAACAGGGACCCATTAGCCTTGAGCCACTCGCAGCTGCTGGGGCTTGTGGGCCTTGTGATCACAGTGCCCTGCTCACAGGGTGGCTGGGGGGATTGTCTGAGGTAACAATGTGTGTGGAGGACCTCAGCACCAATCTGGCCCCAGCAGGACACAGGAAACAGGATCCCTCACCGAGAGGCTGTTACAGTGGGATCGGGGCCCACCCACCTTTGAGTCTTGGCTCCTCTCTTTATGTTTTCGAGATCTCTGGCCAGTCAAGACACTGCTAGTCTAAGCCTCGTGTTCCCCATGTGAGAAGAGGATACTAATAGCCACCCGGAGGGGCCACTCAGAAGACTGCCCGTAAAGGATGTAAAGTGTCTGCTGAGAAGTGGATACTTAATAAGTGGGAGTGATTGTTCCAGATTATCTTTTATTTGTTGTCACTCACACAGCAACTCTGCCCAGCCCTGTCTGGGGAAGCTGGCAACTGGGGCAGGGGCCGGGAACACAGGACCTTGCCTGGGCAGCTGCCCTCGGCCCCGGCCCCGCCGGGTCAGCCTCTCAGTGGGCCCTGGCCCTAGAAGGCCTTCAGAGGCTGGGGACGCTGTTGCTAGGCACCAGTTGCTAGGCGACACACTGTTTCTCCTGGCCTGGCCACCTCCCAGAGGGCCTGGGCTGCTCTGGAGCAGCTGCCTCCTGCAGCCTCTCTCGCCAGACCTCAGAGCCACAGCAGAGGGCAGGTGAGGGTGGGGCCGGCTGTGGTCCGGGGGGGCCCCCCACCCAGGAGGGCAGGCCCGGGAGCTGAGGGAGAGACAAGGAGCCTGAGGTTGGGAGTGAGCTCCAGAGCTGGCGAGGCTAGGAATTGCCAGATGGGAGGGTGTTGGTCCATTCAGCCCCCAGAGGAGGCCCTGAGGGGATTAAGATCAGGAGCTGGGAGAGATACCCTGGACCTGAAGCCTGGCTCCAGTGCCAATTATGAGCTAATCCTTCATTATTTGGAATCTTACTTTCTCGGCCATAAACTGGGGAGATAATAAGGTGAGGGGAAGGTGGGATGAGTTAGAGGAGCTGTGTGTTGACGATGATCAGTCCTTCCTTTAGTCTGGGGTGTGGGTATCTTGGTGGAGAGGGACAGGCCGAGGGGAAGGAACTGGCTGGGTGGGGTTCGAGCTTCGCCTCCGTGGCCTCTGTAGCCTGGGCCTGAGACAGGCTCAGGGTCTTTGGGCCACTGAACTAATGGGAGTCCTGGTGCTTCCTTCCTAGGCGACCCCCGGGCCCTGCCCCACGGCATCATGATGGGGAAACTCCCCTTGGGGGTTGTCTCCCCTTATGTGAAGATGAGTTCGGGGGGCTGCACGGATCCCCTGAAATTCTATGCCACCAGCTACTGTACAGCCTATGGTGAGGGCACCTTTGTGCAGGAGCCGTCCCAGGACACCGGCAGGATGCAGGGAGGCCCTCCTGCTGAGTGAGGAGCAGCCCCTCTGGCCTGTCACAGTCAGAGGGACCCCAGCACTGAAGTGATCCATCCCCTGAGCCTCCCGAGGCCCGTGCCCACGCTTGTGCTGGCAGGCTGGGTTGGTCCCGCTGCCCCATCCGTGATTCTGCCACACTGACCTTGTGTCTACCCTGTCATTTCCACTTCTTGCTGCCACAGTGTCCAAGGGCCAGGCTTGTGTTCCAGCCCCTGGCTCTATGCCTTCTCCATCCTGAGGACCTTGGGCCCCTGGGAGGTTTGCCAGCCCTGCCTGGGAAGTCCTGCTGACTGTTCTTCTAGTCCGCTGCCCCACGGCCCTGTCCTGTCTCCTGGCTTCCTCTCTGGCAGGTCGGGAGGAGTTCAAGCCCCGCGTGGGCAGTCACGAAGGCACAGGCTACAGATCCAGTTACCGGCCTGTGGTCTCCTACCATGCCAATCTCGATGCCCTGGACAACCCAGCCATGGGGTACAGTCTGTGCAAACCCTTCTCCCTCCCTGCCCCCTGCTGAAACTTAGCTCTCATGGGAGCTCATCCGACCAACTGCAGGCTCCTTGCATGCAGACCCAGAACCTGGCCTGGCCCAGGTCTGGGGCCCTGGGGCACTCGGGTCACAGTGCCCGCCTGGGGCCCCAAGGGAGGCAGACTCCTGAGGCATCTGCGGGAGGTTTGAGGGCACTGTAGCCTCCAGGTGGCCCTGGTAATGGGTCCTGTTCCTGCCTCACCCTCAGGGAACAGGTCGGCCACAATTTCCAGTCGGTGACCAATCAGAGTTACCGCCCCTTGGAGGTGCCTGATGGCAAATACCCACTGCCCTGGAACATGCACCAAACCAACTCTGGCTACTCTCGGGAAAAGCCCAGCACCACGACCCCTACTAAAGAGGTCAGTGCTGGGCTAGGGCCAAGAGAGGGGGAACCCGAAGCTGGGGTGGGGGAAGGAGCCTGAGGATCCCTCCAGCAGGGTGGAGCTGCACTGCCAAGAGTTGGTCAAGGCTGAACTCCTGGGCACAGAGGAGCCATATGCAGGCTGGGAGCCTACTCCCCGTATCACCTCTGTCCCCATCCTCGTCTGCACCGTCACCTTCCCTCCACTTTTATCCCTGTCCCTGTTGCTGCCATCACCTCCACCACCCTGACTCCCATCCCAACCACAACCCCAACCCCGTCCCATGGTCTCCAGTATCCCATCCACATCCCCAAGCCCACATGACATCCTCACCATCAATGTCACAGTCACTTTTGTCATCGTCATCCCTATCTTCATTTCTATCATCATTATGACCATTGTCATCAGCATCGGCAGCAGAATGGATACTAAGTCACTCCACTCATTCATTCATTCATTCATTCATTCATTCATTCAAGCAATATGTTCTGAAATCTATATAAGAAGGTACTAAGTCCTGGTGAAAAATTCAACAGGGAAGAGGCAAGGGGTGAAGTTGCATTGAAATGGTTGCAGCTACAAGCCAGGAGGGTGGGGAAAGAGCTGGCTGTGGAGACATTAGTCAAAGACCCAAGGGAGGTTAGTGTTCTCTAAATGTAGCCATGTGAGAGAAAGAGGGTTCCAGGAAGTGCAGACAGCAAGTGCAAGGACCCTGAGGTGCCAGTATCTGATGTGACAAAGAACAGTGAGGAAGTGGGTGGCTGGAGCCAAGTGAGGAGCTAGGGTCCTTGTGGGTCACTGTCAGGCCATGGGGTTCCACTCCAAGTGCCGTAAGAAGATTGCAGGGCTCTGAGCAGAGGAGAGACAGGACCTGACTTTCCTGTAAAAGGACCCCCCAGGCTACAGGTACTCTGTAGGGGTCAAGGGCAGAAGCAGAGTCAAGAAGTGACTGCCACCCCCTCACCTGGAGTGTGATTGGCCATTTCCTCCTCCCAGGTCAGGAAGGTCCATTTTGATACCCAGGACTATGGGGCACAGGCCATCACAGGGCTGGAGCCCAAGGACATGCCCCTGCTCCACCAGCAGCAGGGCAAGGGCTCGCTGGAGTGGGAGAACGCTGGACATGTGAGTAGGCAGCCCCCAGTAAGGGCTGTGAGCTGGGCAGAGGGGCCGACCCACCTCCTCCCCCTCCTAGAGATAGGTACTGCTCCGACTTACCCAAGAAGCCAACCAAATGTGGGCTCTACATACCTAGAAAAGCTGGGGAGAGCCAATGGGACTTGGTGTTTCCAAGAAAGCATCCAAGTGGTCGTGACGGGCTTCCTTACCCATGTTTTAGGATTGAAGCCCAGAGGCCCCTTCTCTCCCCTCACCCATCCAGGCTCCCCAAGCTTTGGGTGGTGAAGTGTGATGTGAGCACTTTATTCCCATAGCTTCTCTCCTTGCATTGGGCCCCTGCCTTGTCTGGGTCCCTAGGTCCCAAGTTCATTACAAGGAGTCCAGTGTGGGATGTGATGGGCTTCATTGTCATGTCCCACTGCGTCCCCCTGGTGGAATATATGGTGCTCTGCTGCCCCGTCAGAGAGGGGTGAGTGCTGGGGTGCTGTACTGGCCCTCCCTTTGCAGACTGTATTGCACAGGTCTACCCGGAGCACCGATGACTGAGGAGCTGCCCCCTGGGCCCTGGTCTACCCTGTGGGCCCCAGCCCTCTGCCTTCTATGTTCCAGGGCCCGCGATTCATGACCTCTGAGTATAACTCCAAGTATCTCAAGGAGCCTCCCAACCAGCCAGGTAGGCACATGTCTGAGCTCATGCCTCCCTCCCACTATACTCTCCTACCCCTGACCATGAGGAGAGGCACTGGGGGTTCCAGACAGAGCTGGCAGATGACAAAGAGGGCACCAGTGGAAGAAAAAGGATGTAGAGGCAGCCTGGGGACCTGTGCCTTAGTGCCGACCCCCCAAAAAGCAAGTCACTGGCTTAGGAGGGCTGTTGGTCCTGACCACAGCTGCCTCCCAGCCTGCCAGTCCCTGCCCTTCCTTTGCCTCTCCTCTTCTCTTTTCCTGTCTTGTTCTCTGTCCTGGACTCTGAAGTCTTCCTGCTGCCCACGATCCTATAGTTCGGGTGTCCAGATCCTTGGGGCCAGCTCCTTCCCCACTGGCAGGGATGCTGAGCCTTTGGGGGCCATGTGGTTGGGCCGGTGGCCAGGGTCAGGGCAGGGGTGCAGCACAGGGGTATGTCTTTTGCAGATCTCTTGCAGAAGAAATCAATTGGCGCCAAGGAAGAGACTGGCTTCACTGAAGAGTCCCCCAAGAACCCCATTGTCTTCCAGCCGCCCTCCCAGACCCTCCCTGGGGACCCAGTAAGTCAGGTTGGGGCCACTAGCATCTCAGGGTGACTTCTGTATTTTTGCAAAATATGAGCTCCAGAGCCCTGTGTTCAAACAGATGAAGTGTGGGTAAAAACCACTGCTTTGGTCCATCCCCACCCAGCTTATGGATGAGAAGACTGAGGTCCAAAGAGGAGAAGAGGCAGAGCCAAGGTTATCCAGAGTTTGGACAAGAGCCCTGGCCTGCTGGTTCTCAGCACTGTTTCTCCCCAGACTCTTCCCTATCCTCTGTTACCCCAATTATGCCCACTTGCAGTGAGCCCTCCTTTACGCTCAGGACACGGGGCGGCTGCCTCTGCTGGGCTGACATGTCTCTGCGGTCCTCTTTCCAGGTCCTCCTACCTGGCAGGAGTGTCACCAGGTCCGACTTTCTCCCCATGACCCACCCTCATGTAAGCTGAGCCCGGGGGGCGGGGGGGAGGCTATCTGACCCCACAGCCTGGGGTCCTTCTGTGCGGCAGTTAGGACAGCACCCGGAAGGCCGCGGGAGGAGGAAGCGTGCTCTGGTGCCAGCAGCTGCTCTGATGCCCTAGGGGGACGAGTTCCTGCCTGTGTTGGCCAGAGGATCCGAGCGGGAGACGGGCTACAGCCGAGTGAATGAGAGGATGCTGAACCTCAGGGTGAGTGGCCTTTTGGGGGGCCTCTCAGAACAGCAGCACTCCCACGGGAGGGGGCAGGGAGTTTCCTTGGACGCAGTGGCATTTGGTCGTTGAAGGATGGGAAGAATCAGGAGATTTGCACCCCCCCCCCCCCCCCGGGGAAGGGCGAAGGCCTAGTTACTGGCAAGTGATGGGTGTCTTTGAACCAGGGAATTCTGTGTGCCTGGAGAGGGAAGGACGAGGTCCAGGGGCTGGAGGCAAGTTAGGGCCACACGTGCCTCTGCCTGCCCTCCCTCTGTCCCAGCTGCCTCATCCTGGCCACTCACCACCCTTCTTGTGGCTCCATTCCCTGCAGGTGTTGCCTTCAGGCCCAGAACCTAGCAGCATGAGCCACCGGCAGTTCCAGCCCCCACAGCGGGTACAACAGACAAACATTGCCCTGCTGGGCCGGGAGACCGTGGGGAACAAGGTGAGGCTGGGGTGCCCAGCACCCCCCTCTCCTGGGGCCAAATCTCCCACCTGCTCTGGACCTGACAAGTCCCCTCCGTACCTCTCGTGCAGGAGCCCACGGGGTACAGCCTTAACAACCCCAGCTACGTCCGGAGCCCCTATGACCCCGACATGGACAATCGGTACCTGAGCACCTACAACCAAGGGTGAGCACCCCCTTCCCCACCAAATCCAGGGCTGGGAAGCTGGCATGCATTTTACAGACAGACTCGGAGACAAGTGATGAGCTCAGAGCCTGTGAAATAGAGCAACACTGGATTAATGTGTGTCCCCCCAGAAGCAGCCCCAGAGCCAAGGATTTGAGTGTCAGCCTCTTCCTGGGGAGTGTGGGGAAGCTGGAAAGTTGAGGGGGGAAGGGAAGGCAGCCCAAAGCCAGCATGTTATTAACCAGATGTCCCAAGGGAGACTCTAGAAAACAGTGCAATCACACAACTCAGAAGGATCCCAGTTGAGGGGAGAGAGCTAGGGTCCTGATACCCTCATTAATTAACGGCTGTCCCCACGGGCTGTCCTAAAAATCCCAGGCACTTCATTGCTAGGAAAGCAAGCTCCAGCAGCCCAAGGGCAGCCAGCCTTCCTGTGTGCTTCTCTCTGATGCAGTGCAGGCCACTGATGCCCAGGCTGGTGGGCAGGGGAAGAGAAAGGGGGCTGAAGGGGGTCAAGGTGGTACAGTACAGTATGGCATCTGCTAAGATATTCGGTGCAGTCCGTGGTGGGATCCCATGGTGGAGTCATCAGTCCCCAGAAAGTAAGCTCTTTGCCGAGCCTCCAGGAGGGCTTCCAGGAGGAAGTGGCCCTAGAACCATGGGGAGGGCTCCCTGGGCCAGGACTGGATGGGGAGTGGTTATAGGAGTGGGCTAAAGGAGGTATAATTAATTACTCTGTCATCTGTCAGCATGTGTCACCTGTTCCTCACTGGCTCCCAACTCCTTGGTCTCCCAAGTTGCCTCCATCCTTGGGGCTAGCCTCCCTCTTTGGGATGGGGACCTTGAGGTTCAGATGGGAGAAGTGGCGCCCGAGCCATGCCGCAGAGCTGTGACACACATGGCTGCTCTACTTCCCATGAGGAGCGAGGGGGAGGCACAGAGACTCTGCGGGGTGTCAGGGGACAACTGTGTCCCTGCAGCTCCCTAGGCAAAGCCCCCTCCTGTGGCTCTGGCAGACCCTCAGCCCCAGCCACGTCTATGGGGTCCTTCTCCCACCAGCCCCTCGGCTTTCTGGAGCTCCTGCCAGGTGTCAGGCAGTGCAGCTCCGGCCCTTGTTTCTCTCTCTGCAAGGCCCCCTTCATAAGCACAAGGGCGAGGCCCACATCTTCCTCGTCTTGGCCCTTTCGGAGCCCAGCCCAGTGCTCAGTGAATAGCAGCAAAACAGAAGCAAAGTGAATGCCTAGAGAGAAATGAATGAGACAGGGTCTCCCCTCCTCACCCCTGAGAAGTTCACAGGCCAGGGAGGGAGGCGGCCCACAAGCAGTCCTTTCTGCTCCAGAGTGCAGGCTGGCACAGCACCAGGCAGGCCCATGTAGCTCAGGGTGGGGGGTGGGGGGTGGAGGGCGGGGGGGGGATGGGTGGCAGGCAGAGCCAGGATGGGCTTCCCGGGGAGGGTCCGCAAAGGGAGGGGGGCTCAGGGAGTGCCTGGCAGAAGGCGCAGCACAGGCAGGATCAGGGAGGCCATCAGGGAGGCAGGAGGATCTGAGGCCACCTGTGCTCTGCTGGAGCCAAGCTTCCTGCCCAAGAAGGGCAGAGACTGCCGAGATGGGCAGAGGCCAGCTGACAGCCGGCATCCCCCCCACCCCCCGCTTTGCTGCAGGTACTTTGAGAATATCCCCAAGGGTCTGGACCGAGAAGGCTGGACTCGAGGTGGCATCCAGCCGCAGAAGCCTGGAGGCTATGCCCTCAACCAGCCAGTCACCCGCACGGAGCCCACTCCCAACCGCATGGAGAGCCTTCGGCGCCTGCACCCCCACGTGGGCAGGTAGCCGGCCCTCCCTCCTACTCTGTCCTTTGTGGCATAGGCTTCTCCCTGGCTGTCCGAGAGGCCCGTTCCCTCTCTCTGGCTTGTTTGCTGCTTTCCCTGCTCCTCCCCTGGGCTCCCCAGTGCCCCCTTCCTCTGCAGGGCTGCCCCCTACACGCCTGTGCCTCATTCCGGTCCCAGAGGCCTGCTCCACACCTGCTCCCTGCCAGGCTGCAGGGCGGGTGGAAACAAGGCTGAGGACACTGTGGTTCTGCTCCACTCTGACTCCTTTCTGCTCAATTCAGGTCCTCAAAAATGACATTTCTAAGACAATGGCCCAGAGTTGTCAGGCAAAGAATTGTTTGCGGCTTGGCTGACCTCGCTGAGGGCTGCCCCAGGGGAGGGGCAGGCAGAGGGAAGATCCAACCTTGCCCCACGTCCCCCTCACCTGCACCCCTCTCCTCCCTGCAGACCCCTGACCTCTGCAGACCCCTTCTACCGAGCTGAGTCCTCATAGCAGCCGCTTCACAACACCAAACTGAACCCGAGGCTGGGTAAGGGGCTCCCTGCATGGGCCCTAGGGCAAGCAAGCCCTGCTAGGTCCCCAGCCTCAGAGCCAGGGCTGGGAGATGAGGGCCTGTTGGGGTGGGGGAGTGAGAACCACCCTGGAAAACCCTCCGGCCACATCTCTGTTCCCCACAGGTTTGCTAACCCAACAGACAGGAGCCAACTACTGTCCCATCCCCATCCTGCCCTGCTGGGACTCCCCTGGCTACTTTCCTAGTGAAATAAAGAGCCATGAAGTGGACCAGTGTGTCTAGTCACTGGCAAGGGGACCTGGGAAAAGGACGGGGTAGTAGGGCGAGAGTGCAGGAGTGGAGGGGCCGGGGCCACTTTTGGAGTCGGGGAGGTCCAGCTGGACTCACCATGACATGTGGACAAAGATGCAGATTCCTCTCCTGTCAGGGGGTCTCCTACAGCCTGTGCTGGGGAAGGCAGGAAGCCCTGGCAGGAAGCAGGGGGGACAGAGTGGGGAGTGGTAGAGGGAGGTAGAGGGGGGCAAAGGGGGCTCGAGGGGACTCAGTGTGTATTTATTTATTTATTTATGAGAGATACAGAGAGAGAGACAGAGACACAGGGAGAGAGAAGCAGGCTCCCCGGAGGAAGCCTGACGCGGGACTTGATCCTGGGACCAGGATCACGCCCTGAGCCAAAAGGCAGACGCTCAACCGCTGAGCCACCCAGGTGTCCCATCAGTGTTCTGTTCTATAAAATGGGGGCAGAGGGATCAGAGTGGTCCTTCCAGGGCCCTTCTGGGTCCCATGTTGATGGTTTAAAGGAGAAAGAGCACAGAGGGGCAGGCACTCACAGAGATCCCTCTCCAGAGACAGACTGACAAGGGTCTGTGATGGATGGACACCTGGACACCCCCACAGGGAGGGCTGGGGGCTGGCTGAAAGGGCTGGTGTTAGAGAAGCCCTTTTGTGAGAATTAAAACAAGGCATCGCCCTCCCCCCAAGCAGAGTATCTAAAGAGTAGACTTCTTGTGGGAAGGATGCATCCCTTCCTCCAGATGCTGCAGCCAGACACCAGGGCCTCAGCCTACGAGGCAGAACCTGGGCTGCCTCTCAATGTCTTCCGTCACCTCTACCGGGTGCATTTACACAGTGTACAACTACACAACTGTATGCTGTGGCCCTGCCGGTGCCAGTTCTGCATTTTATAAAGGGGAACCTGGACCCAGAAAGATCCCACGAGTTGCTTGAGGTCCTATGGGCAGAGAGGCAGCAGCCACCCAAGGCTGAGATGTCTTCAGCACCTTCCAGGCCAGCCTGCCTGCAGGGGGGCAGCAGTGGTCTAGCTGCTTCCCGCCCCCCCAGTGGGTGTTTGTGGGGCAGTGCCGCTGGCCCCGGGGCCCAGGTGTACCAGCCTTCTTGAACGGCAGGCCTGGGGGCTGTCCTCGCTCGGCCTGGCTGGGGCTCCATGTGGGATGTGGGTGGCTCCAGCTGGCTCCAGCCCTGGAGGAGGGGGAAGCAGGGGACATAGAGTCTCTCGGTTGCAATCCCAGCCAGACTCAGGACCCAGTGAGAGCCCCACAGACCGTGGGTGGCTCCTGCTGCTCCGTGGCCTCCAGCACTGTGGGTGAGTTACCCAGTGAGAGATCCAGAGATCTGCCCACTGGGCCAGGTCCCAACAGTGGCCTGGCCACGATGAGCTGGGGCAGGGGACCCCTGGAGATGTGTGCACACTAATCCATTTGGACACATAAATGCCCCCGCTTGAGCACATACAATGCAACACACACATAGGCAGATGCAAACACACACAGATGCGCAGATCTTCGCATAAACACTCAAATGCTGGTCTGTACAGATGCACACACGCAGAGGCAGACCTGCAGACACAGCAACATGCTTAGACACACCCAAGCAGACATACAGAGACAGGACAGACAGACACGCACACCCCCCACTGGACGTCTCCACGTCCTTCCACCACTGTCTTGTTATAGCTCATGTTTCTGCTCCCCTCTCCTCTGTCTGGCTCGGTAGAGGATAGGGTGTCGGGGACCCAGGAGCCTCATACAGCCTTTCTCAGTCCCCTCCCCCTCCCATTGTCCTGCACCCTGTTTCCAGGCCATGTGAGCTGGGCTGCCCCATGATGTATCCTGAGTTGGAGGGACCCCACCGGAGGGGGAGGTGGGGCTGAGCAACACCCTCTCTTTCCTTTAGCCCCTGCCTTTGTCCCCTGTGGCCTCTTTCCAGGCAGCCCAACCTCGCCTGCCTGTTTGGATCCTGGGCCCCAACCCAAGGGACTGTGTGAGGACCCGGTGACCCAGGGCAGGTGGGAGCAGGAAGGGGAGCTGGGAGGGGCCAATGCCTGTCTTAGGCAGTTCTGGATCTCCTGCTTTGTGGGGTTGCGAGTCGCCTCCGAGTCACACCTGCCTTCCTGACCTCTGACCACCCCACTGAGTTAGGGCAGGCCCTGCGGGAGAGGGCAGGTGTGAGCCAGACCTTGAAATGGGCAGCATGGTCAGTTGTGGGCGCTGAAGAAAGCCAAGCTGCAGGTGAGGACTCAGCACAGGGGCCAGCTTAAGGCTTGGCAGGATGCCAGGGGGCCGGGGACAAGTAAGGCTGTGAGGTGGGCAACCCCACAGGGAAAGGGACTTGGCTAGGTTTCAGGGGTCTTGACTACCACCAGGAGGAGGTCTGTCCTCCTCCCCGGCTATGGGACTCAACAAGGCACATGTCTGTCTTGTTCACAGCTGCGACTCCAAAGCCCAGACAGTGCTTGGCACATTTGCAGGTGTTGAGTAAATATTGCAGAAGGAAAGAAAGAAGGAAGGAAGGAGGGAGAGAGGGAGGGAGACAGGGAGGGAAGGAGGGAGGAAACAACAGAAGGAAGGAAGGAAGCCCCAAATTTGGGCTTCTAGGTGTCACCAGCCTTGGCCACAGGAAGTCAGCCATGCAGGCTCCCTGCATATGCACAGGCTGGCAGCTGAGGCCCTGCTGTGCCCACCCCCACTTGCCTGGATGTCACAACTGTGACCCCACAGGACCCTGTGCTTCAAGCCTCCAGGCCACCCCTTCCCTCTATATGTGCCCTCTTGCTCTCACATCATGCCCAGCCTCTGACCGACCCCAGCCACACTCTCTTGTAGGGTCCCAAGGGCCTCACATCCCAACCTTGACCCCCACAGACCCCTGAGACCAAGACAGGGTCTGTGCAATCCCCTCTGTGTTCCCACGACAGGAGGGATGGAGACTTCCCATCCTGTGACCACTCAGGTTACTGAAACCCCATGGAAGTGAAGGCCTCTGGCCTGTCACTCCCACCCTGTGCTGCCAGGTAAGTGGGGACATGGATACTGTGGGCCCCATCCCCTTGCCCTTCTGAGACTCGTCCTTGGTCTGGCCCCAGCCAGCATCCACCCAGTGTCCTTTCTTCTCCCTGAGCTCTGGAGTCAGACCGCCTGGGATCACTCCTGGCTTTCCACGCCCGAGGCTGCCCCCTGCCTCCAGCTGTGGAGGCCCCCGGACCAGTCTGAGCTGCCGTGGATAGCAGGACCCAAGCCTTGGGTGAAATAAGATGATGGGTATAAAGTGCTCAGCTGGAGACTGGTGGCTGCCTTGATGCTGGAGCAGAGGCAACAGAGGCCCAGGTAGGAGTGGGGACCTGAGATAGTCACAGGGCCTGGCCTTCGTCTGCTGCTTCGCCCCAGACAGGCCTCCTCAGGACCCTTGCCCGGGAGCAGTGCCCTCCTGGGTAAGGTAATCCATGGCCTAGAGGCCAAGGCTGCCCTGTCATGTCTCCGAAGCCAACTTCTGTCAGGTTCTCCTGGAAGCAGCCTGCCTCTGCCTTCACCTGGAAGCCAGGCTTGGGGCGTGGAGGTGAGTGGGTGCTGATCGTAGCTGCTACCAAAAGCTGCTCCTCCTCCCCACAGATACTTTGGAAACCGTTCTGAGGTGTACAATGACAATGATTAGCTTTATTAAGCCCCCACAGCCTGCTGGGTGCTGGGAATATTCCGTGGGTCTTCCTCTTTTCAGCAAGAACACGGAGGGGGCTCCCTCCGGGGAAGTTTTGGGGACACAGGTGGGTGCTGCACTGACAGCAGTGGTGTGGGGGTGTGGAGCCCCGGAGGCTGATGGGACAGCAGGATGGGGAGAAATCTGAATGCCACGCTCTTGGGCCCCACTTCTGATGCACACAGACGCATGTGAGACTGCTGCCTGTCACAGCGTTGTGGCAGCTGATGTTGACAGGTACCATCTGGCCCAGGTCAGGTGGTGACATGTGGTGCCACCAGCTCATGGACTTGACAGCTGGCCAGCTGAGGAAAGGCATCTGTCTGTGGACCTGGAGGCCCCAGTGTGTATGTATGGAGGGTAGCAGGAAGCCTGCATGGGGAGGATGGTGGGTTTGCCACACCCAGACAGATGGAAGGCCTGAACATGAAAATCTGATCTCCACTTTCCTCTCTGACCATCTGGAAGGCCACCCATTCTCCTGGAAATTTTCCGAAGAGCCAAATATGCAAGGGTAGAGGAGGAGTCAGATGCAGGAGATTCCTCCCACTGCAGGCCTCAGTTCAAGGTCAGAGGACAGTCTGCTGGGCCTCCCAGGCACCGAGATACCCTGTGCATCTCAAGAGACGCTGCTACAGACAGGGCTCTGCCAGGGAAGTTCTTGGGATCATCAAACTTCACTCCTGGAAAGACCTTTGTGATCTACCACCAGTTAATCTGGGCCAGAGATGAAGCAGCCTCCAAAGCCACACAGCTTGGTGTGCTCATACTCAGCTGTCTGTGCTCTGAACAAAGGTCTTTCCCATCATCACATGGCTGAAATGGGGCTCTTGAGCAGACATCAGTGGGGGGTCCAGAAGCTTCCCTGGGAGAGCCAGTCATCGCATTGGCAGTTAGCAAAACAGGGTGCTTTGTTTTCTTTTCCTGAAGAAGGGATGTCTGTGAGTGTGAGTGTGTGTCTTCTGAGGTCCCCAGGTTAAAGGACAGGTCGGAGAGGCATCAGTCTAGCCCACCTATCCTAAGAGAGAGAGCCTGGGTGAGATGCTTCAGCATACCAGGAGTGCTATTTAGGAGAGACTAAGGGGCTCTGGACCCCAGCATCCTTACTGAGGCCTCAATGACAAGGTACAGTCTCTATGGTAAGAGACTTGCAGCAGAGCCATGTTCTCCCGGAGGGCTCTGGCACCAGGGGTGGAGGCTAGTTCTGAAGAACATAGGCAAACTGAATTCGAGCATCCACAAGGCACCTGGCGGTGTGGGCACTCCTAAGTGTCACAGTAAAGCCCCTGTGGCATGGGACAGTGGACCCTCCACTGTGATCATGTGGCTCTCCTACTGTTCTCAGGCTGAAGTCTGATCACATGGGGTAGCGGTCAGAGCTCTTTGCAAGCAACAGACTTTAGCTGATGTAAGCAGAAGAGGAATTTATTAAAAGGATTTCAGAGCTCACAGATCTTCAGGTAGAACCGAGAGCAAAGCTGAGAGCCTATCCAGCCAAAGATGGTGACCACAACTGTCCCATGAGCCTGGGCATGTCTCCCCCACCACTGGCCACTGGACACTAGTCCTGCTGCCCCTTGCCCCCACCCAGCCTTGGAAGGGATCCTGCTCAGTCGGTTCTGCTCTGTGTCTCTCGTTGCCGATTCCACATCAGGGGTGGGTGCGTCTGATGGGTGGCTCCCAGGTCCTACATGTGCACCCAGCTTGCAGGGTGCACGGCAGCAGCTGCTCAGCTGTGTGCACAGCCACTGTGGATTTCACGGACACACAGTCAGGAGCTCAGGAACGTACGCTGCTCATTCTGTACCTGAACTTAACAAAGACATCCACCAACTTCCTCATCCCGTTTGAATTTAAGTTATTCATTCAAGACTCAAATCCCACGAAATCAGGAGTTCTGCCCCTCTTCCCTTGCAAGTCCTTCTCCCTAGGATGGTGTGGAGCTTGCTCTTGGGGGAGAGGCATCCATCTATGTGGAACCCCCCTCAGACGTGTGATCTTTTTTTTTTTTTTTAAAGAACTTATTTATTTATTCATGAGAGACACAGAGAGAGAGGCAGAGACACAGGCAAAGGGAGAAGCAGGCTCCATGCAGGGAGCCCAATGCGGGACTCGATCCCGGGGTCTCCAGGATCAGGCCCTGAGCTGAAGGCAGATGCTCAACTGCTGAGCCACTCAGGCGTCCCCAGATGTGTGATCTTCATAGGTTGTGGTCAATCCACAATGTGTTCTCCTGGAAGAAACTATGACCCTCTGACCTCTGGTTGCCAGGGTAATGCAAACAACCCTCCAGCTGGAGCACATAGGCAGCCCCTCCAGGTCCATCAGCTGCTGTCAAGCACCCCAAGTCCATCCCAGAGGTGCAGAAACTTCTGGATGTTCTCCCTCGTGATATAGGGGAGCATAAAGGATTCAGGGGAGAGGCTAGCTCACCTTAATTTCTACTCTATTGAGGCTTTTCCATAGAGGCAGCGGGGTTTATGGGAGGCCTCTTGCATTCTTAGGCCACATGTCGCGAGGCAAGGACAGATTCCTTCTGCCCTGGTGTCCCCTATGGGTACCTGGGATGTTTTTCATGCCACCTTCTGCCTCAGTCCAGAGCAGGTGGTGCCCGAGCTCCTTGACAGGCTATCCATCTGTAGGGGTGTTGCTCTGCCTCTTCTTTCCCACCTACCAGTTAAGACTTTATCTCTTTTTGGGTGGGATCCAAGCTCCTGCGATGACACGTTTCCCCACTCTAGGGCTTATAGCATTAGCTCTCTTCTCGCCAAGTTCAAAGCCAAGCTTTTGGACCTTCAAAAAATGTGTCTCTCTCAACCCAGCTCTGGCATGGCTAGAGTCTGAACTCTGGGTTTCAAAGCCTCTTTTGCAACTCAAAGCCAAGGAATTGACTCTTTGTTCTGATTTCCCCTGGAGAGCTGGAATATAGGAAGCCAACTTAGTGTCTGACGGATGGGAATGGATATGTTGAAAGTTGTCCACGGTGGAGCATCACTTAATATCTCAGAACGACAATCCCCAGGTCCTGTATTACTCACTGACGCTTCATGATAACTCTTCAAGGGTGGGTGACTGACCCTGTTCCAGGGCCAGAACTAGGGTGAGGTGAGGGAGGCCTTTACCAGGCACAAAATTCAGAGAAGTGCCGAAAAACTCAGCAATCAAGATAATAGTTTAATGCAATTACTTAAAAAAAAATAAGAGTGAATGCAAAAAATTCACAATGAACAAAATAACATTTTAATAAAGACAGGTTGACTACTACTAATTGTTCCTTTTGCCAAAGGCTCCGATACTGTTCACCTCCACTAGCCCAGTGAGGGTTCAGCACTGATACTGATCCTATCTTCATTTATTTATTTATTTATTTATTTATTTATTTATTTATTTATTTATTTTTTCCTATCTTCATTTAAAATGTTAATATTTTGGGCAGCCCGGGTGGCTCAGCGGTTTAGCGCCGCCTTCAGCCCAGAGTGTGATCCTGGAGACCCGGGATTGAGTCCTATGTCGGGCTCCCTGCATGGAGCCTGCTTCTCCCTCTGCCTGTGTCTCTGCCTCTCTCTGTGTCAATCATGAATAAATAAATAAATAAAATATTTTTTTTTTAAAAAAATAAAATTTTAATATTTTGGGGTGCCTAGGTGGCTCAGTTGGTTAAGTGTCTGAGTTCAGCTCAGGTAATGATCCCAGGGTCCTGGGATCTAGCTGCACTGGGCTCCCTGCTCAGCGGGAAGCCTGCTTCTCCCTCTGCCCCCTAGTGCTCTCTGTCCCTCACTCATAAAAATAAATAAAATCTCTTTAAAAAACTGTATTTCTCATTCACCTGACACTTTAATGTGGGTCAGGTCACTCAGCTCTAAGTGGTGACTTGAGGATCCAGCTTTTCCACCTTTAATACTGCAGAAAATCAAAAAGTAGAGGATTGTGTGTGGATGTGGCATATATCACCTGCCCACCTCCACTAGCCCAGTGAGGGTCCAGGCCCCACCTCATTGGCCTGGGAGAAGTAGTTGGGCTGAGTGCTCGGGAAGAAGAGGGAAACAGAAGTCGAGACCCTCAGCAGCCCAAGCCACAGGGAAGGGGGGGGCCATGCAAGTTTTTGGCGGTCCCCATTGAGACCCGGGTCTATAGTCCGTTTCAGAACAACAGATCCAGCCTTGACCACAGATCTAGGAACGTATTAACATAAGGGCAGCTGCTAGCCATGACCACTGTGGCTGCTTCTTGGGAGAAGGAGCTTTCATGGCCAGAACCCATTAGAAAGATCAGGTTCCTGTCCATGGCAGGGAGGTGCAGCCTTCGCTCTCATGGCCTCTTTTGCTCTACCTCTGGTGTCCTTGGAAGGGACAAAGGAGAAGTCTCACCTTTCAACGAACCAGGCAGGTCACTCTCAGAGCTCAAGTTCCAGGGGAATGTGATCCTCAGGGCATGTCTAGGCTCTAGTTTCAAGGGAGTCTGGGGAGCAGGTTGGCAAGGGCTGAGCTAGCCTCATGAGTTTGGCTACCTATTGACGGGCCCTGGTCTAATAACGGGTCGGAGACTGCCTGGAATTTGCTGATAGAAAACCCTGAGCCCAGATCACAGTCCTGGGGTGCCCCTGGACTTGGGGACCTCTTTGCTCTGTCTTCTTGAACCTGTTTGAGGTTCCTCGGCTTGTCCTGTGGGTTCTAGGATGCTCCCAGTTGGTCAAACACATGGATCCCTGGAGCCTGGGATCAAGATCTCCAAGTAGGGCAGTCCTGGAAGCCTTTTTGCTGTTTGCAGGATGGGAGCAAGCATTTGGACAACCTTGGTGGTTTCTCCCAATTTCCCCCAGCCGAGAGATATAATGAGACATAGTAGGCAAAGCCCAGATGTTGCTTTAGGATGGCCTGGTTTTGCCCCTTCCTAGCTGGGTAACCTTGATCAAGCTACTTCTTTGAATTCATTTCCTCTTCAGTCAAAGAAGGGAGATTTAATACCTGCCTGGCAACCCTGCGTTGGAAGGCAGATGAGAAAACCTACAGGTGATCAATAAGTGATAACCAGCATTTTTCTGTGGAAGAGAACCAAGACGAGAGGGGTACAAGTTGCACAAACTCCTTCCCCGCCAACACACACACACACACACACACACACGCACGCGCGCCTTTCTTGCAGACACAGTCAAGAGATCCTGTTAAAATACGTGTCAGATTGTTTGCCACTAGCTGTCTCTGGACTCATCCACATTCCCCCTTGCTCCCCAGGCTCCTTGCTGCAAGAACACACACACACACACACACACACACACACACACACCCCACCCACTCCCTGCACTCCTGTCCCAGGGTGTCAGCACTGCCCTGGAGGACATTTCCCCTAGACATCTGCCTGCATGACTTGCCCCCCTCCTCCTTCCCATCTTTTCTCTGAGGCCACCCTGTCAACGAGGTCTCCCTTGCCACTCTGTTTTAAATGGGGTCCTCCACCCTCCTCCTCTCTCTCCCTTGCTTCATTTCCTGCATCACCTGCCTAGCACCTGACAGACCGTGAATGCATTTTGTTGATTATCTCCACTCACAGGGATAGACATTCTTCAAAGTCAAGGTTTTTTGTCTATAATGTTCACATTCACAGTAATCCCCAGTGCTTAGGCATACAAGTAGGGGCTGCGTGTTTATTGAATGGATGCCTGAGTGGAGAGGAGAACTCACATTGGGAGGAGGTACAGGTCAGGGGAGTGAGCCGTGGAATGGAAGACACGGTCGATCTCCTCTTTCTCCAAATGAGGGAGGTGGACTAGACCCCAGGAGACCATAAACCCCTGGGAATTGTGCACATCGGTGGTGAGTTCCCGCCACCAGGCATTGTTTTGGGATGAGGGTACCTGACTTCTTGCAGACATTTAGCAGAGCTAAGCGTCGTCCCTGCTTTCGTGTTTCAGGGTTGGATCTAAAAGGCTCAAATCCTTGCTAAGAACCTACGATACTGACAATTCCATGATCTTATTCTAGTCTCAGCAGTGACCAGTCCTGCTAAGCGATCCTGGCCCCAAAGAGGGGAATGGGAACCAGAGGGGGCCTTGGCAGGGTCAGCGTAATGGGGCAGAGGTACCCATGGGGACATGGGAAGGCACAAAGGAGACTTCTTGCTGCATGTGTGGCTTTCTTCTTCTTATTTGAAGGACAATAGATATATAGCAAGTATGACAAAATTTGAACAATAGTCAGTGCTGGATACTGGGCACAGGGATGTTTATCACAGAGAGCTTTGTACTTTTTCTATATTTCAAAAAACTCACAGATTTGGAGGTGGGCAGAGCAGTCACAGCTCGTGATTAGGCATAGAGAAGTCGTTCCTGGGGGGCTGGAGAGACTTGCACTTTGGGCATTTTTCTGGTGTGTGTGGGGGCAAAGGGGATGGCCAGGGTCTGAGCCCATCCCTGGAGCAGCTGGAGCCCTTTCTTCCCCCCACTTGCTCCCTCTTCTCGGGTCTCAGTTTCCTGCCTTCCTGGGGAGTAGGGAAAGGCTGAGAGGCCCGGTGCTGGGGGTGAAGCTAATTCATTAGTGACGCTTGACAAGGACTGGGCGCCTGCAGTGCCAGCGTGATTCATCAACATGATTGCCCTGCTGCCAGCCTGCGTGGGCCTGGAACACCAGCACATTTTACCTTTACCCACTGAGAAGGGCCTGGTGGGAGGTGAAGTTACATGATTTACTCAGAGCAAGAAAAAGACTCAGAGGAAAAAGAGGGCTGGTCCCATGCGCCCTTAAACCCAGGAAGCTCTGCTAGGCTTGTGCGGGGAGTTGCAGGGGCTCCTGTAGCTCCTGCCACGCCCACAGAGCTCAAGAGGGCTGCCTGGTGCTGGAGTGCCAGCTCCAAGCATGAGCATGTGGCGACTGGGGGTGGGGCTGGTTGGGCTTCCTCCTCCACAGCGAATGTTCCCTTAGGGAAACTGTTTGGGGGGTGGTGGTGGTGGGGGGTGCTCATCCTCTTCCCCAGCAGCCTGGCTGGGTTTTCTTCAGTCTTTTGGTCTCTTCCAAAAAGTTCTCCCAAATGAGTAGAAGAGAGAGTTGACTGGGGTTTAGATGAGGCCCAGAAGGAACCCAGAACCCTCTTCCACCCCAGGTCTGGTGTCTGGGCTCCACTTACTCTCTGCCTGAGTCCCCTGCCTCAGCTCAGAGTCCCACCTTCATTTTGTCAGTGCCCCTCCCAGGACAGGGGTCTGTGGCTGGGTTCCCAGCTCACAACGATACCTGCCTCTGTCTCCCATCACTTGTTTACCCCATGCCTTCTCATTCCTTTATCCGACAAATATATATTGCACATCTGAGCAAAAGAAGTCAGAAACAAGCAATCAAACAAAAGGCACTGAATAATCTCATTTATATGCAATTCAAGCACAGGCAAAACTGATCCATGAGGATAAAGGTCAGACTCACGGTTGCCTCTGAGAGGCGGGGACTGACTGAGGGACGCACACGGGATCTCTGAGTGATGGAAACATTACACGGGCGTTTACATTTGTCAAAACTCATCAAACCGTACACTTACCATCTCAGCATTTCACGGTATATAAAGTTTGTTCCCATTTACAAGATGTTAAAGTTTTTCATTGAATACCTACTAGGGGGTCGCCTGGGTGGCTCAGCGCTTGAGTGTCTGCCTTTGGCTCAGGGCATGATCCCGGAGTCCCGGGATCGAGTCCTACATCGGGGTCCCTGCATGGAGCCTGCTTCTCCCTCTGCCTGTGTCTCTGCCTCTCTGCCTCTCTCATGAATAAATAAATAAAATCTTAAAAAAAAAAAAAAAAAGAATACCTACTAGGTGCCAGACCCTGTGCCTGCCAGGAAGGAGATAAATTTGCCCCCAGGGGAGCTGACGTTCCAGCTTACAAGGGGTTCTCATGCTCACCTTGCATTGGCCGCTGCTCTCTGCCCCTGGGCTGGCCTCCCTCCCTCCCTGCGGTGGGGATGAGAGTGGATGTGGGTCAGAGGTCTGGGTCCTTGCTGCCTGGACAGGGCCAGTTACAGGGTCACGCCCGCCAGGTTCAAGGGGAGGCAGGGTGGAGGGGAGGAGGCACAGAGCCTGCAGATGCTGCTGCCTGGCTCTAACCTGTAGTCGCTGTGTGACCTAAGACAAGTTCCCTAGTCCCTCTCAGGCCACTTTCCCATGTTTCATATGGGACTAATGATGCTCTCCCTGAAGTTTTGGCGAGAGAGTTAAATGCACTGTTTCTGTTTATTGGTGTGGTACATGATTAGGAGCACGAATCCCAGCCACTCACCAGCGAGTGGCCTTGGGCGAGTCAAACCCTCAGAGCCTTAGCTTCTCCACCTTTGACACCGGGGTGATGAGGGTGCCTACCTCGGAGGTGTGCAAGGATTCGGTGCAGCGCTGGGGACCCGGCAGTCCGGGAGTGGCAGGAGAGCAACGAATGGTGGGGGGGGGGGGGGGGGGGGGCACAGCTGTCGGAGAGACCGTGCGCGACAGAGCTGCAGAAGGACCGCGGTCGTCCTTGGTGGCGCTCAAAGGGGCCCACGCGTCCCGGTCCTCTGCCCGCCGCAGCCTCGCACAGACCAGGAGGGACGAGGCAGGAGACCCGAGGTGGGCGCGCTACGGGGAGCCTGTGGGGCATGGGGGCGGGGCCTGAGGACGGAGCCAGCCCCGCGTCCCTCCCCGCGTCCCCAGATGTGACCACCCCGGAGAGGGCCGGGAAGCAGCGCCGCTCCGAGCCAGCATCGTGAGGTGACCCCGCGGGGACAACGGCGATGAGTGGCCGAGAGCCTCTTCCCTTGGGTCCTCGGTTCCTTGTGACTCGCGGCGCCCGGTCTCCGAACGGCCCGAGGTGCCGGAGGTGTAGACGGCGTCGGGCGTCGGGCGTCGGGCCGGTGCGGGATGCTCAGGGCGCGGACCCCGGTCCCCCCGCGCGCGCCTGCTGCGGGCCGGGCCGGGCCGGGCCGGGGCGGGCGGGGGCGCGGGGACCCCGGGCGGGTGGCACCAGGCCCCGCCCCGCTCTGCCCCCGTCCGCCTCATTGGCGGCCGCACGCGCGTCGGGGGTTGCCAGGGCGACGGGCCGCGGAGCCGCGAGGCGCAGCGAGCCCGAGTCAGTCGCCTGCGGCGGAGGGAGCGGGGGAGGCGGGGGGCGGCGGCGGCGCAGCCCGAGCGGGCGCCTCCTCCCCGCGCGGCCCGGCCCGGCCCCCCTCCCGGCGCAGGCCCAGGCCCAGGCCCAGGCCGGGGCGGGGGGCCCCAGGAGCCCGCGCAGCCTCGGCCCCGTCGGGGCGGCCCGGGGGCGGCCGGGGCGGGGCGGGGCGGGGCGATGCCGGGCGGCGGCCCCGGCCGGGGCCCGTGACCATGGGCGTCGCCGAGTCCACGCCGGACGCGCTGCCGTCGGGCGCGGAGGAGCAGCTGCGCAGCGGCGAGCAGCAGCTGGAGCTGAGCGGGGGGCGGCTGCGGCGGCTGCCCGGCGCCGTGTGCGCGCTGAGCCGCCTGCAGAAGCTCTACGTGAGCGGCACGGGGCTGCGCGAGCTGCCCGAGGAGATCGAGGAGCTGCGCGAGCTGCGCATCCTGGCGCTCGACTCCAACAAGCTGGAGCGCCTGCCCGACGGCCTGTGTCGCCTGCCGCGCCTCACGCGCCTCTACCTGGGCGGCAACCGGCTGCTGGCGCTGCCCGCGGACTTCGCGCAGCTGCAGAGCCTGCGCTGCCTCTGGATCGAGGGCAACTTCCTGCGGCGCTTCCCGCGGCCGCTCCTGCGCCTGGCGGCGCTGCAGTCGCTGCAGATGGGCGACAACCGGCTGCGCGCGCTGCCCGCCGAGCTGCCGCGCATGACGGGCCTGCGCGGCCTGTGGCTCTACGGCAACCGCTTCGAGGAGTTCCCGCCCGCGCTGCTGCGCATGGGCCGCCTGCACATCCTCGACCTGGACCGCAACCGCCTGGGCGGCTTCCCCGACCTGCACCCGCTGCGCGCGCTGCGCGTCTTCTCCTACGACCACAACCCGGTCACCGGGCCCCCGCGCGTCGCCGACACCGTCTTCCTCGTGGGCGAGGGCGCCGTCGAGCGAATGGCCGAGCGCGACGAGCCCACGCCCCGGCCGCCGCCCCGGCGCGCGGCTCGGGCCTTGGAGGACGAGGACGAGGAGGACCTGCTGGGGGGCAGCAGTGGCTCCCGGGCTCTGGGGCCTCCCGCGGGCAGCCGGCCTGCCCTGGAAGCCGCCCCAGGACCGGGCACCTGAGCCCCGAGCTGCGGGCGGTGGACGGGCCGTTGTGGGACCAGGGCTCCGGGAAGGCCCGTGGGCAGCAGACGGACAGGCAGGCCCGGGGAGAACCTTCACGCATTCCTGCCCCCCCCCCCCCCCCCCCAGAGACCCAGAGGTCCCGGCTTAGTCCATGCCCTGGGGCTCTGCAGGCTGCTAGAGCCCCTGACGGCACCGTCGAGATGCTGGCTTCCTTCTGGAACCAGGGCACTGTCCGCAGAATCCTCACCCCTGGCTGAGCCCGGATGTCCGGGGCCCCACACCAACCCTCTTCCTCCTGGAGTTTGGATCTCCCAGACCCGTCCTTTCTGGTACAGGGAGCCGCTACCTCTGGGGTGGACCACATGCCTGTGGGAGACAGACTTGACCATGGAAGAGGGCCTGGGCCACGCCCCAGTGCCCGGGAAGGAAGTGGGAAACTGGGATTGGGGCCGCAACGCCGAAGCTGCCCTTGCTCCTCCACCGGGCTCATTGCACATACCTCCCTCTCCAGGCATCCTAAAATGTGCTTGGGGGAGGGGGCGCTTGGAAGGCAGGGTCTCCACCGCCCCCCGCCTTTGTTCTGTTCTGTGCTCTCGGCTCATGCCTGGAATCTTGCTGGAACAAGAGCACGCGCTCTCCCTTTCCCACAGCCTGAGCCTTCCAGCTATCAAGTTTGAAAAGAAGCCACTGTGCCTCTAGGGCCTCCTGCTTGGAAGAGAGAGGTTCTCTGCTCTGGGAATCTGCTCCAGAGCCTCCCCCACTGCCTGCACTCTCCATTCCCTTAAATGGACACAGTCAGGGTGGCTGGCACCGCGTGGGGGCATGGGACAAGCCCTGTGTGCCTCCACTCCGTCACCAGGGACAGCCTCAGGGGTGAGGAGTAGGGTGTCGCTCTGCAATTCCCAGGGCCGAATCTTTCCCATCCAAGCAATAACGGGAAGAGGGGGCCAGGGCCAGGGACACTCAGGGACATCATCAGGGGCTGGGGCCCCACATGGTAGTGTTATCTTTAGGAAGGAAAAAAAACAACTGGCTGTAAACATAAATTATATTTCTTGGAGAAAGAATGTGCGTTTCCCACATGCCTGTTTATTTATAAGCCCTGGGAGCACCGGGTCCCATCGCTATGGGGAACCTGCACTTCCCTTGGCACTGCCCTCTGTCCACATGCCCCAGCTCTGGGTCAGGCTGCCCATGGCCAACAGTCGTGTCCTGACTGGGGAACTAGTATCTGTCCTCAGTTACAAATGGCTTTGGCCGCTCGAGCCTAGTCTCCTGTCTCGTTCTCACTTGCTCTGCCTGCCAGGCACCCCTCTCACCCCCTTTTCTGTCCTTTCCAGCTTAATTTGTAGGTTCCCGGCTCTTAATATAATTTGAATCTCCCTCCAGCTGGGCTGACCTTTCAGTCTTCTTTTCACTGGTACACTCCCCACCCCCACCCTCTCGCCATATTTCTATTCTTCCCTCCTTTCGTATCCCTCGCCTGGTTTTCCCTTTTTTTAGTCTCTCCCTCTTTATCTCTTTTTTACTCTGTCGTGGTATTACTTTCTCCCCTGGTGGTTCAGGGGGAAAAAAAATAAAAATTTTAAGAAAAAAATCTAAAGCATCAAGCCTAGAGGCCCATCTCCCATGAGAAGATGGTGCCAGGCCACCATCACCATGGTGACAGGGCTGATGTCATACAAGACCCAAAGGTCAGGTCCAGCCCAGCAGCTCTAGAGGGAGGCTTGGGATGGATCTGGGAGCAGTCGGCTTGCAAGCGAGAGACAAGACCTTGAACAGACAGAAGGAGCTGGTGTGTGGGGAAGATTGGAGGCTGCCTCCTGCTCCAGGAGGACGAGGGGGTCAGGGGCTTGGCTGCAGACCTTATCCCTCCCAGGGTTCCTCAGGTGCCTCTGCTCCCCTTGCTGAAGCTCTGTCAGGGCCCACGGGCCTTCTGGGATCTGGGACCTGGGAGGAAGGAATTCAAGATTTTAAGATCACTCAAGATGGGAACGCAGCAGACCAGAGACTGTCCTCTTGCTCTATGACTCCTACTAGGGCACAGAGGAACTAGCCCTGGGTCCAAACTCAGAAGGCGTGCGTTCCAGTCCTAGTTCTGCTTTTGACCAAGTGACCCTGGGCAAGTCATGGTCCCCTCGGCCTCAGTTTCCCCATCTGCACACACAGCTGTTGGGTTTATTTAGATCTGATGCTACAGCTCAGGACGCCATGGAACCTGGTGTTTGTCTTCCTTCCTTTCAAGCATATCTTAGATGTAGGGGAAATAGGGGTTTGGGAAGAGCCACAGTCGCCCCAGAATAACTGCTGGCCCCAATAGCCCAGATTTCCTTCCTCTCATTGGTGTATTTCCCTGTGCCTCTCCCACTGCTTCTCTTGCCTGAGAACTCTAGGTGGGGCAGACGCCCCGTGAGTACCCCTGGGCCACTTCCAGGAACAGAGGGCCCTGCCTTGCTGCATTGTCAAACACCCTTATCCACAGCCACTCACTAGCCAAGCGGGGGCTGCCAAGGCTGAGTTTCTCTGCAGGGAGAGTCAGAGCCCAATTCCTAGCTTTGCTATTTGCTTGCTCTACCACCAGGAACCAGTTCCTCTTGGGAAATTAGACAGTTTGGTTAAAGTGGCTGTTGATTCCTGGCTTGAGAGCACTATTGAGGGTAGTCTTGGTCTCCATATGGAAACGGAGAGACCAGGGTAGGAAGGGGGCCATTGCCAAGGATAGCTGGGCATCATAGATCCCCTCAGTGCTGAAGACAGCACAGTATTGGGAGTCCCAGCTCACCCCTCATCTAACTGCCTGTGACTGCTCACTTGGCCTTGGGGCAGCAGGAAGAAGGGGAAAAGACTTTTGGGGGATATTTTTAACAGTGGCCCTGTCCATAGTGCCCCAGGTTGTCTGGGGCAGTCAGTGGCAGGTGGGCTTTGGGGGAGGATGCTGAGGAAGCCCTGCAAGAACTGTGTTTGTGCCAGGAAGTTCGGCATCAGAGCAGGAGGGCAGGCAGTAGGGACTGTGATGACAAATGAGCAGAGGCAGCGGCAGGGCTAAGGACAGGCCCAGTGAGGGAAGGGGCTTGCTCATCCATGGGGTTCAGGCCGCCTATCCCAGTGCTGAATCCACACCCTGGGAGATCCCCTCTGTCCTAAGCTGATGGTCAGATCTCCATGTGGAATGGGTGGGACCTGCTCTTGCCCTCTCCCAGAGCCTCTCCAGAGCCAGACCTGGCCAGCAGAACAGCAGAGATTGGTGTGTGTGTGCATGTGTGCATCCTTTCTTAACTTTGGTACAGTCACCCCCGGCTCCTGACCCACCCTCTGGGGCTTGGGAACTGGGGGCCCTGCCCAGAAGCACCTGCCTGCCTCCAAAGCCACTATATTGGCTCGCTCAGCCACCTGCCCCAAAGCTTCCTTAAGACACCTGGGCGCTCTTGTTCTGAGGATGGACGTTTATTAGTACACTTGGGTGTGCCACACAGAACATGTATTCAGACAGGGGTCCCTGCCCAGGGGGGCTTACAATCTAAACAAGACACAACACACACACACACATGCACATACACGCAGGACACAGACACTGGGAGCAGGGCATCTTCAAGGGACACGAATAGTCAGGGGAGCCACAGGCTGGGGCATACAGCATGTTCAATCATTGTCTGTTGGGGAGGGAGAGGAGAGCAGGACGTGGCCCAGGATGGCTTTTGGGAAAGCAGTAGGATCCAGGAGGGAATTGCATGAGGCAGAGCACACCAGAGGCCACCAGTCCCAGGCACAGGGAGAGATGGGTAAATCTCTTGGTGAAGGCATGGATGCAGAGAGAGCCAACAAGGTGGAAGAGGGAGAACCAGGCAAAAAGTCCAGGAGGAGCCCCTGGGCAAGGGGCTGCCACATCTGCCAGGCTTGATGTGTGTGTGGGGGGGTCCCTGCTTTCGGGCCTGGCTTTCCAGAGCCATCGTTCCAGAGAGATCCTGAACAGGCATGGGGTGCTCTTCAAACTACTTACCTGACCTTAGGGCTCCCTCTAATCCCTGGGACAGAGATCAGAAGCCCAAAAGAAAAAAAAAAAAAAACAAAACACCCACCTTTTAACGAACACTGAAGCGGGGTTGTAAGAAATTCATGGGGCAGAAGGGGACAGGGCAGGCAGCCTTAGGTGGGGGTACCTGGTGCAGGGCAGGGAAGCAGTTGCCCACCCCAGGTGCTGGAAAGCAGGGGTGCACCCCAATGGCCCCCTTTGCTCTGGCGGGGGGCAAGGGCAGTGGGGGGACACATGGTAACAGAGGTGCGGTTGTTCCTTTTGTGTCTGCGACAAATTAGCACCTTCCTTCTAAAGTACCCTGAGAGCTGCCAGGCCTCAGCTTCCCCCCAGGCTGTGTGTAGGGTGGCAAGGGAATGGTTATTGCTCTTTCAAGAACTAAGGACACTGGTCCCAGGAGAAGGACATTACTTGCCCGGGACCACAGTGGCTAGAGAAGGAAGACACCAGGGCCCAGTTTCTTCAGACTGGGATTTGACCATGGCCTCTTTGGAGTCGGAAAGACTTTTCTAATCCTACAGGATTAAATCAGAAAAGGGTGGAGAGAAGCCAAAGATCCGGCCAACAGACCCGGAGCTCTTTCTTTGTCCCCACAAGGACCAGGAAGGAGACACTGCTCTGAAACCACGATGGGCCAGCCAGCAATCAGAGGGAGGTCGGGAAGGTGGAGGATCCCACTTTGGATTGTCTGACCTGCCTTGGAGGGTTGTGATGGTCCCCTTGGAACCAGGAGGTAATGCTGGGCTGGGTGAACCAGAGGGTCTCAAGGAGACTCCACTCCCGACAAGCCTCACTTCAGGCCTGATCAGGATGGATGTATGGCTGCTCTCCTGATTTCTGGGCAGTTGGTGGGTTCAGATTCTCGATCTGAGCATAGGCTGGAAGCTCAGGGAGAGCCTTATCACCAGTGAACCCAAATCCCAAAGGTGACAAGGGGGAGACTCAGTCCCAGGCTCCCCATCCCCCTCACGCCACTGCCTCTTCCCCTGGGAGGTGAGGTAGGACTGGGGCCCGCAGAGGAAACAGCCGAGGCCCTACTTTTTCACGATCCTTTATTGATCAGAACGGGCCCTGCCACAAAAAGCAGGGCCCATTCCCACAAAAATATGATTTTGCAAAGAGGAAATCTTGCTGGCTTAGAGGGTGCATGTGGTGGAAAAATTTCGTATGGTTCTTTTTTTCCTTTTTTTTTTTTTTTTGTCCTGTTTTTCTTCATTTCTCTTTGCTGCATTTTTTTTTTCTCGTCATAGTGGGTTTCTGCCTATCTGTCTCTCTCTCTCTCTCTCTCTCTTTTTTTTAATAAAACACTTGCACTCAAGGACTCCAACACAATACAAACAGCGGCCACCAACCCCCACCCCTGGGGCCCCAGCCAGGCTGGGGGCTCTGAAGGCCCCCTTGGCTTTTTTTGTGGCTGTTTTCCTTGTCCCTTCCCTGGCGTCTGGCGCCAGTGGGCAGGTGCGGGGTCCTGTGGCAGGTGGAATTTGTACAGCAGTTATGTAGGGAGACGGTCACAAGAAAGGATACCTGAACAGGATAACAGCTAAGTCTGGGGCGCCCACAAAGACAGCAGATGACGCTCATGAAGGGGCCTGGGACACAGTGAAGAAGAGATAGATGGGCCCAGGCCAGCCTCGGCTATCCCTGGAGACTGCAGGGGGAGGGGCAGGCAGGCCTTGCTTTCCGGCTACAGTAATAATACTTTGCTCCCGGGTAGCACCTTCACAGTCCTCCTGCCAAACCCCCAGGTCAGGTGACGGCGGCCTCACAACCTCCCCTGTGAGGTAGGTGAAGTATTATTACCATCATTTTACAGATGGGGAAACTGAGGCCCTGCGAGTGTGGGTGATCTGCCCACGGTCCTGGGCCGGTGGCAGGGCTTCCGTGCCCTCCCCCCAGCCTCAAGCTCCCCATCCCTGTTCTCCTGCAGCTGTAGCCCGCCCCCGCCCTCACGCCTACCGCCCCTCCCGTGCCACCCGCTGCCCCTCCGGCCCTGCTGCCTCTCCCTGGCCTCGCGGCACCGCATCTGGACGTTGGGAAGACGCAGGCGGGCGGGGCTCACCAGCGCGCCCGGGTGGTCCGAGGGGAGCAGGCCCCGCCCCCGAAGGTGCTCTCCGCATACGATTGGCCGAGAGCTGGGGGGCGGGGCTCGGAAAAGGGGGATGCGGTTGCCCCCGTCGCAGGTTGGTTGGTTGGTTCGATCCCCGCCCCCCTCGCGCTCTGCCTGGGGCAGGGGGACACCGGGCGGGGCTGGCACCACGTGGTGGAGGGACACAGGGTCTGGGGGGGCGAGGAGGTGACAGAGCCCTCGTCTTGCAAGGCCTCCCGCAGCCCCCCTGGTCACTTGCACACAACGTGGAGCGCTGCCCTCCCGTCGCGCTGGGGCTGGTCGCCAGCCCGCCCAGTGGCCCCGCAGCTGGTGCATCTTCAACAAAGGTACAATGCAGAGAGATTGGGGCTTACAAGGACTGTGGCTGACTCCTTGCTTTACCAGGGCACTCTTCAATCTACACAGCGACTCCCCCACTCTGGATGCTCCTCCAGACCCTCTGGGGAGGGGACGCGCGCAGGCGTGGGGGATCCAGTGTAAGCCGTGTTGGTGCGCGCAGCTCCTGCGGGCAAAGGGCTCCCAAGTCCCAGGCTTTGGCGATGCTCCAAGCGGGGGCCCTAGCCAGGGAGCCCCTGGGGCCGGGCCCACCCGGGACGCGGCCGTGGACGTGGTGTCCGGCGCCACCCGGCGGCCAGTGCCGGGAGGGTCGGCCCCGCGCGGTGTCAACGCCCGCGCCCCGCGGGGGGCGGAGCGGCCGAGCAGGGATTACCCCAACCTGCTGTCCCCAAGGGGAGGCCAGCTCTCGTCCCTTCCCCCCTTCCCGGCTGACGCAGAGAAGCCACAGCGGCTTTGTGCGGGGCAACCTCCCACTTTGCACAATCTGGACTTTCCCCTGCTTCCTTTGCCTGAACTGAGGGGCAGAAGGCGCTGCTCCCAGGAGATGGGAGGGGGGTCGGGAAAGCTGGGCTACAGACCCCCACCTCAAACGGAAGGGACGGCGTGTGAGCACAGGGGTGGCAGAGGTCTGCACAGACAGGGAAGCAGCCTCCTGGGAAGCAGGGAGAACGCTGCCAGCTGGGCTGGGATCTGAGATCTGGGGAGGCTGAGGGCGTCTGGATGGATGGGTGTGTTAAGGGAAGAGAGCTAGTGGGGGCTTGGGACCCCTGAGGAGGAAGAGAGGGGGCCCTGGTGGATTGTGATACGCCCAGTAGGTGCTGAAGAGGTGTGAAATGATGTTCAAGAGATGAAATCAATGGACAAGGCGCTCCTGGAGAACTTGGAGCAGAGAAGGGCGTGGGGTGGAGGTGGCAGGAGGCAGCTCCAGGGTTTGCTCCCCTTCCCCCACCCCACCTTTCCCCTCCCACCCCGCACCCACCTCTCCTTGCCTACCCCCAGCCCTGTGCGTTGACCTCTCTCAGCCTCCTGCCCCACCCCACTTTACGAAAGCCTGCACTCTCTGCACTGCGGACCCCAGGAGGACAGGGAAAGTGTGCCCCCACCCCCATACACACATGTGCACACACATGCACACGCGCGTGCACGCGCACACACACACACACACACGGTGGACACGACGCCAAGTACACACGTTGCAGCTCCAGGACCCTGGAGCGGGCTATATACTATCCTTGGCATTCAGGGCCCAGCCAGCACCTGAAACTGCCCTGGGATGGGCCTCTCCCATCCATGCTGGGGCCAAACGCCTCAGCCTCCCCTCTCCTGGGCCCACATCGGGAACTAGGGAGAGGGCAGCTTCTCTCCACTCCAGGCGCTGCCTTAAAGAAAACGGGGGACTATGCCCACCTGGCGGGTCTCTGGAGGGATCTGCCCATCTGCCTCTTTGGCCTTCACACTCTCCCCCACTTCTTTAGTATCAGCAAGTTAGGAAGGCAAGGGGCAAAGCAGGAAAATGGCTCCCAGAGCCCCTCCCCCAGAGCTGGACTGGTGGAGGATGAGGCTGGTACTTCCTTGAAATGGGGCCCAACCGACTCCTGGGACCCCTCCCTGGCCAAGCCCTCAGGGTCCTCCCTTCACCTATGGTGGGGGGCCAGGCCAGGCATTGTGCATAAAGTGGTGGGGGCATGATGGGGACCCAGGCCCTCAGCCCCCTGGGCCTCCCTTGGCCCCACTTAGGCCTTGAGCTGGTGCCACTGGGCCACCGGCTGCCGGGGACGGGCAATCATGTCCTTCCAGTGCTTCACCTCCCCGGGCCCGCTCTTCCATGACAGGTAGATCTAGGGAGAAAGGGAAGAGCAGGGTATCAGTGTCGATCTCAGAGGCATTGTCCCCCGCCCCCACCAGGGGGTGACATGCCATCTCCTCTGCCTGCATCTTAAGATCAGGATCACGGGGACCAAGGAGCCTCCACCAACAGTGACAACCTACCCTCGGAGGTTCCCTCCTCCTTTCTCCTCGCCAGCCTGACCTATTTTCCTTGCTGTGCTTCCCTCTGGGAGCCTGGGCATGCCTGGCCATTTCTCCTTAGATTCCTGACCTGTTCTGAGGTGGGTGTGGAGGCAGTTAATCCCATGCCCTTTCCTGCCCTGTTGGCCACCATCTACCTCTTCTCACTTTCAATTGCACCCACTTCCTCACCACTTAGTGAGGTGAGGGCTTTATATACTTATAAAGGTCAAGGCTTACTGAAGTCGGGGCTTTATATACACAGATCACTGAATCCTTACCTGTGAGGCAGTTGTATTATCCCCATTTTACAGCTGGAGAAATGAAGGTGCAGAGAGTGAACAGACTCACCTACAGTCATGGAAGTTATAAGTGGTACCGAGGAATTTACATCTAGGCCTTTCTGGCTCTATACTACAAGTCTGTGCCTTCTGGCTTGTTTTAGGGGCTTCACAGCCTCGTGGAGCTGTGTGCTAGCTGACCCCAGCCTCGTGACTTATAAGCACTGGGCTCCCAAAGCTACCCAGGCCAAAGTGAGAACCAATCCTTCTCCACCTTGGCTCAGTCAGCCGAAGGTAGGACAGTTTCAGAAGGAGCTATAATTGGTATCTCAAGAACACCCAACACCAAAAGGCCAGGCTTCAAAAGAGCTTCGTGGGGCGCCTGGGTGGCTCAGTGGCTGAGTGTCTGCCTTTGGCTCAGGTCGTGATCCCGTGGTACTAGAATCGAATCCTGCATCGGGCTCCCTGTATGGAGCCTGCTTCTCCCTCTGCCTGTGTCTCTGCCTTTCTCTCTGTATCTCTCATGAATAAAAAAAATAGAATATTAAAAAAAAAAGAGCTTCAAAGTAGATATGATTACTTGGCCCTTGGCCTGAGCTGGTCAAGGAGGGGGCTTAGTAGGCTGCAGGCTTGCTTGGAACACATGACCCTGCTGGGGTATGGATGATGCTGCCCTGAGGAAGGGTGCCACTCCTGCTACTTGTGCCCATAGGTTGGCCATCATATTCCCTGGCCCTTGCTATCCTCTTTGAGGTCAGCTGCTTCCCTGGACCCCAGTAGCTAAGTTCTCTATCTCCATCTGAGAGTTGTCTCCATCTTGGCCCTCTTCCCCTGTGGGGGCCCAGGTCACTCTTTCTTGTTTATCCCATACAGGGCCATGCCCCAGGTAATGTGAATTTTTTCCTCACATGCTCCTGGTGTCCACCCTTCCCCTTCACGTCATCTGCCCTTCCACCTATCCTGATCACTGTTCTGCACTGCTCCTGGCCAAAGCTCTGTGCCCCAATGGACAAACATGCCCTTAGTAGGAATGCCTCAAAAATTACTTTCATTATAATGGCAGCTCACATATACATGCTTTAAGCGCTGTGCTAAGCACTGATTCCCAAGCCCAAACTCTCGACACTAAACCATAAAAGAACATGGGGACAGACATTTCAAAGTAGAGAAACAGAGGGGTTTATGTCACAGAATCACATCCTGGAAAAGCTCAAGGCCAGATATGGACTTTTTTTTTTTTTTTTTGTGAGTATATGAGGAGAGGTCACTTCCTACAAGGAGAACATCCACGGATCTCAGGCAATGCAATTGTTACACCACTCTGTGAAGGGCTATAGGGTCAGTACTACTGGCTCCATTTTACAAGTGGAGACTCTGGAGGTCAGGGAGACACATGACTTGCCCAAAGTCACACACCATTTAGCAGCACATGAGGTGAGAACTGAAGCCTGGTCTTTGGAGCCTGACTGCAGCTCTCGACTCTGCTCCACATAGCTCACCCTCTGAAGCTGGGACCTGGGTAACACTGCTCTGTGGTCCTTATCCTGCCTGAGGGTCCTGTCCAGAACACTCCTTTTGCAGGGATCCAGGGCACTTCTTTCTCCCACTTCCTCCCTTCCATGCCCTTCCAGTGATCTGTCCTGTGCTGACCAACCCACAGTCAGACACTTGGGGAAGGTTTTGTCCTGTCCCCTCATTTTTGGATGAAATGGAGGCCCAGAGAGGGGAAGGGACTGGCACTTACCTCTCCCACTGCCCATCCCCGAGCTCACCTGCTACCCCTGCTGCTCCTTGTGAGGACAGGTGTGTCGCCCCACCCTCCAGGCCCCTACCTTGCCAATAACGTCATTGCGGCTAAGCTTGTCCTTGTCCATGACGGTGATGATGATGGTCGTCTCCCTCAGCTTCTCTGTGGGTATATCGAAGGCAAAAGACTCGTTGAAGATGGGGTTCAGGTTCCTCTTCATTGTCACCGTCTTCTTCTTCTCCACCCGCTTGTCCTTGTACATCAGCCACACCTTCACGTAGGGGTCTGGGGGATGGGCAGGAGACAGGTCAGAGGGACAGTGAGGGGGCTCCCCAGGAGAGGCTGCTGGGGCAGGAGGGACTGTGTGCTTTCCCTGGAGGGTGAGGAAAGCCCCAAGCAGCAAGGAGAGGCATCTGAGGGACCAGTGCAAACTGGAAGCAAGCTTGGCCATCACCCAGGTGCCCTACTGTGGACACAAACAAGGACACAGAGCCCCACAGAGGCCTGATCTGGCCCAAGGTCATGGATGAGAAGTGTCCAGGCTGGCGCTGGAGCCCAGGTCTCTCCTTCTCCTTGATTCTGGTCAGGACAGAGTCCAAGATGATACAGACCCTAAGGGTTCTCCCATGGGGGCCACCTAGGACTCTAGGGTAGAGGAGCTGAGCCCAGAGGTAGGGTGAAAGGGCTGGGATGAGTGCCACAGCTCAGACCCTGCTCCCACATCCAGCATGATCCTTGTGTTCCCACAGTCTCCCCGGTCCATCCACCCTCTGTGTTGAGAGGCCTCAGCACCTGATGTGCCCCCGATGTCCATGGCTTTGAGGTTCCGAGCTTTGATGATGTTCACGATGATGGAGTTGGCAGAGGGGTTGTAGCAGAGAGATAAGAGCAGCTCCCCTCGGCTCCCCTGTGGGGGACAAGGTTGGGGGTAAGCCTGGGCCATGGGGAGAGGTGCTCCCCCCTCTTGCCTTGGCTCCCCACGGGATCCGTGTGGGGACTAGGGGAGGGAGGTCAGTTAGAGAACTCTGTGACTGGCCCCACTGCCCCAGGGCCCTCCCTGCTGTGGCCTGGCAGCTCACCCACCCCCATCTGTCACTTCCATCACACCTGGTGTCCCCTCATCTAGCAGCCTTGTGCACCCTCCCATGGGGCCCCTGCTCCCTGAACAGAGTGCCAGGTCCTTCTCACAGCTCAGGCTATTCTCCCCCGGTGCCAGCACCCAGTGCTGAGACCGAGGCTACAGGTGGACTAGGACCAGATCTGCCAGCCCCACCCCACCAGCCCCCACACCAGGGGCCCGCAAGAAGGGCCTTACACTCCCATCGCTGCATGGCTTCAGATCCTTCCAGAAGGTCTGCATCTGGGTCAGGTCCACCTTGTTGAGAGGGATGGACACCTCCCCAATGGGGTCATTGCGGCTGAACCGGTCATAGTCCAGGACCTGGAGGTAGAGGACCCTCTGCACCACCTTCTCGTAGGGGAAACCTGGGAGACAGACAGCATGGATGAAGAGGGGACAGAGGGGCCACATGGGGTCCAAGCAGGTCCGCGCTCCAGGGCAGGAAGTCCCTGAGACCGAGAGGGCTGGCCCTGTGCCTGCCTGCCGTCCCCTCACCGAGGCACAGCACACGATTGCTGAATTCAGACCTTCCTGAAGCTCAGCAAGACCTGTCACTGTCCCATTTGTCCCTCTTAACAATTCTCCAGGTGGACAGCACCTTGTACATTTTACAGGTGAGGAGATGGCACCTCAGGTGGCTTACATCACTGGCCAGAAATCTCCTGGCTAATAAAGAGAAGACCAGGGACTGGTTATGCACTCGTTTGTCACATGTCTGTCTTGGTGGCCAGGGCAGTGGCCCCTCTCTCCCTGGGCAGCCCTGCCACTGCCACTCATCCAGGGACAAGCCTGGGCAAGTGGCCCTGTCTGAGATGGCCACGACTGCCAGAAAGCAAGCCCTAGGAGGACTCAGGCGGAGGCAAGTGGACGTAGGTCCCGAGATTCCACGCTTCCCCTTCTAGTACATTAGCCTGTCCTTCATCGTTCCTCAACAAATCCTGAAGCTGCCCCCTTCTCCACCACCACCCCCTCATCTAAGCTGCTGGAGCGTTTTGCCTAGATAGTCACAAGAGTTTCCAAACCACCCTCCCTGCCTGCGCACTTTCTCCTACCATCCATTGTCAACATAGCAGAGCAATCCCTTAAAAATAGAAATCCCATCACGACACTCTCCCGCTTAAAGCCTTTCGGTGGCTCCCAGGGCACTTAGAGTAAAAGCCATGTGCCCTGCTTTGGCTCCGAGTCCTTCTGTACAACCTGGCTTGACATACTTTCCTGCCCCTCCCATGAGCACTCTTGGCTCAACGGTGGGCTCCGGCCACACCGGCTTCCTTACCAGCTTTCAAGCACCAGCTCCTGTCTGGAGGTCCCTCCACCACCTGCCCTGGCCTAAACAGGTCTCAGCTTTCCTTCCTGATGTCCCAAATGGCATCAGGTCCCCTGTTCTCGATTCCAGCACTTTCTTTTCACATCCCACACTGTGGGCTGTAATACAGACTCATCTGTTTCCTTGAATCTGATTCCCACCAGGCTAGGATTTCCAGGAAGGCATCTCTGTCCTTAGCCACAGGATCCTAGCGTCCAACACTGTTTCTGGCACGTAGTAGGCACTCGATAAATATTTGTTTAAATGAATCAATACTTGAAAGGATAAATAAATAGCAGCCAAATGGCCTGATGGAGCAGCAGGAGTGTGGGGGAGGGGGTGGGGGTGAGGAGGCCATGCAGCAGCCAGGGGAGGGAGGCTGAGGAAGGGCTGAAGCCAGAGTCATCGGGCCTGGGGAGGCTTGGTCAGAGGAGGGGCCAGCCTGGGCAATGCAGGGGCTGCAGGTCAGCCTAGAGACCTGAGGTGGTGAGATCCTGAACCATGGTGTGAGCAAGAAGAAGAGAGGATACCTGACACCTTAGCCCAGCTGGTGGAGAAGATGGAGGGAGAGGAAGAGCTCTGGAGGGTTCTAGCACTTCCAGCCAGATGTTAGAAGCAGAACTGTCTCTGATAGGAACTGGTGTGCTGGAAGAGGAAGTCCTATGTTTCCTAGCCCCTGAATTCCTTCAGGGTTTCCTCCTTGCACGGAAGGGGGCTACATCTGGCTCATCTTGGGTTCCCCTGGGGACCTGCCCAGGTGACCTTTAGCATCGATTCAGGTGAAATGGTTCTAGAAATGTTAGAGGCTCCAAGAGGTCCCCACACCTGAGTCAGCTCTCTCCAACAGCAGAGGAGTGAGTCTCTTATTTGGCAAATGCCTATTCATCCATCAGAACCCATCCTGAATGGCCCCTATTCTGGGAAATGTTTTCCAGCACCATCAAGGGGAGCGTCTAGTAGGTGCCCACAGCATCGGCCATGCAGCGTATGGCTCAATTATCTACACACCTATGTCCTCCATTAGATCAGGAACACCCTGAGGGACAAATGGCTCTTGTTCTCTTTTGCACCCCCAGTACCCAGGATGGTGCCCAGCCCGTCGTCGGTGCTAGATAAATGTCTGCAGAAGAGACCAGGGAATCGAAGTTCTGCCTGTAAATCTCACCCCACCAGCTGGCCTCATTCATCCATCTCCAGACAGCTGAGCCTTCCACTGATTTGTCTCATCTCTAATCTGGCCCCCACACTGACTTGGGGAAGACAAGGGTCTGCAAACACACAAGCACCCACTAGCTCACCCTCAATGATTCAGCTGAGGTGAGCTGGTTGTCATCTTGCAGAAGGGGTGGGGTGCCAAGTGGTTGGGACACCAGGTGGGGAAGATTCCCTGGGACGCACACTGAAAATTCTAGAGGGCCGAGGGGCACCTAGCAGTTGGAGTGGTAGGGTTTATTCTCATTGGCTGACCGTGTCTCAAAAGGATAACAGCTTCTCTAAGTGGAGTCCAGGCACCAAAAAGGCCTGGAACAGAAATCACTCCCTGAACACAGCCCAGCTTCCTGGTTACCTTGGATCCTCAGAGATAAGAGATAAAGGTGGCCTTCAGAAGGGGTGCAGGAGAGAGGAAGGACATTTGTCTCAGTGGCCTCTAGGAGCCAGACACATGTTCAGAGCTGTTATTCCTGTGTGTCTGGATGTGGGCGGGGAGAGCAGTATGCAGGGTAGGGTGGGGAGGGCTCAGAGCAGGGGAACAGACAGTTTCTTTAACAAACTAGTGTAAAGGGTTTTCCAGGTATTATAAGTCCTTTCATAATTTCCTGATTTGTTTCATCCTTGCTATTGCTATCTTTGCTTTTTAAAAAAAGATATTTTATTTATTTATTCATGAGAGACACACAGAGAGAGAGAGGCAGAGACCCAGGCAGAGGGAGAAGCAGGCTTCCTAGGGGGAACCCAATGCAGGACTCAATCCCAGGACCTCGGGATCACGCCCTGAGCAGAAGGCAGACACTAAATCACTGAGCCACCCAGGTGTCCCTCTATCTTTGTTTTATAGATGAAGAGAGCACAGCACAGAGAAGTTCGGGAACTTGCCCTGGTCACACAGCCAGGAAATAAGTGGCAGAGCTGTGTTTCAAACAGACAGCCTGGGCCATAGCCCATGTCTCAGCCACTACACTATGCTCCTGGTTCTCCACTTGTGGGTCCTGAGGACGACTCCCTTCCTGCCTGCCCTCCTCAGGATGAGTTCCATGTCTGGGCAGGAACCCCAGATAGTGGCCTAGCTGTGCTCCTCAGCCTCTGGCTGTCATACCCGATCCCAGCTACACATAAAATGCATCAGGTTGGGCAGCCTGGGTGGCTCAGGGGTTTAGTGCCACCTTCGGCCCAGGGCCTGATCCTGGAGACCCGGGATCGAGTCCCACGTCAGGCTCCCTGCATGGAGCCTGCTTCTCCCTCTGCCTGTGTCTCTACCTCTCTTTGTTTCTCATTAATAAATAAATTTTTTATTTAAAATAAATAAATTATTTATTTAAAAATAAATAAAATAACGGGGATGATGAATTCCTGAAAAAAAAAAAAGCATCAGGTTAACTGGGCTGAGACACGTGCCTGTGTGGGTGAGTACCAGCAGGCCTGTGCGTGTGTCCATGTGGGCTTCCAGGAGCGCATTGGTGTATGTGCCTCTGGGCAGGGCCTGGTGCAGGGGAAGAGGGGACTTCGGGTGGGGGCGGGGCAGCAGCGGCCTCACCTTCAAAGAGGAAAGTCTCATTCCAGTGGGGGTTCAGGTTCTTCCGCTTCACCTTGGTCTCCAGCTTGTGCTTCTTGTCTGGCAGAAGGTAGATCTTGACAAAGGGGTCGCTGGTGCCACTGAAGTCCTTGGCTGGCAGCTCCTGGGCCTTCATGATCTTCACGGTGAGGGTGGACTCTTGGAAATTGTAGCCGACGCTGAACTGGATCCGGCCCAGGTTCTCCCGGCTGCAGCCCTCGTGGGCCTCATCCTCTTCAGAGCCTGGGGAGAGCTGGGGGTAGGGGGAGAGGGCAGCAGGGTTGGGGAGGATTCTGCTTCCCCCAGGCCCCCACCACAGCCCAACCACACTGAGGAAGCCTCCCTGTGCTTGGAGCCAAGTCCTGCTGCTAGGGGCTTGCTCTCCCTCTGCTCACAATGTGGGACTGGTGGTGGCCCACCTCGGTCATATTCACATCTGGGCGAGGGTGGTCAGGTCACACAGGAGGGGCAGAGCCAGAACAGCCCCTGCCCCCCTACCAGGAACCTGAGAGCAGTGTGCACCCCACTCCCCAGCCTCCCCTAGAAGCTCTGGATCGGCCCACTGGCCCTGACCCCTGACCCAAGCTCCAGCACGCTCAGGTTTTGGCTCCCCACTCTCCTCCCCAACCCCACCCACACAGCTGCCTTGGTGTCCCCTGGGCCCCGAGCTCCCCCTCCTGCTCTCCACCCTTGACAGCCAGGCCAGGCCAGGGCTCACTGTGAAATGCACCAGCACAGAACCTGGGCTACAGAACAGATGAGGGAGGTTGTTCACATCTCAAAAGAGTTTACCGAGATATTTCTTTGGAAAGTGACTCTCCGGGGTTCCAAGGATGATGTGATTTACAAAATGAGAAAGGCGACTTTTCAGGAGCAACGTCTAGTTTGTGTGAGGCATAAATTCTCGTAGGAGTGCTAAAAGTACAGGTGTCCAGGCCCCGTCCTCAGAGAGCCTGATTTGTTGGGGCTGGAGGGGCTAGGCCAGCACAGTGGTTTACAGAGCATCTCAGCTCACTCCTAGGAGGCACCGGGGGCTGAGGGCCATGAGGAGGAAGGGATCTACCCGCATTCAGTCCCCACCTCCCAGGGGCAGGCTCTTGGGCCAGCCCAGCAAGGGACAGGACAATAGGACATAGGCGAGGAGGGAGGCAGGGTCATCACCTTCCCAAGCCAATGATGAAACTCTAGAGGGAGTTAATTTGGGGGAGGGTCTCCCAGCCACATCTCAGCTGTGGCTGCTCAAGGGAATACCTGCAGAAGTGTCCCAGCAGCCCAGGTCCCGTCCCAGAACCATGGGTCCAAGTGGCCCAGGCATCTCTCTCTCTGAAAGCTCCCCAGGTGACTGGATGGGAACCAGAGTTGGAACTCATGGTAACTGCTGGCCCATTTTCCCTCCCCTCTTTCCCTACAGGAGCCTTCCCTGTGCCTCCTTCGTCCTAGGGAGCAGCCCCAGGCTCTGAAATACTAAATAATACAGATAATAAGAATAGACATAGTGTGCACCTACCATGGCGGAAGACTCTTACATCACCTTCTTACTGAATCCTGACAACAAGCAGGGCGAGGCGGTTATCACCACTCCCTAGCTGAGGAGACCATCTCAGAGAGGTTAAGTCACACAGCCAAGATTGCACAGCATTATGGACCCTCTCTGACCTGAAAGCCCACTTTCTACCGCAGAAGACTCATGCTCCAGGGCAATTTGGAGACTCCTCCCCCCCAAACCCACCACCTCAAGACAGGGAGAACTCACCTGCCCCAGGTGAGAAGATTCAAATCATGCTAAGAACAGCAATGACCATGTCTGGCCTCAACCTGTGCCCTGTGTTTTGACTCATTTACTACCTCTGCCATCTGCGTGAGGCAGGCACCAGCCCGTACCAGCTGGGTTTTGAGCGCACAGAGGGGACTCACTTGCCTCAAGTCACCCGAGTGTACAATAAGTTGAAACTCACAGCCAGGTCGGCGCCCAGCCATCACGGGGGCCCTTCCAGCTCCCCTCACTGACACCGAAATCAGCAACTGGGGCTTCATCAGCCACATGCTGGTCCTGCCTGGAGCTGGAAGGAGGGCTGAGCAGCCTCCCCTGCTCTTCCTCACAGTAGAAGAGGATCCCTCCAGCTCCTACCCAGTTGCCAGATCCAGGCAACCCTGCAGGCTCCCCTCCTGACCCACAGAAAATGTGGCTTCCCTCCCCAGGTACGGTATCCCCCACCCCACCGCCACCCCTGCTCCTGCCTGCTGTTGGAACCAGCCTCACTCCCTGTGCATCTCCGATTCTGCACCTACAGAATGGGACCGTAATATACATCTTGTGGGGTTCCTGGGACGATTAAGTGGGCTCACGTCCTGCTCTGTGGTCTGGCCCCTGCCACTGCTGGCTCCGGAACCCGGAGCCTGGGACATGCATGAGTAGGCAGTGGCAGCAAAGACCACTTGCCCCTCCTGTTCCTTGTATAGTTTGGGTGGAGTCCCTGGTGACTGAAGCCCAGTGACCCCAGCCCCTCTGAGGTCCGTCTGGTCACTTGGCTCTCGGTTCCCAAACAGGGTAGTCTGCGGGGTGGGAGGCCCAAGCTGGGCCTGGCTCTGTACCTGTTCCCAGCTTTCCCAAACCATAGTCCCAAGTCCTAATTAAGGAGCTGGGGCAGCTTGAGGAGCTGTTTCCATGGCAACCAGATGGTCATCCCTACCATCTGGTAGATGGTACCGGGACCCCAGGGGAGGTGTCACCTGAGCCCCTGATCCAGTAGAAGCAAGCATCCAAAAGCATGCCAGGGCTGGGGTGACCGGATAAGGGTGAAACTTGGCCTCCTCTCTTGATCCCGTTCCCTTAGTCCCTTCTTCTGGACAGCTATGGTGGGGTGCCTGGCTCCTGACCCCCACCTTCTGATGGCCTGGGGGCTGCTGTCTTCCTCATCACTATGAATGACAATGACCCAGCTCTGGTCTAGGGCTGGGCAATGAGACCTCACCTGCCCATCTCTGAGCATCTGCTGAGCCCTGAGCCCACAAGTGGGCCCTGGGGCCTACGCTCCCTTCCTCTGTCTGAGGCTGTCAGTTCCTCCCTGGGGGCAGTGCAGCAGCCAAGCTGACTGGGAGTGGGCTGTTCCTGTCTGGAACCCAACCACTAGGAAGCTGTAAACAATTAAAAGGATGGGCAGGGAGGCAGCATAGGCTGTGGCATGGCCCATCCAGAGGACAGTATGGCAGGGCCCACCTCCCAGAGGACAGAGGAGGGCCAGGTTCATGGGGGCCTATGGTGGGCCTGGTGGGTGAGGCCCAAGGGAGACCAGATCTGGAACAGGGAGAATCTGATGCCCTAATCTGGATCCGAGAGAGATGCATATCCTAGGGCCCACTCAGTCCTGCTGACTGGGAATCTGCATTTTTAAAAAAGTTTTATGTATCCAAGTCATCTCTACCCTCAGCGTGGGGCTCGAACTCATGATCCCAAGATCTGGAGCTGCAGGCTCTTCCAGCTGAAACAGCCAGGCGCCCCATGGGAATCTACATTTTAACGACCTCCCAGTGATTTGTGTGCTTATTACAATTTGAAAAGTGCTGGCTAGAAAGGGGCAGTGGGGGTGATGGTTGGGGCTGGCTGGAACCCTAAACGGCAGAAGGGGAGGGCCTAGGGCGCTGGGGCCCCAAGGAGCGTGGCAGCTGCAGTGCCAGGGTCTGAGCAAGGGAACCTGGACTGGCAAGGGCTTGAGAGCCCACAAACTTGCTTCCCTCTCTCTACAGGAGGGATTGGGGAGGGGACTTGGGTCAGGAAGTGGAAATGACTTGTCCAGTAAGCAGGCATCAGGTTCTCAAGCTCATGCCCTAACCCTCCTTGGGACTTCTGAGCTGGCAAACCTTTGACTACACCCTACAAACCCCCAGCTGCCCCATCACAATGTCTCCACCTTGGGGCCCTGGCCCTCCTTGGGCTCTTTGGCCAGCACAGGTGAGGCAAACGGCTGGGACTCATGGCTGCCACCAGAGGGTGCAATGCGAAGCCTCAACCTCTGCTTTGGTGAAAACACCCCAGAACTGTAGGGCTGGGAGACTGGGGGTGGGGGAGTGGGGTGTGCACAGAAGACGCTCAGCACAGTGGTTCCCCACTCTCCCCACCCCCGCCAGGAATCAGGACCTGGGGGGTTCCTACTCTCCTGTTATTTTTGGGCCCCGCTGGACCCCAGCAACGGGAGTTGAGGGAGGTCCCTGGAGGGAGCTCTGAGACCCGCTCACTGGGAGCTCCACCTCTGATCTCCACTCAGGGGGAAACCACTCCGAGAGAGGGGACACACTCAGCCCCAAGCCTTTCCTCCCACGTTCATAAAAATACCTTCTACGAATCGGTTTACTTGGATCCCCAACTCAAAGACCCAGAGAGAAACTGGAGGAAGTTGGGCATTCTTCTTCTCACTTAACAAATGAGGAAACTGAGGCACAGAGAGCCTGTTCTGGGGGAAAGGCTGAGAAAAGAACCCAAGCCTTGCTTGCTCAGTCACCACGCTGGTTCCCTTTCCTGAGCAGGCAACTCGCGTGCTGTCACCAATTTTCACACACGCCCCTCCCCGGCCCCGGCCTCCCAGCCCAGCTCCTGCCTGGTGCCCCGGCATCCTGCCCTTCTCACCATGAGCATCTCACTGGTGAGGGAGTTGACAAGATCCGAGACGGAGGAGCGTGGCTCGGTCCGGCGGTCAGACTCATCATGGGGTGTCTGGCCTGGCACTGGAGCTGTGTTCACTGCTTTCCCTCCTGCAGGTAACCTGGAGGCGGGGGGAATCTGAATGAGCACAGGTCGGCGGGTGGGCTGGGTTGGGCACCTTTGCCGGGGTGGCGGTGGCACCTCGTCTGAGACCCACGCAGCCACCATCTCCTTCCTGCAGGCCAGCGGGAGCTATGCTCTCGTCCACAGGGAAGCCTGATTTTCCCCTAAACCAGTGCCCAGGGCCCATCTGCCTCACCTGAGCATGATGCGGCTAGACTGCCCCTGTGAGCGCCGTTCTGGTGGGTATTCCCACTGTTCCGGTTCCCCAGAAAATCCCCCACCATCCAGTCACTGCCTGAATGGTGGTCTCTGAGCATGGCCCCGTTCCCAGAGGCCCCCTGCCATCCCTGCTTGCTCCAACCTGGCAGGGGAGGCCCCCAAGGTGGCATGTCCAGGTCACCCCCTGCGTCATGACCCTCTGCAAACACACCCAGAGTGCTATCTCCCAGGGCCCCACCTGTGTTTGTTCAGGCTGAGAACACATGCCCTTCAGCCACGAGACAGACTAGGTGAGGTCAGGACCACTGTCCACACACTGGCCAGTGGAACTTTCTACAATGACAGCAGCGTTCTATTATCTGCTCTGTTCATATGTGGCTACTGAGCATTTGAAGTGGCCAGTGCGACTAAGAATAGAGTTTTTTAGTTTTGTTCAACCAAAACTAATTCAAACAGCCACCTGTTGGGTAGGGTGAACCTACACCCTCTTGCTCCCCAGTCCCCACCGGCCTCCTGCTCTGAGGACTATGTGTGGGAGAGATGGGGCACCACTGAGAAGCCCTGCATCTGCCATTCCATGCGAGGCCCTGCGTGCACCCCGACTCCATACTGCTCTTGGGAAGCTGGGCTCTGTGGCCCAGCAGCTGGGTGGTGAGCCCAGGCTCTGTCCAGCCGAGGCTCAGAAAGGGGGCACTAAAAACCTGCTCAGGGACCAGGCTGGAACATCTCATGAGAAGGAAAGGTGGGGCAGGCAGCAAGGAAAATATGGGAAGACTGGCAGCACGGGGCTCAGGACAAGCTACCATAGAACAGCTCTGAGAGTACCAGAGCCACAGACTCGGAGACACACACAGGCTGGACAACACCCTTGGTATGGACAGGCTGCTGCTGGCACACGGTTGACCACGACAAGCAGACAGACATGCACAGAATATGCCAGGCCCTGGAGGGGAGATACCAAGACCCAACAGCAAGGTGTGCACAGCATGCCCGTGCATGCGTGTGCACTGACGCACAGACACACACACACACACACACACACACACACACACGAGTGCACACAAGCCCGGCAGACACCCAAGGGACTGGGGAGAAAATGGCAACGAGGCAGGTCGACCAGAGCAGTGAAATGACACACACACAGCGATGCGCACACTTAGATCCTGGGAGGAAACATCCAGGGAGACTCAGTCATGCCGCCGTGTGCGTGTGAGTCAGGACAGACTGAGTCCGGCTGAGCAGCAAGCACTTCAGGGACACACGGCCTCAAAATTGGACACACACGCACCTGCCATAACTCGGCTCTGCCTTGACAGCGCAAGACACTCCGCCCCGCCTGGGGCCAGCAGGGGGTCCCCTCCCGGAGGCGAGGCCATGGCAACACACGCACGCACACGGGGACACACACGCGGACACGTGCTTACGCAGACAGGCACGGGGAGGAAGAGGACACTGAAATAGCTAGAGAGGTAAAGTCAGGTTAAAAATAGAGCGGGACAGGAGGAGAGCGCCAGATTGACTGCTGAAGGTATGAGAAAGTTGGTTATTTTGGCCACACCACAGCATCAGCACAGCTGTAAAGCAGCCTGGGAAGATGGTCAGCGCCACTGAAGCTACTGGAGGTCACAGGACAGAGAGGGACAGAGAGACAAGTGCACAGAGAGGCAGAGGGGGAGGCGAAGGAGCCTGTCGCTGGCCCAGGGACATCCCTGTGAGGAGCAGATGGGAAGAAGGAGAGGGGGAGAGAGGCCAAGAAAGGTTAGTCGGAGGCCAGTGAAGAAGGCTGCAGGGCGGACAAGGAGACGAGCGAGGCGGCCGAGAGGAGAGGCAGAGAGGAGGCAGGGAACACACACCAGGACAGAGGAAACATGGTGGCTTGGGGGTGAGGGGAGTAATGGGGGGCCAGGTCCCTGCCCTGCCCCGCGCCCCACTTGAGTGGGGGTGGGGCACGGTGAAAACCATTCGGATCCCGAGGAGCCACGGAAGGGATGGCAGAGAGCATGACATGGGGATGGAGGCAGCGCACGGTGGGTGAAGGCAGCAGGGCACGGGAGCCACGGTTGGTTCTGGCCTCCTTCCTTCCTCCCTCCCTCCCCACTGCAAATGCATTCGGGTCTTGGGGCCCACTGAGGCTCAGACACTGGGAGATCCGGGATGGGGGGCTTCCAGGCCACCAAGGATCCTGGGAGCAAGGCAGTGACCAACCTTCCCATCTCCATGATGCTTCTAGATGCACCCCCTCACTGATCTGGGAATTGGAATGGCTGCTCCTCCTTCTGGGGCCTTCCTGTCATCCAGGGATCTGCTGCTGACAGACCTCCCCAGGATAGCCAAGGCCCACCCACACCCCAGGCATCCAGCCAAGGGGTCAGCTGAATGGGAAGGAGGGGTTTGGGGTAAAGGGGCAGACTCTGGGTCTGGAGGCAGAAGCTCAGGCGAAGGGGACAGCTGACCCAAGCCTACCATTCCGAGGTCCAAAGAGCTAGGAGTTCAGAGGAGTGGAGCCCTAAGGTGCCAGATGCCCGGTGGATGGTGTCAGAGCCGCTTGGGGCTAGGGAGGGTGCCAGGAAGGAAGCGCTCAGTTCTGGACACCCTCACAGGGCCCAGTTGCCCAGGAAACACCCCAGAGGCCACGAGACAGAAGGGGTGGGCGTGGCCAGGTAGGAGTGGCAGGTGTCCACCCTGAAAGGAAAGCCAGGGGAGGGGAGGGGGCGGGGGGGGGCGGGGCGGGTGCAGGGCCCAAGGCCTCCACCTCCACCCACACCCACCCTTCCCAGGAAGGCAGGACAGCTGATGTAATGGTCAGAAGGGATGGGCGTGTTAGAGTACGGAGGGAGACCTACATGGCAGAGGTAAAAATAGGCTGTGGGTGGAAATGGAGCCAGCTAATGAACACATGGGTGACGTGAAATCTCGTTTCCAGCCTGTGTCTGCTCCTGCACACTTCACACCTTTCCCCGGCAAGGAGTCGGGTTCTCAGCAGACTCCCAGAGGCCTCCACCCCCTCCTGCCGCCTCTCCCCCGTGGCCCTGGCCCTCTCTCATGGCACTGTGGTCTGCCCGGGCCCAGTCCAGGACCTCCGCGGTGCCAGGTGGGCTGGAGGTGGCAGGCTCTGTTCCTCCTGCTTCCCAGGACATGGGCTCAGGGTTTGACACCATCTGTGCCACTGAGTGAAAGATCCCATCCCTCTCTTCCCTCCCGCCCTCTGGGGATTTCTGGCTGTGTCCATCATAGACATGCAACTGTGAACTTAGAATGGGAAGAAAATGAGAGAAGCCGCTGGCGGGACAGGCAGTCAGCTGTCTAACTCTTGGCCTACCCTTCGGTAATCCACAGGCCCCTAGTGGCAGCCTGGGACAGTCCCCTCCTGCCTTATGGGCCTCAGGGAATGTCAGCATCCCTGCCCAGTGCACAGGATCTGACAGGCCCCCCAGCCTGAGGGGTTCTTCCCTCATTAGAAGCATAGCATGCCCAAGCTGGAAGGGGTCACCCCCTTCAGTCCTTCGTACAACAGACAAGGAAGCAGAGGCTCAGAGAGGGGCAGAGACTCGCCCAAGTCTGCAGAGCGTGGCTCTGGCACAACCAGAGCTAGAAGGCCAGCATCCTGGCTGTCAGCCCACAGGCTCTCTTGTAGGCCTTTGGAGGAACCCTCCCTCTGTGACTACAGGTGTGTGGCTGACCCAGCCCAAGGCCAGGTGATGGGAGGCAGCCAAACCAGGTGCAGGATCACCCCACCTTTGCGATGCTGCCTGAGCTCCCAGCCCTCCGACCTTTCCCTGTCTCCTTCCCCACGAGTGCTCCTTGCCCTCCCTGAGACAGGCGGGAGATGCTTCCCTGAGTTCCTGGTGGCAAAGACTTGGCTAAATGCCCAGCCCTCTACTTGGCCTGTGCTGTGGCCATACAAGAGATTCCAGAGGACCTGCGTAGGGCTCCCAGTACCAAACAGGGATACTGTTTGGTACTAGGGAGCCTAACTGGCACTTGCTGGCTGCTCTCAGCCCCTTACCCTATCCCCTCCTCCTGGTACCTCAGGCTCAGAGCTTCCTTTTGGTTCTTTCTGGTCACCAGGCCTGTCCTATGCCCCAGACCCTCTCCACCAGGGCTCCTCCACAATCAGCCAAGCAGCCCAGCCACACCCACGCAGTACCCCAGCAGTGGGGTACGCTATTACCCCCCTGTGGGACCTCCAGGCAAGAGGGAGGTTGGGGTGGCAGGGATGAGGGAGAATAGGCTGGTGCCCCTTCCCTGCATCCCCCCGCCCACCAACCACCAGAGAAACTGGGATTTCAGGGTTGGGGGTGGGGCAGAGATGAAAGATGAGGGGCAGCAGTGGGCGGGGGGCGGGGGGGGGAGCCAAGCAGGGAGATGGGGCAGAAAGGCTGGCTTGCTCGGGCGAGGGCAAGCATGCCTGGGGAGCAGGCTTGATCCAGAATGGTCCCAGGACAGCCACGCTGGCCTCGGACCCATGGGACACCCCAGGGTGGCCTGTGTGAGGGCACCAGCCGGGGAGGGGGCTGTCCTCCCGCTCCAGGATCGCTGAGGGCACCACCGCCTCATCCAGCAGCTGGGCCAGGGCTGGTCAAGGCCAGTAGCCTCTCTGCTCCTCCATCTCTGCCGCTGCCGCTGCAGGCCTTTGCCTGTGCTCGTACCTCTTGTCCCCCTGAGCGTTCTGGTTCTGCTGGGTTCCTGGGTTTTGCAGGTCAGGGATATTGGCAAAGTCATCCTGTTCCGAAAGCCCTAAGACCAAGGATAGCACCACCATCCTGCCTTCCCTGCCCGAGGTGGGCAGCCCACCAGCCGGGAGGAAACGAGGAGGCCCCACGAGTGGGGTCGGGGAGGGGAAAGAGAGAGACAGAGACAGAGACAGAGACAAAGAGAGAGAAGAAAAAAGCGTAAGAAACTGGCCCTGCAGGAGAGAAACCACACTTTAGCACTGTCAACAGTTGTAGTAGAGCAGAGTCGGGCGGAGGCAGGAAGGGAGAGAGGGAATGAGGGAAGGTGTCCATGGCCTGAGACCAAAGCCTGCCTTGGGGCCAGAGAGCAAGATGCTCTGGAGGCATTCGGGGAAGGGGCTGGGCAGAGGCCCGCTGAAGTGGCATGTGCCCGGGATGCTGCCAAAGAAGACTTGGGGCAGGCCGGGGGAGGGGAGCATAGGCTCTGGGGCATGCAGACTTCCAAGGTGAACTCCTCTCCAGCTCAACAAAGACCAGAGGCTACTTGCTCTGGCCATCTGGGCCCCTGGGAGAAGAGGGAGGGCCTCCATTGCCATCGTGCTTTGGGATATGCAGGCAGGTTTGGGCTCCCAGGTGGGAGGTTCTTAGAAAGTTTGGAAATCCGACGGGCATTGCACCCTGTGCTTATGGAAGGCCCTCATAAAGACATCATCTCTGGGACATGGACAGCCAAATGGCCCCGACACCAGGAGGGGTCCCTGAACACACAGCCCCGTAGAGAACGGAAGTCCCTTCTGGCATATCAGGTGTGATGGCCATTGTGGGCCTTCTCTGGAGTTCCCAGGAATAACTACTGAGGCTTTTGGGTCCAGTTCAGCGGCCTTTCCTTGGAGAAGCAGTCCAGAAGTCACCAAAAAGCCAAGGTGGAGAGAGAGAAAGTGCAGGAAGCTGGCAAGGTCTGTAGGCATCCTGGTAGGACTCAAGGGAGCCTGTTTCTGCAGTGAGGGAGATCTGTTAGAGGCTGGAGCCATCCTGCTTTGAGGGAGGCTCGGTCCAGGCAGACAAGGAACTGGCAGCAGCCCGGGGCCAGAGGTCAAGGTATGATGTGATGTTTTCCATATGGGGCATTCTCAGAGAACCCCAGAACAATGGCGGGGTCACCCTGCATTTTCCAGGGACAAAAACGTGACCTGCTGCTCCTCAAATTCATCAGAATTCATGGGCATTTTCTGGGTATTTTGTGGAGCTCATCCGGTGCTGGATCTCTCATTCGAATAGAGCAAGAGCGGTATCTCGTTTGGGGGAGGCAGGAAAGCATGTCTCAGGAAGGGCCAAGGGAAGGATGGTGTAAGCTCAACAGACTGTTCCAGAGAGGTGGATCGTGGGTTGATCCACTGTCGAGGAAGGCAAGGTTTAGACAGGAAGAGGTGGCCGTGGTTATTTCCTAGAGAGGTTGTCAGAAAGGGAACTCAAACAGGTGAGAAGTGGCGCCTGGGGCAGGCGGGGAGCAGCAGGAAAAATGGGAGAAGGCAGTGGGGGCTGGGGCAGGGGAGGAAGCTAAGCGGTTGGGCTGCCTTCTGTGCCATGCATCTTGGTCCTGGGCACATTACTCCATGCTGACACTCTTGCTGGCATCTAACTTTTGGGAAACAAGTCCCCCTTCCCTCAGGACAAATCCTCATTTTCTTTGTTCTGCCCACCGAGGTACTGTTTCAGAGTTGGTAAAATTCCATTTGGCTGCTTGGGAGCAGGATGAGCTGGTAGAAGGAGAACCCAACGAAAACAACATGTTTTTCCCTGGTTAATGCATTTTTCAGATACTCCTTTTGCTCTCCTTAAAAACAAAACGGAAAAAAAAAAAAAGGCTCCTCTGCATAAATTCCCAATTTGTCATTCTTGCCTGCAATACAAGCTGCAAGGGTGAGAATGAGAGGCAAGAGGAGAGTCTGTGGTATTGTGTGTGTGTGTGGGGGGGTCATACCCATCAAGCAAGAGGAGGTGGGGTCCAGGAGGCCTCACAAGCCCTTCCACCCTGGCTCCCTACCTGGACCAGCAGCATTTGGGACAGGAGAAGGGCCTCAGAAGCACACCAGCTAAACTGTAAGGCGGGGGTCAGAGGTGGGCAAAGTACAGCTGGTGGCCTGTCTTTCTACAGCCCGCAAGCTAAGAATGGCTTGTGCATGTTTAAAGTGTTGCTTTAAAAAAATGTGATCGAGACCACGTGCCCCATAAAGCCTAAAATATTTATAATCTGGCCCTTTACAGAAAAATAACTTGCCGACCCCTGCCGTGAGGAATGACAAGTGGAGGAGGTGGGGGGTTGTGTGATCTCTAGTGATGGCCAGCAAATGAGAGGCCCATAAAGCCATGGTGGGTGCAGAAGTGCAGACAAAGGATGCTGGCACATGAGTGCCGCTCATCAAATCCCAGTCGACCAGTGGTGCAGCAGGCAGGGAAGAGTTGGTAAACAGAGGCTTTCCTGCATCTGGCTCCCTTCTTCCGGGTGCCTGGGGACAGCCCCCTGCCCTAGTCTGATGGTTCCTAGAACAGGAAGCAGGGTGATAGCTGTGCAAAGAGCAGCCTGAGGGCAGGAGGAGCAGAGGGGTGTGGGGGCCCTCTGGCTCCCTGTTCTGTTCAAGCCACAAAAGAACCAATTCCCTGGACTCTCCTAATCCACACCTGTGCCGCCGTATCTGTCCCAAAACAAACTACCACCAGGAGGCTCTGCTGGGCATCTTGTTTCGTGAAGACACCAGCTGGATTCCCAAGGGTCTTTGGGTGGGGGAGAGCCCCTGCAGATGTGCTGCCTGGATGTGCCAAGTAGAGTCGGGGCAGCAGGTGCTGCCAGGCCAGGGCCACAGGCCATTTGCATGGGTGTGGGAAGCCGGCATGGCTAGGCCTCTTCTGTTGGGGTGCCTCTGCCAGGGGCAGGCCTCCCATCTGCCCTGGAAGCCTCGGCAGGGGTCTCAGCTGGAGAGGTAGGATGCATGGAGGGACCTGCTTGCTTTCAGAATCCACACATCTTGCCAGTGAGGTGGGCCTTGATACTGGCCTTCCCCTTCCTTATATTAGGCCAGAGGCGGCAAGTGGTATGAGGGAGGTCCAGGTCTGCCTGGGCTCTGAGAGTGAATGCAGATGCCTGGAGTGATGCCAGAGAGAGGGTGCTCTGGGCAGGGCCCCTACCTGTGTGAGGGGGACAGGGGCGGGACAGCATGTGACCTCGGGGAATGAGGAAGGGCTACAGTTAGATACCCTCAGTGATATGTGGTTACTTCTCAGACCTGTGCCCTTGAAAGAAGGCTCTGATTTAGAAAGAATGTTTTCTAATGCTTTGAGGGGAACATCTGAGGTTTATCCTTAGGGGATGGGTCATTCTGAGAGCTGGATGACAGGTGGCTACAGAAGGTCACAGAGGCAGAGGACAGAGCTGATGGCAGGAACCGGGGAAGTGAGAGGGAGGAAGGAAGTCCGGGAAGGTGAGCAGAGTCGGGTTACAGGGAAGAGGTATTTGGAGGGTTAGAGGCAGGGCCAGGAGCCCAGGTTTGGGAGGAGGGGAGCAGCCTGGGACTAGCAGCAAAAGGAGGCAGACCTGGTGGCCTCAGCAGCATTGTCCAGTGACTGTACTGACTTTTAGCAGGGGGATGTGGGGGTGTGTGGGGCTTCTCCAGGCCCCAGGAGGCACCGAAGAAGGGGAGCTGGGGTCCTCAGAGGGGTGGCTCAGATCCTTCCATGGGGGGGGGGGGCTTCAGGCAAGAGCCTCGAGCCACAGGAGGCTGGGGAGGGGTCGGCCAAGTCTGCTCAGCATCCTGCCCCAGGAGATGGAGGCCAGGAGTTGTGCAGGGCCAGCCGCTCCCAAGGAGATGAGAGGAGGGAGGTTGGGTTGGGAGGAGGGGGCTGGCCCGCTCAAGGGGGGGACTTACAGGAAGGATTTCATGTCCAAGCCTCGGTTTCGAATCTGCCCCACCACGTGGTCCCAGCTGCCTGGGTTGGAGCGGCTGCGGCCACCGGCCGCCCGGTACTTGGAGCCGGCTGAGGCGCCCTGCCGAGCCTGGACTCGGCCGGAGGCCCGGGGGTTGGGGCCCGGCGCCGAGGCCATGTGGGCCTGCAGCTGGCCCAGGCTCTGGCTGGTGGTGGGCTGGCTGGGCTGCCGGCCCCGCTGGTGCTGGCTCAGCGGCTGCTGCAGGCTCTGCTGCCGCATCAGAGTGCGGGGTCGCTGGCATTTCGGTTCTCCCGCGGAGCTGGGGATAGACTCAAGGGTAGTGGCCGTGGACAGGGTGGAGTCCTCGAAACTTGGGGCAGGTGAAGGAGAGGAGAGAAAGGAGAAGCAGGTGAAGGGATCACAGTGGAGGAGAAAGAAGCCAAGGGTCAGGACTAGGAGGCCCCAGTGCAGGGCGCGCTCTGCTGGACCTCGCTGGGCCTCCATTCCCGATGTCGTTGCTGCTGCTGTAGCTGCCACCACCGTCCCCTGCACCCGCCTGAGGCCCCCGGGTCAGCCCTGCCCGGCCCACCCTCTGGCCTTGGCTCGGCTGGCGCCCGAACGCCTCCTGTCTGAGCAGCTGAGGGAGCTGTGGAGACTGCGTGGTGAAGGCGTCCCCGGGGCCCTGGGCCTGGTGTGCCGAATGGCAGCGGGGAGAGGGAGATGGTGCCACTCCCTCCCCCGGTCTCGCTGGGGGATCCCAGGAAAGTCTGCCTCTGTGATCTAAGGACAATCGGCCTTTGGAGACACAAAGAAATCCAGGCCAGCGCAGAACTGGCCTAATAACGTGTGGCAAGTCAGGGAAAGCCAGCAATTCTTATGCTGGGGTCACGGAGGCTGGGGATGACGGTCTGAGGACACCCTCTGCCCTCAGACCTCTGCCTCGTGGCCAGGGCTGCCTCAGGACTCAGGCTTTGGCACCCATCTCTGCCCTCCTGCCTGGGTTCCTTGTTTCTGAGTTTCTGTGTCCCTTCCTGATATCTTGGGAATGACTCTCAGTCAAAGGAGGGACCCGGGGAAGAAGCAGATGAGGTGGGAGCCCCAGGAACCAAATGTCTGGCCCCTTCGCCCCAATTCTGATGGAAAACAGGGTGACTATGCATTTGCAAGAGGGCACCCGCCTAACAGGCCCATTGGCATCCCTGAAAAATGCTGATAAGGGGCTGGGACAGGCAGGAAACCGGACATGGCTGATTAGAGGCGGTAGGAGGTCAGAGTGATCCGGGGTTCAAGCCCCAGCTCTACTGCTTCCAAGCTGTGGCATGTTTTGGTGACTCAGTTTCTTCATCTGAGTGTCTTCATAAAATCTGGATGAAAAATCATCTCTGGGCTGCCTGTGTCAGGGCTGCCATGTGGACCAGACCTAAGGAGGTCAGGCCCAGGGACACTGTCAGGGCTGCCATAAGGACCTGATGAAGTCGGGCTAGAGCTCCCCTGCCAGTGGTATCTGCAAACTTCTCAGGAGACGGAGGTAGGAGGAGTCAGAGACCCCTGGCCCGCCCTCTTCCCAGGCAACCTGCCTGCTTTGCTCCCTGGCCAGAGATTTCAGCAAATCCCAAAGGCAGGGCCAGAGCCTCAGACATCCCAACCTCCTCCTCTGTCCCCTCCCTCCATCTCCCAACCCAGTGGTTGAGGGCAGGGGTTGGCACACTATGGTCTGTGGGCCACATCTGGCCTACCACCTGTCTTTGTAAATAAAACTTTATTGGAACACACTGTCATTCATTTATATCCTGTCTATGGCTGTGACATGCTTGAGTGGCCATCAAAGAGACTCTGGAGCTTGCAAAACCTAAATATTTCCTATCTGGTCCTCTGCAGGGAAAGCTTGCCAACTCCTAGTCTAGGACCACACGGTGGCCATGTACCTCCCACCGGGGCTGCCTGAGGGAGGGGCCCCAGGGCCCTTGGAGCTGCTTTCACCACTGCAACCAGACCTCAGCTTTGCTCCTCCCGAGCCTACCCTGGGAACCAAAGGACATCAGTTAGACTGCCCCTGTGGGCTAGAGAGAGAAAGAGAAAAAGAGTGAGAGCAAAAGAGTGAAAGTCAGAGAATAGTAAAGAGAGAATGAGAGAGAGGGGAGAGAGAGAGAGAGAGACAGAGGCAAAACATGGCTTTAGCTGGGAGCTGGGGGGTCTGGAGGGGGCAGCAGCCTTGCCTAGCTCAGGCCTGGAGCCGGGGCTACCACCAGAGAGAGGTACAGGCCTGGCTGGCCAGGTAGGCTCACAGCTCCCTGGGGGCAGGCCAAGGCAGGGGAGGACGACACTTGGACGGCCTCCTCCTCCTCTTTGCTGACCTCATTTTGGTTTCCTATCACATCCAAAATTAGTCCAATTTACAACCTCTCAGTCACAGGAAACTAAAATTGGTGCCTCTAGGCCTGGAGCCAGCGGATGGCATGAAGGCTTCAGCCAGCCTGGAGTCTGTGGCCAGAGCAGCCTGGGGAGGGAAGTGTGCTGGGCCTGGCTCTCCAAGGGGGTGTGGGGCTTCCTTCCCTGACCTTACTGAGTCTCTGAAGCTGTTGTCGGGGGAGAAATCGGCCTGTGTGCCCTCAGGCCAACAAGCAGATAAGGTCTCCACACAGTGACCCTCAGTGGTCCCAAAGGCAGGAATCCTAGGCCTTCTGAAGAGAACTGGGGGCAAGAGTGGGGGGTGGAGGCACTGAATGGAGGCAACAAGGTGGCCCCCAGCTAAGGAGGGCTCGGGCCTTCTAAGTGAGAAGTTGCTCCCTTAGCTGAGAATGAAGCTGTTCTGATTGTTGCAAGTGGAGCCTGCGTCCCAATGGGTGAGAACGGTAGGAGTTCAAAGGATTTAGAGAGCCTGGGAGGGCTCAGCTGTGGGGAAATGGAAGTTTCTAAAAGCCAAGATGAGAATGAGGCTGCCCCATGGTAGGGGAGGAGAGAACATATTTTCTGCTGTGAACAGGGGCCAGCCCTATGTACATGGCCCAAGAGATGGACCATCTCGTTTGGCAAAACTCAGAGAGCTACTAAAAAGGAAACAGCTCTTCCATCCGATGTCCAGACCACCCCTGCCAAAAGAGAGAAGCTAGCTGCTGGGGAGGGGAGGGTGCTCAACAACCCAACCGCCAAGAACACACCACCCAACAGCTGCCAGCAGGACAGCTCGCTGCCCAAGACTGGGACAGCCAGTGGGGATGGCTGAGATGAGGATGGACCAATGAGGGTGGCCCAGATGCTCATGGTGGGCTTACAGGACAGATGGTGAGGGGGGCGGGGGCGGGGGAGGGTACAAGCAAGAGTGGGACAAGCCAATGGAGGCAACCTGATGGTCAAAATGGAATGGCTCAGCCTCTGGGTCTGGGGCCATTTGCTGGCTGTAAGAGGGAGGCTCAGTGGCGGATGGGTGGCATCAAACAGAGGCCAACTCCCCAGGGACGGGATGGTCCAATGGCTGAAAACCATGGGTAGTCCACAGAGGGATGACCTGGCGGCTGGGATAGGGAGTCCCGCCAATCAAAGAGAATGGGATGACCTGAGGACTGAAATGAAGCTGCCTGGGGGGTGGGGTGGGGGTGCAGAAAATGAAATGACTTGGTCACCGGCAAGGAAAGGGACGGATGGGGAGGATGGGGACAGCAGCCGGGAGGCTGAGATGTGACATCGTATGGCTGTTAGTTGTGCCCGATGGCAGGGATGATGTGCATCTCATGAAGCGATGGAATGAGCCAGGGGCCAAGGACGGCACCTCTGGGGGGGCAGCAGCGGGGCATGCTGGGGGATCCCCGCTGTCCCCCCGCCCCCTGCGGGCGGTCCGGCCTGAGCTTGGGCTCTGGTGGCCACAGAGCCATGACTCACTTGGACAAGTTGAGCTTCCCTGCGGCCAGGTGGCTCTGTACCGTCCGCCAGCGGCCTCTCCCCGCCTTGCCACTGCTGCCCGGCTCGCTGGGGGCAGCCCCACCGCCGCTTCTCAAGGCGTCCTCTCCGGGTGGCGGCACCGGCGCTGGCTTCTCCCCCGGCCGGCCTTCCCGCTCCACCGCCAGCCCCGCCGCAGCGGCCACCTGGGCGCCCGACAGGAGGGTGCCACTGAGGCACGCGGGAGGCAGCCGGCCAGAGGGGCGCCGGGGGTGGCGGTGGGGGGAGAGGGTGGGCCACACGTGGGGGTGGAGGGGCGAGGGAGAGAAACAATGACAGATAAAAGAAAGAAAGAGACAGAGAGAGAGGAGGAGAGAGACAGACGGACAAGAGACAGACAGAGAGAGAGAGAGAGACATCAGCGCTGCGAGTGGGTTACAGCAGAGCCTGCGGAGAGGAGGGGCCGGGCGGGCTGGGGTCAGAGAACAACGCACCACGACAACGGAGGGGCGGCCCCTCCCCACCGCCTGGGGCAGGGGCAGCGGGGGTGGGGGGAGGGCAGCCACCTCCAACTCTATCCCACAGGACAACGAAGGGTTAACGACGGAGGAAGAGCGGGCTGTCCAGGCCAGGAGGCCCCAAGGCAGGGAGAAAGAGAAAGCCGTGTTAGTCAGAGTTCATCACCACCACCACCGTCACCGCCATCACCGCCACCGCCACCACGACCACGACCACCGACCACCGACCACCACCACCGACCACCACCACCGAGCAGCCAGGGCAGCAGCACACAGCAGGGAGGAGGAAGCGAGCCACACCGAGAGGGGGGACCAACGGGCAACCCCATCCTGACTGCACAGAAGGGGGTGGGGGACCGCGGGGGGCCAGGGGGGAGCCAGGTGTGGCTGCGGAGGGGCTCTCCTGCTCAGCTGGCCCTGGCGGGGAGGGGACAGTGGAGACGGGTGGGCAGGTGAGGGGAGGCAGGAGGGGTTGCTCGTCTCCATGGCCAGCCTGCCCATGGGTGCACGGGTGGGGAGGTGGGGGACGGGGGATGGGAGCCGGAGGGTCAGTGAGGGCCAGGGGGGGAAGGGGGGCGTGCGCGGGTACTCGGATACTCAGTACATATGATCAAACCAGGTAAAGTCACTCACTTGAGGGACAGTCGTGGGTCGCCATAAGGGGCGTAGGGTGAAATGTTTAGAATAAACTCCTTGGGAGGATAGGAGCTCCATTTCTGCTGCACTGTGCTCTCATTGTTATTCCAAAAGTCTCTGTCTAGATCGCTGGAGGGGCAGAGAGAGGGGAGAAAACAGGGAGATACAAGAAGAAACAAGAACCGCAAGTCCTGCGGGGGTAGAGGGGACTGGGGGGGGCAGAAGAGACGGCCCCCACCCCCCCGGGGCAGCACACACAGAGAGCGGAGAGGGCCAGGGTCTGCTCCTGCAGGAGGAAGAGAGGAGGCAGCTGTGCCACGCACACACGCACACACGCACGCCCGCTCACACACGCGTGTCTGCACACGCTCACACACTTGAGGGCCGGGAGAAGCGACGCAGAAAGGAGGCGAGTTGCAGGTGGGCACACTGGAGCCTCACACCCGGGAAGCTGGTGGGAGAGAGAAAGATGGTGAGAGGCGAGGAGAGGGCAGGGGCTACAGGCCTAGGGTAGGATGGTGCAGGGAGCGGGAGAAGGAGAGGGTGCTGGTTTCTGGCTGGAGAGAGCTGAAAGGTAGATCAGACCCTGCTGTCAACTTGCTGGGCACATCCCCCCTCCTGGCCTCAGTCTCCCTGCTTGCCAAACCAGAACATTGGCTGCATCTGCTGGGGTGCCAGCTCTCCTACAATCGAGACCCAAGGTTCTCCCCTCTTCCATGCACCTCCACTGAGCCGCTCCTGGGGCTCAGCTCCCTGCCCATCTTTCTCCTCCTTCCATTGGCCCGAGGTCTTCCAGCCTCCTCTGCTCTCTCCCCTCCTAGGACACAGGCTTTGCATGAGCTCAGTGGGATCTCAGCTGAGCTGAAGACATTCTCCACTCATCGCAGATGTGGTGGTTGGGTCGTCCCCCAGAAAAGAGAAGCATCTCCAGGCCTCTGATCTTGCTGAGGATGTGACAGGTCACCCAGAGCCCAGCAGGTCCAGTGTTTTGGGCCCGTGTGATGGTAGCCTGTCTTTCTCTGTGGGGGCTGATAGGCAGACTCAGCCTCAGGTCCTCGACACGTACCTGAACTGCCAGCCAGGGCAGCCTCTCCCTGTGCCCTTGATCCTTTCCAAGGTGGAGCTGCTGGGTCTGGAAGGGACCCTCTGACCCAGTCTTCTCACCCCCTCCTGCCCTGAGACAAGTCATATGAATGCAGCAGATGTGCTGGCAGCACAGGGAATGTGGGGACTTACACTGGGGGTTGGCTGCAGAAGGCACAGCCTGGAAATCCCAGAAACCAAAGGCAAGGGGCTCCATCAACTTGTCAGGCTCCTGGGGCCCTGAGGGGCAGGCCTGGGAGCACAGGGAGAGGAAAGGCAGAAGAAACAGGCCACAGGAACATTCCAGAAGGGAGCCATGCCTGAGCCCTCAGAAATGCATCTAGGGGAAGGAACTGGGGGTAGGGGAGTTGGGGGCAGGGCTTGCACTGAGGCTGTGCCAACTACTCAAGGTCAAGGCAAGGGCCCTGTGGAGGGGGGAGGCCACTGGGAAGGAAGGCACATCTCCTGAAGATGGAGCAAACATGTTCTTGGGAAACCTGCTTCTCTCCCCACCCCCTTACCATACCTTGACCTTGACCTTGACCTTGGTTCTTAGCCTCAGACTTGGGAACAAGGCAGAGAAGCTGAGCAGCCACTTCAGGCCCAGAGGAGGTGGTGGTCCTGGTCCAAGGGGGTGAGGACAGTGCCTGCCTTTCCAGAGTGCACCTCAGAAATGTCTCACAGGGACTCCGTACACAGGGTTCAAAGCCAAAGTCCTGGGCCAGTTTGTGAGTGGCACAGTGGAGGCTGAGGTGGGAGAGGCAGGACAGGCCTTCAGCCCTGGGAGGCCTGTCCCTGGGGATGCTGCCTCAACAGAAGACCCTTTTCCTGCCAGAGACATCCTTTTACATCCTCCAGTGTAACAGAGGGATGGAATAGTTGGAAGCCTCCCTCCCCCTGCCCTCTCCAGATCTCCAAAATCAAGGATCATCCGATCCTAGATCCTAGAGAGAAAGATCCATCAAGGTCATTTCTGCCAGGCTGGGATGCTGACTGTTGCGGTACTGGAAAAGATGATCTTTAATTTTAAAAGCTTGGGAAACACAGGTCCCTTTACTGTAGGACTTCTCAGAGCCTTTACTATGTCACTGAATACTGGTATCTCCAAGAGGGAGATAGTGTGCAGTTTTCCCCAAACTTATTTGGTCATGAGACCCATGAAACCACAGTGATTCATGGCATAACTATGAATCATTTATGGAGTGCTTTGAGGAACACAGTTTGGGAAATACTGCTAAAGAATGCAACTTCCCAGAATCCTTGACAAAAGATCCCTTCAGGCATGCCTGGGTGGATGAGCAGTTGAGCGCCTGCCTTCGGCTCAGGGCATGATCCCGGTGTCCTGGGATCGAGTCCTGCATCGGGCTCCCTGCGTGGAGCCTGCTTCTCCCTCTGCCTCTGTCTCTGCCTCTCTCTCTTTCTCTCTCTGTGTGTCTCTCATGAATAAATAAAATCTTTTTTTTTTTTTTTTTTTTTTAGAAAAAAGATCCCTTCGGAGGAGGTCCTAAGTCTATGAAGAGATTGTGCAGGGTAAGCCCTGCCTCCTGCCACCATACTGGCCCTGGGCCCTGGTTAAGAGGTTAAGGCCTAGGAACCCAGGGCATGGAGACTGGAATGGTGGCTTCCTTCCCGTAAGGCGGGGGTTCTGACAGCTCAGCGGGGTGGGAGCGGGCAGCAGCCCAGGGCTATAGAGAAGAGGAGATGGCCACTGTCTTAAAGCATCCGTGGGTGCTGTCCCAGCCTGCCCACTCTGCTGCCTGCCTTCCCCCTTGCCGGGCATCCCATCTCCTCTCACGGGCCCTTTCCACAACTATCCAGAACGCGTACATCCCAGGTTATGGCCACCGGCAGAGACAGGTTCCCTGGCCCAACAGCAAACTGGGTTAGAGGGGCCTGGTCTGGAGGTGGGATAGGTGCTGGGCTGGCCCCTCGTGGTCCTTCCCTGCCTTCAGAAAGCCTGGGGCCTGGGCTCTGCAGCAGCCCCAGAGACCTGCCAGTTCTCAGCTTTGAAGACTGGAGAGTGTGCAGCTGAACCCAGCTTCAAAGGCTCCCTGAGGCCTCCTCCCAAGCCTCCTCCTGCCCGCAACCTCAGCAGGCCCACCTCTACACTTGCCCGCCACCCCCTTCCAGACACACACTGGAAGCTTCTGTGAAGGCCCCAAGCAGGGTCAGAGCAAGAGATAAAAACAGAGGAGGAGCAGGGAAGGAGCCCTCATGAGCCGGGGAGAGGGAGAAGGGAGAGCATGGATAAGAAGGGGAAACAGGACTAGGCTGTGGGAAGGGGGCAGAAGGGAAGGCGTGGGGCACGGATGGTGTGAGCCTTGAGTCACAGGAAGGAGTGGGGGTTAGGGTGGGGCACGGAAGGCTGGGGCGGCTCTCCTTCAGGCAAAGCCCCTTGCTGGCTGGCTCAGCCCTGGCCAGGCTACGATGGAGGGGCACCCAGCCCTATATCAGCCTGACAGCCTCCCAGCGAAGGCCTGGGTTCAGCAGAGAGGAGCCCTCCAGAGAGAACCCTCACTCCCAGAGCTTCCAGCCAGGTGGGGTGGTAGGTGAGGGGGGAAGGGGCTGCCCTTGGTGGTCCCGGCGACCCTCTGCTAACTGGGCTGGCCATGGTGGTCTGTGGTAGGCAAACGTGTCTCCTTGAGGAGGGATCTCAGAGCACAAGTAGGGAGCCTGGCTGAGTCAGAGGCAGCAAGACAGGCCACAGGGACCAGGAGTGACAGGAGGGAAGAGTCCCCATTGTCAGCTTTCCAAGTGGCCCAGAACTGAGGTCTACTCCCCTTCCAAGTCACCCTCAGGCCATTGGTGAGGTCTGAAATAAGAGCCTGAGCCCCACCGGGAGAGGAGACCCCAGCCCAGGGGCTGGGGGAGGAGCCTGGATCCGCAGGACAGCTGGGATGGGGTGATGTGAGATATGAGGGTAGATGGAGGGACAAGCGAGCAGGGTTGGGGGAGGAGGGAGACAGTGCTGGAAGTGACAGCTGCCAGAAAGTGGAGCTCGAGTCCTTGTAACATTGTGAGGCTCTGGGGGGCGGGGGTGGGGTGGGGTGAGTGGGCATGGGCACAAAAGGTGGAGCCCCGGAGCCACCCTGAGGTACCACAAGTGTGGGGGAGGGGGCAGGGAGAGACAATGGCCCCAAGGTGTGAGGGGAGACCAAATGTGTGTGTGGCCAGTGGGAGGAGGGGGAAGCTCATCCCACTTGGGCTGCCTGCGTGCTCCCACCCCAAACTTGAAGCCTGGCACCTACTTGATGGCCTTCTTCTCACTGCGCCCACGCCCTGAGTCTGGCGTGCCCACGGTCTCCAAGGAGTTCTTGTAGCGTTTGCCCTGTGGAGATAGCACAAGGGTCACTCCTGGGAGAGAGCACCGCACCCTCCCTACCTCCCCAGAACAGGTCTAGGTAGGGGAGGAGGCTGGGGCCCAGCCTTGGCAGCAAGGTCTGGGGCCAATGTATAAAGGTACCAACTCCACGGCGACCTGTTCCCTGCTTGGTAGCTCCTTGGCCCCATAAGGCTCGAGGACCTACTCCACCCCTTGACTGGCACCCCATCCCTGACCCCCAGGGATGGGGGCCCCTCCTGTCTGCCTGTCTCCCGGAGCTCTGGCCTGGCTCCCAGAACTACATCTCCCTCTGCCATCGACAGACGGCTCTCAGGCGCCTGGCCACATCACACTGGCCACGTCACCACCCCCAGATGGTGGGGGTGGCATCCTGTAGGGCAAGGTTGGCAGTGGCCAGTGACATCAATGGCAGGGGCAGAGAGAGGGCCCCATGCCCAGTCCTGTCCAGGACCATGTCCAGCACTGTTTGGGGGCTCCCTAGGGTCCTCCTGCCTCGGGCACTAAGGCAGGGCAGGGCTGAGCACTCTCCTTGACAGGATGGCAGCCTTAGGAAGAGAGGCTACCTGCAGGCTCTGAAGCTGGGGCAGCCTGGCCAGCACCCCCAGAGTTCCTCACACCAGCATGAGTAGGGGGAAAGGGCATGCAGGATGGGCAGGTGCTCTAGGTCCCCTGGCTACAGAAAAGGCCGGGGCTGCGGTGGGGCCTGGGCCTGCTGCTGGAAAGGTGAGCACCATTCACCTTCTCAGTTTGGGTTTCTAAATTTAGCTCATGCAGAGCCTGGCACCATTAACATTCCTGGCTGCCACCAAGCGTCCTCACGCACACCCATGGGCCATGGGCCTGAGCCAGGCCCAGGGCTGATGCAGGCAGTGGGGTGGTGGCAGCGCGCATGAGCGTGCACACACACTCACACACACACTGACACGTGCACACATGTTTCCCCACCATCCTGTCACCAACACCACAGCCACGACAGATTAGCCCACCCTCCCTAAAGCAAAATAAAAGCCACACCGTGGCCCTATGTTCCCCAACATTCCTGTCAACTGCAGCCCCTTCCAGGGCATGGGAGGCAGCCACTGAGGGAGACGGGCAGAGGTCGCGGGATCCCTGGGATGGTGTAGGCAGAGGGGGTAGGGTCCTCACTCCACCTCCAGCACCCCCAGGTCTCAGGGGTGCCTGGGTCCTGGTGTCAGCAATGCCATGTCACCCCGGTCAAGTCCCTATCCTCTCTGATCTCCTTTCTGAAAAGGAGTGCTGTCACCAGATGAGCCCCAGGTCCCTCATCTTTTCAGGCTCTCATCATCACAGATATTACTATTTCTCTCCTGACTTACTTCCATACCCCCAACCCACCCCGGGGCACAGGGGGGTGGAATGCAGCCCCGAACGGCAGGGACCGTTTGGTCTCTAGTACTTGGTGTAGAAGCGGGTACCCAGCAGTTCTCAAAATGGGCCACATGGGAGTGCCCCCCCTAATGCCTCAGTCCCAGGCTGTTGCCTCTGAGCCAAAACTTTAAGAGTGAAAAAAACAGAGCTGTTGGGTCCTCTGAGTCCACAGAAGCTGGCCTCTCTCAGCTCTAGCTCTGCTCTTTCCCATCATTACCCAGAAGTTCAAATCCCAAACAATACCCAGTCCAGACTAGGAAGATCAGGACCTGGAGCTGCCCCATGCTGGCAAGGGCCCTTCTCTGGGCAGGACACAAGGAGGAGCCCACACCCCATGCTCCCCTTCCCCCAACATCTCAGGCAGTGTGGGACAGGGAGGACCCTGCTGCCCGCCACCCCCGCCCCCAGCCCCTACACATCACCCCCTCTCTTCTTTCTCCCTAGTCTTGGCAGGAGAATTTGCCCTAGTCAGCACGTTCTTCTAAGGTGGGTCAGCTGCCCCTTCCCCAAGGCCAGGCACAGCTGAATGCGCTGTCCCCCAGTGCTGTGGGGGACAGGAACCAGTGCGACTTGAGGGGCCAGGGGAAGTCATGGGAGCAACAAAAGGAAACCCAGGCAGGGTCCAGGAGACACTAGGTGGCTCTGAGGGAACCCAATACCACCAGCCTACTAATCAGGGGGTTGGCCAGGCTGATCTGGAAAAAGCCAGCTGGAGATTAAGGAAGTTATTAATGTTTGGCAATGGGATCTGGGCTGTCGGGGTATCACATCACTGCTGCTGAGGGGACAGGCGGGCAAGGAGAGTCCAGGAATGGTGCAAGGGGCATCTGAGAGCCCCTCCCCTAAAGCACAGGGACAGCCCAGGCTCCTCAGATGGTGGTTGGGGTAGGGGAGTTGTGGCAGGGTTGGGGGGCTGGGCCACTCAGGGGGGAAAGTCAAAAGGGATAGAGAGACTGTGGCTTGGACCCCTGGGGAAGTTGCTGGCGGCTGAGGGGGGTGGGGATGCTGCACATCTAAGATGCCCAAGGTGCTTCCTGTGCCTGCGGCAGCCCCCCTCCACCTGCTACAAACGTCATTTTGGAACACTGGTCCCCAGGTGAACTGAGTGGGGGAGAGGCTCTCACCACAACACACACACACACACACACACACACACACACACACACTGCAGCACTTACCAGGAGAGGCCAGGACAGTGGGGATGAAGCAAGTGTCAGCTCACTCAGGTGGAGATCTGATGAGATGAAGCACATCCCACCACGCAGGGGTGAACAGACACACACATACTGTACCAATACCCCCAGGGTCGACACATTCAGCACAGAGACCCCCACTCAAGGTTACTGGCAGCGCCTTCTCATCCACCTTGCTCTGCCCTCAGATGCATACAGACAGACGGCCTAACAGGCCCTGCAACCAACCGAGCAGGGCTGTGGTGAGCATGTGCTCCGGCCCTCCCATGGCCTCTCAGGACACTTACATTCGCAGGCACATGGCCAAACCCCTCCTCCACCTCCCCTAAAATTCCGAGACAGACGCAGATGCGGGAGATCCAGAAACAATGCGGGGCAGCCAGCCTGACTCCCTGCACCTGCACACCACCTGCACATGGGTTATGCCTGCACTCACACGTGGGGCACACGGGACACACGGGGCACAGCTTGCCTTCTCCAGGGCTCCTCCCCAGGGAAAGCATCTACCTGAAGCTAAGTGTCCCAGAATGAAGAGCCATGTTCCCAGTCCCTGAGTTTGCCTTTCCTGAAGGAGACAAATGGGGTTTTGGGCCTCCTAAGTCCTTCCCACAGTTATCTGCCCCTTCTCTTCCACAGGATTGGGGCTTGAAGCCTACAACTACAGGGTGCCCACCGCCACCGCCCTCCCCCCTCGTCCTTAAGGCCCTCTGCATCAGGGCAGGGAGAGAATGGGGGGGGGGTCTCAGCGGTGGCACCTGCCCCCACTCCCACCACTGTCAGTCGAGGGGATGGAGGTGTCCGCCAGGGATGCTTCTTCACCCTAGCTCCAGGAAAGGCCCGTCCACCTTTGGGGATGCCCCACTGCAGTCCCCAAAGCCCCCTCTGCACTTCTGGGCTGGGGCAGCAGGACCGGGGTGGGGGGAGGCGGGGTGTGGTCTAGCCTGTGCCCGTCCCTCCTCAGGGAGCAGCAGGCTGCGGCTGGCGGGGCAGACCCACCGCTCCTGGCTTCCCTCCCCCTCCCGGCCTTCAGGAGATGAATGACCCTCCTGACGGTCTCATTACTTATTGATGGCCTAATCCTGCTCGTTAATTCCCCAGCCCTCGTTAAAAATGAAAAGAAGCCATTTGTGCTTGTACAAACCCCAAGAACCAGGATGGATGTGCCGCGCTGGGGGCGGGGCGGGCGCGCCTCCCACTGGGGGGAGCTGGGGCGGCTGAGCTGGGTGTGAGCCCCGCGGCTGGGGTGGCAGGGGCTACGACTCGGAGGCACTGCGGCTTCTTTCAGTGGGAGGTGGGGCGTGTGAGCCTGAGGCTGCGAACGAACGTGCTTGTGCCTGTGAGACTCTCTGTCCACAGCTGTGTCCCTAGGTGTGTGGTTCTGGGTGTACACGCAGACCTCTGGGCCCACACCCAGGCAAACCCAGTGCGCGCACGCATGTGAATTCCTACGGAAAGGTGCCTGACTATGACAGCAGGTGGGTCATCTGCGTGTATCCTTGAGAGGATTCAAGAGCCCGAACTCTGGGGCGCGGGGTGCAGGGCCAGGCCCCGCCTCCGGGGCCCTCAGGAGCCTCACCAGTTTGCGCTGACACCAGTGGCAGAGGCCACAGAGGACGACGGTGACGCTAAGGCTGACGGTGATGATGGCAGAGACCAGCAGGACATCGCGGGTGGGCGCCCCTGGGGAGGACATGCACAGGTCAGACCCTCATTGGCGGGGGCCGGTGCCCTCCCTCAGCCCAGAGCCCCCCAAGAGCAATTACCCTACCCTTCCATCTGGCCCCCAAACTGGGAGCTCTGGGCCTTGCTGGCTGACCTTGGGAAGTTTCTTCCTTTCTCTATGACTCCTTTTCCTCAGCTGTAAAATGGGCAACTGTGCAGGTTGAAGTTCCTCCCAGGCTCTCCCTGCACGGGCTCTGTGTGAATCCAGATGATCCGCACCATCACCCAAACTTGACACCCCAAAGGGAGAGGCCAAGTATGCCCCCCAGCCCAGCCAGGCCTCAGTGGACACTTCTAATCCCCCTTAAAAAGCCACTGCTTCTGCACGGCCTTCCTGCCCAGCACCATTCCATCCCCTTCAATACTCTGAGCCACAACTCCAGCCCCATTTGCCCAAAGGGCTTATTACTAGTTCCTATAGTCCCTCTAAGGACATTTGCCCCATGGGCGCTAACAGACCCTCAGAAGTATCTGGCCCAAACTCAACAGCAACATATGTAGTCCAAAAGTGAATTTCTGGAATCCTCTGACCCGCCCTCATCCCCCTTCAGCTCAGCTTTCCTTGGGCTGGAAGCCCACCCATGTACACCCTGTCCTCCCCAACCCTTATCACTGGAGCTTGCCTATGATGCTCCCACTGTGTGGGCGCCAGCCCCACCTACACTGTCTGCAGTGTCGTAAATGCTCTCGAGGGTCACTGGCAGCTTCTGTTCCAAGAGCTCAGGGGTCTTATACTTCAGAAGTGGCCATGTTGACAGACCTGTCCTGGTCCAAAAATCCCAGGTTTTTGTGCAAATCCCACCACTTGCTCACTGTGGCTTTGGACAAGTCACATAACCATTCAGTCTTCTGTGTGAATGCGATTAAACCTCCCTGCCTTCTCACAGGTGGTTGCAAACGTGAGCTCAAACCAAATGCAAGGCAGGCAAAATTTCAGAAATTCTCATGTGGGGGAGTCGAAAGAGAGCAGCATAGATCACACGTGCACTGTAAATATGTATGCACCAGGATGCGTCCTAAAGGCAAATAGACACTGTTTATTTACAGAGGAGCCTGCGTGGGCTTTTCGGTAACAGTGATGGTGGTAATTAAGAGTCGACATATCTGTCTGGTCCTGATTCCTGTGATTTTAGCTTCTAGGCTCCCAGTCTCTCTTGCTTGGCTGTGGGGCCTCATGGGGAAGGGCCGGCAGTTAGCCCAGCTCTCTGGACCCTTGGGGCTCTCTCCTACCACCATTCATTCTAGTGCTCCGGGCAGCCAATTCACCACTTGCTTCCCCGAGAATCCTGCTTGGGCCCCACTTCTCCCTTCCCAACTTCAAATGCCATCTTTGCCCCGTCCCCACCAGTGCACCTGCCAGGCCAACTAAGCTTCCTCCTGTCCCGAGTCCACAGCCTTGCCCCTGGGGAAGCCCTGCACCTAGTTCACTGTCAACTCCAGGGTGCACACAGCACCTAGGCACTCTGACCTGGGCAGCGAGCAGACCCCCAGGACCTGGTCCTGCTCTTCCCTCTCCAGGGTAGAGGAACACAGCTCTGCAAGATGGAGAGGCCACATCTGCCTCCGTCTTTAACCTCCAGGCTTCAGAGAGAAAGGGAGGGGGGCAAGATAAATGGGGAGAGTGATGGCCATCACACCATAGGTCATGCCATCAGGGCCCCAAGACTCGAGTCTGCAGCGAAGAGAGGGGCAAATGCACCTCCTGGGAAGGGGACCTGCGCTTTTTCCAGTTGTCTCCACAGGAACTGCCCCTGCCCTGCTGGAAGAGTCTGGGAGGGGGGTGTGATGTGGGCTGGGAAAGCAGGTGACCTTGCACCTTCCTCTGTTGAACTCACTTTTAAATAAAATAAATTCCATTTTTGGTCTGAGCTTTCTTCAACCACTATCTGTTAAGAATCCACCAGGGGGCACGAGGGACAGGCAAGATGCAAGAATTCAGCTAATTATTTCCTAGCATGTCAGGTGCCCCAGCACCAGTGAGTGGCAGACCACCCAGCCTGGGGCTCCAGATTCCAGAACACTCAAGAAAAGACTGAAGTGTGAGTGCAGCTTCTGCCTAATAGCTGAGTGGCCGTGGACAAGTATCTTAACCACTCATTGTCTTCCAGTAAAGACAACCCACCCCATGGGGTTACTGTTAGCACTGGGTAAATACCTATTATGATGAAGGTTGGTGGTGTTGGTTTTCTTTCAGCAGTAAGCAGAAGGCTATGGGAGCACAAATGAGGAAATAATTGCTGGACTAGAGGGCTATCTGGGAAGGCTTCCCTGAGGGGGTGGTATTTGGTGTAGTTTGGGGATGGTTGTGAGGTGAGTGTGAGATATTTCAGACATAGGGAACAGCAAGAGCAAAGGTGAGAAGGGAGGTGGGGGGAGGGTCAGACACGTTGTTTGAGGAGCTGGTCTAGGTTAGTGGCTGTGAAGTGGTGGAGGACAGGCTGGGAGTGGAGTGGGGCCCGATGGGAAGGGGCTTGTCTATCAGGCTGAGGGGCTTGCTGTGTTTTGTAGGACATGGGAGCCATGGGAGGTTTTTGAGTGGGGGAGAGGCAGGACCAGAGGGGGGTTAGCAAGCTCCTGATCTGATAGCTGTGGTGCTGGGGTAGGAGGCCATGCTCCAGGTGGGCAACTCTTCAAAAAAAAAAAAAAAAAAAAAAAAAAAAAAAAAGGCAGCAGTATTTCCCTGTTTCACATCTTGGGCTTTTGTAGAAAGTTCCATTTGAAGAAAAAGCTGTGTTGCCAAGGAAAGCTGAACCCCCTAGATGGGGGGGATCCAGGATCCCCCTCTGGCACGGGAAGGTGGCTGTCACCTTCCAGGCAAGGAGTCTGACTCCTCCCCCGCCCAGGCCTCCAGCTGCCCACTGACAGCCCTTGAAGCTGGGGTGAAACAAAGGCTTGTCACTGCAAATTGCATTGATGTGGTGACCAAAGGTGACAGTGTTCTCAGCCAGCAAGCGTTGTTGCCTTCGAGGGGTGCAAGCATGTGTTCTTGCCTGCCAGCCAGAGTGAACCCATTCCCAGAGCATGGATCGCTATGTGTGGGGCTGGAAGGCACCTCTGCCATCATGGAGTCTGGCCCCAGCAACGCACAAACACTCTGGGCAGCCCCGTCAGTGACAAGGAGCTGCTTCGGCAGGAGGCAGGCCCTCCACCACCAGGCATTGTTAGGGAGGGTTGCTGTGCCTCATCCTGAGCCTAATCTGTCTCCCTACATCTCGCCCTGCCCACCTCCTGTCCCCCCTCGCTCCCAAGCCTGCCCTCCGGAGCTGCTAGGAACAAGCTGGCTCCCTCTGCCACATGACAGGCCTCCAAATCCTTGCAGACAGCTCTCATGTCCCCTTGCAGTCTTCTCCAGGCAAAGCCGCCCTGGCCCTTCTAACCCTTCCTCCAATGACATACATGGTTTCAAGTCTCCTTAGCATCAGCATATTAACATTTGGGGAAAGAAAATATTGTAGCCCTCGTCAGCCTTTGACAGGGCTGGGTTCCACGACCTATCCTTGGGCAGAGGAGACATCCTGGGTCCTTGGGGGTGAGACACAGACAAGGGCAGATGAATGATGCCAGGAGCCCTGGGCAGCAGGGTGAGCTAGGAGCGGGGAGAGCCAGCCCTCCTGGGTCCAATCCCAGGGCTGTCCTGGGAGTGAGGCGCAAGCTTGGGCACGCTGCTGCCCCTCTGCCCAAGCTTGTGGTGGGCATGTCAGCTGACCAGAGCTTGGGTTTAACGATGATCCAGTGGGGTCCTGTGCTCCTGACCAAGCCACCAGCTAAGGGGCTCTCAGGGTAAAGCCTGTGTGTTCGAGGAGGCAGCCCACCTCTGAGGCTGGACAACAGCTCCATGAGGGCAGGACTAACATTCTGTTCACCACTGTCTTCCCAGGACCAAGGAAGGAGCTGGGCATACAGCAGGTACTTGACAAAAGCTTGATGAAAGAATAAGTGAGCAGGACCCCAGGCTTCTAGGGATCATGATAATAACAGAGGCTGCCATTTATTAAGCACCTACTGTGTACCAGACTCCAGAGTCCATGAAGGCAAGAGCTGTATCTGCTTTGCTCGTTCCGGATATTCTGTGATAGGCTGACATATGGGAGGTGCTCAGTAAATATTGTTAAATGTTCGGTACTTGCGTGTCATCCTACTTGTCACCAAGACAAGATGGGAGGGAAGAGATGGGAGAGGCTGCTGTGAGAGTTTGAGCCTTTCTTTTACACACACACACCAGGGCCCCTTTCAATCTTCCCCCACACCATCTTTGCCTGACAATTTCTGACTTTTCTAGACCCAGATGAAAAGCACATCCTCCAGGAAGCTTTCCATAAGATCCCCAGTGGGAATTAATTTCTTCTGCCTCTGAGCTTCCATCACACCGTGCCTGCACCCTTCCTTTAGGGGGCAATGATTAAGTGCCAGGGCTCTGGAGCCAGACTCTCTGGGTCAAGTTCTGGCTCTTATTCTTCCAAGGCATGTGACCTAATCTTTGCTTGCCTTTGTGTTCCCTTCTGTAAATGGGGGCTAATAATAGTACAGGTCTCATAGGACAATTGTGAGGTTTAAAGGAATTAGCAAATATAATGCCTTAGCACAGTGTCTGACACAAAATAAGTAGGCAACAAATGCTAGCTATTATCATAGTATTACCACGTCTGCCCCGTATTAGAGACATCTGGGGCTGGGGCGCAGAGCCGGCGCTCAATGAGTGTTGAATAAAATACCAAACTAGATACACATCTAGCTCTTCCCCACAACACAGCAGAGGCCAGGGGTCCTGTCTTACCCTCAGGCCCTGCCCTGAGGGCTGACCAAGACTGAAAGCACCAGTGAATGCCAGTGGTGAGGATCTACAGGGCTGAGGCAAGGGGGTTGGGGTGGGGCAACAGTTGGAAGCCAGGCTGGGCTTCAGGTGTGAACTGCAGACCTGAGCCTGATCCTTGCCAGGGCTCTGCCCCCATTCCCGACTCCTTCTCATCTCCTCAGCAAGCCATAATTTATGGATGAACAGAATCAAATAGGACTGCTGGCTGCTGGGATGCCCTGGGGAGCTGCTAGAGAGGGAATGGACTTCTGAGGGCATGCTCAGCAGCTGCCCGGGGGTGCGGGGGAAGAACAGGAGCCAGAAGGGGAAGAGGTACACACACGCCCAGGTCACCGACATGGACACCCATGGCTCATATACACACCTGCATATACCAGAGACTTACTCTTGGCACAGACAATCATGTGGCCCACACCCCACACATGTGCATGCACGTGCCCCAGAGACTCACCCCTCGCACAGACACCCATGCTCATTCGCACACATGCATAAACATACACCTATGCACAGATACCCATGTACACACAAATACACACACATGCCAAGCCTTGGAGACTCATACCATGCATGGACACCTGTGTTGACAGTCAAGCACACAAAGACGCACACGCACATGGCCATGGCCATGAGCAGATGCCCAGCTCCCTCTGCCATCCATGAGATCTAGATGTTCATATACTTCCTCTGGCCTGGAATTCTCTCCCATGTCCATTATTCATCTACTCAAATTTTGCCTGTCCTGAGGCAAAGCCGTGGGACAGGAAGAGGAGCTGGAGGCAGATGGCCTGGATTCTAGTCATACCTCTGTCTACAGCCAGTGACCCTGGGGTAACAGTGAACCCTGTACTCACCCCAGTGGTTCATCTTCAAGTGATAACAACCCCTGACTTCCCCTGCTGGGGTTCTGTCAAGATAAAATAATAGCTCACATTACCTGAGCACTCACTTTTTGTGGCCAGACTCTGTGCCAGGAAGTTTATATGAGATCTCCACAACCGGGTACCATTATCATCCCCATTTCACAGACGAAGAAACAGGCACGGCAAATTAAGGACAGGAGCCTGCCCTTCACAGCAACTCCAGCTGCCTCCCTCTGTGCTGAAGGATGTCCCCGCCCTCCACAATGGGCTCCATTGCATGACCCAGGTATGCCTAACTAACTTTTCTTCTTCCTGCAAGAAGGCTAACCCCTTTTCCACTTGGGCACAAGCTCTTCCCTCTGCCTGGAATGCCTTCCTTCTATCTTCTACTGTTAATATCCCTAAACAAGATGGTCTTCATTCCCTCCCACATTCCCTCCTCCGTAACTATGGCAATTCATCATTGTGGGTTAATAAGTAGCACTTTCTGTCTTTCCCCCACTGGAAACACCTGGAGCGCCAAGACCCCAGATCATTCATCTCTGTAGTCCCAGGTCTGGTACCTAGGAGAGGCTGGATAAGTAAGTGCTGAACAAATGCATGAAGTTGTTCAAGGCTCTCCAGGTAAGACTGCCTCTTTCAGGAAGCCCTTCCTGATGACAAGTGCTCACAGCAGTCTCTTCATTCTCCAAACCTCAACTAACTGACCTTCTGTCCAATGCCCTTTTCTTGGGGGTAGGCACCTCCCCCAAGCAGAGTCAAGGGGTAACACTGTGTCTCCCCATCGCTTGGGCTCCCCCATGGTCCACAGCCCAGGATACAAGACAGAGAAGCTGCTTGACATGCTGGAAATCTGTGTACACAGATGCTTTCCCTGAGACTTTGCTTTCTCTTGCACCCTCGGCTGATGACACGCACACTCTCTGTATCTAGGCCTTCCAAAGTTGTCCCATCACCCCCACACCCTCCCAACCTAGACTGCTTTCCTCTTTTTAGATCTTACCAATACCTTTCATCATAGTCACTCAAGTATGCTCAGCATTGAATCATGTTTATAGTCTTCGGCACCCCTCTAGAGGTAAATATTCTCGTGCATGTTTTACAAAGAAACAGGCTCAGAAGGGTTAAATACTTGCCCAAGGGCACAGAGCAGAAGAGAGGTTAAAAAAAAAAAAAAAAAAAAAAGGTACCAGAGACAGGGCCCTGGGCAAGTACCTGAGTTACTTCAAGTGCTTTAGCGACTCCGCTCACAAACACCCTTCCCAGGGATCCTTCCTCCTCCAATGGCCCAGCCCTCAGCCTCAATAAATCACCCTCATTAGAGAGAGGCTCAGTGCACCTAAACATCCCCAGAACAGGCTGGGGGTTGGGCCCCTGGGGCTAGACAACGGTGAGCCTGAGCAAAAAACAAAGAAGGGTGGGGTAGCCCAGGACTTGCCCAGGGCCCTGTCTCTGGCACTGCCTAGGGCACAACCACTATTCCAGAGATAAACCAGAGTGATGTTGGGGGTGGTTGGGGCTATATCTGCCAGTGCCTTCCTATCCTAATCCCACCTCCTCCCACTTGATTCTGCACTACTTACGACACAGCATGCGCCAGCACCTCCCCCTATCCTTTGCTGGCTGCATAATGACGTTCAAGGTGGAAAGCAGTGAAATCTGGAGTCACAGGTTTCCAAAGGAAGCACCCCTCTATGTGCATGCTGAGCAGATGGAAATGGGGGGGAAGGTGGGAGAGCATTTACAAGTGCAGAGCCTACCAGCCCTAGGACTTCTTGGGCATGGGAAGGGGGTACATTTTGGTACCTATCCTACCTTCCTTCCTCCTCCTGACCCAACATACATACACAAAGCCAGAAAAAGGCAGAATTGGGGAAAAAGCAACAGAAAACCAAGGAGCAAAACTCTGAACCTACATAGCCACGCAAAGCTCCGGGCCTCCTGTCATGCTGAATTTTCTGCCCTCTTTTTACTCTGTAACTCCCTTCAAGCTACCCACCTTAGGAGAAAAGAAAACAAAGTGGGCTGGTAGAAGGAAAAGGAGGAGAAATAGAGCCTGGCATTCATTTCCCAGGAATGCTGGGCCTCCACCCTACCACCATGCCCCCTGGACAGTCTCCCTGAGTGTTCAATGGAAAGCCAAGGAGACCTGGGGAGGGCACAAGGCTGGTGAAAGAGGAGGCCCCAGGGGATTGTTTTGGAAAGTTACAAGTAGCTGAAAATAGGGGCTTAGCAGGAGCAAGCCTCCTCAGCCTTGACTGTAATAAAAACAGATAATGCACGAGTGAGCTAGGGAGAGTGCCCTGGCAGGGGCCTCAGAGGCCGGCTGGGATCTGTCCGCGGTGCTGAAACAGGTGCCAGCTGCGATACCCCTGGTTTAGAATTCAGAGGAGATGCCAAGTGAGTAAACAGCGAGTGAAGGATTGTCTGGATGGGCCAGGAGCTGTTCTAGCAAGAAACTGGATGGGGACATGTCAGGATCTACCAGCACTTCCACTCCTCATCAGGGGAGAAAGGCCTGGTGAGCTACAGAGGCCTCATCCATGCCTTCTCTACCCTGGCTCTCTTTTCCAACAGAGAGCATTGCCTTGTAATAATGGCTCCCATTTTTTCAGTGAAGAAGAGTTTACAAAGTGCTCTGGAGTTTACCTATGGTTTCATATCTCTTGTCATATTTAATGGTGATGGGGTATATTCTATCTGGTGACGCCTCCCCTCACCACAGCCACTCCCAACTCCCACAATTCCTAGCTTAGGGAAGCCTGGTATGTCTGGCTTCAGTCTTCAGCCTCAAAAGATGGTGTGCGTGGATGTGTGTGTGTGGAGAGGGACCATATGCAGACTCTAGAGAGCTGCTGAGTCTGGAAGTCATGAGGGTCAAAGGCACCCAGGATAAACAGGATCAGGTGCCAGCCCTGAGTTAGCTGGGAATCAGCCACCCTCCCCAACCACCCTAATCCAAAGCTGATGATCCACCTGGGCAGCCATGACAATGATCATATCCATCACAGCAGCAGGAGCCTAGGAAAGGAGGAACTCAGGTGGAGGGCTTCTCCATCAGGATTGTGGAGCAAGGGTAGGATCAGGGACATGTGAAGATGAAGTGCAGGCCTTTACCACTAGTTACTCCTATGAATAATGCATTGTTGTGCTTCGGCCTAAGTCAGCATCTTATTGTTATTAATAATACACTGCTGCAAAGAAGCTGAGGTTGGAATGGTATGCTCTATTTTATTTGAGGATCTCAGAGCACTTAAGAGTTCCTCATGCTGATGACTCAACTCTTGCTCCCCAAGTCAAAGGCTTCCTTACAGGCCAGGGCACCTGTCCTGCCACAACACACTCCCACCTGATGCTTAGAGCCTCAGAGGCTAGGGGTCTTCCATCCTGGGATTCAGATTCTTGACTGGGGTTTTGGTGGGGGAAAGGGTACACTTAATCTTTGCCAGCTCAAGGGCTCTCAGAGATAGAATGGAATGTGAAGCTGCTCCCAGGGATGTTTATGAAGGAGGGAGAAAACTAGTGGAAATCCAGCTGGGAAGAAATGGTTGGAGAGAGACCACTGGGGATCTGAAATCCAGTTCTGCCATCCACTGTGTCACTGTGGGCGCGTGGCCTTAGGCAACAAACTCAACTCTCTGGTCCTAAGTCTCCTCGTTAGAACGTAAGGCAGGTGGCTGAGATTCCGTCTGGGAGGTGCCATTCTACCACATTCTGGGGTATCATTTGCACCATAATTGTTAGGAGGGAGCCCCCCAGAACAGCCCTGGGATCTGTCCGTGGTGCTGAAACAAGTGCCAGCCGCGATGCTCCTGTCCTTGGTGCTGAAATCCATTTTGGTCCTGGGACTGCTCCCTCCTCCAGGCCGACCTTTGCATTGTCCCTAACAAGCAGGAGCCAAAGGACTGGAGCTGTTTTCAGAACTGCAGCATAGTGATCCCACCTTCCTGTGCCAATTCCTCCCTGATCAGCCAGGACCTGAAGCTACGGTGGTGACCAGGAGACTTCAAGAACTCTCTTTCCCCCATGAGGTCCTCAGATGCCGAGGACCCAAGTTAGCACTCAACTCAGGACACAAAAAGCCTCCCCACTGATGTAAATTCCACCTTCCATTCCCTCAAGTGGAGCGCGCCGAACTACTTCCTGGTAGCTGGTGCGGGCACTGTGCTTAGAGCAGAAACAAAAGGTTCCCAGCAGTGGCGTTGGGTGGACAGGGAAGGAGTGGCCTACAGTCCCCCCCGTCGCTGCCCCCTTACCCATGGGAGGTAGGGGGACAAAATATGGCACTCTGAGCTTGCCGCGCTGCCCAATAACCTGCACGTTCCAGGCAGCGTGACTGCCTTGCAGCCACCTTGGAGCACCACACTACCTAGTTCACAGTGAAGACTCAAACCAGTGGTCAACCAGGGCTAAGTGAAAAACTTCTTGCTCCCTCTTCCCAGGAGGGTGGGATAGATCTGTTTAAACAAACACAGCCTTTTCTCCCGCTGTAGGGTAAGTCCTACCAAAATGAACACAAAGACTTGTAAACAGGCCTCCCTGAGGGCAAAGGCTCACCACCTCACAACCACTCAAATAAGAACCTTGCTCACAGCCCCTCTCTAGGAAAAAGTGGGAGTTAGGAGAGAAAGCCACAGCTTCTGCCCACTCCTGTTCCCTACTCCACAGGTGGGGGCTCTTTGAAAAGCAGATCTGCTTGGTGTTTCTAGGGACTGCTTCATATTAGCCTCACTGGGTGTAGAAATCCCTCTTTTCCCAAAAACAAACATCTAAGCAAATAAAACCACCTGAAGACAATGCCCCAAATCACTGCCTCTCTGGATCCAAGTAGGGAGTAAAGATAACAGTCTTTAATTACAGTACACACAGACAATATAATTTATTGAGCAACTACTATAGCCAAGAACTGCTGAAAGCTCTGCAAACACGATCTCATTTAAAACTATAACCCCTCCCCCGGGAGGAAGCATGATGGTCAGCATTCTACAGATGGGGTGAGGTCAAGAGAGATGAGGTGAGCTAGTGCAGCTGGTGGGTGTTGAGACTGGCACTTGAAACACATCTGTCTGCCTTTAATCTTGCAGGTTAGTAGGATCCACCTCCCCCTCCTTCTATGTTCTGGAAGCCTCACTGCTTCACCCCTCCACAACCCCTAATCTCATCTGAGAGCACACTGGAGGAACACAGTAACACTTCACAATCCCACAGCACTTTCCAGCTTGCAAAGTGCTTTCATAGCCATTGTCTGAATCAACCCTCATAATACCGAAGCATTCTTCCAATTTTAAAGGAGAGAAACCTAACGAAGAAATAAGTGGCTTGCCCCAAGTCACACAGTGAGCAGTAGAACCAAAACTCAGATGAAGATGGTAGTACTCTCAGCCCAGTGCTCTCTCTGTACTTCTGGGGTGCTGGGGGGAGGTCAGGAAGGGGGTCCAGGGGCTTCCTGAGATCCTGACCTGGGCTGCTTCCCTCCTCTTGGTTCCCAGGGGCCATCAGTTGGCTCAGCTCTACCTTGGAGTCTCAGAGTCTCGTTCTAAATGAATTTTTTTTTCCAGGCAATTACTTCCTACTAATTAGGAGGCAAGGCTGCCAGTCCCTGGGCCCTGGGCTGACCCCCTTTCTCAACTCACAGGGGTTGGGGGGTTGTTGAGATACTGATTAGCAGCACCAGCCACAGAAACTGCCTGGCTTGCCCCCATTAGCCCCATCATCTCTGAAGGAGACAGGGAAACTTTGAGGGCAGGGTAGCTGGTGGAGGAGTAAGGAGTGCCAAGGAACTGGAAGAATGGAGGTGGAGGTGGGGACGCTGGGGAGGGAGGGACTCTGAAATGGGAGAGAGCCAGGGTACAAGAAGTGAAGGAGCCTAGGTGTGCCCATGCAGAGTAAGAGAGAGACCTAGGCTCAGGGGCAGCAGGGGGAGCCAGGAAGATCCAGAGAGACAGGGATATTTCTTCATGTTGTAGGAAGAGAAAAGAAGGAATCTCAGGAAGCAGAGACAGAGGAGGGGGAAGAGATCTTCCCTCCGCAGAGGAAGAGCAAGGAAGAAGGCACCCTACAAAATGGTCAACATTCCTGAAGTGGAGGAGGCAGAGAGAGGGAGATACTGGGAGACTCTGAGAAGGGGAAGGAGAGAGGAAGGACAGGGAAGAAGGAGGAATTGCTGAAGGCAAGCTCTGGGGAGAAGGAGAGGAGAGCAGGGGAGAATGGCTGCAGTAGCAGTTCCCAGGGCCCCAAGAAGGGCTCTCTCTAGTCATTGTCCTTGAGCCTCCCCCAATGTCAGTGCCCAGCCAGTCGGACCTGCATGCCCTCCTACGCAGCCACAGGTGCGGGCCAGCATGATGGTAGGCCACCAGTCAGTGCAGATCCCAGATGCTCCACTCACCCAGGGCAGCCAGCTGACCTCCCTTCCTGTCCACCTGCCAGCTCAAGGGCTCTCCAGTGGGTTGAGCCAGGGATCCTCCGGGGTCACACAGCAACATGACCAGGAGGCTCTGGGACTAGGGGGTCCAGCCTCTCTACTTTACAGAGGGAGGACCAAGGACCCAAGAGGAAATGATGCTTCTCTGTTCCTATACCAAGTGGGTGATGAGGCCAGATGTAGAGGGTTCAGGGTCTAAGTTCCACTGATGGGTCCTGTTCCCTCCTGAGCAAAGCCAATAACAGGAGACAAAGACAGGTCTCGGTTGCTAGCAAGTCAGTCCCTGATTAATCTAAGCCTGCTGGAATGTGGGGTGACAGGTGGAAGGGAATAGGGGCAGCCAGGGGCTGAAAGAGAAGCAAAGGAAGTGACTGTTTAGGGAGCACTGGGTGGGTGGATTCTGCACGAGCTCTAACTGCAGCTAACATAATTGAACATTTACTAGGTACAGTGTTCCAGCCACTTTAGACACTGCATGCATGATCTCATTTAGTCCTCATGATTACCCTATAAAATATGTATACTGCTACTCCATTATAAGGAAGAAACTGAGACTCAGGAAGGTCAAGTAATTGGCCAAATCCACAGGCTAATCGGTGGCATGTTTCTAATTCAGGCAACTGACCACTGCCCTGATGACCCATCCACCCAGCATTATCTGAAGATGCTCAGAACACCAAGTTCCCATGATCTCAGCCCAGCCCTGGCAGGATGCAGGCCCCAGATGCCAATGGGGTTACAGTCCTATGTTGCAGGACTTTCTTGTGGTCCAAAGTGGGGGCAGTATCATGAAGTGCTAAATTTGAGCAAGCCTCCATCTTAAGGCAGTGGAACCTGGGTTCCAGTCCTAGGTCTGCCACCAACTTACTGTGTGACTTTGGGCAGGTCATTTGCCCTCTCTGGACGTGATGCTCCCACCTGTGTCACTGAAGGGGGGACCCGATGAGAAGAGCTAACATACGCCTGTGGCTGACTTGACGACAGGAATGGTTCCAGCCAGTTTATATATGTCAACTCGTTGAGTCCTCCTCACAGTGCCCTGAAGTGGGTACTATTATCACCTCCCCTTTAGGGATGGGAAAATGAAGCAATGAAAGGTTAAGTGACTTGCTCAAGGGCACACGGCTAGTCAATACATGGTAGAACTGGGATTTGAACCCCATTACTTTAACATTTTTTAAAATTTTTATTTACTTATTTTAAATCATCTCTATACCCAACATAGGGCTTGAACTCATGACCTTGAGATCAAGAGCTTCATGCTCCATCAACTGAGCCAGCCAGGTATTCCCATTACTTTTGATCCCGAGCCCATGCTCTGGCTGCCACTCTGCATTATTTCCCTAATGAGTCTCTTAGGTGACTCGCTTGGTGCTCCAGAGAGGTCTTCCTATGTCCCTCTGCACAGGCATATATACCATCATGTCTCCACATGGGAAGCACACATTACCATCATGTGTCTGCGTGATACATGTGTTTGTTTATACTTCTACACCTGCTCCTGTGCTTTCACCCAGTTTCTGTCTAGAATAGCTACACTCACTCAGTCATACATATCCGCAAGCTTTTTGGCACCCAGGACAGGCCAATTCCGGCAGGTCCACATGCATGCACACGTATGTCCCCTTTCCTGGGCACCGGCTGACTCGTGGCAGGGGGGCCTGTGCCAAGCTTTAGCACATAGACACGTGGCAGTGACGTGGGCCGCCACACCCCTTCTCTTCTGCCCCCCTCTAGTGCTTGGGTGGCTCACACATCACACTGCACACCTGCCAGCACCCCCATCCACGCTGCCTTCCTCACGCCTCTCCCCTCACAGAAGCGGGCACCTCCAGGCAGGAAGCAGGCACAGGCCCAGCCTGGCTCCCACGGCCTAAAGATGCCAGCCAACTCAGGGGTGGAGAGGGAGAAAGAGCCATCGACCAGAGGCTCTGAAGGGCCTGGGTTCCACGGTTCCTGTCTGAGACTAAGCCCTCCCTTAGGTCGAGTGCCAGAGCTCCTGAGATCCAGAAATGGGGTCAGATGAGGGATGGAGGGAATCTCTGCCCATCGTGTTGGAGTAGGACTGTGGAGCCGTGAGGGCTTCTCTGGCCAAGTTAGCATTGCACCCCCCAGCACCCCATCCTGGTCCCTGCTCTCTCCTCCCCCTGCCCAAGCATCTTGGAGTTCTGGGTATTTTTAGGTCTCAGCTGACAGGCTGTGAAATCGCTTCCTTCGCACCTCCCCAACCAGGCGGGGGTTGGAGAGGGAGGAATGGGCCTGGGGGGGCCACACACAGCCGATTCATCAGGCTCCTCCAGGGCTGGCAGGTGCCAAGCAGGGAGTGAGGGGTTCTTCCCTTTCTCCTCAGAGCCTCCCCTTGACTGAGAGGAACCTTCCACTGAGCCTGCAGAGAGGGAAGGCGGGGTAGCTCCACCCTACTCCAGGGACCTGAGAACAAAGGCTTTAGGGGATGCCTCAAGCACTAAAGGAGGCACTGGGGATGCCCTTTGAGTCCAGCTCTGCAGCCAATACCAATTCTCAGCACTCCCTTCCAAGTGATGGGCTGAGAGACAGGCTGGCTCGGATCCCAGTGGGATTAGGGAGGCACCGGAGAGGAGAGCCTGGTGGTTAAAACCCAGGCTTTGGAGTCAGGCTGACCTGCAATCTCATCCCTGCTCTGCTGAGTGACCTGATGAGACACTCCACCTTTCTGTACCTCGGGCTCTTTACCTGTACAACCATGGGAATGATATCTCCCCTGTGGGGCTGCTGTGAAGATGAGAGGAAATGCTGAGTGTGCGGACAAGGTGATCTGTGGACCTGCCAGGCCCTGCTAGGAGACTCTCCCTTGCCACCTTCCTGACCTGCAGTTCCCTCCTAATTGCCCCTTCTCTGGGCTGCCTTCCTCACCATGATCCCTGAGGCGGAGGCCGACAGTTAATCCTGCCAGTATGCTCTTTAGTGTCCATCCGACCCTCATCCCCAGGGGAATAAATCCCCAGTTAAGATGGGTAGGCAAGGTAGACCATCCCTGCCTCCCTGCCTCCTGCATGCATATACATCACATGGGCACACGGACCCAAATACCAACACGTCCGTGTGCTGCCAGCGCCTGAGTGTGAGGGCGTTTGCCCTGAGACAAGCCCCCAGGGAAGTGGGAAGACATACCCAAGCCCTGCTGGGAATAGGCCCCTGTGCCAGGGGCCGTGGGCACTGAGAGGGAGGTGCCTGCCCAGTTGCCGTGGAGACAGATTGGCTCTGGTGGGGCGCTGGAACTCAGGCCTGGCAGCTGGAGTATGAGCTATGTAGCTCCTGCAGGGCCTGGCCTGGATGCCCATGGTATGGGGTAGGGTGCAGATCCAATCCCCAGGAGCACCAATTGTGTTCACTGGACCCCAGATCTGCCCACCTTGGAGCTACAATCCTCTCTGGAAGGCTTTCTCTGACACCCTATGTCCTGAGGTGAGCCCCCCTGGGGGTGTCCAAACACACCTCTCTTCACCTAGTACCCCCTTGACTGCCTATTAGCTGCCACAAGCTTTCCAAGGGTAGGGCCCAGTCCAGCTGGATGCTGCCGACACCTGGTGCGGTGCCTTGGACTCAGGCCTGGGCAAAGGTGGGGACAAATGTGTTAACCTAGGACTCCAGCTCCATATACCTGCCTGCCTCCAGGTTTCCTAGCCGCCACACTGCTACAGTTAAAGTTCTTTATAGAGATCTGCTTGAAAGTCATCCATGGCTCTCCACTGCCCTAATTTAAGAAAAACAAAAACAAAAACAAAAAACAACCACTTTTCCTGTTTCAGAATGCCAGGACTGGGTCGCCTGGTGGCTCAGTGGTTGAGCTTCTGCCTTCAGCTTAGAACATGATCTCAGGGTCCCAGGATCGAGTCCCACATCGGGCTCCCTGCATGGAGCCTGCTTCTCCCTCTGCCTTTCTCTGTGTGTCTCTCATGAATAAATAAATAAAATCTTTAAAAAAAAAAAATGCCAGGACTTCCCTAACCTGGCCCAACGCACCTTCCCCAAGCCTCAACTCCTGCTGCTGCATGCTCCCCCCCACCAAGACCTCTCTTCTAGACATTCAAGCACTCATTGCTACTCCAGCTGAACAAGCCACTTCATATGCATGTGCTGCCCCCACCACACTGACCACCTCACCCCTGCTGGTCCCATGGCAAGCTCTTATTCTTCCTTCAAATCCCAAGGCCCTGGACTCAAAGCTCATGCTCCCGGGTCTGTTGATGTTTGCTGGAACCCCAAGCCGACTTCTAACTGCATGTTCCCCCTTCCCAGAGTGGTCTAAGGATGGAGGCGCCAACATGTGTCATGTGTTTAGGACAGCACCTGCCACACAGCAATCACTCAACACAGGTTTGCTGTTCCAAAGGTAACTGACTGACACTGCCTCAGGGAAGCCCTCCCCAACTCCTCCTCCACCAGGGTTGAAGCGGGCATGTCCTCCTTGGAGCTTCCAGAATCCTCATTGCAGACATCAATCACTTGGTGCAGGATAATGCTGATGACAGCTATCACTGGCTGAGTGTTTACCATGGGCTAGGCTCTCTGCTAACGATGTTTCCCGCCTTACCTTGCCTCATCCTGCAATCCTGGGAAATAAGAACCATCCCCATACCCATTTAACAGAGAAAGAAACTGAAGCCAGAAGAGCAGAGTAACTTGCTCCAGGGATAGAGCAGCAAGGGTCTCTGCCAAGGTTCTGACAGACAGCTCTTTGACCCCAGAGACCTAGCGGAAGCAAGCCCCTCCCTGCCGCATGCACACAAAATGCTTAGCACAGACAGAGTGCTCCACACATAAGAACCTGCTATTATTACTGTGCTCAGATTATCAAGAGAGGGAAGAAGGTGTGTCGGGTGACCCGAGAGCAACTTCCTTAGGGTGGACCCCATATAGAGCATGAAACCCCCATTCCAAGGACAGTGAGGGCTCTGAGGGGCCTTTAGGCTGCCAGGGGCAGGGGTCAGGACGGTGAGGAGGCATGCAGGGCCTGGCAAATCTGAGGGGTACTGGAGCGAGCATATGCGCCAGGGGGTGGAGCAGGCCCAGGTTGAGCAAGGGGGAGAAGGCCTGCTGTGTGCTGGCTAAGCTGGCCACCGCTCTCTGGCCCCGCTGACACCACCCATGGTAATGAGACGGATCCAATTTGTACCCAGGGCCCCGCTGGGAGCAGCTGCCGCCGCAGGGTTTGAGGTAATTTAATTGGACACATTAGCCACAGAGCTCTCCTCTCTGCTCCTCTCGTGCAAGGCCTCATGCGGGCACCCCTTGTGGCTCCCCATACCCCATGCCACCCCTTCCTGGCTGTGGGCAGGGTACACACTTCACCAACCAGCACCGTGGGACCCCCACCTACTAGGGTTGACCTCCCTCCACCTCCTGAGGGGTTGAGAACCAGAGAGCCGGCTGGGCTCTGTATGCACCAAGTTCTCCACTTTCTTGGATGCAAGCAGCAGCTATGGGTGTCCCCTGGGGCTGGGGCTCAGACCTCTCCCTCCTGTCTCCTCTGATGGGCAGAACGGGTCATCCCCTTTCCCCACCCCAGCCTACCTGAGAGCCCCCAACTTCCTGCACTCCAAGAAGGGCACCAAAGGAGCAGGGCCAATATGGGGGTGGGGCCATCCTCTTCTCAGGGCTCTGGGGAAGGGGTGTGTACACACACACAGAATCAGACATAGTACACACACATAAACACACGCACGCACGCTGACAGCCCCACATGCTGCTGTGGAAATGCCCGGATCTGAACACACCAAAGCTCCAACACCCTCCCGTCCACACCTATGCATGCCCGCGCAGCCAGTTGAGGCCCTCCCTGCTCCCAGCAGATGGAAGCTTCAGAGACAGCCCAGCCAGCAGGTGGGAGGGTGTGGCAGGGGGCAGGCAGGGCCCCTGGAGGGCAGAGGGCCTGCCTGGCTGGGGATCAGGATAGGGGAGACGCCCTCCCCGCGGCTTCCTGTCACAGCTCCCCATGCACCTCGACACACCTAACTACAAACACTCATTAGCTGCTGTTTACAGCTGGCCCGGCGCTCAGAAGAGTGAGCAGAGCGCGGCTCTGACCGAGTCCAGCTGGCACTCATGCTGGCACGTAGGTACACAAAGCACAGTGCTTTCCCCCACTAGCCCCACCCCTCCACTGGTACTGCAGCCCCGCACGCTCCATGACAAGAATATATCAATTCCCCAAACATTCCAGCTCGTGACACAAGTCAGCTCCAGGAGACTCACCTCTTCCAAGGGGCCCTCCAGGAGGGGACTCCAGAGCCCCCCAGAGCTGTCCCGGCATGCCAGCCCACCTCCCAATCCAACTGGGTCCAGAATCCCAGGTGTGGGCTCTGGGCACTGTCCAGCACCTTCCACAGGTCCCATGCTGTCTGCCAACTCCATTCCAACCCTTAGGGAATTCAGCTGGCTGAGACCAAAGCCCTGCCCTCCAGACACAAGTTGGACAGGGCCCAGCAAGTCTGCCCTGACTGCCTAGAAGGTCAGGAACTTCCATGTCCACAGTACTGGCACAATCCTCCTGGCACCATGGGCTGGGGTTCCCTTGCAAGGCAGGCGGGTACCGGGCTGGGCCTGGCCCAGGCTGCCTCCGGCACCTGCCAGACCAGCGACCGCCACGATGGAGAGAGCTGACCTTACCAGCCTCATGTGCCACCTGCCAGGCACTGCCCACGGAGCAGAGAGCTGGCTTCCCACAATGCTGCCCTGGCTCACCCAGGATGCAGGGGTGCCTGTCCGAGGAGACTGTCCAAGCAACACCCCTTCTGGCCAAGAGTCCCTTCCTGGCTCAGGACTAGGCCTCCCGCGCCCCCCAGGCCCTCCTCACTGCTCTTCTCTCTGCCATTTCGCAGCCTCACTCCCCTGGCAGAGGCAGTCTGGACTGAAAACAGTCCATCAGATTCAATAAGGATTCAAAATCCCTCAGAAAATAGAGGGTGGGTGGGGAGTGGGGGGGGAGGAAAGGTAGGGTGCCAGAGGGAAGGAACCACCCACTCCTCCCCTGCCTTTCCCTCAAGGCCTCCTGCAACGGCTGGGTTGTTAGGGGTGAGAGGGGATGGCCCTTGGCTGGTACGCCCTGTTGCCTTCCTTGAGCCTGAGCTCCCTTGAGCCTGAGCTTGGGGTCAGCCAGGGGCAGGGCCCAGCTGCCCAGGCCCTCACACCCACTTATTCCCCTGCCTTCCAGCTGTCCCTCACCTGTCACCTGCTGGCCTTCATGTTCCCAACACAATCCAACCTGCTCTAGCCTCTCTTCCCCCACTAGGAGGGGCTTCAAGGCTACCTCCCTCCCCATGGTCCCCCAGTTCTTGAGCACCCAGCCTTTCGGTCAAGCTGTTCCCACCAGGCCACCAAACAGCATGACCCAAGGCCTAGGAGGGTCCTGTCTCCACAGTGACACACAGCTTGGAGGCACTAGCTACTTTGTCCCAAGCCCACCAAAGCCATCCCTTTCACCCAGCGTTTCAGATCTGCCCAGCCCCAGGCACCCCCGTTCCGGCTGTGGCCTATTGGGAGATCATTAGCTTTTCAGCTCTAGATGGGGACCCAAGCCGGAGATGCAACCCAGAAAGGTCTATGACTGTGCAGGTGAGGTAGGTGGGGGGTGAGGGGGTGGAGGGGTAGATGGGCGTGGGGGAGAGTTTGACAGTGAAAGGGTCAGACAGAGTCAGGCCTCTTTGGACCTTCCCACTCCCCAGCCTTCATCCCTAATCCTAGTGGCCCTTTCAGCAGTACCCCGGACTCCTGCCCTACACATCACCCAATGGCCTCTGTCCTTAACTTGTGCCCAGGGGGTGGAAGGTTGGCCTGGACAATCTCATGGATCTTTCTTCCCCGAGGAAGGAGACCCACTGGGCCAAGGCCCCCCACCCCATGCAGTGTGTCCCCTATGCTCCCCGAGAATGACCTTTTTGGCAGAGTTGCTGTAGAGGACAGATCCCACTAACAGGTGGGACATACAAGGCTTCAAACACTGTTACCCCAAAGGACAAGCTCACAGAGGACTGGGAGCAGGGCAGGCAGCCTCAGGATCTGACCTCTCTCCCAGCACTGCTGCACTGGCCCAGACTTTCCCTCTCTGGCCTTGCTCACTCACTCACTACAAGGTCACCTCTCCCTCCTTCCCTCCTTTCCCGAAGCCGCCTAGCCAGCCCACTGCAACTTGCCTGCCCACTGCAACGCTGACCCCTGCAGGCCCGCTGAGGCCCTGCCTGGTCTGGAGCCGGGTCTGAGGGACACAGGGAAGCCAGGCAAAGCCAGCGTCAGGATGAACACAGGACGAAGGCTGACGGCAGGGAGAGAGCTGTCTGCCTCAGGGAGGGGACAGCGAGGAAGTTGCAGGCACAGGCAGGGCTGGGGGGAGTCCGGACAGAGTTTGGAGCAAAGCCAATGGCTGTGGGGGAGGGGGGGCTGGTCTTTGTTCTTCACTGGGCTCTGGCTTTTTTCCTACAGTCCCTTGCTTCAGCTGAGCTAGATCCCAGAAGTGCCTGTGGCTGTGGGCCCAAGTGGGTAGGGAACTCTGAACAGGGTCTTAGCAGCAGGCTGAACCCTGTAGAGATCAGGGTGAGTGTGCTGCGGTGGTGGTGGTGGTGGTGGTGGTGGGGAGTACCTCGGGGACACTCTGGAACCAGCCCTGGGACACGGGAGAACAAGAAAACACAGGGGACAGAAAATTGGAAAAAGGACTGGGCCACAGGTGTTCCTGTGAGTGGGATGAGGGGATCCAGACAAACAAGGTACTGGCCCCTTGAGGACCAGAATCACACAGGAATTAATTTGCATAATCTCACTCCTGCCAGGTGCCAGCCAAAGGGGAGGTGGGGGACAGAAATGGGGGACACAAAGGCCTGCCTGGGGGAGAGGACTCTGGGGAGCCTGAGGTGAGCTGGGGCTGGGAGTAATACATCGCCTGGCCTGGAGCTGTAAGGATTCTAGGAGGTAGGCAGGGATGCAGGAGTGGGGTGAGGGGGTTCTGAGGCCAGACTGATGACTCTGGCCCCTCAGAGAGCCCCAAGGGACCAGGATCAGAGGCAGACTCTGACCCCATCCAGTCCAGTGGCCACACCAGAGAGAAGTGAACTTCAGGCCCAACCTGTCCCCAGCACTCCCAGCCCCTGCCCCCAGCCCCTAGCATTCCTGGGCCCTGAAATGGGGCAGAACAGGTCTCCATCCCAGAGGGAGGCTTGTTTGAGAAGGGGAAGACAGAGACACCCTGGGGGGCTGCCAGTATGCCAGGGGCAATGCTGGGTTGCAGGCCCTTTGCCCAGAGGATGCCAAGCATGTCAAGCTGGCCTCCATGGAGAGGGCAGAGGTGCTCAGAGGAGCAGTGATGTCATGGCGCCCAGGCGTGGGAGGAAAGAGGGAGGGAGAGGATGAGGGCATGGACCCAGGCCACTGGGCTAACAAGAAAGGGGAGGCTGCTAGCCTGGTAGGGCAGGGGGAATGGGAGTGTCCTCACTGCATCTCCCCTTCCAACCTCGCACCCTAGGGCTAGCCTCGGAACTAAGCTACTGGTTTCTGAGAAGGTGATCTAAGCCAGAGAACGCCTGCCTCTGCCCTCAGTCGAGTGCTAGAAGCTGGCAGCCTTTTGCGGGAGGATGCTAGGGTCGGTGGTCTGGGTTCAGACAGATGAAGCAAGGGGTCTCCAAAGGCAATGTCCCTTCATCCACCACCTAGAGGATGTTCATAGATGGGCATGAAGTTCCAGAGCTGGAGACTGAGTCTCTCACCCTTCTCCCCAAGCACTGAGTGGGTGCGATGCCTAGCACCCAGTGAGTCCTCCTAGTTGGCCTCAGTAGGCTGCAGTGATTTGATGGGGGTGAGGGCCCAACTCCTTAGAAGGCAGAGACAGGCTGAGGCTGCCCCTAGAGGGAAAACAAATGTGAGGCTGGGACGAGAGTGGACAAAGCTGGTGTCCACTGGACTGCCCTCAAAATCCTTGGGGATCTGGGGCAGCCCCGGTGGTGCAGCGGTTTCGCGCCGCCTGCAGCCCAGGGCATGACCCTGGAGACCCCGGATCCAGTCCCACGTCGGGCTCTCTGTATGATGCCTGCTTCTCCCTCTGCCTGTGTCTCTGCCTCTCTCTCTCTCTCTCTCTGTCTCTATGAATCAATAAATAAAATCTTTTTTAAAAACTATTTTAAAAAATCCCCTTACACACACATCCCCTTTTGCAGAGGGCCTTAGGGCTGTCCCTTCCCCCAGCACCCTCAGCCCTCGGAGGTCAGCAAGCAAGCGGTAAGCCTGCAGGCTCTTCATTTGGGAGCAAGTCCTCGGGCTGGGGTGTCTCGCTTTTCACATCACAGAGAAACCCAGAAGCAGAGACCCCGCTGACAGAATTGGCAGACCGGGGCGCGGGAGCGGGAGGGGGGGTCGGTGATGGGTCTGGGTTGGGGCACCCCGGGGTGGGAGCTGAGATAGCCTGGGCAAGAGCTGCAGGGGACCTGCCTACAGGTGGGCACCGTGTGAGGAGGCGTCAGGAGCCCAGGAGGAAATGGCAGAGCAATTTCCAAAGGAAGGAAAGATCTTCGGGCTTGGCTTGGAGAACGGCAAGCAGACATGGGATCCTGGGCCACTCCCCAGCTCCCTCGGGAGAGGGGGGGATGCGAAGGGGCGGCCCCTCCTCCCCTCCCCCGACGGGCCCGGAGTGAGTTTGGGGATCTTTGCTTTCCCCCTCCCCAAACGTGGGGGCACAGCCTGGCCCCCCGTTCTCGCCGGTCGCTGTCTTTCCCTCCGGGCACTCCCGCTCGCCTCCTCCTCCGAAGCCCCCGCCCCTGCCCTGCCGCTGCGCCCGGTCCCCGCGTGCCCTCTAGCACCGGGTCCATTCACAGTGGGCGCCGCCGATGTCATTCTGCTCCCCGGTGCCCACAGCCTGGCCCAGGGCCGCCTGGGGTCCTCGCCCGCGGGCGGCCAGCGTTGGCACCAGGGGCGCTGGCGCTGGGGACCCGGGCGCCTCGGAGGGCGCTGCCCGGCCCGCGGGGGCAGTGGCTCCTCGCTCGGCCACACACGCCGTCCTTGGGCCGCGGGGGGGGGGGGGGAGGTCCTTGTGGGGACACTGCGAGGCCGGCGCCGGGCTTGGAGCCTGGAGCACCCGGACTGCGGGGCGGGGAGAGCCCGGGCTGGGGCTCCGGGAGGGCCGGCGCGGGGCCGCGCTTACCTGGGCCGGCCGCCTCCGGGTCCCGGTACATGGTCCCCCCGTCGCCGGCTCGCTCCGGGCCCCTAGAGCCGCCCGCGGCCGCGCGCTCCTCCGCCGCCGCTGCAGGGCATGGGGCTGGGCGACCCCCGGGGGCGGGTCCGAGGGCGGGGGCCGCGCGGGGCCGGGCAGAGCCGAGCCGCCGAGCCGGGGAGCGGGGGCCGCCCGCCAGCCCTCCCGCCGCCGCCGCCGCCGAGCCGAGCCGAGCCGAGCCGAGCCGAGCCGCCTCCCTCCGGCCTGCGCGCCGCGTGTGCGCGCCGGAGCGCGTGTGTGTGCGAGCGCGTGTGTGAGCGCGCCCGGGCCCCGCCGCCTGCACCCGCTGCCGCCGGCTGCCGGCCGCGCCCCGCACTGCAGCCCCGGCGGGAGGCCACGGAGCCCTCGGGTGCGCCCTGCGAGCCGGCGGGTCCGCGGCGCCCCTGAAGGCGGCAGGCTTCGAACCGCGCGGGCCGGGGTGGCTGCCCCGCCCCCACCGTGCGAGCGCCCTTTGACTCCATTCCCAAAGGCGCGAAAATCCACTCCGGGTTTCCCGGCTGGCGGCGACTCGAGGGCGTCAGCTCGCGCCTCGGCCCAGCGGCGGCCCCGGCGAGCCGGGCTGGTGTGTGCAAAAACCAGGACTGGATTCTTTTTTGCCAGCGCTGAGCCTGGGCCCGCCACTCTCGCGGTTGCCCGAATCTGAACACAGCTGGAGCAGAAAAGACCGGGATCGCCACCCTCCGTGGGGGACGGGGCCCAGTGACCCTCCCCACTTCACCCAGCCTCAGAAAAGAAAACAGACCCTTTGGCCTCTGTTCATTTCTCTTCCGCAGACTCCTCCACTTCGCTCCCCCCTTCCCTTTCCTGGCACTTGAGTGGGTAAGGAAGACGTCCCTCCCTCTTCCAACCCTGGGGCTCTCTTGGTTCTCTAAGCGCCTCTGTCAGTCCCGCACGGCCCAAAACAGGTGAACCCTAGAACTGGAAGTGTTTGGTTCTGGAGCAGGGAAAAGAAGGGACCCTTTCCCCCAGATTTTCAAGGCCTGAAACTGAATGAACTACTGGTGGTTTCGGGGGCAGAGACATCCCAGCACACACCCACACACCGAACCAACTACACCACCACCTCCCCTTACACACGCATACACTGGCACACAAACCCAAGAGATACTCACCCTGAAGCACTGTGAGGTAAGGGGCCCACCTCTACCCTAAGCTGAAGGGGGTAGGCAGGAGGGTAGAGCCCTTGGTCCTGCTGCAGCATCCTGCCCTCCCCGCCACTGAAGTTGGAAGGTGAGCCAAGGTTTCCAAAATCCAGGATTCCTAACCCCACCCAGAGAAATGAACTTAACTGACTTTATACTGCACAGCTCACACCCAACCACACCTTCACTTTCCCCACAACAGGGTAGGCAGCCAGCACCCACAGTGACAAGTCTGTCTCCAGTTTCCCCCAATACTCACTCACACACGCACACAGCCCATACCCTTGAACCTGCAAGGAGCCTATTACACACACACACACACATGCTCGGGCACAGGCACACATTCACCTCCGCCCACAGCTTTTTGGTTGAGAAACAGATAAGAAAATTCCCCTAAGGAAACCTCCATGAAGAGTGTTCCGGTGGAGAACAGATTTCCTTGGATTTAATGTTCTAATTAAAAAGGGAAGATAACAAAAGGCAGCCATAGATTCTAGCCCATAATTAGTCCCTGGCCAGAAATCTCAACCCTCATCCCTTGGTCAAGGGCCATCATGCTTCATATACGCTGCAGCCATGCTCACCCCTCTTTGGCAAACCCCAGGCAGCTAAGGCAAAAGGCTGGGACTCGAGGGTCTCCAGTCTAGACTTGTTAGTGCCCCCACCCCAGCCGCTTTTAGCACCCTAGCTAGTAAAGACCAAACAGTCCACCCCTTCCCATCCCTACCTCATGTTGTCAATGGGATCCACATAGAAAGGTTCCCTGCTGAGGAATCTTCCCATCTATCAACCTGAGCAGGATTCATCATTGAACCCAACAGATCTTTATAAGCGTTTAGGATCCTAGAGCTTCTCACAGTTGGTGGGGAGAGGACCTTTGAGAGGCCACCGCTCTGTGACAGAGGATGAAGATAAGACCTCTATAGGGGGAAAGAACTGGCCAGGGAGCTCAGGGCCCCAGAGCTAGTAGACAGGGAGCTGGGAAGAGAACCAGGAGGAGAACCTTGGTCCTGGCTCCAGCCTTTTGCCAACCACCACGAGATTCATGAGCAGACCCAGTGCTTGCCCTAATCTGAGAGTTGACAGGCTGTTCCTTTCAAACTTAAAAATCCCAATCTCATTCACTCCCAGGAGGCAGTAGTCAGCCATTGTTCCAGAACTTCAGAGATGGACAGTCCTTCAAATACACGAGAAAATGCACGAGATAAATCCCATGAGATGTCGCTGTGGAGATTGAGGCCCTGGAGCATTGGGAATCTCTGGGTTTTACTTCCTGCCTGCATTATTGACACAGGAAAAGCTCTGAAGACACCCTTTCTCTGGGCCTCCATTCACTTTGTCTAGGGGATGCAGAATCCCTGGTAAGAGAAAAGAATACAGATTTACATGGCCCTGCCATTCATAGCTGGGTGACCTTAGGCAGACTACTTGACACCCACTGGGCTTCAGTCCTCATCCATACCATGGAGACAAAAATACCACCTATTTGACTATTATAAACATTAAACGAGATGATACAGGAAGGCACTTCAAATGACACTTGGGACATAAAACATTCCTGATGGATAGCGAACCTACACCTCATAATCATGTTTTTGCCTCTCAAAGAAGTTCTTCCAGATGTCCGACCTCAAAACATTCTGCTGCATTTGAAGACTACTCTCTCCTACTGGGGCATCAGTAAGAGCCAAGCCAACTGTGAGTCCCTGTCTTCTGGGCACTTGGAGAAGGCAGGAAATGAAGTGTGCGGAAGTGAGCAGGTCTTCTGAGAAAAGAAATCGGCGTGAATCACTCGTCTTGCCTCTAAGGTGAGGGGCCTGGGCCTTTGGTGTTCTGCCTCTCTCCTTCCCAGGCCTGGTAGAGGGGGGCCCAGAGAAAGCCTTCTCATTCTGTGACGCTGCTAGCTTCTTTGTCCTGGGTTCCATGACGTGGCAGGAAATGCTGGCAGCACCTGATTCCCCAAGGAATGCCCCACTGAGTACTGTGGGTCCCTCAGGCCTATTTCCGATTTGGTGTGGTCATCAGGGCCCAGATGTTCTGGGTTGGCTTCTAGAGGAACAGAGCAGGGAGGGACGTTCTTTCCCTCCCAAGCAGAGACCAGGCCCACACTCTCCTAAAGAGGGCCCCTGAGGCTGCCTGGCTCCGTTGCTAGGCCATGGCTGGAGGCAGGGCTCCTGGGTTCCCCTCTGGCCCCTACCTGGCATGGTCTCTGATGCTGCTGTCTGCCCACAGCTCCTGTCCCCCTACCCTACCCCCTTGGCCATAGGCTGAATTATTAATAAAAACGCTGAGGAAGATGTTTGTGCAGCTCATATGACAGAACAAACACACCTCTCTCCTTATCACCATCCATGTGGCAAGAGGCTCAGCGCTGAGCATTTGATTGATCCAGGAGGGACAGGTTGAGACCAGTCAGAAGGCAGCTTTGAAGGGCAGCAGCAGAGCCTGCCGATGTGCCAGACCGGCAGCAAGGATATGCTCTGCCACCATGTCCCTGCAGCTAGTCCTCCCCTTCCTCCTCTGCAGAGGGCAAGAGTCTGGAGAAGGTAGAAGCATAAGATGATCAGATATTATCTCCCCGGGAAGGACACAACAACAAAGTCCTAGAAGGCAGCTCCGGCCATTCCTATGCCCACTTCATCCCAATGCTTGCCTCTTCTCCCCAAACCCAGTGATCACTGAATCTCAGAGGCTTACCCAAGGCCTCGGCACACCTGTCACACTTCTGCTGGACCCCACTCTGGAGAGCTGATACTAAAGAGGCATCTAGCATCCAGGGAAGAATCCTAGACTATGGCCTTGCCTCTGCAACATCTAGCTGTTTGGCTTTAGCCAGTTACTTAACATCTCTGGGACTCAGTTTTCTCATCCATAAAATAGGGGTGTAATTACACCATGTGGGGATGGAGAATATACTGGGGAGATAGCAAGGCAAGGGCTGGGTGTCTTTCATGGCTCCCTTGCACCAGGGCACCTAAAACCTCCTGGCCACCAAGGACTCTGCCCCAAGCTGACCTTCCATAGCGCTGGGTCCCCATTCTACATCCTTAGGTCATGTTGCAGGGCCAGAAACCGCTTCTGCACTCCCCACCCCACCCACATCCTTTCTCCCTGAAGCCTCCTCTCCCTCCTGATTCTGTCCCTAAGTCTCTCTCCATCGTCACCCTGCCACCCACACTTCCCCCCTGTGCTTGGCTTAGCCCCTCAAATTCCGAAAGATGAAAGCTGGTGCCCCTTCTTCTTGCCATCTGCTGTGTGGGATAGCCCCAGCCTCAGTCAGAATCTTGGCCTTAGGCCTCTGTTTTGAGATACCACCTATCTCTCGGTCTTGGGCAACTCTGGGCCTTGATATAGGTTGAGAACCATGGGAGCCAGCGAGATGCCCTTATCACCAGGATGCCCCATGGAAGCACTTTGGCTTGCCAATTATAAGCTGAGTGACTTGGAGTAAATCACTCAATCCTTCTGAGCTCAGTTTGCCAATCTGTACTGCAAGGATGTTGGTTTTTAATCTCAATTCCGCCTTGGACTCCTTCAGGAATCTAATGAACCCTGTGGACTTCTCCTCCCTAGAAACATGCATATTCAAATACAGACACAATATTTTGCCCATAATTGGGTGGGAGGGGGTCCTATAGGTTTCAGATTAAAATCCCCAGTTCCAAAAAAAAAAAAAAAAAATTAAATCCCCAGTTCCAAGAGGCCTACAACTCTGACAGTCTGTGCCCGGCTCTCTGCCCTACTCACCTCTGCACAGTGATTCTTGGTAGGGGTGGGCTAGGAATCTATCCCTACCATTTTTCCCTCCTGGCTCAGCAGTCCCCTCCCCCAGTGCTTGCTGTGGCTGGAGCCAGCTTGCCAACAGCTCAGACCAGCATTTCAGTACCTCTTGGAGGCGAACAAGCTTCACCTGCCTTTCAAGGTATTTAAAGGTTCTTTGACCAAATGCTTTTTGATCCTTCGCTGATGGGAACCAGCAGAAGCTCTTTCACCAATGGCCCCCCTCCCCTCATATATTAGTGACTAAGAGCTCTTTTGATATTGCAGAAGCCTTCTGTGGTTTGTTCAAAGCCCTGGCCCTTGTGGCCACCTCCCTCAGAGACCCAAGCCGGTCAGCTCCAGCCGCCACCGCCCACCGCCAGCGGTGGCCTAGTTAATAGGGGCCTCCCGGCGCTAGATGGATTCTGCCTGAAACCGTAAGACCCCAGACCTAAGGCCAGCTGCTAGAGCGGCCGCTTCAGTAAAATCTAGCTCCTCCCAGGGAGCAGCCCCCCCGCCCCACCGTCTGGATAAGATGGGGTTCGAGTAAGTATCCCTCAGACCCCCTCAGACCGTGGGGAAACACGTCTCTTCTTCCCTACCAACCTAGGCTGCACAGACAGGCATGCGGCCCACCGGATACATTAAGCTGTTTCCAGGGTCCAGTAAATGCAATCTCTTAGCCTGAGGCTGAGAAAGGGAAACTGAGGCCGGGTACAGGCCTCGGTGTACGGTGTACGAGGGACAGGAGTCGGCACCCACTGACTCAAGACCTTCACCGGTGCTCTGCAAGCCCCGAGGGGCGGGTGCACCCAGCATCTAGGAAGGGCGCGACAGGCCGGGAAGGACAGCCAACGTTGATGCCCCGCGCTCCACCTGGAGTTGAAGACTGCAGTGGGGGTGGTCCTGTTTCTCAGCAGGTCAAAGTGTTCTCCTGCAAGAGAGGGCTGCGACTCCCCCCATTCCTGAATGCCTGGCTTTGCACTTGCGAGGATAATAGGAGGGGCCCAGCACTCCCTGGAGCTGGGCGGGTTCAGGTCACCTGGCCTCTTTGCTCTTAAAGGCTCCTTGGGGTGCTGGGCTCCTTGGGCCCGTCAGACCAAGCACCAGAATCCAATCCTGGCCTTGTAGTAATTATCAGAGCGGCAGCCACCATTTATTGAACTCTGAGGCTTGACAAGACCAAGTGAGGAACAGGCCAGTGAGGAAGTCTGGTTGTGATCCCCTCCCAAAGATGAAGAGGATGAGGATCAGAGGGAGTATGGCTTGCCTGAGATCACAAAATAAAGAGGGATGAGGGATGGGGGCCGCCAGGAGTCCCACCCAGCTCTGATCCATTCTAGAGTCTAAGCCTTCAACCACTAGGCTTTGCTTTCTTTCACCTTGGAACTTTCTGGAGGCTGGGGGTGAGGGGTGGGGCAGTTTCTGTCTTCAGCCCAGTTTGGCCCAGCTCATGGAAGATAAGGGGGGAACAGGTGGGGCAGCCCTAGGAAAGAGTGGGACCACCCCTTCTCCTGATTCTCTGGCTGCTCCATTTCCTCCTGGATCCTATCACTTCCTGCCCCCAACTGTGGGTATCCCCCAAGGCTTTGTCCTCAGCTGTCATCTTCTTTCTCACCCCACACTCTCTCCTATGTGAGCTCATGTGCTCCCACTGCTTCAGCCTAACTCCCAACTATGTCTCTGGGGCCCTGACCTCCATCCCAGGCTGGCATCCACTTTGGTGAAGCCCCCACCCCCCAGTGGAGTAAATTCATCGTCTGTCTTAAAACAACTCCTCCCTGGGGCCACACCATGCCTGTTAAGGCTGCATCCCTCTCCCAAGCTCCAGATCAGGTCCCCAAAGCCTCCTACTGCTCTTCCCACACATTGGATGAGTTTTGGATCCTTCAGACCCTTTCTATGGGGATCTTCTCACACCTACATTGTAACCTTGGCAGCAGCCTCCCTCGGTCAGACACTCCCAGCCCTCTGCCTCCACCGGAGCCACCTCTCTTGTCTATTCCAACCCAGTGCCCTCCCCTTGCTCCCTCATGCTGCTCCCCAGCTCTCTGGCCAGCACCCCCAGCCCAAAGCCTTTGATTGCCTCCCCACAGCCTATGGAGTCAGGCACAGGAAACCTTGCTTGAAACAGAGTCGTCCCCAGTATGTGAACCCTGCCCTCCTTGCCCTGCCCAATGCCCTGCCTTCAGTTCAAAAGTGTTCCTGAATTTCTGCTATATGTTTCCACCCTTCAAAGCTCCATCTCAAATGCCACTTCTTCCAAGGAGCCATCCCTGATTCTCCCAGGTGAGTTTGAACTTTCCTCTTCTGTAGTCTCACCACTCATGGAATTATCCACTTTAGTAGTATTTGTACATCTCTCCAATCCTGACCTCTGTCCTACCTCTCCCATGTATGCAATGGGTTGGGAGCTCCTATAAAGGCAAGGATGGCCCATTACTATTCTCCTCTTCATTCATTTAAAAAAAAAATTGTTCCAGGGCAGCCCGGGTGGCTCAGCGGTTTAGCACCGCCTTCAGCCCAGGGCCTGATCCTGGAGACCCAGGATCGAGTCCCAGGTTGGGCTCCCTGCGTGGAGCCTGCTTCTCCCTCTGCCTGTGTCTCTGCCTCTCTCTCTCTCTCTCGGATAAATAAATAAAATATTTTAAAAAATTAAAAAATAAAAATAAATAAAAAATTGATCCATTTAGCAAACACTGAGTAGCTACTGTGTACTAGGTACTGCAAATACAGGATCTCTGCTCTGGGCTCCTCCTCTGGATAATTGGCATACAATGGGACAAGGACACTAATGGAGGGATACTCAGGGCACATTCAGGGATAACTTTGCCCTGGGAAAGCATTTCTCCAGGCTCCAGAATGCAAGGCCCTAACCTATGTACTAAGGGTTAATGCAAGCTGGAATAAGACCAAACCCTGCCCTCCAGGACTGCAAATACATAGAAACAATAAGATCTGTGTAAAGATGTGGATCTGAACAGCGTGCTGTGAAACCGTAGTAGATGGAATAATGACTTTGGCCCTGGGGAAATCCAGAAGCTTCCCAAATACCCAGTACTTGCACCAATTAGGAGCCTGTTAAATCTTTGTTGAAATAAATTAGGTGGGGAGAAGGGGGTATAATAGAGGCTGAAGTAAAGGTTATGAGGGGAAGGCAATGACAGACCATTGTCACAACATCTGCACAAAGTGGCCCTGCCATCCACCCTAGAGGGGCAGCTTGTAGATGAATGAGATCATGAGTGTGCAGTGCTCTGAACTTTTGGGAAGAAAGGAGAAAGAGAGAGAGAGAGAGAGAGATCACTGGTATTATTAGTCTATTCCCATGAGACCGGTAAGTTCTGCTTTCCAGTAAGTCTATTCCCCCTCAGAAAATCAGGTGTACCCCATGACAACTTGATGCTCTCTGGGCCTCAGTCTCCCCATCTGCGATCTGAAGATGTGGGATGAGGCAGTCCTGAATGTCTCTGGCTCCTCCAGGGAGTTGCTCTGTGGGATGGCTGTGCCTGCCCAGGAGACGCTCTCTGTCTTCTCCCGCCAAACACACCCTGGGCTGAGCACAGGAGCCCAGATGATTTCACTCCCTGTCTTGTTTATCTTTCCGGTCAAACAAGGGCATGCGGAGAGTGAGACAAGGGTGGACTTTTCAGCTGGAAGCTCCCCTGTAAATTTTGGGGTAGAGGGATCCCTGGGTGGTGCAGCGGTTTGGCGCCTGCCTTTGGCCCAGGGCGCGATCCTGGAGACCCGGGATCGAGTCCCACGTCGGGCTCCCGGTGCATGGAGCCTGCTTCTCCCTCTGCCTGTGTCTCTGCCTCTCTCTCTCTCTCTCTCTCTGTGACTATCATAAATAAATAAAAATTAAAAAAAATAAAATAAAAAATAAATAAAATTTTGGGGTAGAGGCTGCAGGCCTGCATTCTGAACCCCCCCCCCCCGTGTGGGCCCCTCCCCTCCATTCAGGTCTGGGGTCTGGCTTCCCCTGGGGAGCACCTATCTTTCTCCAAAGCCCCATGGGCTTCTCCCTTATGGTCAGAACTGTTGGGGTACCAAATGTCCCCAGTGAATGGGGACGGAGGCTGTAGTAGGGGAGACAGAAGCTTCTGCCAAAAACCTTTACCCCCTCAGCTGAGTGTTCCCCACTCATTCACTGCACCTGACTAGCATGTGCCTGCACCCCTTCTCACAGATCAGACCCCTTGGCCATGTCCCTGCCTCCCCTCTTCTCCTTACCCTGCACACGTGATTGGGGACAAGGTGTGGCCTTTCCACTGTTGGCTATCTTTCCTATCTATCTCAACACCCCTGCCCAAGTCCTCTTGTGTCTCACCAGCTTCCTCCCTGGGCCCCCTCCCACGCACTGTCCTGTGCACATCAAAGCACAAGTGCCACCATGTTGTTCTCCGGCTCAAGGTCCTTTGTGGGTCCCCACTACTCCTAAGGAAAAGCTCTCTTCCTGTCTGGCAGGCAGGGCCTTATTGACCTACCCAGAGAGGAGAAACAATCTTTGAGAGGGTTCTGGGGGTGAGAAAGAGCTGGCGGAAAGGATGGTGTTGGGGGCACATTTCAAGCAGGCAGCCTGACGGGTAGAGTAGGCAAGGACAAAGTAGGGAGAGGTGGTGGAATCTGGTGTGGAAAAGTCAGAAACCTGACTGGGGTGGGTGGCCACACACCTACCGTGTGCCAGGCGCTGTCCCCATGCTGGGTCTACAGCAGTGACCAAAACAAAGATCCCATCGGGGAGCTGGCATCCAGCACAGGGGAAAGAGGCAATGATAAGTAAATGTCCTAGTATGTTAGGGGATGAGGAGTGTGGTAGGAAAACAAATGCTAGAGACAGATTGAGGAGGTGACATCTGGGCAAAGACTTGAGGCAGGTGAGGGATTTAGCCCTGTGGCTATCTGGGTAGCAGTATACCAAGAATAGGGAATAGCCAGTGCAAAGGCCCTGGGGTGCAATTGTGCTTAGAGGGTTTGAAGAACAGCCGGGATGCTTGTGGGACTGGAGCAGAGTGAGCAAGGCAGAAAGGAATAGGAGAGGAGGTCTGGAGACAAAGGGGGAATGGGGAGGGTGGGTTCGCTGTAGGAACTGTGGGAGATGGGGAGCTTCTGGAGTGTCTTGTGAGGTGGAGGGACACAAGCTGTCAAAGGATAGTGCTGGCTGTGTGTTGAGGGAGCCGGGGCAGGGAGACCAGTTAGGAGGCTGTTGCAGTGATCGACACGAGAAGCCATGGCAGCTCAGATAATGCTGGTGGTGGGGAGTGGTGGATTCTGGATCTATTTTGAAGGCAGAACCAACAGGATTTCTTGATGGATCGTTTATAGGTCATGAGAAAAGGGGAGGAGGCAATGTTACTTCCAAGGTTTGAGCCAGAGAAATGGAAGGATACGATTGCCATCAGCCAAGATGGGCAGCTGGCATTCGAGCAGCGCTGTTCCTGTCTTTTTTTTTTTTTTTTTTTTATGATAGCCACAGAAAGAGAGAGAGACGCAGAGGGAGAAGCAGGCTCCATGCACCGGGAGCCCGATGTGGGATTCGATCCCGGATCTCCAGGATCGCGCCCTGGGCCAAAGGCAGGCGCCAAACCGCTGCGCCACCCAGGGATCCCTGTTCCTGTCTTCATTATTCCCCACCCAGAAAGAGCCTTCTTAGACCTTTTTCTCCAGTCATCACCTATGCAATTTTAATATGAGAATTTAAGTTATAATATTATAATACTGTAATAAATCTATGTTCACGGAGTCTGGCCCTTTGGAGAATCACCAATCATTGCAACATCTAAGAGTTTTTATTCCCCAAGAACCAGTTCTCACCCCCCACCCCCCACCAGGGAGATGGGTAGCCCATGGAGAATGGATGGTTCTAGCAATCGAGTTGTGCACAGGAGAGGAGGAGCTCAGGTGCACACCAGTCATTGGATTTGAGCTGTCTGTTCCAGGGAGGAGGTGCCGAAGCCACAGTTGGGTGTTTGAGGTCCAGGCTAGAGGTATGGGTTTGGCCTTCAGAGGCATGCAACTGGTGCTTCAAGCAGCAAGACCAGAGATGGCCAGGGGAGGGAATCCAGACAGAAACCAGGACCGGGCTGGGGGCTGGGAGAAGGGAAGAAACCAGCAGAGGAGACCAAGAAGGAACACACAGACAGGTTTTAGGAGCCAGCTGAGCACAGCAACAAGCCTGGAAGCCAATCGGAAAGAGTTGTTCAGGGGGTGGGTGCACCAAACTGTTACATGTGGTGGGGAGGTCCAGTGGTGGCCACACCGAGCAACGTGGAGGTCCCTGGAGATCTTGATGGGCACCCGAGATGGAGTGGGAGAGGGGGGGAAAGCCAGATTGGAGTGGTTTCGGTGGAACAGGAGAGGAGGGATGACAACTCAGAGGAGCATCCCTGCAGAGGGGAACAGGGACTGAGTGGAAGCAGCAGGGGAGGTGGGATCATGATAGGTTTGAGAGAAACGGGAGGAAGAGCAGTGAGCTGGTGGAGAGCCTTGGGTGGAGGGCAAAACTGATGCTTAGAGGTGGGGGTGGGGAGCACCACCCAGAGACCTGCTGGAGCCGTGTCCTTGAGCAGAGCAGAGGGCTGGGCTCTGGCACCGGTGGAGGTGGGAGCGTGGGCCATCATGCCTCAAAGGACAAGGGAGGCAGAGCGTGTGGGTGCGATCCTGCTGGGGGTGGATGTGTCTGCGAATCCAGAAGCACTGAGAGACTGGATTGTGTTCGGGGAGTGTGGGAAACAAGGTCAACAGCTGAGAGTGAGGGTGGGGGAAGCGAGGGGGGCGGTGAGATCATGAGAAGTAGTCACCCACAAACGGCAGCCGGTATGAAGGGGTCTGCAGCAATGCACCCTCCTGCCCCGGCCCAGGGCTGCATCAGCCGCCCACCTATCCAGCTCCTAGTCTCCCCCACTGGCTGGACTCTGGGTGCTCATTGCTCTGTTTGTCCCAAGAGAGGGCCTCTTCTTTCCCTCAGCATTCCTGTTACCAGGCAGGCAGGCAGGCAGCATTTGAAATGGCCGTGACTCACTTGCTGGGGAACCTTGGGCAAGTATTTTAATGTCCCTGTGCCTCAGTTTCCTCATCTGTGAACTCAGGACAAGGGTGGGAGTGTGCCCTCTTTGCTGCTGCTGTGTTGTACCTGTTGCCTGGCATGGATGAGGGCTCAGGAAATGAAGCGTGACAGCGTGGATGGAGGGAGAGGAGTTTGCTCAGGGCCCGTGGAGGAGTGGGCTGAAGAGGGCTAACAAAAGACTCTGTCCTCCCAGCCCCGGTGCTCAGATTCCACCCTGTAGCTGGGGACCCCGACACTGCTCTCGGATGGGCAGCGGCCAGCTGGGGACAGACCCACAGTGCTCCCCAGGACAGTCCCTAACTCAGCCCAGGGCGAGGCCTCTCAGCAAGGGCCCCCAGTGCAAGGAGGGAGAGTAGGCTGGAGTTGGCACCTCTTCCTCCCCGCCCCACCCTCGGGATTTCCTCCCCAGCCTGGACCTTTCTGTTTTCCTCCTGGGCCCCTGGAGGCCATTTCCTCCAAAGAGTCCAACAGGATGTTGCTTTCTCTCCCCAGATCCCAGAGCTTTCTGGATTTGCGAACTTCCAGATCTGGGCCTTTGATACTCCCTAGGAAATCGTCCGCTGGCTAGCCCCTTCCAGGAGGCTGTGATGCCAGGGGTTCTACTGGGGACGTGCAGTGTGTGTGTATGCGTGTATGGAGTAGATAGGATTCGCGAAGGTGAATGTGGCCTTCATTCCTCCAGTGGGCCGGCAACACACCATGGAAAGACTGGGATGGACCCTGGCATCCCTAGGAGGGGGCTCACAGCCCTGGCCTGGGCACCTGCTCTGCCATGCCCAACTGGGGCCTCTTGCTCCTGGAACTTCACCCATCCCCCACACCCCTACAACCTGGAGGTAGCAATAAAGACTCCATTCCAGGGGGCCTGCCAGGAGCAAGAGCTAATGGCCGGAATGGGCTTTGTAAGCTGCTAGAGATCTGCAGTGTTCCTTACCCTCCCCAAATGCCTGGCAGTGAGGAGAGGGGAGGGAGCTGTTAAGCGCCAGGTGGTATAAGGCTAGAGTGGGGGTGGGGGCTGATGAAGTGCCCAGCAGGGCCCTAGCCCCGCCCTCCATGCAGCCCCTTAATGAACCAGCCAGTGGCCACCATTCAGCTCAGTTCTCAGGCCTGGCTGCCCCGCTCATTCATGGGTCCTGCAAGCAGGCAGCCTGACGGGTAGAGTCCGGGGTGGGGGGACTCCCTGAAACTGGCTCTGCCCCCTTCCCATGCATCATGTCTAGCCTTGCCCCCCAGCCCCTCCCAGGGGTACCCCAGAGGGGAAAGGTCAGTGCTCCCAGACAGGAGAGTGTCACAGGGCCCAGGAGGAGTTCCCAAAGCTGGGGGACTTCAGTCATCACGTAGCAATGCCCTCCCTGTACAGCCAGGAGAAACCAAACAGAGTGGGCTTGGGATGTGCCTAAGGATGCGCAGCCATTCTTTCTGGGATATTAGCCACCTCTCTCTGCAACCATCAGATTCCCCCCACTGCCCCTCAGCGGGACTATAGAATTAAAGAGGTCACCCCTTTCTTCTACAGGTGATGGTGACACTGAGCCAGGACCAGCCATGGCACAGAGTGATAAGAACCATTCCCTTTTATTGAGGGCCTGATCTGTGTCAGGCAATGCTCTGACGGCTAGCAACACAGCGGCCGGTGAGGCCAAATCTACTGGGGTTTCTAGGACTGCATTCAATCCTTATATCGCCCTATGCAGTCAGTATTTACAGGTGGAGAAACTGAGTCTCAGAGGGACAGGGAGTGAAGTGAGGTCCTATGGCCAGTGCATGGCAGAGCAGGGATTCGAACCCAGGTCTGTCAGACTCTCCACCCGAAGCCTGATCTCTTAACCACTGTTGAAGCAGGAAGAGCCTGAACTGGGAGGCAGAAGACGTGCACTGGCCACTCCCCGGGGTCTGAGCCTGGGGACAGGCTTCCCCTCCCTGGGCCTCTGTTCCCTCATCCATAGGTGATCCCGAAAGTTTGTTACAGTATTTCTGCAATTCTGAAATGTCAAAAGACCTAGCAGTCTGTCTGTCCAGGAAATCCAGGCAGGAAATCCTTTTCTCCCCACCACTGCACCCCAGGTGGGAGGACAGGAACCCCAACCCCAGCTTGCCCAGGAGCAAAACTTTGTAGCCGAGGGGTGGGATAGAAGCCGCGGTCAGGCTGGCTTTGCCCCGTTCTCAAAGTGACCCTTCCTCCATCCTCACCCCTGGTCCCAGCCCTGACTCTGCCTCCTCTAGCTTGATACCTAACCTTGGGGAAGCCCCCTCAGGCCTAGTTTCCACACTGACTGGATGAAACCATTTCTGATGTGCCCCCCGACTCTGCCAGTCTGATTCTAGAAGCCTGTTGAGGGACACCTGGGTGGCTCAGAGTATGATCTTAGGGTCCTGGGATCTAGTCCCGCACTGGGCTCCCCATAGAGAGCCTGCTTCTCCCTCTGCTTGTGTCTCTGCCTCTGTGTGTGTGTATCATGAATAAATAAATAGAAACTTTAAAAATTTTTTTTAAAAATAAAGGCCTGTTGAGTACTTTTTGGGGGGCCCAGACCTTTCTGGGAAGGGAGCCAGACTCAGCCTGTCCGCTGGCTGTGAACTCTATCTACTCCTGCCCCACGCTCTTCCCACAAAGCAGGAGGGAAGAATGACCTGTCTCACACTGGTCTTAGGGCTTCCTAGGACCCTGTCCTCCTCACCCACACTGAGGCTGAGTCAGGGATGTCTCCTCCACCTCCTTCTCCAGCCAGTCACGGGGTGGAGGAGAAAGGAGGTGGGCAGCCGGAGGATCACGACAGGTAGGGCTGGGTGGTAGCAAGGGCTCCACGGAGACCAGGCTCAGCAGAAAGGCATTTCTTATCACGGGTTCGCCTGCCAGTTGGTGGGAGGACCATTGCTTTTCTTTTTTTATCCCCATCCAAAGTGGCTGGGAGGGAGGGAGCCTGGGAGGAGAGACTCCTGGGACAAGAGACAGAGATCTATGGGCTAGACTCAGACAGGTAGGCACTAGCAGCCAGGGTACCTCCCGGCCCCCCTGCAGACCCAGGCCCTAGTCCTCTCCTTGAGATCTTGGGGCTCAAGTGCCCTACCCCACACCCATTTCCCTGATGAGGCAGCAGAGCCTCAAAGAGGAGAGATGACTGGCTGCCGAGGGCCATGGGGTGAAGTGGCCAGCCTCCTGGGAGTTCTCTGTCCTCTTCAGGCAGGGATAGGGGTTTGAAAGCTCACTCAATGGGAGGGAACGATCTCCCCATCTTTTAGTAGAGAAAGGGGAAAGAGCCAGGCAAGAGGGAAGAGCAAAGAGGCTGCTAGCCCAACTGTTGAGAGACCCCGGAATTCGCCGTGCTTCCTCTACACTTCAGACCTCTGCCGGGGCTGTTCCCTCTTCCTAGAACTCTTTCCTCCTCCTTATTAACTCTTACAGACCCTCCAAATCATAATTCAATGTTGCCTCCTCCAGGAAGCTCTCCCTGGTTTTCCTGGGGTCAAGTGGCCCTGTTGTGTGCTCTAGTGCTCCCTGGACTTCCCCGACCAGAACCCTAATCACCTGCTATGTAGCAGTGTTTCTTCTCATTAAACTGGGAGCTCTTTGAGGGTCAGGCTGACTGATTAGCCTCTAATATCTGGATCCCCACTACCCCACATAGTGCAGGGTACACAGTTCACTCCAAGAGCTGTTTGTGGAATGATTGAATGGCTGAATGAACATCTAGAATGATCAACTCTGTCCAGGCCTATGAAGGGATCCAGTGGTGAATAAGAGGCAGCCCTAATCCTGTGGAGCATCCATATACACGATGGTCCAGGACACTGCCCAGAGTGAACATGGACAGGTGTACTGGGAACTCACAGAAGGGGGCGGAGGGGCAGATTGGAGGAAGGATCCTAGGAAGCTCTGGGAAAAGGTACAAGGAGTCTAGAAGGCAGATAGTTTGTATGTATGGTGAGAGCTTGGGGGGTGCTGGCTTTGGGACTCCCAAATAGGTTGATTTGTTCCAAGTCTGGGACTCCACTCAGGAGTAGACTGGCGAAGGGTTCACTGGAGAGGGAAGCTGGGTCACGGTGTTATGGAGAGCCATTTCCAGGGGAGACCAGAAAGGGCAGGCATCATGCTCACGGCAATGCAGCCAGACAGCAGCTCCTTGCCGGGGCTCTGTGCCACGCACTGGCCCACTCGCCCCACCTGGCAGCCTCCTGGCTCTGGGCAAACGAGTTGCCCCAAGCCCCAGGGATGCAGGACCAGAGGGAGGTAACAATAAAAGCTTATCAAACAGCACGTAGGAGGCAGCCGCAGATTGCAGAGACTAAATAATCTGTGTCTAATGTTCACTTAGCAGAGTGTGAGCCTCTGAAATGTCAATGCTTGTGGTCTGACCCTGCAGTGGCCAAAGCTTTTGAAGCCAAGGGAAACAGAGTCACTCTGCATTCCTAAAGCTCTGCACTGGGGGTGTGGTCGTAGATGGGAGAGTTTTCAGACACCAGCCCATCCTGGTGGCCCCAGCCAGCTGTACCCAGGGAAGTAAAGGTTTTTTTTTTTTTTTTTTTGGTCCTGGAGAGGCCATTCAGGAGCAGAGTGTCAAAGCTGCCCTGTTACAGATGGAGAGGTTGGCTGTGGAGACCCACTGCTGATTGACTTCATTTCTTTCTTTCTTTTTTTTTTAAGATTTATTTATTTATGATAGACATAGAGAGAGAGAGAGGCAGAGACACAGGCAGAGGGAGAAGCAGGCTCCATGCCGGGAGCCTGACGTGGGACTCGATCCCGGGTCTCCAGGATCGCGCCCTGGGCCAAAGGCAGGCGCTAAACCGCTGAGCCACCCAGAGATTCCCCGCTGACTGACTTCAGAGCCTGGTTTACCCGCGAGCCTCTGCTGCTGCTGAGTGCCCTGGCGCCCTGCCCCAGGGGCAGAGGGGAGGGCTCCTGCCATAAAAATGACCATGAAAACGATGCCCCACGCTGGCCACATTGGGGCCAACCTAACCTCTGAGCCTACACACAGGCCTTGGGGCCTGCCTCTACCATCCCCCTGTTCTATCTCAGGCAAACCCTTAAGCCCTCCTGGACCTCAGTTTCCCCATCTGTCAGGTGGCCGGAAAGCTCTGCAAGTTTCTATCCTTCTACAGTACCTTACAAATGATGACTAAGGCAACTGCCCCGCAACCACCCTTACTCTGCTCTGCTTTTCCTGTTTTTCCCCGCAGCTCAGGGGTCTTTGTTTTGTTTACTGAGGTATCCCAGCAGCTGCAATAGTGCCTGCAGGCATAGTAGGTGCTCAGTAAAAATTGGGGCCTTTTTTTTTTTTAAGATTTTATTTATTCACGAGAGACACAGAAAGAGAGAGAGGGGGAGAAAGAGGGAGAGAGAGAGAGAGAGACAGAGACACAGGCAGAGGGAGAAGCAGGCTCCATGCAGAGAGCCCGACGTGGGACTCCATCCTGGGTCTCCAGGATCACGCCCTGGGCCGAAGGCTGCGCTAAACTCCTGAGCCACCGGGGCTGCCCAAAATTGGGGCTTTTTTTTTTTAATTGGGGCTTTTAAACTCCCAACAGGCACCCGACTTCCCCACTTCCTGATTAATAACTGCCCCCCATCCACCTATTCTGTTTAGTCCCCTCCTAGGGGCTGCACTGCAGACTGATAAGCACATGTTGATATGCAAATTTGGAAGCCTCCCCTGTTTCTATTCCACCTTCTCCTTTCCATAGTGGGTGCGTGGGAGCTAGCCACGTCTTCTTTTAGATACCCCCAGCACGGCTAGGATGAGTGCCAGGGCCTCGGTGGTACAGTCAGTGCTCTGTAGAGTTGTTTACAGTTTGCCCATGACTCACGCATGACAGCCTGGAGAAGGCTCTGCCCAGGCGGGGCCCAGGCATGGGGAAGCAAGGGAGACCAGGGTCTGAAAAGCCCTCAGGGATCCTGGGACAAGGGCAGAGGAGCAAAAGGCCTTCCAGAATAGTCCTGGCCCAGGGGAGCAGGCATGGGGAGTTGAGAGCCAAGGATGGCTGGGCCTGGGCTGAGAGCATCTGTTCTGCCCATGCCTGCTGATTCTTTTGTTGCCTGCCCTTTATCCAGGCCTCCCTCTGGGTGACCTGGGCTGGGAGCTGGGGCACCTGAGATGGATCAGTCCTGATCTTGGCCTTGTGGAGCTTACACGTTGCTAGAGAGGGCCATGGATACAATGGGTTATAATGGAGGCAGCCACGGGGTGATATAGGAGGTGCAGATGAGCTGGTCATTTATCCAGTGGGCTGGGACTTTACTGGGGAAGGCCCTTCCTGGCGAAAGGAGCAGCACAGGCCAAGATACAGAGGCCTGGCTCAAACAGCAGGGAAAGGTGGGAGGCTGGCCCTGCCCTCCTGCTTTTTTTTTTTTTTAATTTTATTTTTATTTTTTTTATTTATGATAGTCACACACGGGGAGAGAGAGAGAGAGAGGCAGAGACACAGGCAGAGGGAGAAGCAGGCTCCATGCACCGGGAGCCCGATGTGGGACTCGATCCCAGGTCTCCAGGATCGCGCCCTGGGCCAAAGGCAGGCACCAGACCGCTGCGCCACCCAGGGATCCGCCCCTCCTGATTTTTGACCTCGGACCACGCCCACCTCTCTCAGGTGTTTTGTCTGAGCAAGAGGAGGTGGTGGCACTTGGGTACATGGTTAGGGGTTTTCCTCAACGTCTTCCATGGGCCTCCCCAGGTCTGACAGCGATTCTGTGGGAGCACGAGCGAATGAGTTCCTGACAGGGCAGGGCTCTGGGAGATAGTGAGGTCCTGGTGGCTGGGCAGACAGGACAAAAAGGGCTGTTTAGGCAAGGAGGGGAACCAGGGCAGGGTACTGCCCACCAATTAGACTGTCTCTCCAAACCCAGTGCTTGCTGACAGAATAAGGGAGTTGGCTATGCCAACGGTGGGGGATGAGGGGGCCCTGCACTGCACACACATGGGCTTTCCCTAGGCGGGGGACTGACCCTTGGAGCTCCATATACCAATAATGGAGGTGCCCAGAGAATGCAGTCCAGGCTGGGGCCTTGAGCCCTCCTCCCCAGCCTCTGGCTTGAGGGGAGTGACCATCCCCCTCTGGGAGGGGAGAAAGGCGCGGGGTCCAGCTCCTCACTGCCATGGGGAAGTCCCACCACAGGGGTTTAGTCTTGATTCTGCCACCAACTTTATGGGTGGCCCTGAGTCTGTCTTTTCCCTCTCTCGACTTCAGTCTTAGTCGGAAGACGAGAGGCAGGAAGAGAAGCCCATTACCATTCCACCCACTGCAGCCTCCCCCCACCCCCAGTCTTTGCTTCGGCCAGAGCAGTTTGAGCAGTCTTGCTTTGAGCAGCTGGCCTGATGATTCCGTCATGCGCCAAACAACTAACTGCTCAGCACCCACTCCATGCCAGGTGGGCATAAAGGCAGATGAGACAGCCAGGTTTTCCAGCCTCAATGAGCTCCCTCTGTAGAAGGGGAAAGGGGGGCCCTTGATTCCAGATCCTCCACTGGGGTCTTGTGTGGCTCTGTGGCTCTGCGGGAAGGCTCCGGAGTCACACGGACTGTGCTTCACACTAGCTAGCCATGTGGTCTTACCCAACCTTTTGTGCCTTGGCTCCCTTATCTGTGGACTGATGGGGAGGACAACCACCCTGCCTGCGAGACCAGCTGGAGGAAGCCTTCACACAGTACATGGTGGGTGCTGCCTAAACTTTGGTTGCTGGTATTGTTCCCAAGGATCCTGACGGCTCCCCCCAGTTCTAGGAAGGGGCAGCCACAGAGAAAAAAGTCCCATGATCCAGGCAAGAGTAGGAGAGAGGAGATGAAAGACCCCAAAATTGGTAGGGAGCCTGGGGTGGGGTGAAGGGAAATGGTGCTGGGAGGTGGTGTCTCTGCCCCTCATCACTCTCCACTGTACCCCAACCACACCCCAGAGGAGTCAGCAGTTTAACTGTCTTCTGCTGGATTCCCCACCCCCACTCCAATACATACCCAGGCCTCATGACAGGAAAGCCTTCATGCTCTAGGTCTGGTTGGCTGGAGAAGCAGGGAGGGAGCCAGACAACCATTCCATCATGCAGATGGTAACACTGAGGCTCAAGTGTCAGGGAAACAAGTCATTTAACATCCATCGGGGCCAGGGGGTGACCCAGAGTCTCCAGAGCCGTCCCGCCTGGACCCCTGCCTCATTTGTGGAGAGCAGTGAGGCTCAGAGTACCCTGACACTAGGCCAGGTGTATCTTAGCTCCACCCTGCACTTCCAGGGGGCGCAGCCACCCCAGGCACACCCTCTGCGGTGCCTAACTCCCCCAGGGGAAGCAGATGGTGCCAGGCCTGCCAAGAAGTGGCTGTCCTTGGATCCCAGCTGTTGCACAGACGTGAGCTGGGGGCGGGGGGGGGGGGGGTGAGAAAGGCAGGACAGCTCCTGCCTGAGTCACCCTTCAGCCCCAGAGTGGTAATGAGCAGATTAGAGTCATTCCGGGCCGAATGACTCGGAGCTCACTTGCTCACCAGAGCAACCGCCAGCGCCAGGCCAGCGAGGGCTGCTCACACACGCTGTCCCGCCTTGCTGCTGCCCTCCCAGCGACCTCGACTCCCAACACCTTCTATGGCCTTCGCATGCCTCATTAGAGCCTCCTGGGCATACCCGCCTCACACTTCCTAGACATCACCCTCGCCCTCTTCTTCTGGGCTTGGCAGGGGGGACCCTGGAACCTGCTAGGAGGCTTGATAAGGAGACCAGTCATCCCTGCCCGAGGAGATTGGTCTAAAATCCCCCTGTCTGGGAGGCCTGGGCGGCTCAGCAGTTGAGCGTCTGCCTTCGGGTCAGGTCGTGATCCTGGAGTCCTGGGATCAAATCCTGAATTGAGTTCCCCACAGGGAGCCTGCTTCTCCCTCTGTCTGTGTCTCTGCCTCTCTCTTTGTGTCTCTCATGAATACATTTTTTAAAATCTTCAATAAAAATTTCAAAAAAAATAATACCCCCCCCCCCCCCCCCCCCGCCTACCTCCACCTGGAGCCAGGGCAAGGGCAGGGTGTGGCAGGGACCCAGGCACCAGGGCCAGTCCTATGCTGTCTGGTCACCTACCAGGGGTCTGAAAACAGTGAGGGCCACCAAGTTCTTCGCCAGAGACACCTTGATCCACAATGAGGGCAGTTCCTCCTTTCCCTCTGGGCTTCGTGTCTTCCTATCAGCTTCTTCCCAGAGCAGAAACACAGAACCAACACATCCCATAGCTTAGGACTGAGTACCAGGGCGATGGTACTGAGACTTAGTGCTTTATGATGTCCAAGCAGGCATTGCTCTAAATGTAGGACATGTTTACTTTGTCTTCATGACAGTGCCATGAGGTATAGTATCCTCAGCCCCATTTTTAGATGAGATGATTTAGGCCCAGGGGGGTTAAGTAACTGTCTCAAGGTCACGCAGCTTGTGAGCAGTGCAGCTGGGCTCCCATCCTGCCTCCTTACTCCACAACTCTCTTTCGACCACAACGTTCCATTCAGCACTGGCCCAGAGCCTCTCTGCCTGAGTCTGCGCCCCACTGCTGCCCGGCTCAGCTCCTGGGGGGATCAGCCTCTGGAAAGAGACTTCTCATCATGCCTGTCCGCCCATTGAGAAAGCTCTGGTGCTTACCACATAAGCTTCTGTTCTGGCATTTGAACCCCACCCTTCCTGGCTAGGACTCTAGGCTCCCTCCATTCCTAACACCAGTCTCATCCTCCACGCTCACATCTCACACTTCTTGGCCACTTTCAGAAGAGTCCCACCTCCGTGCTTATGCATGGGCTGTGCCCTTTTCCTATAGGTGCTGCTGGCTCCAGTGTCATCTGGCCTGTGTGCCTGAGCTGACCAGGACATACAAGCACCTGCAGAGACACAGTCGGAGGAGGCAGGGGATGCAGAAAGGAGAGCAGGGGCTCTGTGGGCAGGTGTGTGACCTCAGGACAAGTCACCATCTCTCTGAGCCTCAGTTTCTGCATAAAGGATATTCAGGAAAACTCATCCTAGCTTCTCATGTTCAGCCATCATAGATGTGAAGGTCCCAATACACAGTAGGCCCATCACCACCTGAGGTGACAGATGTAGGGAAGTGTCTCCTCCATTTGTGAAGTCCAGGAAGACCCTCTGGTGCTGGCAATGGAGGGAAAGCCATCAGCTGAGGCCCTTGTCCCGAGGAAGACACCTACCCTCAGTACCTCTTTGCTTTGGTCCCATCACTAATAACAGAGCCAGGAAAAATTTTCTGTACACCAAATGGTGCCCAGTGACCAGTCCTGGCAGAGCATGCACCCCCTCCATCTCTGGGAGCCTAGCACCAACCACCTCCAGCTCTGGGAAGGGGTGGGCGGCACACTCCTTCCTCCACAATGCTGCTGCCTCAGAGAGTCAGAATCCAGGGAGACAGTCTCCTGGCAGCAGAGATTCCACTGCCCACCCTGCATGGGTGTCTGTGATGCTGCCATGCCTGGGGGCACAGGCATTCTGGCATCAGGGCTGATTCGATCCTGGGAGAGGGCAGGGGGTCCAGCCAGTGAGGCTGGAGACAGCCAGCTCTGGTGCCTACTTGTCAGGGGGCAGGTACCAGGATGGCATCCCCCTCCAACCCAAGGAGTTTGGGCAGGTGAGACAGCAGTCCTGGCCGCATCCAGCTTGTGCCACAGGGAAAGAAAGTACCTGGTACAGGTACACAGCAGGTACTCAGTGAGTGGGAAAAGCTTCCCTGGTGGGATGCTGAACGCTTTGGGTGCCAGCAGAGCCAGCATCCCCAGGGCAGGGGTAGGCATTTGACAGGGGCTGTTGGGAGGATATAAATGTTCAATCTTTCCCTGAAAGAGGGACAGTGGTAACCTCAACCGCAGGGCACTCCTGCCCCTGTTCACACCCACCCACTGCCCCCCCATGTGCCTACTCCCTGCCAGTCTCAACTGAACATGGGCAAAGGCAATGAAGGCAGACCTATCCTTGAGAACTTCACACCACCAGGGGGCCATGGTTGGTGGAGCTGATGCAACCTCTCAGTCCCAGCCTTCTCCTGTTGGGGTGGGTTTGAGGTCCCAGGCCTGCCTGCCCCCCTCACCAAGTCCTAGGGGTCCCACCTCACTGCCCCGTATGCTGAGCCCAGCTTCTGAGGATCCTCAGTCACCATTCCCACATCTGCCTCACCCTCCCTTCCCAAACACAAAGCTAAATGCTCATCTGAAGCTCAATCTCAACCAGGAGGGTCTAATGAAAAAAAATGAATATTTAAAAAATAATTTACAAATATAAACTTAAAAATAATTTACATTTGTAGTTTGAATGGATAATGCATTCACATGATTCAAAGTATAAAATTCAAGAAGGACATGATGTGAAAAAGTCATCCTCTCCTGGGCCCTGGCCACCCATCACCCTCTCCAGACAAGAGCATTAGTGCCAGTCGTGTGTGTTCTGCCAGAAACTTCATTTTTTAAAATATTTTATTTATTTATTCATGAGAGATAGAGAGAGAGAGAGAGAGAGAAAGAGGCAGAGACACAGGCAGAGAGAAGCAGGCTCCATGCAGGGAGCCCGATGTGGGACTCGATCTGCGACTCCAGGATCGTACCCTGGGCCGAAGGCAGGTGCTAAACCACTGAGCCACCCAGGGATCCCCTGCTAGAAACTTTAGTACATAAACCATCACCTTCATGTTTGCTCTCATTTGTTAGCCTTTTATTTATTTTTTGGAAAGATTTATTTATTTTTAGGGGGGGCACAGGGAGAGAATCTCAAGCAGACTCCCCACTAACATCAGTTCCAGAAACAGGGCTTGATCTCATGACCCTGAGATCATGACCTGAGCCAAAACCAAGAGTCTGACACTCAACCAACTGAGCCAGCCAGGCGCCCCTCATTTGTGAGCCTTTTAAAATGCATGCACACCCTGCTGTGTACCTGGCTGCCTTCCCTTAAAAATATATCTTGGTTATTGGTTTATGTCAGCTGGAAAAGTGTTCTTCAGTCTTATCTTATGGCTGCATATTACTTCATGGTGTGGAGGTACCGGGAGTTACTTGCCCAATCTCTCCTGGTGCACATTTACCTTGTTTCCAGTCTTTGGCAATTACATTAAGTGTTGTGATAAATAACCTTGTATGCATGAGCCTTCAAATGCAGGCTTGCAAACCTGTGGAGAGAGTCCCAGGAGTGGAGCAGAGTGGAACAGTAGAACACTCGGGCTGTGCTGCTGGAAAGGGGTGGAGAGGGTCAAACTGTCCTCTCCAGGTTGCCTCACCAGCCAGGTATGCCTTTGCCCCGTCTCTCATAGCTTTGCCGGCACAGTGTTTTATCATACTTTGCAAGTTTGCCAATCTGATCTTTGAATATTGGTAGATCAGTATGGTTAGAAATTTTAAAACAGCAATTGTATTGGTGGCTGTTTGCTGAGCGGGAAGGCCCTGTGCCAGACATGTTATACGTGACATTATACTCACTTCTCATAAGGAACCATTGGAAGCAGATAGCAGGTGTGTCTGCTATAGAGGAGGAAACTGAGTCCCAGAAGGGTTAGGGGCTTCCCTAAGGTCCCACAGCCTTGAAGAGGCAGGGCAGAGATTTGAACCCAGATCACCTTCCTGGAGCCCATGCTCCTTCCTCCGTCCAGCCTTTCAGTGAAGGGCTGCTGAAGATTCTCCAGGTCTGGGGACTAGCACCTCCTCAATCCCAAAGGGGCTCTGGGCCCACCCAGGGCTGTTGCTTCCCAGGAGAGGCTGATGGAGCATGCTTAGTCTCACAGCCCTGCCTGGGGGGTGGGGCCCACCCTGAGAAGAACTGTCAGAGCCCCAGCTCTACCCTCCCAGGATTGAGGCGCAGCAGGAGGTGGGCCCCACTGGTCCCGAGCCCCAGGCAGGTTGGCATTCCCGGAGACCAGAGCCAACACCAGCACCCTTGGCACTCATGAAGATTTGTTTCTCGGCAGCAACTTCCAGAGGCTACTCCCCCAGGCCTCTCCCTTCCCAGAGCCCTACCCTCTCCCTTCCCCAGGGGCCCATTTGCATTTGGCGCTGGGCCCCTCTGGTCTCTGAGTCTGTGCCCCCAGATCCCTCTGGCACAAACAACAACCAACTGCTGAGTTGGTTGTTGGTCTCTGCCTTCTCCCCTGCCAGGCCCAGAGGTTGGGGAAGGAGAGTGCTGAGCCAAGACTCGGGAGCCCACCTCACTGAGTGGCCCCGGGGCAGGTGCCTCTGCCTCCCCCGGGCACCCCAGTGCCATGGCCTCCTATAAACTGCCAAGTGCTCCCAGATTTGCCAGCTCTCCTAGGGCTGGCCTCTACCCCAAGGAAGGCCAGGGAGACTCCAGCTGCCAGGAGGAGCTGCTCCCCCTTATACCACTTATACCACTCCCCACCACCCAAGGAGACTTCGAGGCCTTCAGGTCTGCAGGCCTCTCTTTCCTGCTCCCCTCCCCCAGGCCCGGAATGGCCCAACAACAACTCTGAACTCTGATCACAGCCTGTCCAGCATGGGTGGGGCGAGAGATTCTGTCAACGGCAGCAGAAACTCATTAACTGAATGTCAATAGGATTAAAGGTTCTGACACTCCAGGAGCTGAGTGTGACATGACACGGTGTGATGGACAGTGAGGAAGGGCTCCCAGGACCAAGGCGCGTGCATGTGTGTGCATGCATATGTGTATGTTTGCATGTGCACATGTGATTGAGGGGGTTGGAGATGGGGGTGGGGAGAGCAAGTTCGCAAATGAAGATTGAGCACCAAGAAGCCTTCTGCCCTGAAGCCTTCTGAGGAGGCTGCGGACGGTGTCCTCAGGGACTTCACATGGTAGGTTTGTCACTCAGGCAAAGATGAGCTGTATTAGGCACCCACAGGGTGTCAAGCTCTGTACTGGTTGCTGGGGGCAGGTAGGAGCTGGAAGAGCAAGGAGGGATGAAGATCGCCTCGGCCCTGGGGGTCCCCACGCATGGAGGAGCAAGATGGGCTCTGACTTAGAAAGATCCACACCCTTCGTCACTGATGAGCCTGAGGCCCAGAGAGGCTAGGGGAAGGTGTTGAGGTCATCCCACAGGCCAGGTGAGCCTGGCACTCCTGTACTACCATATACTACGCCGTGAATCCACACACACACACACACACACACACACAGACTCTCGGTGCCTAGTGCAAGTGTGGAGGTCATCGTTCCAAGTCGGCTAGGCTAGGTCATTCGAGGGAAGGCGGCCAGGAACAGTGAGGCTGAGTAAAAATTCGAGTCCTGCTCCCTGCAATGGAGGAGGTGCTGGAGACAAGGGTCTGAGTCCTGGCTCTGCCGTTCCTTGGGTGCACGGCCTTGTCAGAGGACTTTGACTCGGAGACTTGATGTCTTCTCCAGGGACAGCAGGATGAGAAGAGCAATCGTTAGGAGGATTGAAGGAAAGCCCCTGGCCCGTAGCTGGCCTGCATGATTTGGCCTTGCCTTTCCCTCTCCCCGGGTGCACAAGGGAAGGACAATCAAGTCTCATCGAATGGAACTGGCCCCAGGTGAAGCCACATAAACAGGAAAGAGGACTCATTGGTGTCCAGTCATTCTTTCCATGTCCGGCCCCTGGGATCTTTCTGCCACGGCGCCAAGAGAGCTGCTGATGGAAATCCCAGGCAGGCAGCCCAGGTCCAGCAGGATGGGCCCCACCCAGCTGGACAAAGCAGCATTGCCCAGTGCCCACTGAGGCTCCTTCCCCGCCACGCACACCTCAGAGCCCTCCTTGGGGAGGGGCCCTCAGCAGTGGGGGAGTCACAGAGGGACCCTTCCGGGAAGGGCCCAGGACTCTGCTGTGCCCACGCCACCTAGGCTGCTAGCTAGCATATAGATGGGCAGACAGGTTAGCCAGCGGGCACTCTGGGAATGTAAATTCCACATTTGCATCAGGGATGTTTCTGGCCCCAAGGGCCACTGACCTTTTTTTTTTTTTTTAAAGATTTTATTTATTTATTCATAGAGACAGAGAGAGAGGGGCGGGGGGGGGGGGGGCAGGGCAGAGGCACAGCCAGAGGGAGAAGCAGGCTCTATGCAGGGAGCCTGATGTGGGACTCGATCCAGGGTCCCCAGGATCACACCCCAGGCTGCAGGCGGCGCTAAATCACTGCGCCCCCGGGGCTGCCCATTACAGTTGCTGCCTGGGTCCTTCTTTCCCTTCTAGTCTGCCAGTCTCAGCCTGGCCTCCGGTAGGTGCTGGAGCATCTTAGAACAGCAGGAGGGGGAGGGGGCCCGACGCCTGGGGCCTTTGGGGAGGGGGCCCTGGAGGTGGGTCCTGCAGAGACCAGCTTGCCCTCCCCTCTTCACCAGGCAGGGGGAGCCCACTGTCCCCTGACTCAGCATCAGCTGTCCCTCTCCCCCAGCCAGGATCCCTTCCACCCACCCAGTGCGAGTCATTGCCTGACACATGGACAGCTTGAGCCCCCAGATTAGCAGTGACATTGAGATATCGGTTGCCTCCAGCTGCCCGTGACGTCTCCCCAGGGAGTGCCCCATCTCTGCCAAGTGACAGCAATGCTGAGCATACTGTCAGCTTTCCTAGGCTCAGCAGTCAGGCCTGCCCCTTGAGGGATGGACACCTCTTCCCAACCCACCCTACCCCTTCCGGGTTCTCAGAGGACTCTGGTCATGGGTGGCTTGGTCAGCCAGCTGGCTGGGCAAATTCTCTAAGATGCATGTGAATTGAAATCCATCTATAGATTCCTCAGGAAAGCAGGCTCTGCCCTGGGTCCCAGGAGCATGGAGATGGGGACACTGAGTCATGCCCCTAGTGACTCACAAGCAGAAGACCCCATTTACTAATTTGTGTTGTCTATCCCACGGATATCTCTTGGGCCAGATGCTGGGGATGCTTCGATGAATGTTATGGGTTGAATTGTGTCCCCCACAGCATATGTTGACATCGTAACCCCTAGAACCTCAGAGTACAACCTGATCTGGAAATGAGGTCATTGCAGATGTAATCAAGTGAAGATGTGGTCATTCTGAAGCAGGGTGGCCCTTACTCCAATACAACTGGTGTCCCTTATAAGAAGAGGGAAGATGGGGGCCCTGTGAAGACACAGATGCCAAGAGAGGGCCATGGGATGACAGAGACAGGGACTGGAGAGTGGGATTTACAAGTCTGGGAACACCCAGGATCACTGGCAACTATTGCAAGCTTCCGGAGAGGCAAGGGGGGATTCTCCCCTATGGGTTTCAGAGGAAGCCCGCCCTGCAGACCCCTTGATTTCACACTTCTGGCCTCCAGAGCTGTAGAGCATCCGTTTTTCTTGTAGGGTGCCCAGCCAGTGGCAGTCTGTGACAAGTCAAGCAAGTGCCACAGTTCCGGGTGGCCAGAGCTTACCGGTGCAGCAAGGGGAGACGAGAGCTGTGAGGCAAGTTCACAAACGAGTCACAAGACATGGCACTCTGGAAATAGCAGCTGACCTTTATTAAGTGTTTGCTACCTGCCTGGCACCGTTACAAGACTTTTTATATATACTTCTTTTCATCCACACATGGAGCCTGGGACGTAGGTGCTCTCTTGATGTCTGTGTCACAGACAAGGAAGCGGGGACAGGAAGGTTGAACAACCTGCCCGAGGTCACGCACCACGAATGTGGCAGGGAGGGAATTTGAACCTGCCACAGGCCTAACTGCTACTCTGGTTCCGATGAAGGAAGCAAACAGGAAGATAAAGGATGGAGGCAGTGGGGGCTGGGGTGGGGTAGCACATCCAGAAAGAACTAAGAATCCTTTTAAATATAAATGGGACCAGGTCACCCTCCTCTTGCCTGCATCTTCAGCGTATCCAGTTTTCAGAGTCCTGGCTCCGTACCGGGCTCCTCTTCCACCCTTCCACCTGCAGGAGGCAGAAGCTCACAGAGGCTCAGGGGCACTAATGGGGGGTGGAGGCTGCCCTGGGCCAGCGAGAGTCCAAGAACCCGGCTCTGCTGCTCACTAGCCTCAGGCCCCTTCACCTGTGAAGTGAGAATGGGCAAAGAACCCCATGGTGGCTGCAGGGCCTCATGAAGTAGAGTGGAAAGCAGCTACTCACGGCAGGCCCTGTGTAACGGTCCTCCCCTGCACTCTGGGTCCCCACCGCCCCTCATTGGGCCTCCCACCGCTCCTCACTAGACTTTGCAGCAAATTTGACCCTGACAAGTTGACAGCTCCCTGTACCTTTGCTCACGTTGTCCGCTCTGCTTGGGCGGTCTTTCTCTCCCTTCTTTGCTTCTTCCAACTTGAAGAGTCCTCTGCCCTGCCCTCTACCCCCCACCTGGAGTTATGTGTCCCCCATCAGGGCCTCCCAGGGAGGCTGGAGACCCATCAACAAGAGAAGTAAGTCCTAAATGTTAGCTCACTCTATCCCTGAAGCAGGAGTCTAACTTTGTCTTGCCTCAGTTTACCCATCCTGATAGCGCTGTGGCACTTGCCTCCTTGCTCTGCCTCTGGTCCCCACTGTCTTCTCCCACTTGTCCACTTGCCTACCAGTTGTCCCCCATCACACTTCCCTCACTGGCTGTCCTGCTGCCAAGTGGCAGCCCCAGCTGGGGGAGGGCAGGTAGAGAATAGAGGCCTCTCTTCCCTCCAGTTGATCTGCAGATTATATGGCTGTCTTTCCCAGAAGAGAGTGGGTGACAAGAGTAATTAGCCACCTGCCAACTAGCCACTTCGTGGAGCCAGCTCTGCCCCTGGGAGCTGGTGGCAGCAGGAAAGGCCTCTTTCACCTCCCACTATGATCAACGTCTCCCTTCCTCCTGCAGAATTCTGGATGCTGGAGCCTTGGGAGTCCCCCTGCTCTTGAGTCCCTCGGAAGGGGGCTTGTCAATCAAGAAGTCCCATCATGTTGCAGAGACAGTGGAAAAAGTTCTGCCTGTGGCATTAGAAGGTCTGGGCTCCAGTCCACCCCTTGTTTGCCGTGTGCCTTGGGCAAGTCAGTTCCCCTCTCTAAACCTGATAAACAGCATTATATATACAACATGCCCTAATATACAAATGAGAAAGGATGAGCTCAAGCCCCTCCTTCGCATGACTCTGGCAAACCCTGCTGAGTACCCATCCCCCCTTTGCTAACCACACTCCAACTTTGTTTGGGATCACCTTGTCCCCTATCCCCATGGGTGGGTCAGGGCTAGTCCCAGCTAATCATGCAGCTTCCAAGTGCCGACCAATGAGGCATAAATAGAGGTTGACTGTGTGGGGTTTCAGGAGACTTAAAAAAAATTTTTTTTTAAATAAGGAGCAGGGATCCCTGGGTGGCGCAGCGGTTTGGCGCCTGCCTTTGGTCCAGGGCGCGATCGTGGAGACCCGGGATCGAATCCCACGTCAGGCTCCCGGCATGAAGCCTGCTTCTCCCTCTGCCTGTGTCTCTGCCTCTCTCCCTCTCTCTCTCTCTCTCTCTCTGTCTGTGACTATCCTAAATAAATAAATAAAAATAAAAAAATAAAATAAGGAGCAGACTGGGCTGGTAGTGTTCCTTTTGACCACAACTTCCTTCTTTTTTTCCAGGAACCTAGACGTGATGCTGGAGGTGTGGCAGCCACTGTGGTACCATAAGATTGAAAGCCAACATCTAAGGATGGTGGAAGACATCATGAGGCCAGCAAACCAGTCCAGGCAACTGACCTGTAGATTCCTTGTCATGTGAGGAGAGGATGCCCTTATAATGTTTAAGCCACTATTTTCAGGTTTTCTTTGACTTGTGACCAAAGGTATTCCTCGCAGATGCAGATTAGTACCTGTCTGTGGGATGTTTCCGTTGCTGTCGGCCACCTTAGGATATTGTAACCTTGCTTGGGGGGCACCTCTACATACCTGCCGACTGGCTGACTGGCTGAATGGTAGGATCAACTTTTTACAAGTTAATAACGATAATAACTGTCTTACTATTCCTGTTGGTATTGTTACCCCATGGATCAAGGACCTGCTCTACTCTCTATATGAAGGATTATCTCATTGAACCCTCCCAGGGACACTATGAACTGGAGTCTGAACTGCCCCCGTTTTACACATGAAGAACACTGAGGCTCAGAAGGGGTCACACAGCTGTTTGGTCATGGGGCTAGAGTTTGGCTCCAGTATGTGGGCTCCGGGACACATCTTTTGTTCCCCTCCTTTCATGCCCTCAGGTCTAGAGAACCAGCTTGGTCATTTTGTCTTTTGGACAAAGAACAGTCTGGGCAGGGAGGACGACCTTGCTAGCAGGATGGCCCCGTGGCTCTCTGAGTCTCAGCTGTCATGTGCAACTGCTGAGCTCCAGGCCTGAATGTCAAGGGAGGCTGACAGAGGGGACCTTGGAGGAGATAGTTAGAGGGCAACGAAGAGTCTGTCCCTCTGGCCTTGGTGATCCAGATCGTGAGGGGACCATGAGGTGCCACCCCTTGGCCCCAACTGTTCCCAGACTCCTCTAAGAAGGCCCCCCCTTGTTCCTTGAAGCTACCAAGCACAGAGGGAAAGGCTGTGGTCCTAGGAAGCTAGGCCATGCCTCTCTCCTGATGGTGGCACCCCCATGCTCAGTCAGCTTGGCCAAGGGCCTGTTCTGGGACAGGGTCAGAGTCGGAGCCAGAGTGAGGCAGCAGGTGCTTGCCCTCTATGAGCTTAGACTCTCAGTAAGCCCAGAGAGGTGAGAGAGCACAGATGGCCACCTATCCCAGAGGAGGAAGGCCAGGGAATGGTAAGAGCCCAGGCCAAAGGAGGAGGAAGGGAAAGAGTATTTGTTCTAGGGCGTGAGCCCCATTTTGGCAGGGAGAGTGATTCAGAAGAGCTGACCTGAGGCGCAGAGAAGGGAGGAGAGGCCGAGAGAGGGGAGCCAGAGTGGGTCCTTGGGGCTCGAGGAGCCTCATGGTGTTTCATGGAAGAGTGGGGGTCGTGGAGGGCTGGGCCAGAAGGGTATGCATTTGGAGCATCCCTCAGGTCTTTCCTAGCTTCACTCTTCTGGGTCTCTGAGGCCAGAGCTTAAAAGGCTATGCAAAATGACGGCCACCCCAGGAAAACATCCCTGAGAATTAACACCCTGGGATGGACGACTCAGGGCAGCTCTGCAATTTCCCCCAGTCCTACCCTCCGACTATGGGGTCGGGTATGGCAGGGGTCTGCTTTCTTGCCTTGCTTCAGGTTCCAGCAATTCTTGGAAATTAATGCAATACCCACAATGATGCCCCTGGCGGCTGAGGAACGTTTATCTTGCAATGTTTAAACAATTTGCATTACGCTTACATTTGTATATATAAATCTAGATATTATGCACATGAAGTATGATGCTGATCCTTTACATTACCCATTGGATGGTAGTAATAATGTTATTTTTTTCCAAAATGTTTAAGAACATTTAAATACAATTTCAAAAGAATTAATAACAATTCAGATTTGATTTAAAATGTCATTGATTATAATTGTACTTTTTTTTTTTAAAAGATTTCATTTATTTATTCATGAGAGACACACACAGAGAGGCAGAGACATAGGTAGAGGGAGAATAAGGCTCCCTGTGGGGAGCCTGATGTGGGATATGATCCCGGATCCCAGGATCATGACCTGAGCCAAAGGCAGATGCTCAACTGCTGAGCCACCCAGGCATCCTTTATAATTGTACTTTGTCTTGTCATCTCAATCAATAATTTTGGCTATTTTAGAGAAACATCTTTTCAAAAAATACTTAAAAATTTTACATGTATCATAATTTATCTTTTGTTTTTTTTAATTTTTTTTTTAAAGATTTTATTTATTTGTTCATGATAGTCACAGAGAGAGAGAGAGGCAGAGACACAGGGCAGAGGGAGAAGCAGGCTCCATGCAGGGAGCCCGACGTGGGATTCGATCCCGGGTCTCCAGGATCGCGCCCTGGGCCAAAGGCAGGCGCCAAACCACTGCGCCACCCAGGGATCCCATAATTTATCTTTTGGATGAAAATTATATTTTATCTCTTTAGTCTTCTTAGATTATGCCTGTTCCTGGAACATAAATCAGGAATTTTGGTGAAATGAGGGCATGAACGTTTTTGTGGAATTAAACCATAATAATTTATAAATTATGTATATCTTTATTTTACCACTTGTCCGAACACAGCCAGTACATCAGCAGAACACCCAAACACATCAGCTTTCAAATATATAAAAACCACAGCTTTACACATACTTTTCAACTTCGCCACTGTGGAGGTATATTTGTCAAGGTAGGAAATGGGAACATATTTTATTCCCCAGCTTGTTTGCTTGATTTTTAAATATCTAGGCATACGGGGCAGCCCGGTGGCTCAGCAGTTTAGTGCCGCCTTTGGCCCAGGGCATGATCCTGGAGTCCTGGATCCTCTCTCTGTGTGTGTCTCTCATGAATAAATAAATAAATAAAATCTTTTTTTAAAAAAATAAATAAATATTTAGGCATATGGTATGTGGGTCTCCATTTGTGCTCCTGCAAATATTAGGGGCAGATCTGGTTTTTTTTTTTTTAATAACAGCTTTATTGATCTATAGTTCATATACCATAAAGCTCACCCTTTTATTTTATTTTTTTAAAGATTTTATTTATTTATTCATGAGAGACACAGGGAGGCAGAGACACAGGCAGAGGGAGAAGCAGGCTCCCACCAGGTTGCCCGATGTGGGACTTGATCCCGGGACTCCGGGATCACACCCCAGGCCGAAGGCAGGCGCCAAACTGCTGAGCCACCCAGGGATCCCCAAGATCACCCTTTTAAAGTGGACAACTCAGTGGGTTTTAGTGTATTTATAAAGTCATACATCTACTACCACCACATAATTCCAGAACATTCACATCACACACACACACCTATGAAGCCCTTCACCTATTAGCTGCCACTTCCCGCCCTACCCTCTTCCCAGCCCCTGGAAACCATGAGTATTCTTTCTGTTGCTATAAATTTGCAGATTCTGGATACTTCATCAAACGGAGTCCTACAGGGACGCCTGAGTGGCTCAGTGGTTGAGCGTCTGCCTTCGGCTCAGGTCATGATCCTGGAGTCCTGGGACAGAGTCCCACATCGGTGTCCTTGCAGGGAGCCTGCTTCTCCCTCTGCCTGTGTCTCTGCCTTTCTGTGTCTCTCGTGAATAAATAAATAAAATCTTTTTTTTTTTTTAATTTTATGATAGTCACAGAGAGAGAGAGAGAGGCAGACACAGGCAGAGGGAGAAGCAGGCTCCATGCAGGGAACCCGACGTGGGATTAGATCCCGGGTCTCCAGGATCGCGCCCTGGGCCAAAGGCAGGCGCCAAACCGCTGCGCCACCCAGGGATCCCAATAAAATCTTAAAATAAATAAATGAATGGAGTCCTACAATCGGTGGCCTTTTGTATCTGGCTCATTTCATTTGCCATTAATGTCTACAGGTTTCATCCCTGGTGTGGCAAGGGTTAAGGCTGCACCTCTTTCAAAAGCTGAATAATATTCCCCATGATATGGATAGACCATCTCTTGCTTACCCACCCATCAACCGATAGGCATTTAGATTGTTTGTGCTTTTTGGCTCTCATAATAGTTCTGCTGTGAACATTTGTGTATGATTTTTTTGTGGGCATATGTTTTCAGTTCGCCTGGTCATATACCTAGGAGTAGAATTGTTGGGCCATATGGTAACTCCATGTTTAACTTTTCGAGGAACTGTCAAAATGTTTTGTGAAGCAGCTGCACCATTTTGCATTCCCACTAGCACCGCATGAGGGGTCTGATTTCTTCACATCCTTGTCAGCACTTGCTATTGTCTGCCTTTTTGATTATAACCATCCTCGTGGGTGTGAAGTGAAGTGGTAGCTCATGGTGGTTTTGATTTGCATTTTCTGATGACTAACAATGTTGAGCATTTTTCATGTACTTATTGGCCATTTGCATATCTCCTTTGGAGAAACACATTTTTTTTTTACAGATTTTATTTATTTATTCATGAGAGACACACAGAGAGAAAGAGAGAGAGGCAGAGACATAGGCAGAGGGAGAAGCAGGCTCCTTGCCAGGAGCCGATGTGGGACTTGATCCCAGGACCCCGGAATCATGTCCTGAGCTGAGGGCAGTTGCTCAACCGCTGAGCCACCCAGGCACCCTGGAGAAATGCTTATTCACATCCATGCCCACTTTTTAATTGGGTGGTTCAGGTCTGGTTTTAATCTGCATAGGGATATGGCAACAATCATGACCACCCCAACACAGAAGCCTCACGCTTGCTTCTCCACCAGCCTACGCACTTTGGGGTGGGCAGACTTCACATTTTAGTCTTTCAAAGGCAGTTCCTATCACCTAGGATGTCTTCTCTTTGCACCTCTTCAGCAAAGCCTAGCCTTCTTGGTAATCCTTGTTCAGTCACAGAGCGATGACTGGCCTTGCTGCAGTGCACTGAGTCAGCTACAGGACATGGGCCTGGGAGCCAGGCTACCTGGCCTCAGCTGTGCAGACCTGAGCTGCTAACTTCTCAGTTTCCTCCTCTCTAAAATGGGAATGATACTGCCTTCCTTAGAGAGTTCTTGGAAGCCTTGCTGAGACTATCCATGTAAAGCCTACGGCATACATGCCCAATTAGTACGTGGTGGATTCCCCTCCTCCCCACCCTGGGCAGAGCGCTTCTGCTTTCTGGGCAAGACTTTTCATTTTTGGATGATGTTCACTGCAACAAGCCCTTGGGATGTTGGGCTGAAAATCACCTCCCAGGGTCCCTGGGGCCACCAGGGCAGTATTCAGGTCCAGGCAGACCTTGCTCCTTGAACTCTCGAGTCTGGGGTGAAGGCTGTGGGCTCCCCCCACCCCCTCCAGCCCTGAGTGTCCACCCACTCCTCCCCTCTTCTCCCTTCTCTGTCATTTACACTTCCTCCTTTCTTCTCGAGTGGCATGTGACTGCCCAGGGGATGTGAGAAGCAGCTGGAAAGTGGTACAACACCCCTTAATTACCTTTGTTCCTTCAATGTCCCAGTGACTAAATTTAGCCAGCAGAGCCTCGGCACTGGGGATCCAGCTCCTTCCTCCACCAACCCCCCCACCCTCAGTAGAGGCAGGAAAATGAGTCCCCAGGACAGGGCTTCTCCCCCAGCACCTGTTCCTTACCACCCTGGGTGGGGGGGGTTGCAGGGACATCTCTGAGAGGCCTGGTGGGGATGCTAGACTCCAACAGGCACCCTTCCTTCTGCAGCTACCAACTGGGGCTGCGAGGTATGATGCAGAAGAATGCTACTTGCCCACACCCCTGCTCTTTGTCATGATGGGGAACCCCGAGGTGGGGCCGGGGTCAGGGAAAGTGGCCAGAATGTTAGGTACACAGGGTTCCAAGTCAGACAGCCCTGGGTTCTCAGTTTTCACTCTACCACCTGCCAACACGGGGCAGGTCAGCAAACCTCTCTGGGTGTGTTTCCTCATCTGAAAAGTGGAGACAATCGCAGGATCTCCCACATAAGGTGGTCAGGGAATTTAAATGAGATGATACAAATAAAGCACGGAGCATCAAACAGACCAACCACTGCTGGGATCGAAGGACTTGGTCTGTGGAGTGGCCACCCACACCCCTGGCCATGTGCTCCTCCTTCACTGGTAACTCTGGATGCCTCTACTTCAGATGAGGACACTGAGGCAGGGAGAAGTTAGTTAACAGGCCCTAGATCAAGCCCAGCTAGTTGACTACAAGGTTGGGATTCGAACCCAGGCCTGCAGGCACCAGAGTCCTCAGCAGCTATGCCCTTCTGTGCATTGCTTCGGCAGAGGGGCCTCAGTTCTTCGAAGTTGTCTCAAGACCCACTCCTTCCAGGAAGCCCTCCTGGCGGGCTCTAATGCAGCCCTCTCCTTGTTCTCTAGGGGCAGAGTGTGTCTGCTGGAGATCATGAGCCATTCCCAGGATTCAGGACAAAGTCTGGAAGAGGAGGGCTTGCTTGTTGCTTCCCTGAGTCTTTGAGGTTGGAGGACAGAGTCAGTGGGAACTACAAGTCACCGCTCTTTGGGGTAAATAGACAAAAGGGGAATCAGCAGGTGGGAATAGAAATTGAGTTGGGACAGAAGGTTGGACCTGCGGGTCACCTGGGTGGTTCAGTTGGTTAAGCATCTGCCTTTGGTTCAGGTCATGATCTTAAGGTCCTGGGATCGGGCCCCGAGTCAGTCCCTGCTCAGTGGGGAACCTACTTCTCCCTCTCCCTCTGCTCATCACCCTGCTCGTGTGCTCTCTCTCTCTTTCAAATAAGTAAATAAAATATTTTTCCTTTTTTTTTTTCAAAGAAGGTTGGACCCGGAGGGGGTGTCAGGTGTGGGAAAGTAAGCCTGGCCCAGTCTGCACCCCAGGGATGGGTGACAGGGGCTTCACCTCAGAGCTGGGAGGCCAGGCTGGGGTCAGGGTCAGGTAAGCCTAGATGGTGTCCTCACTTCTGAGTCTCTGGGTCTCAGTGTCTCATCTGTAGAATGGGGCGGTAAATGCAGGCCTCCTAAGGGTGGAGACCGGATGAAGCGGTGGGAATGTGTCCTGTCCTGTGCCCCCTTGTCCTATGCCCCTCGTGTCCTTCAGCTCAGTGGCAAAGCTAGACAGAGCCTGAATCTCCCATTTCACCAGAGGCAGCTTGGGCAGCTTCCTCAGATACAGCTCTCGCTCTCTCTCTCTCTCTTTCACACACACACACACACACACACACACACGGTGTCTGCACATCCTGGCCACGCTGGACCTTGCATGCACAACCCCTCAGAGGTGCCGGCTGGGGTGTGGGGGGGAAGCCATGCCGAGGCGGTCTCCTCACATCACCCGTGCTCGGCTGTCGTCAGGCCTCACCAGCTCCCGTTACCTCACTGATACGGCCCTACCGTCGTCCCATGTCACTAGTGAGGCAACTCGGGCACAGAGAGGTTAAGGAAAGTTCCAGAAGGACAAAACTTGGTTTCCAACCCAGGCAGTGTGGCCCCAGCGTCTGTGCTGGAAACCACTACCCTCCTCTGCCTCCCCTGATGAGAGTCACAGGGCTGGAGCCATGAGACAGCTTCGCACGCGGGAGGCGCTTCAGGGTGTGTGCTGGAGACGGCTGATCTGACGTAGCACCTCAGAGTTCAGTTCTTCGCTGGGGGTTTCCCTAACTGACGGGGCTCGTTGACTTGGGGCTTCTCCCCTGTAATACCTCATAATAATAATAATAATAACAATAATAATAATGATACAGCTGGCAGCTAATGTTCTCCCAGCCCCTCTTATGCACCGGGCGCCCATCCTAAACCTTGATGCGTGTTAAGTGGTCTCACCTGCGTGGCAGCCCTAAGACAGAGGGGCTGTGAGCTTCCTTGCTCAGATGAGGAAACCGAGGCTCAGAGGGGTCAACTGCTCTGGTGACCCGCAGAGCTGGGATCAGAGCCAGGCAGGCAGGTCCCAGCGTCCATCCGCAGCGCACCCGGGCACAGTCCTGCCCTGTCCCCCCCCCAGGAGGCCCGCCCAGGAGGAGGGGTGGCCGCGGCAGCCCAGGGTGGTCCTAGCAGAGGCCCCGGCGTGCCCCCCACCTCGTCGTCCCTCCGCAGGGTGCTCTGGCCAACTAGGTCTGGGGGCCCCGGAAGCCTGGACTGAAGCAAACCTCCAGCTCAGAGGGAAGGGCCGTGGAGCCCTGGAGCGCGACGGGTGCTCTCCCAGCGGCTGCCCTGGATCCAGTCAGCGGCCTGGGCCTCGGGGCCGCCCCCTCCCTGACCCCCCGGAGCCGCTTGCTCCCCGAGGGCTCCCGTAAACCCTCCGCCCGGGGCTCTCTTCTGCTCTGTCCCCAGCTCGGCCGTGCAGAGGAGAGCGGCGTTTGTCTGGGCCTGTCGTGGAGGTGAGCACTCCGGGGCCTTATGAAACGGCCCCTTTATCAGTGTTACTACGTGAGCATGTGGCAGAGGTGAGACCGCGGCCCTGGGTCCTGGGGAAAGACCCACCCGGGAATGCCAAGGGGGTCAACGAAGTGTCCCTTGTGAACGCCGTCTATTCCTCAAACAGCGGGTGCCTTAAATCTCGGGGACCTCTGTGAGCCCATGGGTTTCAGACCCGGAGATGGAAGCCCTGGGTCACGGCATCCAGAGAGTGAGGCATGTCTGGGTGGGGTGGGGTGGGGGTGGGGGGGGTGGGCCTGTGCTGGCAGGGGGAGCCGAGCTCTCTCACAATGTCGCAAATTATCTGCAACCAAGAACACACTTCTTTCTTTCTTTCTTTCTTTCTTTCTTTCTTTCTTTCTTTCTTTCTTTCTTTCTTTCTTTCTTTCTTTCTTTCTTTCTTTCTTTCTTTCTTTCTTTTTCTTTCTTTCAAGAATTTTTAAAAAATGTTTATTTATTTATTCATGAGAGACACAGAGATAGAGAAAGAGAGAGGCAGAGACACAGGCAGAGGGAGAAGCAGGCTCCACGCAGGGAGCCCCACGTGGGACCCGATCCCGGGTCTCCAGGATCGCGCCCCGGGCTGAAGGCGGCGCTAAACCGCTGCGCCACCCGGGCTGCCCTGTTACTGTTACTCTGAACTCCCTATCACAAAACCAGAACTACCCTCAAAGCAACACCCAGGCCCCAAGAACAAAGCTTACGTGGGCATACAGGGCGCTTGGCCTTGGGGTTTCCTTACCTGCCACAAGCCCTGGCAGCCGTTGCCCAACCACTCTGAGCTACCTGCCTGCTCCACTTCTTGCTTCGCCAGATTGCGCCCTCTGCCTGAATGCCCCCGTCTGGACCTCCTCTGCTAGGGGACTCAAGCCCAAAGACTCATCATGGAAATGTTACTTTATGGGGGCAGCCTCACCAGGCCCTTCTCAGGAGGACCAGAATCCCTTTCTCCAACTCTCTCCCTTGGGCTTCCAGAGCCTTCCGTCATCCCTCTATTTATAGCCTGTTCAAGTCAGGTGCTCCTGGACACATCACTCCCCAGGCTGGGAGAGCAGGTTCTGTGACCTGTCTGGGGAAGGGCTGGATTTTCCAGGACAACTCCTCTGGCCTGAAGTCCTTTCATCTGTCTGTCTCCTGAGGCCCCACACCTGGAGCAACCTCACCATTGCTTATGGGGATGGGTGGGGGTGGCCATGGAGCCTAGATGTGCCCATCTCTGATGCCCGAGCCCCAGCCTCTGACTCCCTACACCTGGAGCCTAGGTGTACCCATCTCTGACTCCCAAGCCCTATCCCGGGTCCAGGCCTGACCCCGCCTCCATCTCTGTGTACTGACCTCAGTAATGCGGGTGGGGTTAGAGATCTGCATGCTGGAGGGGGAATAGAGAGGGTCTCTGCTCCCGGAGTGTCCTAGCCAGAAAGGATCTGCCTAAGTAAGAGGGCAGGGCTGGCTCTAACTTAACGGAGTCAAGGGGATGCTCTCCGTGGACACTCAGCTTCCCTCCCGCTTCCCTGGCAGCTCCAGACCACCTGCCATGGGTGGTGGAGAAGCATCCACCCTCCAGGAAGCTCAGCTGGGAGAGAAGGGCCCTGCAACCCCTCACTCAACGTCATCGTCATCTCCTCTCAGCCGGCCCAGCCCCTCTGGGATTCCACAGTGCCTTTCCCCCCATTTTTTAAAGATTTTATTTACTTATTCATGAGAGACACAGAGAGAGAAAGAGGCAGGGACACAAGCAGAGGGAGAAGCAGGCTCCCCGCAGGAAGCCCGATGTGGGACTCGATCCCAGGACTCTGGGATCACGCCCTGAGCCGAAGGCAGATGCCCAACCCCTGAGCCACCCAGGCATCCCTCCACAGCGCCTCTTAGCTTGACACCTGCTCACGCTGGATCCTTCAACCTACCCAAGCCATCACTCATCCCCATCCCCACATTCCTCACGTAAAGGCCTCTTTCCACCCCAGTTGCCCAGTGGCTCCACCCTCGTTCCTCCCAAATCCTGATGGATTGGAATTCTGAGTCAGTGACGCCCCTGCCCCCACCTCCCACCTACACACCGACGTTCAGATAAAGACGGTGATGCCCATGCCAAGGATGTGCCCTGGCTGCCAGCCTAGGGCTTCCCTCTGTCCTTTCATAAGCCCCTACACCTGGCCCTGACCTCCTGGACTGAGCCCTTGACTCTTGAGTGACCAGACAGACACCCCGTGGAAGACTCAGCCTCTTTGTCCCCACTGAGGTTCACATCCCCAGCTGACCAGGATCTTCCTGCTTGCTATGGGCCACGCAGCAGGCTGAGTCCAGTGTACCTGCCCTGAGCCTCACCTGAACCAGGACTGGGATCCAGCCTTTAGAATCAGACAGACCTGGCTGTGTGACCTCTGGCAAATACAAACCCTCTCTGAGCCTCTGATTCCAGTGTGGCACATGGGGCTCCCAAGGGACCAATAGACCCTCACCTCCCTATGGGTTTGAACCCCCCCTTCCCTCCCTCACCCTGCGAATATCAGGGCAGGAGACTCCTTCCTCCATGGGAGTGGGTTAGAAGGGCGAAGGAGGACTAGTGTGCCTTTGGACCTCTCCCCACTGGTGGCCTCTGCCTAGCTTAGACACCACCTGGCAGGGACCTGCAGGTGCTGGTGCCAAGAAGGAGAAACAGTCTAGGGCGCCGCCTCGTGGACACCAGGAAAATGTCTACCGTGGAGAGGAGGCAGAGGATAATTAAGGGCTTCTGGTGCAGCCCCTTAAGTAAGGCTCTCGGCTTAGACTTGGGGTCCGGTACCCACCCATCCCGGCCAGCTATGGCAAAGCCACTCCCCAGCGGGAAACCTCCGCAAAACACAGATGATGATCACACACCACACAGGACCACAGTGAGGCTCCAGCCAGCTGGCCAGGAAACCTTGCCTTGCAGACTGTCATGGTTTTCAAGGTCTGGAGAGGCTGGATCGAATTCAAGGGCTGCAGCGAGCTGGTGGCTGAGCCAGGGTGAGGGGCCAGGGGCTCAGACTCCTGGTCCAGTGACCTTGAACTATCTGGTCACTATTAATTCCTATTAATTCCTCCATGCGGCTCTGGGCGTTTTCAGATGTTTTAGCACTTTTAACACACCTGTCCCAGGAACCAGCTCATGACCACATCCAATTAATCTCCCTGCCAACAGTGGCCCTGGTGATGGGATCTTGCTACTGTGCCAGGTCAGGAGCTGTGTGTGTGTGTGTGTGTGTGTGTGTGTAAACATGTATATGTGAGTATATATGTGTGTTGTGGGAGGTAGAAGGAAGAGACCTTCTCAGGGGAGAAGGGAGATGCAAAAGGGGATCCTAGTGCTCCAGCCACAAAGGGCCAGATTATTTGATCTGTAATGGAGTGAAAGGGGCCTGGGTTACAGCCGCTCCCAGATTCTGCTTCCTCTTGGGTGGTGTGGGGGTGGCAGGGAGCCACGGGCTGGTGGGAGTGGGGCCAGCCAGATGCTGTGGTTGCATAGAAACTGTGAGCACATCCAGGGTGATGAGAGCTCTCCCAGCTCCCTCATGCTGTGTGCCCCTCGATGCCACCCCAGCATCCCTTCTTATATCCCAGGGAGGCCCCAGGGCTTCACTGAGTCTGAAGGGGCCACACTCACAAGCCTTTACCTGCTGTGGCACATCTGGCTTCTAGGAAACTTCCCTCAAACACACAGATGCAAGGCAAAGACCGGGACCGTGTGATGACACAACCTGGAAAAGCCTCACACAGACACACAGACACAAACACACACGGGCGAAGGGAAAGGACAGTCTAAGGGGTGGGCAGGCCCTTGGGGTGGGGGACCATCTGGGCAGATTGTTGGGGAAGGCCCCCCCAGCCACATCACCTTGTCCAAATCCTTGCCATGAGCCAGCAGACTGGGCCCGAGGCCCATGACCTGAACCAAAGCCTGGACAGACACATGGGGGTTGGGATGGCTCCAGGAGGCCAGCGTGGAGGTGGCCCTGGAGGCCCTCGTCTCCTCCTCCCCCTGCTACCCCAGCGGGATGGGCCTTTACCTTCTCCCTGCTGCCCCTCCCCAGCCTCTCTGGCTGCCAGCTCTGAGAGCCCAGCTCTCCCCTCCCCTCCCCTTCCCCTTCCCCCTTCCTTTCCCTCCCCTCCCCTACCTCCTTCCCCTCCCTTCCCTACCCCACCCCTCCCCTCCTTTCCCTCCCTCCCTCCCTTCTCCTCCCTTGCCCTCCCTTCCCTTCCCCTCACCTCCCCTTCACTTCCTTCCTCTCCTGCCTCTGGGACAATACTCTCCTTGCCTTTGCCTACTTGTCTCTGGCCTGCCCCCTCCTACTGCTCCCCTGTCCATGAAAAATGCCAGCTCATCCTCCAACGCCCAATTTCATGCCTCCACTGAGAAGCTTTCCTGCCACCCCTCTCCGAGACAAAATTAATCTCTGCCTCCTAGTGCCCCCAGGCTCTTGCTCCGACCTCTGCCTTAGCTCTGAAGCCTTCCTGATGTAATGCTCTGGGAACGGCACCTAACTCCCTGACCCTGCTGAGAAGGATGTGCTTTTTCTGTTTTGTACCAAGGGCAACAGGAAGCCATGCAACACTTTAACGGAGCTATGCAAGATAGGATGTGTGATTTAGAAAGGTCACAGAGGCAGCTTCATGGCAGTAGCAGGAAGCAGGGAGAGGGGGGCATGGGAGGAGTGCACACGTGGGGAGGTTGGCAGGGTCAAGGTATTCAGGGTACAAATCTCCCCACAACTGGTGTTCTCCACACCTGGCTGTGCTCTGGATCCCTTGGGGGAAATTAAAAAAAGAAGAATTCCTAAGCTCTACCCCAGATGTACCTATCTACGGTCTCAGGCCAGGGCCAGAAACTGCATTTTTTTAAAAAGATTTTATTTATTTATTCAAGAGAGACAGAGAGGCAGAGGTAGAGACATAGGCAGAGGGAGAAAGAGGCTGCCGGTGGGGAACCTGATGCAAGATTCCATCCCAGGATCCCGGGATCATCCCCTTAGCCAAAGAGATGCTCAACAACTGAACCACCCAGGTGTCCCTGTATTTTTTTTTTAAGATTTTATTTATTTATTCATGAGAGACACACACAGAGAGAGGCAGAGACACAGGCAGAGGGAGAAGCAGGCTCCATGCAGGGACCCAGACGTGGGACCTGATCCCAGGACTCTAGGACACACCCTGGGCAGAAGGCAGGCACCAAACCGCTGAGCCATCCAGGGATCCCCTGTATTTTTTTATAGCAGTAAAAAACAACATAAAAATCTTGACCACTTTTATATACAATTCAGCAGTGTTAAGCACGTTCACCCTGTTGCAAAGCCAAGTCCCAGAACTCTTTCCATCTTGCAAGCCTGCAGCTCTACAGCCCTTAAAAAACTCCCTTCTGGGTTGTCTCCCAGTTCCTGGCAACCTCCATCCTCCTTCCCGGTTCTAGGAATTTCACCTCTTTAGATTCCTCATAAAAGTGGAATTAACCAGTATTTGTCCTTTTGTGACTCAGTATCCTTTTTTTTTTTTTTAAAAACTCTGCTAGTAGTTCTGACGCAGCTGGTTGTGTGGCCCGGAGTTTAGAAACCACTGTCCATGTTCTTCAAGATGGAAGGTGTCCTCTCACTCTCCCTCTGCTCTTAGCAGCAAAAATTAGATCCTCAGACCTCTGACCTTGAGTAGATGTTCCCCATGACTTCTGGGGCGAATTTTCTCCCATACAGGCCCCTGTAGTCTTCTGAAGTCAGAACAGCTAATAAGTCAACACCCCAAATGATTATTAATTTTCATGACCTACATTTATATGGTGTTTTGGATCCTGGCTACTCAAGTCTGGTTCTAAACTAGCAGCAGCAGCAGCCCTGGGAGCTGGTGAAAAATACAGACCCTGAGGCCCCTCTTGTCTGTTGAATCGGAATCAAGCTCCTCAGGGATTTGTTTGTAAAATAAAGTTCGAGAAGTCCAGCCATAGGGTTTACAGAATGAGGTCTGCTGGGGGCTGGGGGCTGGGGGCTGGGGGCAGGAGGCTGGACTTAGAGACCCTTCCTCCCAGGAGTAGTAGTTGACAGGCTAGGGAGGTGGCCCAGATTGAAGTGGGCTTGGTTTTGGCTCTGCCACTCCACTGCCAGCACCTTTGAACGAAGCTGTCCTATGCACCTGTCAAAGGCTGTCTGCACCCAAGCAGCCCCTGGTGGCTTAGCCCCTGGCCCTCGGTCACCTGCCTCCTGGTCAGTTCTCCCAAGTCTTAGCTGCTTGGAAAACATTGTGTCCTTTGCAGCCTGGCTGGGGAGGGTGCCCTGTATTTGGCCTGACGTAGACACTTCCAGCAGGGCACCAGCTCTTGTGACACACCAGCAGCCCCCTCTGGTCCTCACAAGACCCCGAGAGGGGCGTACTTGTATGATGGCTTCCTGAGCACTTATGAAGCAGCAGGTACTGGCAAAAGGCTGGGTCCTCCCAGGACCCCGTGAGGATGCCATGGGGATGTTTTACATTTGGCAGGCGAGGTAATGGAGACTCAGGAAGGTGAAATGGTTTGTGCAGTGTCCCATAACTACTAAGTGCTGGCGTTGGGATCTGAATTCCGTGCTGTCCTTTTATAGTGGGGACACTGGAATTCAGTTTTACAACTGTCTGAGGTCTTATCTGCTAAGTGCTGGACCAGGGACTTGAACTTAAGGCTGTGAATGGCAGGCTCTGAATTCCTAGCAGGTGAGCCCGCTTCCTTCTTTCCATCTTTACAGACGTGGTTGCTGAGACTCAAAGCTGAGCGAGTTGGCCTGAGCGTGTGTGACTCTCCCGAGTGCTGGTCTGTTTACCCCATTTCCAGCTGCCAGTGCTCCCCCCTGGCATCAGGCCCCTTCCACCGGGGCTGTCATCTTAGTGGTAACGATACTGAAGGACCAGGGTGCCTGGAGCCCCAGCTGCAGCCCAGAATGTGTGGGAAGCTCAGCACCGTGTGGAGAAATGGAAAGTGACACGTCCCAGCCTCCGGGCTAGCATCCACCAGGGGAGCAGATCACACACCTGGGCACCCAAGGTGGTAGAGCCCCGCAGCTGTCGGCGATCAGGAGGCAGCAGGGATGGAAACTGACAGCTCATCCTGCCCCCCTGGGAACCCCTGGGCACCCACGGCAGTTGGGGTGGAGGCTGGCAAGGGGCAGTGCCGAGGGCGCTCCTGGAACCACCCCCGGCTGGCCAGGCGGGAAGGGCACGGGCTTCGAGCTGGCTCCCTATAAGAGGGCAGGCCATGTAAGGGCCACGGCGTGATCCAAACAGCAGCTTGACCCCTCACTGGGTGAGCTGCTTAACCTCTCTGGGCCTCAGCTCCTCATTTATAAAATGTGGACTATAATAGTACGCTTGGTATTGCCGAGAGCCTCAAGACTGGCATAAGATGCCGAGCATCCGGTAAACATCATCATGTGGGCTGACCGAGTCTAAGGGAGGCAATTTGCACCTGGCTGCTCAGAGGGGACAAATTATAAATAGGAAAAGCAGGGAGGCCTGGCATACAGCAAGCTCCCTGTCAGTAACAGGTATTATTATCAAAAGCAGGGCTGGCTATATAATTGGCAGAGCCCAGTACAAAATAAAAACGGGAGCCCTTTTACTTAGTTATTTACTTTTAATTTCATTCATCCATTTCAGATATATATATATATATAGGAGAGAGAGAGAGAGAGAGAGCACAGGCATGAACAGGGGGAGTGGCAGAAAGAGAAGCAGACTCCCTGTGGAGCAGGGAGCCCAGTGTGGGGATCAATCCCAGGACCCCGGGGTCATAAACTGAGCTAAAGGCAGATGAGCCATAGGCAGACACTTAACCCACCAGCCACCCAGAAGCCCTGGGAGGCAGGCGGGGGGTGGGGTAGGGGTGCGGTTAAAGCCATTTTTAAGAATTGTAAGATGGTGGCAAGAGCAGAGCAGTGAACCAAGCATGCACCCTGTGTGACTGCAGCGTTGCACTGGGAAGCTGGCCGTGACTGGGGCACAGGACACGGGGGCCCTTATAGCTGCACAGCTGTCTGCCCTTCTGCTCAGCACTGGAGCTGGGTGGAAGTTTCTCCACTACTGCCTCCCCTGGTCTCCAGATGATTCCAGGAGCCGCCTTGTTTCAGGGAGCTCTTGACAGCCCCCTCTCCTTAGCCCAACCCCAGATTCATTTATCCTGCATGATAGAAACACTTGAACCCTCCTGGGCTTTGGACCCTCCCCAACAGCCTCAGAATCCTTGAGACCTAGGGCGCCTCGAGATCACCCTGTCCCCAAGACAAGCCCATCCCCTGTCCCCAAGACAAGCAGGCCCTGCCCAAGGACGCATGGGACCCAGTGGCAGGCAAGACAAAGACCCCATCTCTGACCCCCCAGCCTAGAAGTTCTGTCTCAAGACTGGCTCAGACACAGCAGGGGATTCTAGGTCCTGTGGTGGGAGAAAGGTGGACTCATAAAGGACATTGGCCCCTAGGTCAGCCTGCACTGCCCGTGGAGGTGGGCACGAGGGAGTTTCTGTTCTCTTGGCTTCTCTGTGTTTTCTGCAGTTGCTTTTGTACAAATTGCTTTTGTAATAACAGGGGGAAAAATCATAACGGAATCTTCATTTAAGGAAAAGCAGTGTTCTCCCAGGAGCCAAGAAGACAAGCCCTTGATACAAACTGTATTCAGAGGGAAGAAAATTAAGAATACAAATGGTTAGGGCAGCCCCGGTGGCAGCGGTGGCGCAGTGGTTTAGCGCAGCCCGCAGCCCGGGTGTGATCCTGGAGACCCGGGATCGAGTCCCACGTCAGGCTCCCTCCCTGCATGGAGCCTGCTCTCCCTCTGCCTATGTCTCTGCCTCTCTCTGTGTCTCTCAGGAATAAATAAATAATTTTAAAAAAAGAATACAGATGGTTAGATTAGAACAACCAAGGTTGTAATAAGTCCTCCCAGCAAACCCTGCTTTGCAGTGGAGGAGGGGCTCTGAGATCCTGGATGTGTGCACGCGCGCGTGTGCACATGCCAGTGTGTGTACATGGTGTGATGTGTGTGAGTGTGGAGGTGGGGGCACCATCAGCCCCTCTAGAAACAGTCCTAAGGTGGAGCCCCAGGCCTGCCAATGGCCCTGTCTCCTCGCCATGCTAGAGCTAGTTTCTTCTTTAATAAAACAGAGGAAACAATATCTTCTTTACAGCCTGTAGCTGTGGGGATTAAAGAAAAGAAGCTCACGCAGGGGTAGCACATAGTAGGTGTTCAACCTCTCGGAGCCCCCCCCCCAACACCAAGTAGTGCCTGACAGTTTCAGAAGCAGGTCCTCCCTGAGGTGTGTGACCTGACCCCAGCGGGGAGCGCATGGCATCCACAGGCTGGGGCTGGGCATTCTGGCCTGTCTCCGTTCAGCCAAGGCTGGGGGCAGGGGGAGGCAGGAGGGAGGGCCCTCCTCCTCCTCTCCCTTTCCTTCCCTTCCCCTCCCTCTCCCTCCCCTCCTCCCCCATCAGCTCCTAATTAGCTGCTGCCAGCCCAGAGCCCTTGGAGGGCCTCAGCAGCCTTTTGGCGGAGCGTGGAGACCCCCCAGTGGCCTCGTGGGGGACTGCACTCCCCGCCTGAAGCCTCCCACAAGGAGCCGGGCTGCGCTCCCCACCTCGGACTTCCCTCTGCGTCTCAGCAAACGTTTCTTGAGGCCCTGCTAAGTGACAGGCCTCATTGCTATAGGTGCTGCGGTGGTAGAGAGTAAGTGACTCCCACCCCAGAGGAGCCCACCACCACGAGAGTTGCAGAGGCGGGGCTACTCCACTCCACTCCATGGGCCCCCACTAAGAACTGCGCAATCAGTGAGGAGGCTTCTGGCAAGACAGCCTGGATCCGGTGTCCTACTCTGCACATGTGCCTCATGAGAGCGCTGTCCCACAGAGCCCCTGGAATGAGCAGGAGCAAAAATTATGATATTAAAAGTACAAAAGGGCAGATGCGTTGAGCCAGGGGTCACACCCCTTTTGCTTTCTCTAAGCACATTGCAAATTGCTAGATACTTGCTCGAAACTGTGCCCATGATGTGCCAGGTACTGGAAGAAGCCCTTTGCGTGTGGCATCTCACTGGCCTCCAGCCCCTGTGGAGAAGGAAGCCACTAGAATTTACTCACCTCTCTGGGCTTCAGTGCTCTCCTTGGTCAGGCCAGATGGTTCAGTTTTGTTTGTTGTGGACACTGGCTGGTTCCCAGCCCCGGCTGCACAGGGGCTTCGCTGGATTCACTTGCTCGAGTACATCCTCAGGCATTGGAATTTATAAACTTCCCAGGTCACCCTCATGTGCACTGAGGGTTGAGAAGGACCTTCTAGGTCCTGGTACGGTGATTAGATTTTATTCTGCCAGGTATTAAGCCTGTGGAGTTTCCCTCCTTCCCCCTGGGCTCAAGTCTTCTTAATTACCTTTCATTCCGGATTTATTAGATAATATTAGCTCCTTTATTTTTTAAAAGATTTTATTTATTTATTTGAAAGAGAGAGAACATGAGCAGGGCAGGGGAGGAGCAGAGGCAGAGGGAGAAGCAGCCTTCCTGTGGAGCAGGGAGCCCAAAGTAGGACTCGATCCCAGGACCCTGAGATCATGAGCTGAGCCAAAGGCAGATAGATGCATGACCAACTGAACCACTCAGGTGCCCCAAGATTTGCCCCTTTAAAAAAGTGTATGGCTCAGTGGCCTATGGTATATTCACAAGGCTATGAACCATCCCCACCACATTTAAATCACCCTAAAAAGCAACCCTGCGCCCACTAGCGATTCCTTCTCATTACTCCTCCCTCCAGCCCCTTGCAATCACTAATCTACTTTCTGCCCCTACAGATTTGCCTGTTCTGGACAGTTCCCGAAGATGGAATCATGCAATCACACACGGCCTTTTGTGTTCAGCTTCTTTTGTTTACCATACCTTTCTTTCTTTCTTTTTTTAAGTAATCTCTATGCCCAGCATAGAGCTCAAACTCATGACCCCGACATCAAGAGTCCCATGCTCTTCCGCTTGAGCCAGCCACAGGGCACCACACCGTATTTTCAAGGTTCGTCCGTGTTGTAGCATGTCCTGGTAATTTATTCCATTTTGTTGATAAATAATAGGCTATCATATGCAGGTACCACATTTGAAAATCCATTCATCAGTTTTGAGGCTCTCACATTCTCTTGGCCAAGAGAGGTGCCCTGACTTACCCAGGCAGCGGGGGCCCAGAGAGGCACCAGGGAGTTGGGGCACTGCCTCCGGAGCCTGCATGAAAGAAAACCCAGCAGAGCACGGTTGTGCAAATCAACCCTGAAGACTTCCCAGGGGCACAGTGGGCAGATCCTGAGCACCCCTTTCCTCCCACGCCTTTCAATGAGAATAAGCGGGGACCCAGGCAAAGCTGGATCCCCAAAGTGGCATCGTTAGGGCATTGCCAAACAGTGACAAACAGAGATAACTTCAAGGTCTGACAGTAAAGAATTTGTTTAATAAACTGTCACGTCAATCCAAGAGAATACTAGGGAGTCAAACATGACACACTAACAGCCCACTTTTATTATGCTCACAATGCCAAGCCCCGCGTGTGTATGTCACACTTGCTGACTCACTCAACCTTCAGAGCAGCCCATGAGATAGATGCTCTTCTGATTCCCATTTTAGATAAGGATACAGAAGCATGGAGCGGCTAAGGAAGTTGCTCAACATCCTGCAGCTAGAAGGTGGTGGCGCTGAGATTTGAATCAGGATCCACTAGCTTCATGCCTCTGTCCTCTTACCTCTCTGAAGGCAGGAAAACTACTTACTGATGTGAGGAACCATTCACAGAATACTGGCTCGGTGAAGGAATCGGGTTATGGTGGGGGGTGCCCACTACGAATCAAGACATGAAAGAAATATGCCCAACTGCAAATAGGGAAGCACTCTGCACACTTGCAGTAGGTCTAATTTTTCCTTTCTGCCTCATGATTGTATTTTCCCAATTTTCTACAAGGAGTATGTTTCTGTTTTCGGGAAGAGAAGTCTTTTACTTGGTTCACTTTTAAAAAGTAAATGACTTTCATGCTTCGCTGGTGGGGATCAACCTGGGGTACCCGCAGTGGAGGGCAATTTTGCAGTATTTCTCAAAGCTGCAGATGTATTTGTCTTTTGACTCAGCAATCCTGAGTCTACATTGAATCCTATAAGTGGAGCTGTGCTCATATTATATGAGGTTACTCACTGCAGCATTGTTTATGACAGCAAAGGAGCAGAAACCACCTAAGCATGCATTTTATAAGTATTTGGTTAAATAAACTCTGAAAGGAATAATATGCAACTGTAAAAAAAAAAAAAAAGAGCAAGGAAGCATTCTATACTGCTAGGGGAAGAGCACTGAAATAATCTTTATCGAAAAGGGCATGATTCAGACAGCCCGGGTGGCTCAGCGGTTTCGCACTGCCTTCAGCCCAGGGCGCGATCCTGGAGACCCGGGATCGAGTCCCACGTCGGGCTCCCTGCGTGGAGCCTGCTTCTCCCTCTGCCTCTCTCTCTCTGTCTCTCATGAATAAATAAATAAAATCTTGAAAAGAAAAGGGTATGATTCAGAACAGAGTATTCATAATGTTACTTCTGTGTAAGAAAGAAGCAAAGGGAGAAAAAATATTTTGGATCTGGAAGGCAGAACAATAATCAAAATATTTAACATCCAGTCCAGGATGGAACAGACTACCACTGGCCCTGTAACCACCAAGAAGAGACCGCTAGCCAAGAAACTGAAGAAGTGGGTGCCTGTAGAGACAGGAAAATGGGGTGAGCAGGACAGGGGTGGGGACCAGACTTCCCAGCCTCTGCCTTTTTAGATTGTTTTAATGCTTGAACCATAGGATTGTATTGCTGGCGGAAAAAAAAAAAAAAGATAATTTTGAAAAATACCATACCCCCCACCCCCAGGGCATGGGGAAAGCTTGAAGAAGAGGAGGCTTGGTGGATTGTGGTGAATTCTGGGTGTTGGGGACAACCCCTTGGGGTGATATAGTCTGTCTGGCACTTCAGCTCAGAGGTGAAGCCTCGGACCGTCTCTGGGGCGTCACCTCCATTGTACTGGCCCAGGTATGCAGAAGGTGACACAGTTGTGAGAGCAGGGGTTTTCCTTCCCTCAAGGACCCCTCAAGCTTTCTATCGGGTACCAAGAGCCTGGGGCTTCCTCAGCTGCCTTGGCTTGGCACGGTGCTGGCACACAGTAGGCTCTTTACAAGTTTGCTTAGTGAATTGCTCCCTCACCAGCCTGATTATTTTACCCTCAGGGTGGTAAGCCTCTTACACAAATCTGCCCCAGCCGCTTAAGCCCGTTGACTTGCTGGTACGTGAGGCCATATTACTTTAATCAGATAATCAGATTACTCCCTTCCCTTGCATTCGGCCAAGATCAGGGCATGACAGAAAGAGAAATGAAAGCCTAGAGTTTCCATCCCATTGGTAGACGTTTATCACATGCCTGCCATGTACAGGCCTCCGGCCTAGATACGGCAAGGCAGCACACCGTTGGGCTTCCTCTCCCAGGGCATCCCATTCTCTGCAGTCCCTCTGCAGGGGTCATTTGCTGTAGCTCACATTTATGGACCACTCACACATGTACAGCTCTATGCTGAGCACTCTTTGGCATGCAGCATCTCTCCTGGTCTTCACAATAGCCCTATGTGCAAAAGTGCTTCTGTTACTCGCAGCCTGTAGGCACAAGGGGCATGAACCTGACTCAAACTCGCTTAAGCAAAAGATTTTATTGGCCTGTACAACTCAAGGTTTGTAGGCTTCAGGTATGGTGAGATCAAGGCTCTGGCTACCTCTCCATCTTCCTCTGTATCCTCTTTATGTTCATGCTGCCTTCCCTTGTGGCTGAGATATAGCCACCAGAGCAGCAGGGCCAGTATGTTTCCTTGTCTGTGTCCTGAAAGACTAAGTAAGCTTCCCAGGGCTCTGTCTCAAGAATCAGGAAGATTCTTTCCTGAAAGCTGCAAGTGAGCCACACCTCACATCTCATTAACATAAATTGACTTAGATCTGTCCATCCCATAATCCAGTGGTTCTCACCCCTGGGCGCACATCATGATCACACAGGGGTTTTTGAAAAACCACCTGGTGCCCAAACATTACCCCAGTCCTGTAAAGTCAGGAACTTTGTGGGTGAGGCCCAAGGATCAGCATTTTACAAAAGCTTCTCAGGTATTTCTAGTGCATGGTAAGAACCTCAGGGTTAGGCTTGTGACATTGTCTCCCAAGGAAGTCATCTGTCCAGTGACAGAGAGCTAGCCTAACCGAACCAGGAAATTTCCTGCCTGTGGCCCATCACCGGACTCTGCTGCCTGCTGCTTGTAGTACACCAGCAATTAATAATTTTAATAAGTCCTATAATTTTCTTGTGAATAGCATAATTACATTCCTTGGCAATTTGTGTGTGTGCTAAAAGCATTAATTTGTTCGATGTAAACATCTAAAATATGTTACGATTATTGTAAACCATGTTAGCCTGTCTTGTTTTTTTCATACAAGCTGGGAGCCTCCAAAACTGGAATTGGCCCAAGCCCCCCTCTGTTTGAGAGATTCTCCACCCAATATCCAGCCATAGGCCAGTTTGCCCGGTTCTGGACCCTTCCCAGGGTGGAAATTTGTGTTTCTGACCCCAGCTCTTCATTGTCCTGCAGTTGTATTATGGATTAGCGCTTTACCCTGGCCTCAAGGTGTCTGGATGCACTCCCTGCTCTTGACATTGAGCTTGCCCATGTGACTTGCTTTGACCAGTGAGCTATAAGCTAAGCAGGGGCTTGAAATGTGCTTTAATGGCTGAGCTTGCTCCTTTTTCCTTCTGCCAAAGCCGCTGGAAAAATATGTCCCAGGTGGCTGCTGTCCCTTCAGTCTGGGCTCTGGGCGTAGGATGAGCCATGCATCTGGGTTGAGCTGGACCTGCTGCCTGCAGCAGAACCACTTAGCCAAGCCCAACCAAGCTGCAGACCCACGAGTGGGGAGAGTATGTGATTGTCTTGTTAAGCCTCTGAGTTTTGGGTTGTTTTGTTATGCAATATTATTGCAGAATGCTTTGCATACTACACTTTTGCAGACTGGTGTGGGGAGACATACCAGCCCCAAGCTCTTTTGGCGTCAGGGGACATTAGGGGCACAGCACAATGGTAGAGAGTATCTAAACTAAGAATGTTCCCCTCCTGGGACCAAAGGATAGCATCTAGCGTTTATGAGGGTTGTGGCAAGGCCTTAGTCGAAGCATAATGATTACAAGCATAGGTTGTATTGAAGCCAGACTGTCCACTGGGTTTAAAACCCAGCTCCACCATGTATATGCTGTGTGACCTTGAATAGGTCACTAAATTTCTCTGGGTCTGGGGCACCTCATCTATAAAATGAGGGTGAGAATAATAGTCCCTACCTCTGTCATGCAGATTAAGCAAATTAGCTTGTATAAAATGCATACAGCGTGCCTGGCACATAGTAGTAAATACTATACAAGTGTGAGCTCTTATTATTAAGCACTCTCCTGCTTTTCATTATCTCAACAAAGCAATCAGAGAGGCTTATCATTGTTTTGTGGGTCAGAAACTGAGGTTAAGGGCAGCCCTGTGGCTCAGCGGTTTGGTGCCACCTTCGGCCTAGGGCCTGATCCTGAGACCTGGGATCCAGTCCCACATCGGGCTCCCTGCATGGAGCCTGTTTCTCCCTCTGCCTGTGTCTCCGCCTCTCTCTGTCTGTGTCTCTCATGAATAAATAAATACAATCTTAAAAAAAAAAAAAAAAAGAAATAAAAGAAACTGAGGTTAAGAGAGGTCAGCTAACTTGTCCAAGGTTACACAGTATGTGAGTCACTGAGTCAAGGTATGAAAACGATTTCATCTGATTCAAAAACATTTTTTGTCTCCGTATCCCCCTCATTTAGTGCGAATTTGGTGCACATCGGGCAGCAATAAATGTCAATGAATGAATGAACAACATAGCTAGGTGGAAAGCAGGCTGGACTGTGACTAGGATTCCTTATCCAGTGCTCTTTTTACTTTCCCTGGCTTTTAATTGGGCTGGAGACTGGCTGGTGAGTGGGGAGCCCCACTGGGATGGTTTGTGGGGAGTGGGGGACAATGGCCAGCTGCCCTGGGTAAGGAAGCAAGGCCCTGTATTCAAGTCCTGACTTTGCCACATCCAGCTGTGTGTCCCAGGGCCAGCTACATTCCAAACTCTCTGAGACTCAGTTTATTCCCAAGTCAAAACAGGGTCCTGCAGAAAGGAGAGCCAGAAAGCAGCAGGACAGAAAAGCCAGGACTGCCTTCAGAGCCCCAGAGCTTCACCTCTGTCCTCTGCCACCTGCAAAAAGGCTCCCTCCCTTCCAGAGAGAAACCTGAGCCTGGCTGAGCTGGCACATTCTGGGGCCCAGATCTCTGTCACCCCACCCCTGCCTCCCAGCCCAGAGTGAAGACCTATCCATCCAAAAGGCAAGGACAGATGCCAAGCCTCCTCGGGGCAGCAGCATGTCCTGGGATTTACTCACAGGCTGGGCCCATGGGGCTCCTGGGCCAGATCTGCCCAGGCGTCTCCTGCTGAGGAAGGGCAAGCAGAGCCCTGTGGCTGGGCATAGGGCAAGAGAAAGGACCTAAAGACACAAAGCAATCCCTGCTCCGGCTACTTAGCCCCACAGAGCCTCAGTTTCTTTGAAATGGATTCATAATTCCTACATCTCAAAGCTGTGTAAAAGCTCCAAAGGAGGTCACCTGGGCATCAGAGGGAGAAGACCCTCTGTAACTGCCAGGGCTGGTGCTCCAGGAGACTGTTCCCTGGTCCTTACTTTCCATGTCTGAAATGAGAGCAAGGAGCTCAAAGGGTTCTTCAAGCGGGGAAGTAGTTCGGTCCAGCTTTGAAAGAAATCATCCCCCAACTCAGCATCACTCATGTCATGTAGCTTCTGGTGTGATGCACCATGAAGTACCAGCATCACCCATGACTTGTCCTCACTCAAATGCCCAATCATCTGAGTCCAGCAATTTCACTGGAAATACAGATAAGGAAGGAATGCACATAACAAGACAAGAGAGAATCAAGGAGACAAATCCTGAAGGTGGCACATTGTGCACGACAGCTGGTCCAGTCTTCACATGTCATTGTGACATGTAAGAAAGGGATCTGCCAGACAAAAGGAGACCAAAGGGCATCCAACCAGAGGGTCCTGACTACATCTTGGTTCACACCAGTCGGCATAAAGGACAGTTAGGGAACAATGAGGGAATCTGAATATGGCTGGGCACAGACAAGTGAAAATGTATTGACAGGGAGAGGTCAAGATCCCTAACTGAAGAAAACCAAAAAGCTGATTGTAATGCAATACAGACACTATGATCTCCTTTTGATTAAAAAAAAAAAAAAGTTATATATGCGGGACGCCTGGGTCTCTTCCACAGCCTCCGGCCCTCCCTCCCCTCTTGTGTCCTGGTAGAGGAGTGTCCACTGAATTACTGTGGCCCTCTGGCCCCTCTCCCTCCTCCTCCCTTGCAAAGAAGTTTATCTGATGGCCCCAGCAGAAAGGAACTCTCTCTCTTTTTTTTTTTTAAGATTTTATTTATTTGTTTGTTTGTTTATTTATTTATTTGACAGAGAGAGAGCACAAGCGGGGAGAGCAGCAGAGGGAGAGGAAGAAGCAGGCTCCCTACCGAGCAGGGAGACTGACACAGGGCCCTATCCTAGGCCCTGGGGATCATGACCTGAGCCGGAGGCAGACACTTAACTGACTGAGCCACCCAGGCGTCCCACAGGAACTCTTTGGAAGCCGTTACTGGCCTGCTCCTGGTGGGCAGTCAGGAGACTCCTGCATTTCCCACTTGGGCCAGGGACTGCCTGATTTTGGTAAGTGAATGTCAAGTTCAAGGTTGAGATGGTAAGAAGCCCCTTGTCCATAAATCTTAATTCCCAGCCATAAGGAAACATCTTGGTCTCTATCTGTCTAGCTGTTGTGTAGACACACAGTTGGTTCCAAACTTGGATGGGGAAGTGAAGTGTCCTTTACTGGATTCTCTAAAACCCAACATGTGGCTCTCCTGCCCTGGCCACGGCTACCCCTGCAGCACCCCAGGTCCTGGTGGAAACTGATTTTTTTTTTAAGATTTTATTTATTTATTCATGAGAGACACAGAGAGAGGCAGAGACACAAGCAGAGGGAGAAGCAGGCTCCATGCAGGAAACCCGGCGGAACTCGATCCTGGGATCCCAGGATCACAACCTGAGCCAAAGGCAGATGCTCAACCGCTGACCACCCCAGGTGCCCCAAAGCCGATCTTTTAGAGGTATCTTTTGGTGATGGAACCTCAGGATTGAGTTTCTACTGAAGAGGAGAAGAATAGGGAGTCCCTGGGTACAGCCAGAAGTGGAGGTACAGATGGTGAGGACTGGGCATCCAGGCAGAGGAAACTAGACAGGCAAAGGCAGAGGCTGGTGGCACAGTGGGAGGGGATGCACTGCTGAGATGTGGTTGTGCTTGTACATGACCCATGGGGTCTGTGGTCAAGGCCAAGGGGGTCTGACTTGAACCACGGGGCACATGGGGCCAGGTCAAGATGTAACACTATCACCTTCGTATATTTGGATCCTTTCTTAGGGCCACTCTGTGAGGACAGATCTAGGAGCAGGGAGACCAGCAGTAGGATCGTTAACTCTAAACACTTACAGAGAAAGGGAAAAAGAGCCATTTAAAAGAGTACATGGCAGCAGCCTCCATATTCAGGTGAACTGAGAACTTTGTCTCTGGAACAAATCACTCCTGATTGGCAAAGGCTCAAAAGTGAGTTTCTTAAATTATGCAAAAGGAGGGCAAGAGTCTCTCAACCCTGTCAGACTCAAGCTCCCTTTGGATGACAAGTATTTTGTAATGTGCCCTTTACCATGCTGAAATGAAATTCATAAATAATCACACATGCTTTAAAAAATCAATGTAATATCCTAACCATTATATGAGGGAGAAATAAAAGAAGAGTAATTTATAATCAAATAATTTCAGGATGAAAAGGCACAAGCTGATGGCAGCAGGAGATGAGATGACGTAGCCCCACGCTTGCTCCTAGAGGTGGGATCACAGGGAACATCACAGCCACAGAGGCAATGGACCCAGGTGGTTCCAATGGTGACTCAGATGCTGCGAGCAGTGTTGTTGCTGGTGATGTGAAATGGGCAACAAGTCTTGGCAAAACTCTGAACAAAACAAAGGACGATCTTCTCTCACCATATACATAATAGTCACATTCCTAGAAGATTCTGTGTGTATTAAAAGCATGCAAAAATTTCTTCGTGTGTATATATAAACACGTTACACACACACACATTGTGACAAAGAAAATGCCCTTATAGGGCAGTCCCGGTGGCTCAGCGGTTTAGCGCCGCCTACAGCCCAGGGCCTGATCCTGAAGACCCGGGATGGAATCCCACGTCCGGCTCCCTGCATGGAGCCTGCTTCTCCCTCTGCCTGTGTCTCTGCCTCTCTCCTCTCTCTCCTCTCTGGTATTCTCATGAATAAATAAATTAAATCTTAAAAAAAAAAAAAAGAAAATGCCCTTACAGATTTCCCAGACTCCTCCTAAAGGGACTGTCTTGGCCTCCTTGAGCATCATTGTCTTAGAGTGTCTCCCATAATGATAGCAATTGAGACCAAAATGTAGCTCTGCAAAATCAACTTTGCATCTACTCCTGGTGGCTGATGGAGGGGGGGGGGGGGCGGCGTGGGTTGTGAGGAAGCTCTAGAGAGGAGGCTGTGAGCAGGTCCTGAGAAATGGCATCAGGCCTGAGCCAGAGGACACAGCTGGCTGGTGAGACGTTTTCTGTGATAGGATGGATGGGGGCAAGATCTGTGGCTAAGTTATAAGTGGTTCGGATCCTGTAATTCCCCTCTTCGCCCCCAAACCTTTCATAAAATCAGTTGCACACAGTAGTGATTAATGGAGCATAAGTAAAAAATGAGAGCTGGGGAGCCTGGGTGGCTCAGTGAGTTGAGCATTCAACTCCTGGTTTTGGCTCAGGTTGTGATCTCAGGGTTGTAGGATTAAGCCCCATGTTGGGCTCTGTATTCATTGAGGAATCTGTAATCTGTTCAAGATTCTCCCTCCCTCTCCCTCTCCCTGCTCTCTCTCCCTCTCTTTCAAATAAATAAATAAATAAATAAATAAATAAATAAATAAATAAATAAAATCTTTTTTAAAAATAAGGGCTCATGTGCCCTAATTGCCAGGCACTGGATGCTTTACCACATCAATTCCCAAAAAGGATAGGCCCCATTTGTCCCTGTTTTGTTTTGTTTTTTTAAGATTTTATTTATTTATTCATGAGAGACACACAGAGACAGGTAGAGACAGGCAGAGGGAGAAGAAGGCTTCCTACCGGAAGCCCAGTTTGGGACATGATCCCAGGTCCCTGGGATCATGACCTGAGCCAAAGGCAGACACTCAACCACTGAGTGGGGTCCGTTGTCCCTGTTTTATAATGAATGAGAAAACCCAAGCCAGAGAGAATGCCTTGCCCAAGGTTAGCCAGCCTGTCAGTGGCAGAGCTGGACTTTGAACCCTGCAGTCTGGCTCTTGTTGTCCTGCCTGACCACCTCATCAGCAAAAGCCAGAGCTGTGTCCTAGTGATGAAGCACCGTGGAAGAAATGGCAGAGGCAGGTGCAGAGCTGGGGGAGGGGAGCAGAGAGCTGCACGAAAAGGTAACAGTAGACTGATCACAAGCATCCCTCCGATTCTTGGAGACACAGAGAAGTATGCTAGGCTTTCCTCCGGTTCAATTTAAGTATATGTGCTGCTGAAGCGAACACAATTTCCTCCAGGTCAAAGAAGAGGGATGTAAGCCATTCCACTGGGTCTTTCAGGGAGGGCTGACTCCAGGAAGGTGGAAGAACCAAGCTTTCCTTCACACCCTCCCCAATTCCATTTTGAGAACCCCAAAACGGCAGCATGAGCTTACACCCAGGGCCTATGTGAACACTTTGTTTTCTACACACTTACAAGGCTGCCGTTTTAACTATTCCCACCCCATTTGTTAAAAACTGTATTTATGTATTCATTGGCTGAGGAAACATAACAGAAAAGACTACTGTGAATTCAGAAAACTTTTTAGTGACTTTGAACATTATTAATCACAATGGCATCCACCTGCATTTGAAAAACATTACATATGTGGAAACATATGTGGAAGCCAAACGCTTTCCATCTGCCATGCTTGGGAAACCTACAGACAATGATAATAAACGCATTTAACTCTTGTTATAGGTACTGGTGGGAACTGGGAAAGGCAGTTGACATGTTAAGCACTTGATCCCTTGGGCCCCAGAGCACACACTGGTGAGGCTCTGCGTCACTACAACAGTCCTGATGCATGGTACGTCACCTCCTCCCTGCTGGTACATGTCCAGAAGAAACGCTTTGATTGGGTGGTCCTAAAGCCACACAACTTTGGGTTCCTGGGCCCAATTCCAATGTGTGGGGGAAGGATGCGGGGGGTTCCCCACATAAACAAGCAATTCTCCTACACCAACAGGGTATTCAAGAATTCTACTCAATTCCAACACCATCTACCTAGATGTAGTGTCAGATTCCACTGGTGAAGGGCTCAGTCCCATAAGATTGTGCTCTAATTCAGGTGCCAATTGCAAGTGCGAGTTGTTACCTGTGTTTCTGACCAACTGGCTATTATATCAGAGGTTCCCACAACCCCCTCCTTGGATTCAATTAATTTGTTAGAGTGGCTCACAGAATTCAGGAAACCCATCACTAGATTACCAGTTCATTACAAGGGATTTGAAAGATACAAAACAGTCAGATGAGGCGACACAGGGCCCATTCCGTCCTCATTGAATTTGGGACCAGTATCATGGCACATGGAAGCATTCTGGTTCCCCAACCTTAAAGCTCTTGAAACCTTGCTTTTGGGTTTTTATGGAGGCTTCTTCACACAGGCATGACTGATCAATGCATTGGCTATTGGTGATTGATTTGACCGTCAGCCCCTCTCCCTCTCTGGAAATTAGGGAGTGGGTATGGTTGGCTCCTCTGGAAACCTACACCCATTCTTAGGTGCTTTCTGAAAGTCACCTCATTAACATAAGTGCAGGTATGGTGGAAAGGGGCTTATAATGAATAATAAGACATTCATTTCACCTTTATGTCTCTGAAGGGATTTCAGGAACTAAGGACAAGAGGCCAAATATAACAAAAGATGCTCCCAATGCTCTTTTGCTTAGGAAGTTCCAAAGAGCTGTGAACTAGGAACCATGGACGAAGACTAAATATCTATGAGAAACAAATTTTGAATGTGAATGAAAAACATATATTTCTTATGAATCACAACACCACACCCTCAGTACGGAGCAACGCAGTGGGGTGGAGCTTAGACCAGCTCCCATGGGGATTAGCTGACCTGTCCAGCCCATACAGAGCTGCCTTCAGCGCCCGGGGGGCAAGGCCAGCACAATCGGCTCTGACCAAGAGAGCCACTGCAGTGGATGGGGAAGGGAACAAATTGGAGACCCATTCCTCAAAAGGTGGCTGGAAAATTGACTAAAACTGAAAGGAGCGGCCATACCAAATGCTGGAAAAGATGTGGAGCAACTGGAACTCTCATACTCAGTGAATGAGAGTGTAAATTGGTAAAATCATTTTGTAAAACTGGAAGAATTGACCAAACCAACATACATACACCCTAACCCAGCAAGCTATCATTAAGAATATACTCAACAGCAATGTGTGCATGCATATGCTCACCAAGACATATACACAGTTTCATAGCAGCAAATATCCATCAACTATAGAATGAATAAATAGTAGGTTGAACCTTATGAAATGGCCTTATTTTTAATAGATAGAAAAGTTGAAGATTAGCAATTTCATTTTATTATTTCTCGCAGATTTGGCATATTTATGCCACGCAATACTACACAGCAATGAAAAAGAATAAGCCACTGCTATCTGAAATGATGCATCTCACAGATATAACAATGAGTGAAAGAAGCCAATCACAAAAATAAACATAATCTATGGTTCCGTTTATTTGAAGTCCTAGAACAGGTAGCATATTTCCATGGGAATAGAAATCAGAATGGTGGTTTCCTTCAGGGAGTACTGTCTGGGAGGGGGCGTCGAGGACTCTTATTGAATGCTGGAATGTTCTAAATTTGAATATAGACAACGGTTACCCAGGTGATTAATGAATTAATCAAGTTACAGACTGAAGATTAGCATGTAACTTTTATCTCAATGAAAAAGTAAAAAAACCACCTTAAAAATGGCCCATAAGCACTTGAAAAGATGCTCAACGTCACTAATCATCAGGAAATGCAAATCAAAATCACAAGGAGATATCATTTTACATCCATTAGGAAGGCCATTATAAAAGACAAACAATTGGAAAATAACAAGTATTGGCGAGGATGTGGAGAAATTAGAAGCGTATTACTGGTGGGAACGCCATATGTGCAGCCACTACGGAAAATAGTGTAGCAGTTCCTGAAAAAAACTTAAACGTGAAATTATCACAGGATTTAGCAATGCCACTTCTGAGTATTAAAAACAAGACAAAAAATAAATAAATAAATAAAAATAAAAAATAAAAACAAGACAATAGACCAAAAATGGAATAGCTTATGCTAAGCTCAGCCACAAAACCGAGGCTTTACTTCATGGTGCTTTTGGCTCTTTCAGAAATAAAATCTTAAACCAGTCCATCAGAATCACCGGTGGGTGATGAATCACTGGATTCTGCTCCGGAAGCCAGTGCTACATTGTACGTTAACTAACTTAAATTACATAAAAAAACAACAACAAAAAAAGAAGGGATTACCTGGCCAAACTTGTTAATAATCTGCTTGATGACCCCCTGCCATTCCTTAAAGGAAAGTAATTAACAGCAACCAACTGACTTTTCCTTACTCTCACTCCTCAGAGCTCCTCTCTCTCTATCTGCTAAATTGGATGCTGCCTGATTCAAATCAATTTTTGTTCAAACCCTTAAAACTTTTTAAAAATATTTTATTTATTTATTCATAAGAAACAGAGAGAGGCACAGACATAGGCAGAAGGAAAAGCAGGCTCCCGGTGGGGAACCCCATCCAGGACTCCATCACAGAACCCCAGGATCATGATTGAGCCAAAGGCAGGTGCTTAACCACTGAGCCACCCAGGTGCCCCAAACCCTTAAAAATTTTTAACATGCCTGAGTTTGTCTTTACCACAAATATATATCGCAGAGAAGCAAGCAAGGTCTTAACCAGATATTTGTACACTCATGTTATGTCATTCTTATTACTGCCAAAAGGTAGAAACAACCTAAATGCCCACTGATGGATGAAATGTAGTTTCCTGACTAGGAAACTGAGCCTCAGAGAGGGTCTCACAGCCAGAAAAGTGCGGGCGGAAGTTGGACTTTAGAGCCAGCTTTGCTTGGCACCAAAGCCTGCTTGCTGACCTTCCGGTCTCCATTCCTGGGAGAAATAGGTTCTGGGAGCTTAGCAGCCGGAGAGGGCTTTCTCAGAGATGCAGCGGAGGGCAAAGTCCACTCTTGGAGGCCTATCAAAATACAAGTTCCAGGGCTCCCTGGGACACTAACAGACACCTGCGCCCCAGGAGAGTAAAAAAAAAAAAATAAGAAATCAAGTCCCAGCTCTCCCACACCCTGCGGGGCTTCTTCAACCTGAAATGGGTCTGGTAGAGAAGGCCTCTGGCCCGAGGGACTTCCGGTGTCTCCCACAGAATAGCACTCTTTGCCTGTCTCCTCTCTCACTGCCAGGGTCAGCTCAACCCTTCCCAGAAAGGAAAGCCTTGGGAAGAGAGAGAGTGCATGTGGGGGGAGTGGAAGGGGGTGGAAAGTAATCCTGAATGGAGAAGCTGATGTTGCTCAAAGCAGGCTGAGGGGGGTGGGGCATGAGGGAGGGGGTTGGGAGGGGCGCCTTCTGGTACCAAGTGGACAAAGCCCTGGAATGGAAATTAGAGCCTCCAGTTTTAGTCCTAATAGCCTCCATTATGCTGTGCAACTGGGGCAGGTCCCCAACCCTTCCTGTGCCTCTGTTTCCTCATCTGTATGAGGGTGAGTTTGAAGTTCATGATTGCTAAGGGCTCATTCATCAATTACCCTAAGATGAATTGAGACCCTGGACTAGCCACCAGCTAAGCTGTGAGGACACAGAAGACAGATGGGTCCCCTATCCTCTTTAGGTTGGGTCTAGTCGGGAAGATAGACACTGGTAAGTAATCACAAGCATACTGCGTGCCGCGGAGGAGAGACACAGGGGGCTACAGAGACCCACAGCCAATAGATCCAACCCCACCTCAAGGATTGGACTCAAATAACAAAGAATCAGCTCAAAAAACAACCTGCTTTCTGCCTAGCCTTTATTGTGCCGTGCTCCGGACCCCATTGCCAGGGGCAGCACGTCAGGGGCACAGGGATCCCAAATGAAGGACTCCTAGCCTTCTTGCTTGCTTGCTTTTTTTTTGGAGATTTTATTTATTTGACAGAGAGAGAGAGAGAGAGAGAAGAAACACGAGCAGGGAGACAGGAATGGGAGAAGGCGAAGCAGGCTTCCCGCTGAGCAGGGAGCCTGACACGGGACTCAATCCCAAGACCCTGAGATCACGACCTGAGCTGGAAGCAGATGCCCACCCAACTGAGCCACTCAGGCGCCCCCTCCTCTTTGCTTTTGATGAGCCTGGGGATAGAGAGAAACCATCTTTCTCAGAAACTGAAACTCCTCACAATTGACCAGAAAGGGCTGGAGGAGTGAGGGCAGAAGCACCTGCCATGGGCAGCCCCGGTGGCTCAGCGGTTTAGCGCTGCCTGCAGCCTGGGGTGTGATCCTGGAGACCCAGGATCAGAGTCCCACATCGGGCTCCCTGCATGGGGCCTGCTTCTCCCTCTGCCCTGCCCCGCCCCGTGTGTCTCTATGAATAAATAAATAAAATCTTAAAAAAAAAAAAAAAAAGCACCTGGCACAGAGTGGCTTTTGCAAAAGGGAGCAGCAGGGAGTGGAGAAGTCCCAGGGCTCTTCCTGGAGGCCTTGCAGAGCAAATGCAGGTCCTGCTAGCACAGTGGATCTCAAACACCACTGCCTGCTGAGAGCATCGAAAATTCCTGATGTTGAGTCTCAGCCACAGAGATTCTGCTATAATCAGCCTGGAGGGGCAGCCTGGGCAGATGAGCCTAACGAACTGAGGACCAGTGACCTGGCAGAAGGAGGATGGTGATTCGAGGAGGCCAAAGAGGTCGGAGGGTGTCCAGGGGACAGGCAGGCTGTGTGTTCTGAACAGTGTGGGCAATTGGGCACCCAGAAAGGCCTGCCTGGTGGTGGAGCAGGGGTTAGTCCCCACCTCACCCTCAGCCCCACCCTAACCGGACCCGCACCTATGATTGCCAGATAAAATATAGGATGCCCAGTTAAATTTGAATTTAACAGCATTAAATTTGATAAACGGCAATAATTCTTTAGTATAAGTATGTCCGTGCAATATTTGGTACATACCTGTCTTTAAAAATTATTTGTTGGGATCCCTGGGTGGCGCAGCGGTTTGGCGCCTGCCTTTGGCCCAGGGCGCAATCCTGGAGACCCGGAATCGAATCCCACGTCGGGCTCCCGGGGCATGGAGCCTGCTTCTCCCTCTGCCTATGTCTCTGCCTCTCTCTCTCTCTCTCTCTCTGTGACTATCGTAAATAAATAAAAAATAAAAAAAAATTATTTGTTGTTGGCACACTTGGGTGGCTCAGCGGTTGAGCATCTGTCTTCGACTCAGGGCATGATCCTGGGGTCCTGGGATAGAGTCCCACATCGGGCTCCCCACAGGGAACCTGTTTCTCCCTCTGCCTGTGTCTCTGCCTCTCTCTGTGTGTTTCTCACGAATAAATAAATAAAATCTTTAGAAAATAAATAAAAATAAAAATTATTTGTTCACCTGATATTCAAATGTAATTGGGCATCTGGTTTTCCATTTGATAAATCTGACAACCCCACCCCACCCCACCCCACCCCACCACTGACCTGTTTGAGAGCCCTGTCTCAGCTCTCATTCTAACATAGGGTGGGGGCAGGCTTGGGCAACTCACTGTTCCTCTCTGAGTCTTGGTCACCTTATAAATCCCTCCTTCCTCAAGGGGCCAGGCCAACTGTTTCCAAAGCAGGAAAGTATGAGTCACAGGTCCCTGGAAAGGCATTGAGCTGTTCTGTAAAGGAATACTGGGTCTCTCTCACTAAGAGATCATTTCCCTCCTGGGGGTCTGATCTGCATGAAAAGTTTTTCAAGAGTCTTTCTGCCCCCGGGGATGCTGGCTAGTGGAGACTGTAGCAGAGGGCACACTGGGGGCCGGGTGGTCTCTGTTTCATCTCCTCGCCCTCCTCCTGTGTTCCTCCCTTTCTCCTCTTCCTGGCTTCCCTACTGTGTCCACTTCCCCTACCCCTCAAGTGGAAATAGTTCATTCAACATTGAGCAGGTGGCTGCTGTGGGCCTACTCTGTACCAGGCCCTGGAAAGATGTACTGTAGACACAGTGGTGACCCAGAGTCTGCCCACTCGGGGTTTGGGGGGGTGGGGGCAGGCAAAACTCGATCACTTAAAGAAACATGCTAATGGCAAACCTTGATGGGCCCCTGGAGAAAAAGATTAGGGAAACTTATCTCCCTCCTTGGGGATGTATCCTGGGAACTGGTATCTAAAGAGTGGGGGAGGGGGTGTGCCCAGCAGCAGAAAGGGCACATGCAGAGACCTCTCCGGAACAGCGAGGTGTAGCTCATGTGGCCAGAATGCAGGGGACAGAGCAGAGGGCCAGACACACTAGGTGGTGGGGACCAGTGAGAGGAATTTGAGTCGTTAGCCCATCTGATGACTTTGCAATTCCATTCCTACCCATCTACCTATACTCATTTCCTGTTGCTGCTACAACACATTGCCACACACTTGGTGGCTTAAAATGAAATTGAATCTGTTATCTTATAGTTCTAAAGGTCAGAAGTCCAAAATGGGTCTCACTGGGCTAAAATCAAGCTGCTGGCAGGGCTGCATTCGTTCTAGAGGCTCTAGGGGATTATCTATTTCCTTGCCTTTTCCACCTCTTAAAGGCCGTTCTCATTCCTTGGTTCATCTTCAAAGCCAGCCAATGGCTGTTTGAGTCTTTCTTTTGCTGCCATCTCGCTGGTTTCGCTCACTGGGCTTTCCTTTCTTACTTACAAGGAAACCCTTGTGATTACAGTAGGCCCACCCAGATAATCCAGCATAATCTCCCCCATCTCAAGGTCAGCTGATTGGCAAGCTTAATTCCTTCGGTAGCCTTAATTCCCCCCTTCCCTGTGTAATGTAACACATTCACAGGCTCTGGGGATTAGGATGTGACATCACTGGAGGGCCATAATTCAACCTATCACACTATCCAAGAGAAATAATCATAAAGTCCACCGAAAGACTCATACAAGAATATTGACAGCAGCCTTATTCATTAGAACCCCAAACTGGAAAAGACCATATAACCATCAAAAGTAGAAGAGACAGGGATCCCTGGGTGGCACAGCGGTTTAGCATCTGCGTTTGGCCCAGGGTGCGATCCTGGAGACCTGGGATCGAATCCCACGTCGGGCTCCCGGTGCATGGAGCCTGCTTCTCCCTCTGCCTATGTCTCTGCCTCTCTCTCTCTCTCTCTGTGACTACATAAATAAATAAAAATTAAAAAAAAAATTTTTTAAAAAGTAGAAGAGACAAATCATAGTGTATTCACCTAATGAATTATTACATTATAATAAAAAAAAAGAACGAGCTTCTGATACACAATAACATAGCTTAATCTCACAGACTTAATGTTGAGCAAAAGAAGCCATATGCAAAAGAGTTCCTACTATAGATCTTCCTTGACTTACACTGGGGTTACCTCCCGATCAACCCATCATAAATTGAAAATATCATTAAGTCGAAGATGCATTTAATACATATAACCTTTTGAGCATCATAGTTTAGCCTTGCCTCCCTCAACGGTGCTCCAAACACTTACATTATCCCCCGGTTAGGCAAAACCATCTCGCTGAAGCCTATTTTGTAATAAAATGTTGCCTTTCTCATGTGATTTATTGAATACCAACAGTGGAAAAAGGATCATGAATATATCCATAGCTGACCCTCATGACTTTGTGTATGACTGGGAGCCCCAGCTTGAGGATCACATTGCATGTTGCTAGCGGGAAAAGATCAAAATTCAAAATTTGAAGTATGGTTTCTACTGAATGTGTATTGCTTTGGCACCATCGTAAAGTTGAATAATCTTAATTTGAACCATGGTAAGCTGGGGACCAACTGTATATGATTCCATTTGTAGGGGGGTATCTGGGTGCTATAGTTGGTTGGACATCCAACACTTGGTTTTGGCTTGGGCTGCGGCCTCAGGTTAGTAAGATCAAGCCCCACATTGGGCTCTGCACTCGGCTCACAGTCTGCTTGAAATTCTACTTCTGCCTCTCTCCCCACCCTCCCTCAAAGAAATAAATCTTCTAAAGAAATTATTCCATTTGTAAGAAGTTCAGGAACAGACAAAACTTATCTATGACATAGAAGTCTGAATGGTGATTACTTTTTGGGGGGTGGGGGTGGATATTGACTGCACCAGGAATTGGGAATATTCTATATCTTCTGCAAGCTGTATGCTATACTGTACACTCAAAAAAAATTGGAATCTGTATTTTAAGAGCAATAGGAAACCACAGCAAGATTTTAAGCAATGACGTGACATAATCTGATGTCCATTTATAAAAGGTCACTCTATCTATTGGATAGAAAATAGATGAGCAGTCATAGCAGAGAGGAATCTGTTGCAGTTGCCTTGAAAAAGAGACAAAGGTGCCCTGGATTGGATGGTACTGGTAGAAATGGATAGAAGTGGGTGGTTTTAAAGACATTTAGAAGAAAGAATAAAAAAGACATGATTTAGGATATAGTTGGATAAATGGATGGGTGATGTGTGAAAGAGTTAATGGACAAATGTGTGGATGAGTGGGATGGATAGAAGAGCAGGTGAATGGATGGGTATGTAGGTGGGTAATGGACAGAATGCGTAGAAGGGTAGGTGAGTGGATGAATAGGTGGGTGGCAGGATGGATGGGCAAAGAGGCAGGTGGGGGAATGAGTGGCCGGGTGGATGGGTGTGAGGACGAACCTTCTCAAGAGCACAGACTCTACCTTGTTATTTATGTCCAGAAAGTGCAGATGAGTTGCACTAGTCAGTAAGCATGCAAGCTTTCCTCTGAGATATGTGTTTACACTCCCGTAGTTCCCCAATGTCCCAAGGAGAAAAACTAGTTACTACAATACCCATCAGGGAGCAGGCACTTACAAATAGGCTGGTTTAATGAGATGCAAGGATTCCCCAATCTTCTGGGCATTATAGTCAAAGCGCTGGCAATACCCAAGTGAATGGAGGATGAGGTGGGAATAGGAAAGCCTCCCAGTACTTCCCCTTGGAAGCCACTGGTCCTCCTTTCCCACCCTATCATCACTGCCACCCAAACCACCTGCACATCACCTCCTTCAGCTCCACCCTATGATCATCCCACCACTCTATGGATTTGTTGAGACTCTGCAAATTGCACTTGCTCAGGTAAAAGGTGTGGGCTTATAGGCTCCCCTGTGTGGGGTGGGAGCAAATTGCTGCTCTTTCACTCTTTCTCTTTCTCTCCTTTCCTCCCTCCCTTCCTTCCTTCCTTCCTTCCTTCCTTCCTTCCTTCCTTCCTTCCTTCCTTCTTCCTTCTTTCCTTCTTTCCTTTCCTTCTTTTACAACTTGCTTCTTGCACAGAACCTCAGCATATCCCAGTGGTGGCTGACCTTTTAATCCTGTGGGGGGTCCAGCCCCCACTTACTATTTGCCCCCATGACCCATTCCTGTTTCTCATAGCGGAAGGAACAAGAAGGGGGGTGGGCAGCAGTTTTCAGAGGGAACAAGGGCTGAAATGCTGCCAGCAGGTGCTCTAGATGATCCAAAGCTGGCTCCAGGTGCCCCAAATCCCAATTCCTGTGCATTCCCTAGTCCTCACAACTGGCTCATTTCTCTCCCTGTAGGAGTCTGACAGCTCGGCCTCCTGAGAGCTTTTCTCTCGCCTCCCGGGGCAGGCTGAGTCTGTGGTATTTGGGTAAACAATATTCCCTTGATTATCAGAGGCAGGCTTACTTACCTGGTGATGGGACTGACTGATTTCTTCCTACCCCAACACAGATAGCAAGACTTGGGAGTGGGGCAGAGAGCCAGCACCCAACAATGCTTAGGGAGGGGGACTCAACATCTCACAACAACATCTGGGACAGTGACATTCATTACTTCACTCAGGGGTCTCTCTGGCCTTTTGCACCTGGGAACAAGCTAGAGCTAAAGTCACCATGGCCCAGCGCTGTGATTTCATTCAGTTATCCTATACCCTGCATCTAGGCTAAAATAGAGTCATTGGATCTTCCACAGCCATGAGCAGATACTCTATATTTTAAAACCCTGCATGCTTCGACTTCCCCCAATCATAAGCCCATGTGCCATGTTAGCTCTCCCTTCCTCAGGCTGTGGGAAAAGGTGGTCACTCGATCCCCTGGACCACGGGCAGCGCAGTCAGGGGGTTGGTGCCCACCTCAGGAATTCTGCAGTTGCCTTTCTGCAGGCAGCTCTACCCTGATGCAATAACTGGCCAAGCCATCCCATTCTGCAGCTGCTGGGAGCTGAGAGTCTAGGGCAGGGCACAGCTGTGCCAGCTGTCAGAAACAGATTACGCTATGAAGCTCGGCCATGACTCACATTCTGGTACAGGGGAAATGTGCAAAAGTTATACACTGTCTCTGGGGTGCCAAAAATCATCTTGGTTTTTGTCTTGCAAAATGTTCAGCTTGTAGAGCATGGGGCAGACAGAGGAAGGGGGTGGGAAGGAGGCGAGGGGAGCAGATCCGTCTCCAGTCGACTCTGCCTGTCACACACCCTCCGTGGCTCTAATAACAACACTCAGCATTTAATCAGCCCCTTTGTGGAAGCAGACGATGTCACACTCATTAATTAGTTAATCTGCACGGCCCCACTGGGAGGAGGAGCCATGTTATTATTCCCACTGGGACCCAGAGGGAAACTGAGGCCAGAGTGAGAATTTGGCACTGAGCTGATACAGCACAGCTTGGCAGCTGGACCAGGACCAGTCTGTGACTTACGGCCCCTTCTGGCAGCCATACTGCTGTCCTCCTCCCCAGCTTCAGGCTGCTCATAGCACTGGTGGCTGTCTCCAAAGACACCTGGCCAAACTATCAGAATGGGGGCCCAAAGGGACTCATGGAAAAGAGCAAGCATGGCATTGGAGCAGAGAAAGTTCAGCTTGGTAGCCAGACGCTAGGGAATATGTGCTCTGAACCAGATACCTGTTATGGCATGCTTCTTCCAAAAGGTCTCAGAAGTGGGGGGCGGGGGGGAAATGATGGTGGTGACTCCCACCATCATCAGAATGTCTTCTGTCTGCTTCTTGTTCAGACAGTTCTGGGGTTTGATTGTCTTTAGGACTGAAGGAAGGAGCATTTCCACCGGGAAGCACAATAATGGTTCCATTGGATTGGAAATTCGGATTGCCACCTGGCCAATTTGGGATCTTCATCACACACACACACACACACACACACACACACACACAAATACACGCGCGCACAGGCTCACAAAGGGTATATGGGGTGGAACTGAGGGTCCCCAAGGAGTACCTCCTACATCATCCTGCCCAGTGGTAAATGTAGATGTCACGCCTTATAGCTGGGATGACCAGTGGCTCAGGCCCACAAGGATGAAGATGGGTCAGTCCACCAGGCAAAGAATCCTGACCAGAGGAGATGCAGTGGGAGGCAAGTGGAACATGAAATAGTCAGGGAAATGAAGTCATAAACACCATTTAGGAGTTTGCAACCAGTTGCAAAAATAAAGAGTTCAGCCCCCACCTATGTTTTCTTGCTGGTTACTGGAGTTGCTAAAGATGAAATCACTAACCCCTCTCTTCTTTTCTTTTTAAATAGGAATGATTGCAATTAAAAAACCTTTTTCACATCCTTCCTTTTCCTTATACCCAATTTTTATAAGAGCGGTTAAGTCAAAGTTATATTTATATCAAAATGTTACTGTGCCCACAAATCACCTGGGGTCTTAACCTGCTTAGACCTCTGGGCCTGAGATTCTGCATTTCTAACACACTCCCAATGGTGTCAATGACACACTTCAAGTAGGGAAACTAAAAGACACGTTGGTGGTGGTTAAATGTTCCCTTTACTTCAGCTGTGAGATGCCCAGATGGACTCACTTGAGGAGAGTAGACTTGAGAAGAAACGGACATCACCTTGAAGATCTTAGGCTTGGATCTTAACCATGACATCAAGTCTGGAGCGGCCTGACCACAGAATACTGGAACTCATTTAGATGAATGGAAGGAGTGTGTGTGTGTGTGTGTGTGTGTGTCATTTTCTGTGCACAGGGCAGCTAATGGGTGGAATGTAGCTACTACAATTGGCCATGGCCCAAACCGAACCAATAAGATTCTTTCTCCTGGGGATCTAGAACTTGGAACCGAGAGACATTAGACTTGGCAATTTTGGTTCTGATTAATTGCAATGATCTGGTAAAGGCCTGTAAACTGCCAGCACTATATTCAGTCCTTAAAGCCTTGATTCCTGCCCTTTCTGAGGTGCAGCATTTCCTTTAAACCCTCTCAGTATCCCACTCGCTATTTGTTCCCCTACTCATTCCGTTTTATTTTTTTTTTAATTTTTTATTTATTTATGATAGTCACACACACAGAGAGAGAGAGAGAGAGAGAGAGAGAGGCAGAGACACAGGCAGAGGGAGAAGCAGGCTCCATGCACCGGGAGCCCAACGTGGGATTCGATCCCAGGCCTCCAGGATTGTGCCCTGGGCCAAAGGCAGGTGCTAAACTGCTGCGCCACCCAGGGATCCCTCATTCCGTTTTCTTTCATTTTTTCTTTTCTTTTTTTTTTTTTTTTTTTAACTAGGCTGGAATTTGCCTTCAACATAACACAACACAGAATTCCTTCGAGAAGTAGCTCCCACCTGCTTCAGCAGAGAGGCAGTCTTCTCTGGACTCAGTCTCACTTCAGACGTGAGCGTCCAGGTGATCTTTCAGCAGACGCTCACCTCAGACCCTCTGACACAAAGCTTCCTGCGCTCCACTGTGGCTCCCTTTTGCACTGAGCCATGGCCATTCGCCCTGCCTTCCTGTGATGACAACAGAGCCCGGGAAACATTTCAGTGGGCTTTCCCCTGCAGAAACACAGCACTCACCATGTTCGCCTCTGAAGAGTTTCTACTGGACCCTTGAGACCCACTTGGGTCATCCAGTCCTGCCAACCCAGCTCCCTCCTCCAGGGCTTGCTTACAAGTGCCCCTCGTAGGAGCCCTGTGTGCTTAGCTCCCACACCAGGTTGTCCGGTGTCCCCTCCCCTGCAGACTGAGCTCCCTGAGGCCAGGGCCTGGCTTCTGCTTCTCCGAGCCCACCCACTGCCCCCTTTCCCCACACTTACAAGCCCAATGCATAGTGCTCAAGAGCAGCTCTCAGGGAAGATGTGTTAAGTGATTTACAGCCTGAATGAATGGGCGTGTGTGTGCGCGCGTGTGCGCGTGTGCGCGTGTGCATGAGGCCGAATGGGAAGGGAGATTCTCTTCATCTACCAGGAAATCACAATGGGCCGAGGGCCCCTCTGGATGCCAGGCAGGATGCTGGGCACTGGAAAGATGGGGAACGGGGGCGGGACACAAATGGTGGTGCTGCCACCCCTCAAGGACCACGCAGTCGCCCCGAGGAGGTGGAACCCGGCTCTTTGCTCCTCCCTAAGTTAACCAGGTCTCTCTCCCCAGGTGATCCTACTTGCTTTTTTACGTCTCCCACGCTGAAGCCGGTCACGCGGGGCCTGAAGGAGGTGGACCCGGGCGCTCCCCTCCCCGCCCGCCGCGCGGCGGGTCCGCCCCTCCGGGCGGGCTGCAGGCTTCGGAGCCGGGGCCCGGCCAGAGCCCCCGCGCCCGCCCCCGCGCCCGCCCCCGCGCCCGCCCCCGCCCGCGCTGCAGCAGCCTCGGCGGGCCCGGCCTCGGCGCGGCTCCCCTCCCTGGCACCAGGGGGCGCTGCCGCCCCACGCCCGTCGCCATGGCCACCGCTGGCGGCGCAGCGCGGTTTACGTAAAGGACGCAGCGTCCCCGGGGGGCGGAGGCGGGCTGCGCGCCGGCGCCGGCGCCCTGCGGAAGCGGCGTTAGTGAATCGGGGCCTCGGGGCGCCCAGGATGGAGGCGGCGGCGGCGGCGGCGGCGGCGGGCCGAGCCCTGCGGCGGGCGGGAGGTAAGGGCGGCCGCGGGCGGGGGCGGGGGCGGGCGCGGGCGCGGGGCTCGTGGCTGAGCTGCGGCTGCCTCGAGCGCCCGCGGCAGGTGCGAGGTCCGTGGGGCTGCGCGCACCCGAGTGGGGACGGCGGCGCGGGCGCGGGCAGCGGGGTTCCCCGGCGCGGCTGCCCGAGGTCGCGCCCCCCGCCCCCGCCCCCGCCCCCCCCCGTGAGGCGCGGCCGCCCAGGTGCCCGGCAGGTGCAGCCCCCCGTGCAGGTAGGCGGCGGCCCGGGCTGGGGCAGGTCCCGCGGTGGCGGCGCGGCTGGGAGGCAGCGCTGCCGTTGCCCGGCGCTCGCGGTCGGAGGGTCCTGGCCCGACAGGGTGTGCAGCGACGGCACCTGGCCCCGAGGCTTGGGAGTCCCCGCACGGCAGGAGCCCCCGGCAGGAGCGTGAGAACCGGCCTCGGCACGCGCGGCCGCGGGAGGGAGGGTCCGCGGCTCCCGGACCTGGAGGATGGGGGCTCCACGTCCACGCCCCCACTCTGGCGGCGGCCAAGGGCATCGCCTCTGCCCCCCGGGCTCACCTCGAAGCGCCTGCCGGGTGCACCGCTGAGGAGGAAGGAGCGGCTGGGAGAAGGTGGGTGCCCTTTAGAAGGGACGCGGAAGAGAGATGCCCGGAGACGCTGGGACCACGAGGAACTCGACGGTGACCCACATGGAAATCCGGCCACTTCCCGGCGCTGCCCTGGGCCCACGTCATCATCCAGCTTTGGGCAAGGAGGAAGGGGGCCGGGGGTTCTCGGCCGTGATCACTACCCTTGAACGCGCGTGGCGACAACTGTCGAGGATTGTGCACAGGTGGCCCACGGCACAGCGCCGGGGAGGTGGCGCACCATCTCCCTATACCGCCCGGGCCCTGTCTTTACTTTGGGTTGATGGTCCACTCCGGGGTAGCTGGGAGTTGCCCCTCTTCTCTGATGCTTGGAAGCCCTTGGGTGCAGAGGATTGTGGCGGGGGCGGGGGTGGGGGTGGGGGTACAGTACTTGAAGGATGGATCTGCAGCTACTGGGAGTGTGACAGGATTGCCAGTCTTCTGGGAAGCTTTGGGCGAGGGTCTCACTCAGTGTCACACGCTGTTCTGCCTTGCAGAGGGGTAACTTACAGAGCTCCAGGGAAGTCTGTGGGCGGGGGAGATCTTTGGGTCTTTGTGGATCTCTGGGGGCAATGGAAATGGGATCGAAGAATAAATGGGAGGAACTTGTGCTGGGCCTGGCAAAGGCCTTGAGGATCCACAAGAACGATGTGGAGGGTATGGGAGACTAGGGTGGTAGGTGGCAGCTCCTTCGCCAAGGTGGGTGCTTGGAGATGACGCTGAAATTCCTTAAAGTTGGCGTGTCGTCCTGTGCACTTGGAGCCAGAAGACTTAAAGTGCAGTCTTAGCTGCGTGATCTTGGGCAGGCGACTTTACCTGTCAGATCCATGTCAGCGGGTGGTCATGGAGGAGGAAAAGAGATGGTGCACGTGGAAACCCTCTGTAAACAGTGAAAGGCCGTACGAAGGTCAGGGATTCTCTCCAGGTAGAGAGACCAGGGTGAGAGCAAAGGCAACAGAGGTGGAGGCCTGGAATGTAACTGGGGAGGATGGCAGCCGGAGGTTGAGAGCCTGTCACAGGGAATTAGAGGCCCTGAGTGTAAAGGCTCCTGGTGGGGAAAAAGTGGGATCTGTCGACACTGTGAGTCAGCTGCTGAGCTGGAACCAGGCCTCAGGTCTCCCGAGGACGGTCCCGGGCACATGGCCACAGCAACTGTGGAGTCCTGCAGGAGCGGCCAGAGCAAGACATGCCTCATGGTCGCACAGGGCTGGGGGGTGTCTGTGGCCGACAGATCTAAGGGGCCCGTGTGGCAGGGAGACTTGGAAGTGTGTGTTTTCTCTTGAGAATCTCCTTTGGCTCTGGGTTCTGAGGATGGGGGTGAGGTGCAGTCGCATCAGTGTTTTTGGGGCCATCGCCTGAGGAAAGCAAAGTGGGTCAGAGCCACCAGAGTAGATGCAGGGCTGGATGTTCTCGCCAGGGAGGTTGTGGCTGCATGACAGGAGGTCTGGGGGCAGTGGGGGAGGCCAGTGGACGCAAGGACAAGGAGATGGGGCGAGGGGCACCCTCAGAGGGGTCCTCCGGGAGTGGATGGGTGTGGCACAACTTCTGCAGGGTGTCTCACCTGCCATGGCCCCACTTCTGTCTGAAGGGCCTTCTCACATGGGGAAGATGAGGACAGCTCCAGATTGCTTTGCTTCCTGCCTCCAGGGACCTAGGTCCTGACAGCAGGCTGAATTACAGACCCTGCGTGCTCAGGTCCACTTCTCAAGCACTCCATGCATCCGTTTTAGTCAGCAGCCCATTCTACAGGCTGGGTCCCCGAGGCAGAAGGGTTTTGCCCCACATGCAGGCTGTAGTGTCAAGCCCTGTGGGTGGAAGGACACAGCTTTGCCAGACCTGGGTGGTGAACTGACTTTCCTGTGCCGTGGGACTCACCCTGCCTCAGTGGCTGCTGCCTGGACACTGCAAGAGCTTCCTGGACGGTTCCTTCCCAGGTTGGTGCCAGGGTCTGAGGCCCGTCCCACACACTCACTGCAGCGCTCTTCCCCGCCTCCCCTGGAAGCTGCCCCGCATTTCAGCTCCTGCTTGGAGAGCTCTCCACAGTGTAAGCCCCTTAAGAGGCATGCCACCCGCAGCCCGCAGCCTCCCTGTTGTGAATATTCAGCATTCATGTCCCCTCAGCTTACCCTCCACACCTTGGCCCGTTTGTTCTGATTTGCAGCTCAGCCTTATGGGCTCGGGCTTCGGGACCCCTTTGCAGCAGCCCCTTGCCATCTGCTTGGGAGGCTGGGACTCTGCATAGCAGAGCTGGGTGGCAGGTGGGGCAGATAGGAGCTGCTGAGGAGGAGTTGGCCTCCGTTCCCCAAAAGCAGAGCTGAGCTTTCTTCTGAGTCTTCAGGGTTTGAGCCAGTAGAGAGCCCAGCCAGGTCACCACCCCCTGACCTTGGGCACAGATGCGCTTTTGAGCAGATTCCAGCAGGGGCAGGGTGCTGGTCACATAGGACTGGATGTCAAGAGCAAGCAGCTCTCTGGAGCCGAGATGTTTTCAATCCTGGTCCTCAGTCCTGTTCCCGTTGCTTTGTCCGTGTTTCTCCAAAAGTTGCTTAAGTCAGCTCCCGGCAACCTTCGTTCCTCAGCTGCCTCATAAATCATGGTGCCCGACTGCTCTGCCTCAGGGGTGCCAGGGAATCGGGCATCTCTGGACAGAGGATTCTGGACCATTGCTGGCAGCGCCAGGCCAGCCGGCCACAGCTGAAGGCACAGCCTGTCGCTGGAAGCCATTCCTCCCCCAGCCCTTCTGCCAGGGACGAGAGGGGGACCTCAGAGTGTAATCATCTGTTGACCCGGTGCTACACCTGAGTTCATCTTCTCTCACTGGGATCGCTTTGCATTACGTGCTAGTGGACCGGGCAAGTAGCACTGGGGGAAAGAAACATCAATGAGCATGTGGTCAGAGGAAGATAAATCTTTTAGAACCGCGGAGCCTGGGACCTTGCAGGATGTGGTTACCTTCCCAGCGGGCAAGGCTGAAAACTCTTTATCTTGATTTTCCTTTTTGCTCTCTGCTGCCCACTCTGGCTGGGCTGGATCTCTCTGGGGCAGGTGGGGGCAGCGCATGTGTAGGTGAGGAAGACTCTGGAGGCACCCCCTCAACCCATCCTGGCACCCCTGGGCACCTTGGCTGCAGAGGGAGCGGTCCAGGAGATGAGGCAGAGGAGAGCCGTGGCCCCAGGTGAGGGTGTTTGGCAGGAACGCCCCAGCCCTCCCCACGTCGGTGGTTGAGCTGGGCAGGGGTGGGGCTGTTGCCAAGGCAGGGCCACCCGGGGACTGCACGTGTGTGTAGCCGCGTGTGCCCGTAGCTTGCTGCGGGAAGTGAGGGCTGAGGGGGTGTGGAGCGCCTGGTGGTGTGGGAACTTGTGGGCTCCTGTGTGTGGCTGGCCTGGTGTCAGTGGGTGTGAGGAGCAGGGCGTTGCTGGGCTCCGTGGAGCAGGAGAGAACAGTAGGAGCAGGGAGGGGTGGGGAGTGTCTTCCAGCTGGAGGGGGTGTTTAACGTCTCCGTTTGTGATTGCTACGGAAGGAGCCTTTCTGCTTTCTTGGTATTCCTTAGAAGGAAGCCCAGGCTGGAGGTGTGGCTCTCCAACACCCATATGTACTCACTCATGCCTGCTGCCGTGCTCCTCCTCGAGCCCCCCTGGAAGTCAGCCAGGGATAGTCCACTTGGATGACAGAAGGGAGCATGGTGGCCACGGGCGTTGACTTGGGGCTCTGCGGTCAGACAGACCCGGATTTGAATCCTGGTGCCTCTGTACACCTCAGTTTTACCATCTGTAAGATAGGGACAGTAAAACCTGCAACCAGGGTGGTCGTAAGAATTCCATGACCTAGTAATGTCTGGTGAGTGGAAAGATCATGACAAAAGCAAGGACACACACACACACACGTTTTTGTTCTTATAGTCAGAATCTTTTCTACAGAAAAGCAGTTACATCATGATCTGTATATATTAGTACCAAGGAAGATGTAATAGGTCATGACCCTTTTCTTGATAAGAAGATAGCTCCACCCTGCCCTTGGCATGGATGGAATCTCACTTATCTGGCAACAGAATCGTACACAGGAATAATGTCTTGACCCCTAGGGACAGAATTCCGTCAGTACTCCTTTCTTGAACCCTTGCAGTGGTTTGGGCTTGGTGAGACCAGAGATGAATTGGGCGTACCAGGGCCTATAAGGTAGATCTGCCCTCCAGGAGTTTGAAGTCTATCGAGAAGATATGTGATGGACATAAAGGTCCGTGCCACATTCCAGGAGAGGGGGCCACTGGAGGTCAAAGGAGATTGAGGAACTTAAGGGAGATCAGCAGAGACTTGGGTGGTAATGGCCCTTAATCAGGGCCATCCAGGTGATGGCAGAGGAAGTGGCAGCAAGGGGAGATGTGGCCGGGAACTCAAGGTGCTGACAGGTTGTGGTCTGGCTTGGGTGCAGGGCACACGAAATGGAAGTGAAAGCTAGGGTTGACAAAGTGACTTGGAGCTGGGTCCCTGGAAGTGTGACAGCGGGGCTGCAGGTTGGGTCTTTGGAAAACATGAGCAGCCACGGTGTACTATTGCACTTTTCATTTGGGCCTTCTGCAACCGGGATTACATCAGGCTCCCCAAGCTTGCCCTTTATCCAGCTCCCAAATGTTCTGTGCAAGAGGGAAAGGCCAGGTGCCCCCTCCCACCACAGGCTTCTGGCAGCAAGTGGCTAGGGCAGTTCCCAGGTACAGAGGGCCCTGGGGAGGAAAGGGACCAGCCTGCCTGATCACAGAGGGGAGGTAGAAACCAGGACGTCCGTCAGTTTGGTCAGTAAGGGGTGGGCCCGGGGAAGGGCAGGGAGGTCAGGCCCAGGATCAGAGCTAGGCCCCAGAGTCTTGGCCCGGGATGCATTTCCCACACGTGCCTTTCTGTTGTCTTGATTCCTGTCTGTTCCAGCCTGGGAGTTTGAGGAGAGGCTTTCAGGGACCCCCATGAGGCTGGTTGTTATGCCTGCAAGGCTGTTCTCATCCCCCGAGGACCCATCAAGGGGGTTCCAGTGTTCCTGGCATTTATTTCTAGGCATTTGATCATTTTCTCACCAAATTACCCCTTGAAATTTTGCCTGCCTGAGTTCAGCCCAGGAGGTTACTATTCTGGGAAGTTTCATCAAAACCCTTGCAGCGTTTGAGAGTTCTCTGAGCCGGGGGGGGGAGAGGGGGGGCAGGTGGGAGGAGAACAGGGCTTGTCCTCACCTGTGTTTTGGGGGCCGCCAATTCCATACCTGGAGATGCTCCTGGCCATGGAGCCTGTGGGGGGGCAGCTGGGGAAGGGCTGGCCGAGGCTGTGTAAGGGGAGGCAGGACATCACTTCTCGTTCATCCCAAAAAAGCTCCTTGTCGTTGCCTCTCCTGGAGCCATTTAATTAATTTATGATTGATGTTCCTGGACTTACTTGAGGTTCATTTATTATTGATAACCTTCATTATATACAATTCACCCTGTACTGTTGAGCACATGGCTGCTCCTGCCAGGCAGGCCACACAGTGGGGTGAGCACTGTGAGGTTGCTTCTCTGGTCCTCACCCCCCTCACCCCTGGGGACAGAGCCCCGCACTCGGCTTTTGTCAGACTCTCTTGGGTTTGGGAGTCCAAGCTGGCTCCAGGGTTTCTGTCTTGAAGAGGCTTTTCTCAGCCACAATGTAACAGTAATGATCCTTTCCATTTTGTGAACATGGGGGAACTAACCCAGCACATGGCATTTGTGCCAGGCATTTCCTCTACTCCTTCATCTGTCCAACCCCCATCTTAACAGGAGACTAAGGGAGGCCAAGTGACTCATCTGAGGACCCATGGCAAATAGATGGAGAGCCAGGAGTGAGCCCAAGACCCTTGCCTCTCCTTCAGATCCCACATGGGGCCCTTTCCCTTTGAAGCCTTTCTTCTGCTGTCCCGAACTCCAGTGCTGGCCTGGCTAACATTAGGTCATGTAGCGCTGGCACCCCTGAGAGAAGGTTTTGTTAAATGTTGGTGGCTTGTCCCCCTCACTAATCCATTGCCTCATTGAAGACTAACAATAAAGGCCAAACAGCACTTCCTGAGCAAAGATGCCAGGCGCTGTGCTAAGCGCTTTTCGTACATTAGCTCATTTAATCCTCATGACCACCCCAAGGGGCAGGTGATGTTAACCCATTCTATAGATGAGGTTTAGAAATGTGCTCTGGGGGATCCTTGGGTGGCTCAGTGGTTTCGCACTTGCCTTGGGCCCAAGATGTGATCCTGGAGTCCTGGGATCAAGTCCCACATCGGGCTCCCTGCATGGAGCCTGCTTCTCCCTCTGCCTGTGTCCCTGCGTCTCTCTCTCTCTCTCTCTCTCTCTGTCTCTCATGAATGAATAAATAAATAAATCTTAAAACAACAACAACAACAAAACCTGAGGGAGTAGGCCTGGGAAAGTACATGCTTAAAAAAAAAAAAAGTGCTCTGGGCACTCAGCTAATAGGTGGCAGAACCAGGATTTGGCCCCTAGGAACCTTGAGATGCAGGTGCTTACTAGTTCTCTCCCTGCATCCCCCACTTTCTTCATCTCCTTGGGCCTGTTTATCAGACGTCTGTATGTTTATCCAGTGGCCACATCCTCCTCCTCATGTCTGGCCTGAAGTATCAGCCTGCACTGAGGCCCCCTCCTTTGCTTTGGGGACCAGGAGTGCCCTCTCCCATGGGATGATTTTAGGGAGACAGCAAGGCATGTGGAAGGTACCAGGTCTGGATTCTGCTCCTGACTCAGCTGGGAACTTCACATGAGTCATTGAGCCTCTCTGAGCCTCAGTTCCCCTGTTTGTATATCAGCCATAGAGATATTTGTTTTCTCCTTCACTGGCTGTGCCCATGGTTGAAGGTAATGAGAGATAGGAAAGACACTGCGCTAATCAAGGGTTCGATTGCTTGTGTAGAAGATCTAAGAGCTGGCATGAAGGCCAGGAATGCTTAAGGCTGGACACATAAACCCAGGCCAGGGGATCTGTACCTGCCTTCTGAGCTGCCCTGGGTGGGCAGATGAACTTCATGACTTGCTGGCTGGCAAGGACTGGCTCAAGGACCCTGCTTACTTGGCCAAGAGCCAGGTAGGAGGTCCCTAGAGTGGGTACCAGGGCGTAGTCTGGTGTCTCTGTTGGCTGAGTCGTCCCTGGCAGTTCTGGGCCCCACTACCCCTCTCATCTGGGCAGCCTGACTAGGTTGATTTGGGCTAGATTCAGTGTGGAAAGAGATTAGCTTGCCAGGCAGCTGCCTGGACCTCCCCTCACCCCTCAAAATATGCGGAAAGCCTGGTGAAGAGGTGAGCCCTGCGTCTGTTCCGGAAAGCTGTGAGACTGTCAGCCTCCCCGTGGCAGGGTTCCCAGGGCGTTGGCTAGGAGTCCGCTATTTTCTCATCAGCCTGGGTAACACGGCGCAGTCTGCCAGGGTCCCCAGGCCTGGGGAGGCAGGCAGAGGTCTGAGACAGTGGGTCTGGGCAAGGCAGGCCTGGTGTTGCTGCTGGAGACTGTGGCAGGGCTGCTGTTAGGTGACTGTACTATTGCACTTTTCATTTGGGCCTTCTGCAACCGGGATTACATCAGGCTCCCCAAGCTTGCCCTTTATCCAACTCCCACCGCGCCCCTGCGCATATGCTGCCCTGGGACAGTTGGCCCGCAGCAGCTTCAAGCAGGCTGCCCTGGGCCCAGCAGCAGAGGGGACCGTCCCGGCTCAGCAATGGGCACCAGTCACCCTGCAGGTCCACACCAGCAGGTCCCAGTCCACACCTGTCACCCCTCAGGACCACTGATCTCCAAGACCATGCCACCCTTCAATTCCTTTGATTATCCACCTCTGATTCGTTCTTTCTCTCTTTAAACTTAGCATGGCATAGGCCTGTGAGCATGGACCTTAACATAAAGATGGAGCTTTATTTGCATCCACTACTGCTTGGGCAGGTCACTTGACCTCTGATCCTCACTTTCTTCATCTCGAAAATGGGGGCTCTAATGGAATATGGCACATGGGACTGCTGTCAGCATCCAATAAGATACCACCGTGCAAGTTTTGCCCAGTGCCAAGAACATCGTAGATCCTCAATAAATGTTTTGTGCTGTTATTGGTTATCTTGATTATTTCAGCTCTCCTTGGTCAATTGAGGTGGGCGCTAAGCTGAGAGGACCCTCCCTATGCTGAGGCTGCTCCCTCTCTCCTCTGCAGCCAGGCAACCCTAGCCTCGCTCCTGAGATGCAGGCCAGCCCCTTGGGCTTCCCCTACTCCCCTCCCACTTCTGGGCCACTTCTCAGGGCTGGCAGTGACCCACCTTCCCTCTGGCATCTTACCCTGTTCTTGCCCCAACCCTCTTTTCAGCTGGCTCCTCCCCCACCCCCCACCCCCATCCCCTTTCCTTTTGGTTCCTTTCCTGGGTTGGTTTCCTTCCCCTTGGCACCTCCTCCTTCTGGCTGCTTTTCTTAGTACATCTTTTCCTCCCCCAAGGCCTTTGGGGGGAAGCCGGTGTCTTTCCTCGGAGATCCTCTGACCATCCTGTGCAAAGAGGTGGCTTCTCAGCCCCTCCAGTTCCACTCAGCTGTGGGGAGCTAGCTTGGGGGTCATATTGTGCATCCTGAGGGTGGGGGCCACAACTTGGCCTCTCAGCCAAGAACGCTGGCAACCTTGACAAATCCAGAGTCCCATAGTGTACGCGTCCAGCCCCGGAAGCCTGCCGGGCAGACAGGCACTCCAGGGACTGCAGGAGGTGGCCACAGCTGCTGAGGGGAGCCCACTGTATGGAACCCCAAAGCCCCAACTGAGGCTTGAGGTTCCAGTCACAGCAAATCCTCTTCAGTTCCAAGGACGTGCAGAAGGAGGCGGCCAGTGTCAATCCCAGTTTCCTGGAGCTAGAAAACCAGCCGCAGCTGGAATCTCTTTCCTTTTGGGAAGTCAAGGAATTTGTCAAGAGTTTCCTCCAGTTTCATACCTTTGAAAAGGACTTGGTCCTCCTCCACCTCCTTCCCTGGGACAGGGGCCAGGCTATAGAGGACAGCTTTCCACCTCTGTCCACTCGGTTCTTTCCGGGCTGTTTATCAAGCACCTGCTGCAGGCTAAGCTTATAACTGGGGCTGAGAAGAATAAGAGAAAATTCCCACCTCATCCTCCCGGAGTTCCCAGGCAAGGGACCAACCTATAACAGACTTTACAGCAGGAATAGGAGCAATGTGGCTAGTCCTCTCTATGGGGCACAGTACTGAGTTCTTTGCGTAGGGTAGTTGATATAATGGAAAGAACAGTGACGACTATGACGGGGCTCGCCCAGCACGAGGCTCTGCCCTCGGGGCAGAGGGAGGGAGGCCCTCTTATTTCACAGCAGAGGGGCAGGTCCAGGACCTCAGCTTCCTTAGAGAATTGAGAGGACCTGCTACAGGACATAAATTCACAGCTAGCAGATTGGGACTCAGACCCTTACCTGTCCAGCCTCTGCTCTTGGACTGTCCCTTCTTGCTTTCCCACCTCACATCAGGTTTGGGGACCCTCTGAACCGTGGGAAGAGCAGGTTCCTACAAAAGCAGGCCACCCTATTGCTGAGAGCGCAGCCTCCCCCACTGCCAGGAAGGCCTGTCCTTCCCCACATGTAGGCCGTCTGTGGCTTGCAGCCACCTACCTCCTCAGACCCCACGCCTTGCTGGCTTTGGCAGGCAGCTTTCAGGCACACACAGGATTGTTCCTCTCACCCCACATGCCCCTGCCAGTAGTGTTGAGCTCTTGCAGATCCCTCTCCATGCTGCCTGCCTGCTCCTGCTCTACTGTATAGTTTGATGAACGGGCTAATGGAGGGCCCCTGTTCTCTGGAGCCACCTTCTCCACATCTTGGCCTCTTTAGAGCGTCAGGCCCCCTCCCTTCCCCAGGTGAACCCCATTCAGCAGGCTTCCGGCAGCGGTAACTAAGCCGGGCACCCAGCCCACCACCTGCTCAGTACTTTATAAAAGTTTAACCTTAATGGTGTAACAAACTCCCATCATAAAGCAGCTGGAACAGTGCATCCTGGGATGTATAAATTACAGGAGTCCTCTGAAGTTGTAATTGGAAATGGCAGCAACTGGAAGGTTGAAAGAGGCCGACCTCATTGGGCTGAGCACAGCTGTTCTCTACTTCCTTTCAAAAGGCACACAGAACAGTCTGGCTGTGAAAAAAGACCGGCCTCAGACCAAACTGAGTTCCTGGTTCCTCCGCCTCACTTCCCATTTCCTGCCCCTGACTGTCTCCAGAGCCTGCGGGGTTTTGAAGGCTGGACCCCCACCCAGGCCCTGAGCTCTGACTCAGCTGCAGACAGAATGCACTGTGAACTGGGAGGGAGTGAACACGGGTGTAGACAGGGCACATGGGGTGGGCCCCAGGCTCACCGTTTCCTGGGGAGAGCTGGAGAGCTGTGGGTCTGAGGTCCCTGCCCGGGAAGTAGAGAGCTTGAGCCCACCTGGGTGGTGGGTTTTCAACTGGGGAAGCCACAGGGAGTGTTGGGATGCAGTGTTAGGAGCTCAGGCTCTGAGGTTGGGCCATCCACTTCCTGCCACATCTCCTCCTTGTGGTATAAGAACTTAACCGAGTCCTTAACCTCTCAGCTGCACCTGTAGAATCAGGGAAATCATTGAACTACTTCTGAGGAGAGTCAGGAGGGTGGTGTGGGATGCTGGCTTGTTAACGACTCAGCATGGTGCTTCTTTAATGGGCACACAGATCACCTGGGGAGCTTGCAAATGCAGCTTTCCCTTGGAGGCTGGATGGGGTCCCAGATCTGTTTCTCCTGATGTGGCTCACAGACCACACCTCGCGTGGCCAGAACGAGGTGTTTGACCTAAGAGCTAGCTGTAGTCATCCCTGCAGGCAAAGTGCCCTCTTGGCTTATATGAGTGCTCTGGAGTATGGCCCATGTGCCAGCAGCAGCATCACCTAGGAACAGGTTAGTGGTATAAAATCCATGTCCCCACACCCCAACTCAGAATCTCTGGGGATGGGGCCCAGGAACCTGCAGTTTAAGCAGTTCCAAGGTGCTTCTTTTGCCTCCTGCAGTCAGGGAAGCACTGCTGGGATTCGCCTTCCAGAACAGGGCTTCTCTGAGTGCGGGGTGGTGGTCAGTCCAAGCCTCAGAAGCTCCTGTGGCTGGCCATGGTGGGGTTTGCTCCAAATACAGGTTCCCAGGCCCTACCTCAGACCACTGGATTCAGAATTTCTGGATGGGGCCTGGGGATCTGCATTTATCCACCTCCTCACTGCCATTCCCGTTGAGAGGCAGTGGGACTCACTCGCTGCCCTGCCCGAGAGCTGTGGAGAAGAGCAGGGCCCCCACTCCCCAGCCCTCCCCACCTTGTGCAGGGGGGAAGGAGTGCTAGATGGGGCCCAGGAGCCCTAGGCTCCAGCACAGTCCTGGAGTGGCTGGAGCTGCTCTGCCTTGGCCCCAGCTGCAGGGGGGTGGGGTTCTCACATCCAGAAGAGGGAAACAGCCCCCAGTGGGGAACTGGTCGAATGAACTCAAGTATACGCACGCATGGGGCCTCCTCCACAACGACGAGGGAAGATTGGGCCGGAACAATGTTTAATGAGGAGAAACGTTCACCTTCTCTACTCAGTGGAAAAAAGTTGTGGGTACAGAATGATCCCGTATTTGGACAGAGGAAAAGCTAGACGGATGTTAATAGTTAATCATTTTCCTAGGAGGATCATGGTGACTTCTATTTCTCTCTATTTTTTGTTTCTGTTTTCTACAGAGAACGTGTATTTGGTGATAAGAAGGAAAAAAGTAGGGGATCCCTGGGTGGCTCTGTGGTTCAGCGCCTGCCTTTGGCCCAGGGCGTGATCCTGGAGTCCCGGGATCGAGTCCCGCATCAGGCTCCCAGTATGGAGCTTGCTTCTCCTTCTGCCTGTGTCTCTGCCCCTCTCTCTCTCTCTCTCTCTCTCTCTCTATGTCTATCATGAACAAATAAATAAAATCTTTAAAAAAAAAAAAAAAAAGAAAAAAGTAGACACAGATAAGCATGTGTGGCCCAGGGTCATCAGGTCACCTTTGCCAGTGAGAGGCCCAGACTCCCAGGACAGTGCTTGACCTACCTATTGGGCTGACCTTCACAAGAGTTCCCCTCTACCCCCAGGCCGTGACCTCACCCCCAGTCCTTCACACTTTCACACTGTTTCTCCCCCCTCTCTTTTTTCTTACTTCCTTTCTGCTTTGAGTCTTCCCTGTCAGTGGCAAGGGCAGCTCTCCAATTCAAGCAAGGGGTAAGGGGTACAGGGAGGGGAAAGCTGAGGGGTGGGTACCCCTGCAAGCCTCTGGCAGAGTTCACTTTTCATCAGGGGCTTACCTAGATGCCTAAACCTCAGTCTCAGGGTCTGGCACATAGGATGTGCTTGGGAAGTCATGGTTGCATGGAGGTCTGGATGCAGCCTCCTGCCATGGACACCCTGGACAAGATGCATAGCTGGGCTGACCTTGGGCATGCCAGGGTGCTTCCCTGGGCTTAGGGTTTCCATCTCTAAGATTCTCAGAGACTTGAGCTCTGATTCCACCCCCACCCCCCACCCCCACCCCCACCAAGGCCCTTCCAATTCCAACCTGTGGAGAGTCACGTGCCTTCCCACTCCTGTCCCCTTGCTTGGTTTTCTAAAGCAATTCATGCTGTCCAAGAAGACCCCACCTGTCTGTCCCAGCTGCCCAGTGTCCCAGCTTGCGGAAGCAGCTGTTCAGGGCCGGACCTCCAGGCAAGGGCGGCAGGAGGGAGGGGACCCATGGTGCTGGGAAACAGTGTAGCCTCCAGTGCCAGAGGGCACCAGACAGTCGTGAATCTGCTACTGGTCTCTTGCAGCCCCTGGGTAGCCCCTGGTGCCTGTGTGTCAGGTGTCTGCTTTCCAGCTGCTCCTGGCCAGAGCTGCCTTTATCCCAGTGCCCCCTGCCTGGCATGGTGGCCAAGACCCTGCTTCCAGCAGCCCCAGCACCCCCAAGTCTCTGGCCCTTTCAGCTGCTTGTTTCCACTGAGTGACTCAGGGCGGAGGGATGGTGGGAGAAATCCATTCAGGCCATTTGTTTTAAAGACATTTAAGTAAACTCCTGGGATTTGTGTGGCCACATTTTTTTCAGTCTTCTTTCAAAGAAATGGATGGGTTTCTGGGCCTGTCCCACCACCAGCTTTCCTGCCTAGCAAGTGCACGAAGCCCAGGCTTTAGATAGAATCCTGCAGAAGGGGAAGCACTGCCAGGGTGGGAGGGTGACAGTGGTGGGGGGTGAAGGGGGGGCAATTGGAGCTTGAGTTTCATGTCCCCACCTGTGGAGGGGGGGTCCTGTCCTTTGTTCAGTCCCCCAGAATGTGTTTCTCCTGGCCCAGGGAGCCTGTAGAAATCAGCTTTGCCAGCATTCTGGAGGCAGGAAGTTGAGAGCTAATAGTGGTCTCAGCACACAGCCCTGCCAGAGCAAAGGTGAGGGAGGCATTGTCTCTGGGGTCCACAACAAGGTGCATTTGCCTCAGGGGTCCTGGGAGGCTTTCTAGGGACAGCAGAGAATAAGCAAGCCTTACTTCCCTGCCTTTTTCTTCCTGATAGTGACCTGTTCAGCCTCCAGCACCTCTGGGAAGCCTTCTCTATCCACCGTGGGCTGACAGGTGTCTCCACCGTAGGGTCTCTAGTCTCACAGCTCTGTAGCCTCTGGCCTGCATATGGGATTCCTTCTGCACTGTGAGTTCCTTGGGGATAGGGCTTGCCACCTCCACTTTCTGATCCCCAGAGGCTCCTTTTTTTTTTTTTTTAAAGATTTTTAATTTATTTATTTGAGAGAGCAAGCATGAGAGCGTGTACATGAGTGGGGGGAGGAGCAGAGGGAGAGGGACATGCAGACCCTTCACTGAGCACAGAGCCCAAGATGGGGCTCCATCCCACGACCCCGAGATCATGACATCATCACGACCCCATAACTAAGAATTGGACTCCCAACCGACTGAGCTACCCACTTGCCCCCCAAGAAGCTCCTTAAGAGGTTCTCTTTGGTGCATCTGAAGCCCCAGCTGGTATTCTCAGGCCCTGAGTTTGGTCTGCCCTGGTCTTGGAGCCCACTGAGGCAGGGATCGGGGCATGCTCAGAACATCACCGTTCTTTCACTCTCCTCTCCTAGGCTGAGAAGGCAGCCCCCCTTGCGCAGGAGTCAGGCTGGAAGGGAATGGGGCGATAGATAGGGTGGGTGGTGATAGACAGGGAGGCACTGGCCAGGATGTCTCACAGGACAGATCCAGGCTGCAGCTGCCCCAGGGGAGGGATCTCACACACCCTATCCCCTGCACCCTCAGGCAGCCTGCAGCAACGAAGTGGCCACTAACACCAACCGGTCTAGCTGGTTTGTGGGGATCTGGCCCAGTTTCTTGAGGGACAGGATGTCCTGCTGGGAGCAGCCTTTGTGCCTGTCCTTTCTGTCCTTCTCCTTTCAGGCTCTCACGCTGGTCCTCTCCTGGCCTTGTTCTCCTCATTACCTTTTTCACTTCTCCGGGAGGGCTTTGACCCTGCCCTTCTTGAGGTGCAGGGCAGCGTGTGGTGGGGGTGCCCAGCAGGACCTAGAAATCGGAGCCTCCCAGGAATGAGGTGGGGGTGTCCATGACCCTCACCCGGTGAGATCCTGGGGGTGCTGAGGCCCTGGCAGCAGGATACCCAGTGGTTGGGGGGACACGTACCAGGCAAGAGCTGGCAGGGGTCATGGAGATCATTCTCCCAACTCCTCTCCTACTGCCATGCCACAGATAAGGGACTAGAGGCCTGAGAAGCCACAGAGCCTTGTGGCAGGGCTCCTTGGCGCTGTGACTCCTCCCTGCTGCCACCACTACCGCCAGGCTCCCCTCTCAGGGAAAGGGAATTGGGGGTAGGGGAGCCCGGGTGTTCCTCTCACTCTCTGCTGGAACGGGCCGGGCGCCCCACTCCGTAGGTGTCAGCAGAACTGTCACCCAGCGGTGGGTGGCGGGTGCCGGGCTGGGATTTCCCTGGCTGACTCACCCCCGGCCTGGCTGTGCCACAGTCTAGGCGGGAGTTACTTGTGAAGGTGTCTGAGTAGCTGCCACCGCAGCTCACACAGAGGGAGTCCCAGGAATGGGGGAAGCAGGCCCTCCACAGAGCGGGAGACCCTACGTTCTCTAAGCACAGCAGCTGTACATCCTACTGCAGGAGGAGTGATGAGACATTTAGGGAGCTGAGCACCAGCAGGGCTGCTCCCTGCCTCCCTGCAAGAGTACCCCCCAGCTCCCCAGGATGAAATGCCTTCCCTTCAGAGAATAGAGAAGCCATTGATTCCCCTGATCCCCAGGCACTTCATAGACAGGCGCAGGGTGGGGGGGGCTGTGGGAGGCAGGAAGTGGGGCCAGCACAGTGACCCAGCCAGGGGCCAAGGACCCTTGAAGAAAGGGAAAAAACTGTAGGCTGTTCCCCCCTACCACCAGAAGAATTCACATAAGTCTGTGTGAGATTTCCAGGCCCACAGATGCCCTAGAGCACATCTTGGGGCCCTCCTCGGCCCCAGCTGCTGGTGCCGCCCTCAGTTGAGAGCTGGCAGTGGGGTGGAGGTGTCATACTTACAGTGTGTGTGGGGGGGTACCGGGGGAGGGCAGTGCGGATAGAAATGTGGAGTGTGCGCCTTGTGAGCAGGCCTGTGGGGGCGGTGGCAGCAGAGCTGCGTGGGGCGGGCTGGGTTGGGGGTGGGATGGGATGTACAGTTCTGAATGATTGCCCCAGAGTCCTTGCCTCCCTTTCGTTGATGGGGTGAAGGGTTACCCCCCAACCTCTCCAGGCTGGAATAGCGGGGGCTCACAGTCCCCAGGGGCCAGGTTGCCAGGGCTGAGGTTCACAGGGTGACATTTGGAACCCTGGCACAGCTCAGTCTCAGCGGACAGACTTCTCAGCCCTCTACCCACTGCCTGGCCTGGTGAGAAGTGGAGCCATTTCTGCTGGCCGGGTGCCATGGGCAGCCCCAGTGTATCTGATGAACAGGTCACTTAAACCGCTTTGGCCACACTAATCCCTCCACAAGCCGGCATAGGGCAGAGCCCAGGAAAGGAATGTGTCCTGTGGGCCCAGCCTCTTGAGTGACAGGGCTAGGGGCACAGCCAGGAGGGCAAGGAAGCACCAAGGCTGCCTGGCTGTGGCCTGAGCAGGCAGCATGGACAGGGAGGGTGCAGGGGAGGCCCGGCCTAAACCATGATGAGCCCTTAAGGCAGAGCCAGCACACTTCAGCCCTCGAAGGGCAGCGCTTTGTAAAAGACAGAGGATGGCCCTGCCTGGCAGCCTGCCAAGGGCACAGGAGCTGGACAGCAGGGCAGGGTTCCAGGTTCTGCTCCCAGCCTACAGCTGACCTCAGTGTTGCCTGAGGCTGGGATCTGCATCTTTGGCCCTCACCTTCCTCCCTAAAATGATTATATATGACTCAGTGGCCCTGAAGGTTCCTGCATACCTAGATGTTCTCCTGTTGTCTACTCAGCCCCCAGCATTAGAGAACAGGACCTTCTTCTGATGCCTAGGTGGCCAGGTACTTCTGCAGTGAGGAGCAAGACAGGGCTTTGCCTCCCTTGGACTCTGTCTCCTCTACCCTCTTCCCTCTCCAGGGTGATGGGACAGGTGAGATGACGGCCCAGAGTTCCCAGGACTGGGCCTTCCAGCAGGTAGTCGGGCTGGAATTGTACCCTTATCATCACCATTATTGTGGAGTTGGCTCCCTAGAGCCTGTAGGGGGGGCTCCCTGGAAGAGACAGTATGGCTCGTGTCCTGGGCTGCCTTCCTGGCCCCGTGGTCAGGTTGAGTTGCAAGAGGTCAGAGGGGGTACATAGCTAGGGGGTCCGAGTGAGCAGGAGAGGGCTCTGGCACCTCTCAGGCTTGGCCAAGCCCCTGGCTCCCATCTGCAGAGGGGCGGCCCACCCTCCACGAGTTGGCGAGGAGACCTCAGAACTGAGGAGTGCGTGTCCCCAAACATCTTGTTCACAGCAGATGGCAGCCGCAGCTCCCTTTCTCCCTGCAGTGCCAGTTGCATTTCCCTTCCCTTTGCTCAGCCCTCCTGTTAACTCTGGTTTCTGCTCTCCAAGCTGGGGTGGGGGGGGTGGGGATGGCAGCCTGCAAGCCCCCAAAGCCACCTGTGACTGTGGGTGAGGTTAGGTGCTCAGAGCAGGGACAGTTTCCAAAGGAAAGGAAATCTCAAGCACCCATCCACTGGCCGGGAAAGCTTAGTCTTGCCCTGGTTCCTGCATGCTGAGTCTCTGGTCAAACGAGCAGCAGCAGCATGATCTCAGAGGAACAGGGGAGCAGGCCCAGGGCCTAGCCTGACATTTTTTGAGCAGCTGCTAAGCACCAGGCCCTGAGCTAGGTGCCAAGAACACAGGCAGAAGGTGTAGTCCTGTCCTCTAGGAGCTGCCAGCATAGCAAGGAGCCAAGATACTCAGGAGAGGAATGGAAGGACACTGATCAGGTCTGCTTCCGGGTTAGGCAGGCTTCTGGAGGCTTCACAGGAGCTCCAGGGCTCCTTAGCTTTGGGCTGAGCTCTGGAAGGCGGAGGAGTTTCTAGGCGAGCAGGATTTGAAAAGGCATTCTGTGCAAAGGCATGAAGGGCTCTGACCCCGCAGAACACTTGGCTGTGGCAAAAAAAAGGCAGAGCCGATGAAGGGCAAGCTGCCTCATCAGCATGTGCTGTTCAACCTCAGGGTGGGGTCTGCAAGGGGGAGACCTCGCTCCCTGGGCTGCTTGTGGGCTGGTGGAGCAGCCCCTACTGGAGCAGCCTCCCCTGGAGAAGTAGAGGCTGGGGCCAGGAAGTCAGGCAGTAGCTGAATATGCCCTTGGAGGATGAGGTGCCCAGGTTTCCAGAGTGCTGCCCCATGTTCTGTGACCTGCCCTGCCTCTACCCTACATCCATGTGACCCTGGGCAGAGCATCTGTGTAGTGAGACCCTCGTCTGTGCCAAACTGTGCTCGAAGTGTTTCCCCCACGGGCCTGGTCCCATTTTACCTTCCCAAGGGTCACTCATGTGGGCATTGTTGGTCCTGAGACTTGTTCAGAGTCACGCAGCCAGGACAGAGCCTCCAGGCCCAGGTCAGCCTCACCTTGCTCAGCATAGCTCCTGCTGGGTTACATACCCTGTACCTTAGAGAAGGCTCGTGGAGCCTGGGTGGGGGGCACGAAGCATGGGAAGCCCAGCTCCCTGACAACTTGTGCCCTGTGCATTGGCCCCTGCTGCTGCCTCCTCCTCACCTCATGCTCAGGATCCTCCGGGGGGCCTCAGCAGCAGCTGCAGGCACGGCCACTATGAGCAGCCGAATGCCATCCTGTAGGGCAGCAGGCCCTGCAGAGTGGTGGCCTGGAGTGTTTGCTTTTCCCAGCCCTGTATTTGCTGTGTTGCTTACACCTGGCTCACTGTTTGCCCAGGGATTTGCCCTCCAGGAAGGTGAGGTGAAGTGAGGGTGGCAGGCAGATGGCCTGCCTCTTCTGGGCTTCCAGCTTTCCTGCACAACCCAGGAGGTCTGCACTGTCCCTAAGTGCCATGCCCTCCAGGCCCTCTGCTGTCCCCAGCAGCGCCTGGCTTTGCCCGTATGGAGCATGTGACTTTGCAGTGCTGGGTCTGGCATGCCTGGCGTGCCAGGGCGGCAGTGGCAGTGGCAGCTGGACAATCGGCAAGCAGCAGAAGAGGTCCCCAGAGCCCTTATGTTGGGCCCTGGTGTGGGAGTGTGGGGGTGAGAGGCGGCATCAGTGGGACTTCTGTGTGACTGGGGCAGGAACACAGGATCCAAGCCAGGAGTGTCTCGCATAGGCACATTTGCCTCCTTCCTTCCTGGTGCTGCTGCTGTCTGCAGCCGCCACCCTTCCTCCCAGTGAGGAGAGCTTGCCTAGACTCAGCCAATCCCCACCCCACCCTGCCCTTCACCCCTTTTCCGATGAATCAGCCCCAGGAACTTGATGACTTCTTCTTGGGCCCTGGGCCTGCCTCTTGCCTGCCCTCCTGACAGCAGGCTTCCAGCCTCCTCTCCCTGGTCTGACAGCTGTCTGCTACATGGGCAGTCACTGACCAGGAATATGCTGGTGCCTCTTTCAGGCCATGGGCCTGGTCCTCAAAACCAACAGGAATGGATTAGGAAGACAGAGGCAGGGTGCATCTGGCAGCCCAGGGAAGAGGGAGCCCTCTCTCCACTGCAGCCGGGACCCCAGGGAGAGGCCTATATTAGCTGAGCAGAAAGTCTGTATCTCCTTCCTTGCAGTCCTGCCTATGGCCAGCCTAGAGAGTGGCTCTGGTCCCCTGAGGGTGAGGGACTTTAGCATGCCTTGGGGTGTCCACCTTGCTTTGCACTGGGGCCTTCAGCAAACCCACTGGCCTCGCCCGTGGTCTCTCTACTACTTGGTACCTAGCAGACAAGCTGTGGGGACAAGTAGGGTGTCACCAAGAGGCCATGTTGTGCCCTCCATGGGCAAAGAGCTCTGTAAACAGATGGCAGCCCAGAGAGTGTCCTCACTCAGGCTTGAGGACACCCTTCTCAGGTGGGCACAGCTTGCAGGACGTTGCCTGGCCGCTCCCATCCTGGCCCTTGGTGAGCTGGCCCAGTGTGTCTGGCTCTTGGCCATGGGGGGCTCAGGTCCCTCTGCCTCTTAGCCGGGGAGGTGGACAGATGCAGAGGAAGGGCATTGTTGGTCTCCTGTAACTGAAGTCTCTGTGGCCGCCTGGCACCGCACAGCCTTCCCTCCTGCTGCTGATCAGGGATGGGCGCCCACCCCAGGACAGTCCAGTCCTCAGGACTTGTACCCCACATGCCACTCCTGCAGCAGCAGTAACGTGTATTGTGTGTGGCACCCAGCTGTCACCCCTCACCCCGATGCTATGGGTCTGGAACCTGGCGACCCCCACCGCCCCCCTCCCCGTTTGCAGGGAAAGAAGCTCCTGTCTATGTCCTACTTTTACTCACAAAACTCAGAAACTAGGGTCCAAAGGACTGTGGCTGTCCCACATGTATTAGTGGCTGGGCCCAGGACCAAGCCTGGATTCTCTGACACCAGGCCCCACATGTCTCCCACTCTGTGCCCTGCAGTAAATCGAAGTGCTAATAAACGAGCACATTGATACATAATTAATCCCACCTTGGATCCCTCTGTTCTTTTCTCTCTGGGGAGCTCTGAGTGCTTCCCAGACGTGATCTCATGCATCCTCCAGAGGCCCAGAAGAGGTGAAAGGAGGTTCTGTGTAAAGGGGGATGGAAGAGCCAGCACAGGAGGCCTCAGGTCAAGAAACCAGCCCCCTCACCGTCCTGGCTGCCCCTGCCACACACCACGGCCTCCTGCCTCTGGGCCCTCTGGGGCTGTGCCTGCATGAGCCAGGAGGAGAGAACCTAGCATAAGGCCCATGGGGGCAAGGATGTAGCAGCCCGGTGCTCTGTCTTCAGGGGAAGTCATCCCATTGCCAAGGCTTTTTATAGAATTTTATTTCCATGAAGCCCCTGTTCCTTCCTGTTTGTTCTCACGCTCCTAAGAAGTTGGCAGAGAGCAGATGAGGGTCATGGGGAGGGAGGCAGAATGAGGACCTGTAGGACAAGTCCTTTAAGCCATCTGCTCCTCCAGTGGCCCTGGAGGCAGCCCTATTCATGTCTGCATTGTATGAGGAGGAGCCCAAGCTCAGAGATGATCTGTGGTCACTAGGTCACGGGCAAGCCAGTGACTGGTTAGGTTTTGAACTTGGTTCCGGCTTACCTCATAGGCTGGTGCTCTTAAACCACTGGGCTCTCATGTGGCTCAGGCCTGTCTACCTCCCCGGGCAGCCATGAGGTGCTACTGTCAGTACTTTCTGACACTTCCGAGGGATCATGTTCCTAAGCCAGATGGAAGAGCCTCAGAAGTCGAGCATTCAGGGGAATAGCCAAGCGAGTCCTGGGGAAACTAGAAGTGATCTGGTCACTCACCTTGTTTTCAGATGACGATGCTGAGGCTCTAGGAGGGAAAGCCATATCCTCCTTCCAGTCTCGCTGACAACCAGGCAGGCTAGATCTGGGCTGTGGGCGATGAGGGTTAGGGTTAGGGTTAGGCCCCCGGGGAGCCCTGGCGCTGGGAGAGGGCTTGGGTGACCTTCTTCAGCGCCATCCTGCAGGGGTGCTCCCTTCCTCCCCAACACACCACGCTTTGCAGAGAGTAGCGCCACCGGTCACCCTCCTGCAGGTGTGCAGGGAGGATGGGGCTCTGAGGTGAAGAGGAGCCCCTCAGGCAACAGGACCTCCCTGATAAACGGGCCATGACCTTGCTCTGATGTTGTCTATGTCACTCAGGCAAATCACCCAGCACCCCTTTCCTGCCAGTTTTCTTTTTTTAAGATTTTATTTATTCATGAGAGACCCAGAGAGAGGCAGAGATATAGGAAGAGGGAGAAGCAGGCGCCCTGTAAGGAGCCTACTGTGGGACTCGATCCCAGATCCCAGGGTCATGACCTGAGCCAAAGGCAGATGCTCAGCTGCTGAACCACCCAGGCATCCCCCTGCCGCGGTTTTCTGCATCAGTGAAATGAAGATGCCACATTTCCTCCCTGCCTCCCCCATGGCGTGGTGGTCGGGCACCAGGGAGGCCCCCTGCACTTGTTGCTGGGAGGGTGGTTCAGGATAGAGCCTGGATCCAGCAGGTGGGGCCAGTGGATGGTGTGGAGTGGGCCACGGGGCTGGAAGGCAGAAGCCCTGGGTTCTGGGCTGGAGTCTACATGGGCTCCCTCCGCCTGTGCTCAACACAGCTCCTCCTGGGGTAGCAGGGACTCCGTGGGTTCCCGCCTCCTGCAGGGCCCCTGCCTCAGGAGCAGCATCCTGGCAAGGGGAAGACAGTAAGCAGGCTGACAGTAAACCCGAGAGTGCTAGATACCGGTGAATGCCCAGAGGAGAATGCAGGAGGGACAGTGAGGTGATGGAGAGGAACAAGGATGAGCACACCTGAGACTGGGCAGGCAGGTCAGAGGAGCGAGGTTTGAGCTGGGGACTGAGTGGCAGGACAGAGCCAGTCATGCAGAGATTATTGGGGGTGGGGGGGCACGTCCAGGCAAGGGGAAGCTGGAGGGCCTGGGCACAATTGGCCGTGTGAGGGACAGAGAGAAGGCCCGAGCACTGGGGAGTGATCAGTGAGGGCGGCCTAGGAGGAGGTGATGGCAGGAAGGCCGGTGGAAGAAGGGGAGCATTTTCTAAGTGAAGAGACGAGATGGTTGGGGGTGAGTTGACCAGCAGACAAATGTCTCTGTTTGTCTCCTCCTTTGTGGGGTTGGCATCAGCTCTGAGATGTTGCCCACCCAGGGGCCACCTCCTGCCCTGTGCCCCTGGGTCGGCCAAGCTGGGGGCTTGGGGCCTGAGCCTGTCACAGGATTATCATGGAGAAACGGGTGCTCTCAAAGCATGCTCGCGGCTGGAAGAACGAACAACTGCCCCACATTCTAATAGAGACCATCAGGCCACTCGGGGAGGCTTCAAGGGTGACGAGAAAGTAGGAAACCAGGTAGAATCTTGGCCTCACAGTGGGACCAAGGAAGTGGGAGAGGGGGCCCAGGGTCAGATGGTTTTGGAGCCTTCTCCCCTGAGCTTGAGGCCACAGGTGGGTGATCTTGGGGCCGAGTGCGCAGCCTTGGGCACTGCATCTCCTTTACAGGCTGGCCAGGCCTTTGTTCTCCAGGGACCTGGTATTCTCAGCACCGGCCATAAAATGGTAGAACGCTGGTGCTGGGAGGCTCGGGGCTGGAAGCCATAGCTGTCTCCCTCAGTGCTGGCGCTTTCCCGTTCCTGGCCAGTGTTCGTGGGCTCCCAGGCTGTGAGGACGTTCTAGTCAGACAGGCTCAGTCTAACACTGGCAGGGAGGGGGCACCCAGGAGGCCCCAGAGCCCACGATTCTAGGTCACCTCTGCAACATCCAGAGGTAAGAGTGGTATTTATAGCAATCAGCGGCCACCAAGGGTGGGGAAGTCAGCAGGAGCTGTGACGCAGGCCACCCCCCATTCAGGTCCCCTAGCTCTCCCTGATTCCCTCACTACCACCCCCTACTCCAGAGCCTTTCTGGGACGAGTGGTGAAGGGCTGGGCCTGCCAAGAGAGCAGGCATTGCCACACTGCCATCCTCAAGCCCTGGAGGAGATGAGGTGCCACTTTCTGCCTGGCAGGAGCCTTGGCTTCTGCCAGTCTGGCCAGGACCTTGTCTGTCCCCATGGCCCTAGGTGGGCATCCTGTTAGCACGCGGTGCCTGGCCCTGCTGGTGTCTCTCCATGCTGTCAGCTCTGTGTTGAAAGGTCCATCCCTGGAGTCCCCACGATCTTTGCCAACCTTCCTGGGGCCAGTAGGGGTCAGTGAAAAGCCTGCCTCATTTCTACTGGTAGCAGGCAGTTAACGGGGCCGTGGACAGCTGCCCCCCCCCCCGCTCCAATGACTGAGAAGAGGCCCTACCAGATGCCTGTTACCTCCCTGCTGTGTCTGTGTGAAGTGAGCCAGGAGGGCGGCAGTCCCAGCTCCACCTCCCACCACACTCAGGGAGCAGGCAGGGAAGCAGGGGCCACAAAAGTGACAGCGTGACAAGGTTAGGGCCCTAGGCCCTCAGAGTGAGTCTTCTGGGAAAGAAAGTGATGCCAGACTCTGGAGTCTGAGGTCAAGCCTGCCAAGCCCCTGCTCTCTTAGAGCCTTTACCTACCCAGATACAAAGTGGGCCCTTTGGTCCTGCCCAGGTCTGAGCAGAGAAGGTAACTGATGTGCTACCCCCACAATGGGGGCTTGGGCTCCTCTCCCAGGCTTACCCCACTTCCAGACTGTTGCTCAGAGCCCCCAGGCCAGAAGAGAGGCTGGGGAAGGCTCAGATTTCTCTCTGGGAGCACCCACACAATGGAGAAGGTGAAGCAGATGCACCAGGAGCCTGCAGGAATGCAGGCCTTGGTTCCACTGGCCCATCAGAGGCTGATCAAGCAGGCCAAACGCTTATGGCCAATTGGGGACAGGACCTGAGTCTCACTAGGGAGGGGCCCCTGAAGTGAGCGGCCCATCTGGAGAGGAGGAAACCCCTGGGCTTGCTCAATTCTGAGATGAGAGCCAAGTCAGGAGCAGGAAATGAGTCTGTCCAATGGACAGGGACAGAAGGGGCAGTGGTTGGTGGAGAGCTTATAGCCAATAGTTGACAGTTTTAATCTTATTTAAAGGGCATCTCAGAGCCAAAATATGCTTTTGAGGAGGGGGGTGATTTAATTAAAACTCTAAACTGTATGTATGTGTAGCTAATGCTACCGAGCATCTCCCTGCTCTCAGCACTTTACAGCTTTGAACTCACTTTGTCCTCACAGCAGCCCCATGAGGGAGGTGCTGTCATCACCATCCCGGTTTACAAATGAGGAAGTGGCTGGTTCTGTAGTTGATTTGCCCTGGGAAGTTGTTCCTGCACTGTGCTCGGAAGGTTGTGGCTCAGTGGGACATCTGAGTGAGGAGAGGCATCAGGGCGAAAGCAGGTCTAGCCCTGCCCTCCATCCAGTGGCAGAGGACCTTCTGACCCCTGCCCCTCCTTGGAGGCCTGGGGTAACTGGTGCTTGGGCTCAGCTTTGTCGCGCCTGGGGGCGGTGGGGGGCGGAATGGTTGCAGGGGAGGGCTGTCTGAAGGACAGCAGAGTCAGCCACAGGCCTCAGCCAGAGCTGCCTCACAGCAGGGTTTTCTGTGACCCCTTTTGCCCTCAGGGCTCAGGCCAGGGGACTAGTTCGGGCTCCTGCCTGGGGCCCTGAGGTGCTCTCCTTCGCTGTTATACACCAAAGCCAAGTAGAATTCTACAAGTCAAGGCTAGTGGACCTGAGAGGTCATCCTGTCCAGAGCCTCTCAAATGTTTTTTAACACTGAGACTGTTTTCGTTTTAATAAAATATTACAAGGAACCCCAATATGTAAAACAGCTAACATCAATTCTGATGTAGCATGCAAGCCCCATGAAGCCCCAGCCCTGTCTGCTATGGCTGCTTCCCCTGATCTGGGGGTCCCCGAGGGTTTCCAGAACCCCACTTGGGAGAGTCCTTGGACACAGGAGAGGAGGGCCACGTAGGCGCAGGGCCTGGGCCCAGGCCTAGGCCTAGGTACAGTTCAAAGCCCCACATGCTACCTCCATCCACGTTTGGTGGGGGCAGAGGTTGTTGGCTTCTTGCTGTTACATATGGGAACTCTGCACATCTCCCCTGGGAAAGAGCTAGTGTTACGTTGTCACTCGATGCCTGCCTGCTTCCTTGATGCCCAGGGAATGGTAGAAGTGAAAGCTGATAGCCCAAGCAGCTGCCCTGTGCCCTAGATGACCATGCCACCCACGGAGGCGGCCCCTTCATGGATCCGTGGCCCATGCAGACTCTGGGAGGCATTTTCCCCAGTGCAGGCCAGACGCCGAGACCCAGTCTGCAGCCTGAGAAGGTGCAACAGGATCATGCCAGCGTAGGGTATGCTGGGCGTGGGGCGAGGTGTCAGGCTGGGTGTGCCCCCTTAACATTCTCGTTAACAGCCTCACCAGGGACCTCTAATGAAGTGGAAAGTGCTAATTCCTCTCAGAGGTGTTGTCAATGCACCTGGGACAGGGATTCTCCTCTCCGGGAAGCTTTGAGAAGCTAGACCAGGGCATTGCAGCCTGGTAGAGGGGGCCGTGGGGGACGTGGGTGTCTTGGCTTTCACACAGGCCCCTGCAGGAGGCTGGACAAAGAGGAGCAGGAGGTACAGTGAATAGGATGCTGGACTGGACGGATGGGCTTGGGGCATCCTGAGTTTGAGCAGTGGGACATCCTGAAACTCAGACACTGATGCAGGGAATTCTAGCAAGAGCACAAGCGTGGGGGATCCCTGGGTGGCGCAGTGGTTTAGCGCCTGCCTTTGGCCCAGGGCGCGATCCTGGAGACCCGGGATCGAATCCCACGTCGGGCTCCCGGTGCATGGAGCCTGCTTCTCCCTCTGCCTGTGTCTCTGCCTCTCTCTCTCTCAGTGTGACTATCATAAATTAAAAAATTTAAAAAAAAAAAAGAGCACAAGCGTGGCCTTGGGTGGAGCTCTGTGCTACAGGCTAACCCATGGGATGGTGATTTCCACCTCATTGGCGCATTATGGATTAAAGGAGGCTGCCAGTGAAGCCTCAGCACAAGTAGGTGGGGCTCCCAGGAGAGGTCAGGCAGGGCATCACGTAGGTGGGCAGGGCATCATGTAGGTGGGCAAGGGTGAGGGTAGGTGTGGGTTGGCCTGGTGGCCAGGGATAGAGAGCTGGGCCTTCCTGTTTAGGAGGGTTGTCTTAGGTCACAGAGAGGTTAGCACCCCTGCCACACCCCAGTGAGGGCAGGGGCTTGGTGCAGTGAGGGAAAGTGTCTTCTGAGCACTCAGAAGACATGATTAATAAAGAACAACAGTGGCAACTAGTACTTTTTATGAGCTGAGTGCATTGTATGTATTACTTCTTTTACTCCTGGTGACTCCCTTTGAAGCAGGTACCCTCACTATCCCATTTTGCAGATGAGGACTCTGAGGCTCAGAGAGGTGAAGGTCACAGACAACTAGAAGGGATGGAATCGGGATTCACTCCAGGGCTCGAGGGGAGGCAGTGGTGGTGGGCTCACTGGTTGGCTACTCCCTCCAGGTCCTTGCGTATGAGGGAGGAAAGGTTCCAGAGGAGAGCTGGGGAAAGGCTCATTAGAGCACGTGGAAGGACCATGGGCACTGTAGGGAAGGGACTCCCCTGAATGGAAACAACTCCCCCCCCACCACCACCACCAGACAGGCAGGAGGACCTGGCCTGGGGCTTGGATGCAGCCACCCCAGGGTACCTTTACCCCAGGTGTAAGAATGGATGTGGGGCAAGGGCCCTTTCCTAATTTCAGGAAAATAAACAGCCTGAGAAGGAATTCAGAAACAGAACCTGGGGAACCCCTTTCTACTGTTGGAAACAGGGCCTTTGGGCCCAGGACTGAGTGGGTCCTAGTGTGAACCTTCCAACGGAGGAGCAGGGGAGGGCTGTGGAGTGGGAGGAGGCCCCAAGCCCTCCCTCCTCACTCCCCAGCAGGCAGTTGCCCTCCCAGAGCAACTAGCAGGAGACCAAAGGCCCCAATTGATTCCCAGGGAGCTGGCTGGTGTCAGTGACAGGCCAGGCTGGTGGCAGATGGCAAATCCTGTTTGTTGTAGAAGAGTGGAAAATAATTAGCATCAGCGTGAGAAGCTGGAGCCTCTGTGATAAATGGAGCCCTGATGAAGGCTTCTCAAGAGGCCTGTGAGTGCAGCCTGGGGCTTCACAGCCTGCCTCTGCTGCCTACTAAGTGACCTTGGGCTACTTACTTAACTTCTCTGGGCCTGAGTTCCCTCAACCTTATAATGGAGTAAGACTAGCGCTTACTCACCAGGTTAAGGTTAAATTAAAGGAGGGGATATTTGTGAACTCCTTGCTAAGGTACCTGGCATGTAATAAGTGCTATTTAACAATTTTTAAGAAAGTAAACAGGTGTTGGAGCGTCTGGGTGACTCAGTCGGTTAAGTGTCAGACTCTCGGTTTCAGCTCAGGTCATGATCTCAGGATCGTGAGATCAAGCCCCACGTCAGGCTCCATGCTCAGCAGGGAGTCAGCTTCAGATTCTCTCTCTCGGTCTCTCTCTCTGCCCCTTCCTCTGCTCATGTACGTGCACACTTTCTCTCTCTCAAATAAATCAATCTTTTTTTCAAATAAATAGATCTTTTAAAAAAACCCAACTGGGTGTTAAGATCACTGTTGGGGTGATGAATGGCTAGCAGTCGGGACCTCTGGCAGTTGGGCTCCTCCTTTTCATTCTCTGAACTCTGGGCCAAGGGCCCTGTCCAGCAAGCACACTGGTGTGGGAAGATGGTTCAACCTCCTGGAGCCTCAGTCTCCACTGAGAACAGTCATCCCCACTCCCAGGGCCATAGGGAGGGGTGGAGGAGGTGCCTCCCCTTCACTGCTGTCCCAGCCTGGAGGGAGGGGGAGGGAGGAGATGGGTTTGTTAGTCTAGGGCTCTGGGTGCAACAGGGACAAGTGGCAGTGGTGTCCATCCCACTCCCTGCCACCCCAGGCTGGCGGTGTCAGTCCCCAGGCCTGAGCATGTAAGGGCCCGTCTCGTGCTGAATCTGGCCCCAGCCCTGGGCAGGCTCGGCTCTGCCTTCTGCTTGGGCACAGCTGAGGCATGAAAAGCAACAGCTCAGTTTGGGGCCCTAACTTGGGTAGCACACACCTGGGCACAGGCTGGTGGCACACGCAGCCCCCAGCCCCCATGTGCTTTCACTCTTTCCTCCCTGAGCCTTCCAGAGCCCAGCCTCTGTGTGGGGCCGCAGACCTGAGAGGGATGAAGGGGCATTCGAGGTGGCAGGAACAGGTGGGTCTTCGTGTCTATGTGTAGGAATGAGGACTCTGGTGGAAGGAGGCACAGACTTTTTTCTTTTTCCTTCTTTTCCCTTTCAAGTAACTCAAGGAGACTGCTCCTGATCCCAGCTCCTTGTCGCGGGATCTTTGGGCAGACATGGCACCTCCCTGAGCCGTGGTTTCTTCATCTGTAAGGCTGGCGTAACAGCCTGATGAGGCTGGACTGAGACCACACTTACAGCCTTAACTCTGTGATCTCTCCTGGCTGCACAGCCTGCCCACCTCCAGACAGGACAAGGGACTTGCCCGGGCTTAGCGTTCCCCATTTGCACAGTAGGCCAGTAGCCACCCTCTCCCACGTGGTGGTGTGACCAGGAGTCTGCAGCCAGGTGGAGTCCCAGAGCCTTCTTTCTGGCTTCCAGGGCCCCCACCTACTCACTCTCTGACGGGGTTTGAAGCCAGCTTCTGGGTTCAGAAGCGGGCATTTAGTTGAGGGCCTGCTCCTCAGAAGCAGCGTGTGGTGGCAAAGACACTGGCTCCGGAACTAGGCCATGTGACACTGGGCAGGTCACATCTCCTCATCTGTAAAATACAGGTAATAGCAGTACCGACCTCCTAGAGCTGTTCTGAGGACTCAGTTAGGTTTACAAAGGGCTTAGACCAGGCCCACGATGTGGTAGGCAACTGACAAATGGCAGAGGAAGGGAAATGACTGGGACCCTTCCTTACAGGTGAGCTATCTCCTCCCCATCATCCTGACACCCTGGAACCGCCCTGCAGTTTCAGGAAATCAGAACCAGGTTACTATGTGTTGATCCCCTCCCTCTACAGGTGCTCTCGTGGAAGCCACACGAGTGAGCAGGAGGTTAACTAGCTCCCTAACTAGCCATGAAGCTAGGCCATGAACCCCATGGAGGGGTTGGGACCCTGATAAAGAGGGCAGAGTGATCTGCCCACATGGTTAGGCAAGAGGGTGTCCCAGTGGTGAGCCCATCCCAGCTAGGATGGAGCCTCTGGCCACCACTCACCCTTCGGGCCTCCCTGGGGCCCAGCCACCCTGTAGTCACCCCCCCAGGTCAGAAGCCTTTCCCCACCCAGACTAGACCAGCTCAGGCCTCCAACACAGACACAATCAGAATCAGACCAAGAGAGCCAAGCAGGTAGCAGGGGTCTGTCCCTCTCACCTTGTTTGGAGTACCTTCCCATTGCACAGCCCTTTCTTTCTTTTTTTTTTTTTTTTTTTCCTTAACATTTTTTTTAAAGGTTTTATTTATTTATTCATGAGAGACATAGGCAGACAGAGAAGCAGGCTGCCTGCAGGGAGCCCAGTGCAGGACTCGATCCCAGGACCCCAGAATCAGACCTGAGCTGAAGGCAGATGTTCAACCACTGAGCCACCCAGGTGTCCCTGCACAGCCCTTTCAAGTGGGGAATCCCATTCATTGTGGGTAGGGGGGAGTCCCCGGCCCTCCCCTCTGAGGACTAATGATCAAAGTACCCTGCAGAGCTAAAAGAGACCTTACAGATTACCCAGTTTCCTTTTTCTCTTTGGCCGCCAGGAAGCACAGAGTCTAATAATAGTTCCTGTGAGAGCCTTTATGTCTCCTTACATGTGTGCAACAGATTCCCCTCACTTTCTGTTTTAATTTCCTTAGTTTTTGTTGCTGAACTTTGTTCTTAAATTTATTCTCCACCTCTATTGTTTCTGGTTCCCGTAAGGCACATGGAGCCATTTGTTGTGAAATCGAGTAAATACTAATCTGAGTACAAAAACACGAACCTCTTGTCAGTAGGCCAGGCTCCTCATTCTCCAGAAGAAGAAACCAAGGTCTGGAGGGGCAGTGACACTCTGGCCTGGGGACACTGCTCTTGGTCCAGGACTGGCTAGACCTGGCTCCATTTCCAGCCTTAGCAGGGAGGGTGGGCTCAGGTCTGAGGTCTCCTGTCTTTCGCCAGCCGAACTGCAGAGTAATGAGGACCCTGCCCTGGGAGGTGGAGAGCCAGCCATGGATGACTCTGTTGGAAACTGTACAAGTAGTTGATACCTTCTTGTGGGTGGACCTCATGTGGACTGGCCAGCTTTCCCGTCTATGCGTCAGGAGTGTGAAAGATCTCTTGTAAGGAGTTCGAGTGGGGTGCACATGAGGAAGCAGGGCAGGGGCCAGCCCCAGGACTCTGAGACAGTGTGTCCAGCACCAGGGTGGTGACACCGCAGAGCTGGATGCATGGGGAAGCCCGGAGTCCCTGGCATCTTTCTGGACCCATTTCCTCGCCCACGAAAGAGGGTGATGGTACTGTTTCTGAGCCCCTTCTCGCCACCGTTGCACAGTAGGTGTGAGTCTTGGGTGGCAGCAGGTATGGCCTGTGTCTCCTGCTGCAGAGCTCCTGTTCCTCGGAAGGAGTCGGGTGATGCCTGAGCCTCAGTACCTCCTTCGGGAGCAGTGCTGTTGGAGGGGCACTGGCTGGCCACCACAGTGTGGGCTCATCTGACCCCGTGACAGTTCTGAGGTAGGTACTGTTCTCAGCCCATCTGAGAAAGGAGGAACTGAGGCATGGAGAGGTAAGTAACCTGTCCAAGGGCACACGGCCAGTACGTGCATAGCCAGCTCTTAGGCACGGTCTGTTTTTATAACCTGTGCACCAAGTGCAGCTGTCACCCTGCATCCCCTCCCACCTGTGAGGGTGGAAGGTAACTAGTCTAGAACTTGGGGGCACAGGAGGTGCTCACCTGATGGCAGGACCTGTGGCCTGGACCTGCCGGTTATCCCTCTGTTCCAGCTCAACTCCAGCCCATCCTGTATGCCTGGGGCCACCTCAGGCCAAGTGGGAGGTCCCGTGGGCTGACCTGGAAGCTGGAGATGGCCCGCCACAGCCCTCCCGCAGCATGTCGTCCTGTCTCCTGAGGGTGCTGGGCTCAGCCTGGCTCCAGTGACCTGGCCCCACTCCCATCTCCCTGCAGCCCTGGGTCTTCCAGAGAATAGACACAACAGCCACGCCCTCCTCCTCCTCCCTCACCTGGGGGCTCTTGGCACCTTGCTGGTTAGCACCCACCGTGGAGGGGCTCTTCTCCCTAAAACCTGCTCCCAGGGCCAAGCCCAAGGAGACCTTTAACCAGCAATCCCCCAAGGCCCACGGCAAGGGCAGGTGAGCCTATCCAGGCTTATACCTGTTTAGTCCAGCCCCTTCTGCCCAGCTGGAGCCAACCATGGGTGGCAGCTGCACTGGCCCAGACCCCAGCACCCAGTCACAGATCACCCTGCCACAAAGGCCCCAGTGAGCCCCGCAGGAGCTTGGTTATGATGGCCCCATCTGCGGGGCCTGTGCTAGCCCTCAATGACACCATCCCAACCATTTCCTGCTATAGCCCTCAGGGGTGGCCTTATTCTGGGTTTGCAACCAGAGAAACTAAAGCCCTAGGTTGTAAGAGAGCCAGAGGGGGGCAGAAGATGGTTCTCCTTCAGTGGTCAGGGGAGGCACTGGGGTGGGACATTAACCAAAAAGCCAAGGATGTGAGAGCTAAAAGGGAAAGGAGCCACCTCTGGCCCTCTGGCCCTCCTGGCTGAAGGGGAACTTGTTTCGGGGAGATGGAGCTGTGGTTCAGGCCACTGAGGCTGCTCAGGAGGAGAGGGTTTGAGGTGAGATGTGTTTGCACCCTAGGGGCACAAAGTGGGTGGGAAGATGGGCGGCTCTGTAAGACCCAGGCCCTTAGGGGACTCAGCTGAACCAGAGCAGGGACAGGCCTGAGGAACTGGCCAGTTTACCATACGACACTGTGCCCAGGGCTACGCTGGAGTGAGAGGTCTGGAGATCCCATCAGAGAGTAGCCTGTTCTGCCTGGGAAGAGTGGGGTTAGGGGGTGGGTGCTGTCAGGGATGGTTTTCAAAGAGGCCATGACTTTTGGCTCCTCTGGAAAGATGAGTAGGATTTTGCCTGGCAGAGGAACTAGAGTAAGCAAAGCATGGAATCTTCCCATGAGGTGTTTTAGGGAGACAGCAAGTTTTGGGGGCAGTTAGGAAAGGAGGGTGGGGCAGTGTGAGAAGGGGATGGAGTGCCTCCCCAGCCAGAAGGAACTGGCTGGCTGAAGGCGGGTTCTGTGCTTATATCAGACTATGTCCCGGATCCCCAGGGGTTGGACAGTATCTTTCTGGTCCAGGATTCAGAGAGGGGAAGGCACCCTCACAAGATTGCACAGCCTGCCAGCCAGAGACTAAGGCCCTTAACCACTGCCTGAGGGGCTTGGACTTTATCCTGCAGGCATGGGGAGCTGTAGAGGGTTTCTAAAGTAGGGGATAGCATGTGCATTTTTTAAAAATTTTTATTTATTTATGATAGTCACAGAGAGAGAGAGAGAGAGAGGCAGAGACATAGGCAGAGGGAGAAGCAGGCTCCATGCACCGGGAGCCCGACGTGGGATTCGATCCCAGGTCTCCAGGATCGCGCCCTGGGCCAAAGGCGGGCGCCAAACCACTGCGCCACCCAGGGATCCCAGCATGTGCATTATTTAAAAAGAGTTTTGTATCTTTAGAAAGAGGAACTCCCAAAAATGGTTAATACCTAACTTGGGGGTCCTGCATCACCAGCAGGGAAATGGGGCTTTGTGGATGGGGGAAGAAAGGGGCTCCCAAGGGCCACTCGAGTCAGACGATCTACATGAAGAGGGTCTTGGGACCCCATTCAGACCTGCCTGAGCTGGGGGCCTAGCCAGGGGATATAGGGAGCCCCCAGTAGCGCCTCGGTTCTCTGCTGCTGGAGGGGGCACCATTCCCACCCTGGAGGTGCCACTCATCTGGGGTAAGGAAGGAGGAGAGGCTGTATGTCCCACTAATGCAGTTGTTGGAGGGCATCGACCCTGTTCCCCAAGGGAGGAGACCCAGAGGAGGTGCTTTGTGGCCACCCCAGACCAAGAAGTAGCCTCTGCCCTCCCCCCTCCTGAGACATTTCCTCCAAATGAAATCACATCCCAGCAGGGGAACAGGCCCCCATTGTGAAGGGCTGGGGTCTCAGAGAAAGGGTGCCTTTCAGGCCCTTAAGAATAGCAGCCCTGATGTTGATGAATCCTCATGGAATGGAGTGGCCCGTCTGCTCCCAGCAGCACCGGCCCTGTCACCCCCACCCCACATACCCGTGACCTGTTGTGACCTGTCGTTGACCAGCTGGAGTATTCACTAGCCCAGGCGGGGGAGGGACGGCTGGTCCACCGGGGCTCTCAAGCCCTTCCTCTGCCTCACCCACTCACTGGGCCCATCCCTGACATTATCCAGCACTCCTGGGGCCTCTGCAGACTTCCTCTCCCGTGGTCCTCACCAGAACTTTAGCAGGTGGCGTCAAGCGACATTTTACAGATGAGGAAACTGAGGCGCAGCTAGGAAGTCACAGTGAGTGGGTGGTAGGGTCCAGGTTTGAAGCCAGGCAGCCTGGGCACCCACCCTTGGATTCTGCAGTGTTGCGCTGGCCCTAGGTACAGGCTGGAGGATGAGGGTGTGGTGCCCAGGCCTGTACCAGGGTACCCAGTGGGGTCAGCCCGAAGGAGCCCTGCCACGTGATGTAGGTGGTCACTGGCACTGACCACAGCTGCTGGCCTCAGGCTGGTCACCCCCTGAACCTGGCCAGAGGCTGTCACTGGCCATACTTCTCAGGAGTCTTGACACATCTTCGGCTCCCTCTGCAGGGTGGGGAGCCAGGCTCTCCCTACCTTTCCCCCTGAGGGCAGGAAGGGCAGTGCTGTGTGCACATGCGAGGCTGTGTGTCTGAGTTTGCAGGTGTGAGCTGAGTGTTCGCCTGTCTAGACTCCCAGAAGTGAAGGGTGGGGACGAGAGGCGGGTGCTCCTCCAGGCGGTGGGGGAGGGCCTTGGGGGGCACCTGAGAGCAGGATGTTCTGGGCTGCTGGCAGAGGCCCGACCTTCCCCCTCTGGGAGGGCACTCCCCTTCAGTTGCTACCGCAGGGGTGGGGTTGGATTAGTGCTTAGATGGGGATTGGAGCTGCGGCACCTGCTGGGACCCCACCAGCTGACCTCCCAGTAATCTTGTTCATGTGAGGGGGCCCCCTCGGCCCAGTATTTTTAAGAGGAGCCACCTGGAGACAGGGAGGGGCTGTAGAGAAGCGGCGGCTGCCACCCCAGCTGTTGGTTGTCCCACCCCAGCCTGGCTACGGACCCACAGTGTCCCTGCCCCTCCCGTCCCAGGCCCGTCAGCCCCTTGTGAGGGACTCACATCCCCTGTTGGAGCCCCAGACCCCCACCCCCGCCCAGCCACCCCACCACGCAGCTCCCTCCCGTGCTCTTGATCCTCTTCCCCACTTCCCAGAATCCGTGCTTTGACTCCTCCTTGGAGAGAGTGGGATGATGTCACTTCCTGAGGGGGGGAGGAGTAGGCACGACCCCGCCAGGCTAGCCCGCCCGCCAGCTTGCAGGGAGCAGCCTGGCAGCCGCTGGCTAAAGTGGCTGCACCAGGGAGACAGAGACAGAGGCGGCCCGGCCTGGACATGCCGGCGGGCCACCCGGCCCCACGGCCCCTCATCCAACCTGAGGGCCCTGCCAACTGGCAGGGGGACACTTGGTCACTTGCTTCCCGAGTGATGCTGGTCTCTGAGGACACTTGCTTTCCCCGGAGCTGCCACCGGGGAGAGGAGGACTTGCCGCCCGCCTCTGAACCAGGTGCCGTGTAAGCCTCTGGGCCTGGGGGCAGGTGCCCACCAGTGGGGTGCCCACCCCCACAGCAGGGGTTCCTCTGCACAGTTCAGCCCAGGTGAACTGGAGCCCCCCACCAATATCTCCTAGACCAGCCTCCCCGGGGGGAGCCTTCTGGTCTGTAGTGCTGCCCTTGTTCCTAGGGCTCTGGGGCATGGGGGCCCTGGACTCCTGAGTGCTCCTTCTGAGCTGGCCTGTGGCTAATTTGAATTCAGCAGCTTCAGAGAGTTTTGAACTGGGCAGCAAAGGCTGAGTGGCTCGAGGTGGGCATGGGAGGTATGTTGCCAGGAGGACGGGACATCCTGCAGGACTCATTCACTGCCCTTCCAGCAGAGGGGCTGGGTGGCCCCAGTCACACCCCTGCCGTGGATCCCAGCTGTGTCCCTCCCTACCAAGAGGCATAGCTGTGGTTGGGCATCTGTCTGATGAGTGTGAAATCAAGTCATAGAGCATACTTCCTGGGGTCCAGCCAAGCAAGAAACTGGACCTCATTCAACAGATCTTTACTGAGCACTTGCTATGTGCTGGGCACTCTCCTGCCTCCATACTTGCTAGATCCATGCATGCCCTTACCCTCATCTCCCCCAAGGTCTTCTGCCTTCTACCGGTCTTAATCGGTTTGTGCTGAGGGACTGGCTCATGCTTGGTGTGGGAAGCCCCCACCCTACCCCCAAGGACTACATGCACTCGGCTGGGTCTCCTTAAGAAAAGGCAACAGCGGAGCTGGGGGCTCCCCTGATCCATGTAGGAGGCAGAAGGTGAGCCCAGGTCTTTAATGGAACTGAGCAGTTACTGTTGCAGTAACCCCAGGGAGAGCCGATCCCAAAGGGCTGGTGCCAGTCTTTGGGGGCAAGAGTCCCTCAGGGTTAAGTCCTCAGGGGAAGCCCGTCTCTGGCTGCTAAGGTTCTTTATATTGGCTCTGGGGGGCAGACGGGGTCGGAGGTGGGTCTTGCCCAGGCATGGATCAGCCTTTCCAATAGCCTGGAAGCACCTGGGCTGTGGGGCCTGAGAGATGCTTGTGTACTGGGCACACCTGGCTAGGACCGTGGTGGCCCTGGATGCCACAGCAGCCCAGGCAGCCACAGGGTCCTCTGCTATCTTTCAGGAGGTGAGCACCAGGCCCGCTGAGCCTCTGCAGAGCTGCCAGCCATGCCCGGGATTGTGGTGTTCCGGCGGCGCTGGTCTGTGGGCAGTGATGACCTCGTCCTGCCAGCCATCTTCCTCTTCCTCCTGCATACCACTTGGTGAGTCTTAGGGCTGTCCCACAGGCCTGGAAGAAGGCTTTCTGGCCATTTGTCCTGACCCTGCCATGCTCCTGGCTCCTAGGAGTTGGTGTCTGGAACACACACCGATTAGGGAGATACCTGCGTGGAGCCCAGAGACCCTGCCTGACCACCACTGGACCTGGCGCCATCACTGGACAGGGCTGCCACTGCCCTCTCCCCACAGCTGGCAGCTGAGCTCCCTACTCTCACTTCCCTGTCCCTGGCTGCCAGTGTCCCCAGAGGCACCAGATACCAGGTGGATGGTGGTCCTGAGCCTGAAGCAGTTGAAGCCCTCCCCCTGCCGAGTCCTCCCAGCTGGCCAGGGACTGTGGGAGGTGCCCAGGCTGCCCGGCCCCCCTCATGTGTGCATCTCCCCAGGTTTGTGATCCTGTCTGTGGTGCTCTTCGGCCTGGTCTACAACCCAAATGAGGCCTGCTCCCTGAACCTGGTGGACCACGGCCGCGGCTACCTAGGCATCCTGCTGAGCTGCATGATCGCCGAGATGGCTATCATCTGGCTGAGCATGCGCGGGGGCATCCTCTACACGGAGCCCCGCGAGTCCATGCAGTATGTGCTCTACGTGCGCCTGGGTAAGGGCCACCCACCATGAATGGGGCTGCTCCAGACCACCCCCACCTCCTGCTCCTCTTGGGCTCCATCATTCACTCAGCCAACATTTGTGGGGTATATGCGATAGGCCAGGCCCTGGGCTGGCACCGGGTCCAGCAGCAAACCAGCAGACGTACTGGGCTTGTGTTCTAGACCAGGGGTGGGCAGACTGTGACCTGAGGGCCACATCAAGCTTTCCATCTATTTTTATAAATAAAGTATTATTGGAACCCAGCCACACTCATTCATTGATGTACTCACTTGTCTCTGGCTGCTCACGCGTGACTGCAGAGAGCTGAGTAGTTGTGCCAGAGCATAGGACCCACAAAGTCTAAAATATTTACTCCGGCCTTTACAGGAAGAATTTGTTGGCCTCTGTGCTTCTCTTCTGCTACTTTGAACTTCTTCCCCAAAGAGCCCCCTTTCTCCGGAAGCCCATCAGGGGGCCAGATCAGCTCCCTGGAGGGCCAGCCCATGTCTACTTTCCGGGCTTGGGTTCCAGCTGCCCCTCCCAGTCTTTCCTAGCAACACTTCTGTCCACTTCTAGGAACTGTGCTAAGCCTTTCCCCCTTATTAACTGAGGGAGGAGCATTATGGGTTCGCCTTTATGGATGAGGAATCTGGGCTCAGGGAGGTTAATTAGCTCCTTCAAGGTTACATGGCTAGTGTGTGTGTGTGTCAGAGCTGAGATTCGAACCCAAGATGTCTGTCTCCAAAGCCTGGACTCTCAGCCACCACAGGCACTGCCTCTGGAGCTGGGTCCCTAAGGCTGTCCCATGCCCCTACCCCACTGGCCTAAGCAGGGCTCCTCCCTCCTCCTGCCCCAAGGGCTGGAGCCTCCTTCTGGGAAATAGCAGTCTCCATGAGATGAACACTCTCTCAATTCTCTGCAGTCCTGTAACGCAGACGTTGTCACCCCATTTTACAGATGAGGAAGCGGAGGCCCAGGGAGATTAGGTAACTTGCCTAAGATATGTCTGATACCACCAGAGTTCATGAACATAATTCTAAAATCCTGAAAGAACAGAGAAATGCCTCTTTGTCATCTGCTTTTCCAGTCACCCTCTCAGGGAGGCGTTGGGGGCCCTGAGGGCACGTAAGCTAGCAGGACAGAAAGGTGGTGGGGCAGCCACACTCCCTGGGCCCCATCCACCATGAGGCCTGTGCCGGGGGTGGGGGTAGGGGTGGGGGGTCGGGGTCTGAGGCCCCTGCCACAGAGCTGGCTGGAGGCCCTGCGGCAGGAGGGGCCAGGTGGAGGTCCCAGGACCCTTCCCTGGCAGGCCAACCATGGCCGTCCTTCAGCCAGGGCCCTGCTCTCCTCGCAGCCATCCTGGTGATCGAGTTCATCTATGCCATCGTGGGCATCGTCTGGCTCACTCAGTACTACACCTCCTGTAATGACCTCACTGCCAAGAATGTCACCCTCGGTATGTCCCGCCAGCCCAGGGGTAGAAGGGACAGGTCAGTTTAGAGAAGGGGAAGCTCAGGCACCTACAGGGGGGCAGCGTCTGTGAGGATGCTGGGCAGGATGGTGGCTGAGGCTGTGGGCTTCATCCTGTGGTCTGCCATCCTCCCACAGGGGAACAGGAGTATGTGGGGGAGGGGGGGCAAGAGCAGACACAGCGGCCCAGGGCAAGAGTGGAGGGCCCCTCAGCTCCTCACCAGAAACCCCCAGAGCTGCCTGCTTATGTGTACCAAGGCTGGGCCTCGGGGGTCATGGCTCAGCATGGGCCAACCAGGTGGCCAGAGGCTGGGGCCAGGGGCTTTGGAGCCCTGTTGGTCCCCAGGAGCTGATGATGATGGGGAGGTTTCCATCTTGAGCCCGGGAGGTCACCCCAGCACCCCTGCCTCTTGCCTCCCACTGCTTCCCCCGCAGGGATGGTTGTCTGCAACTGGGTGGTCATCCTCAGTGTCTGCATTACTGTCCTCTGCGTCTTCGACCCCACGGGCCGCACCTTTGTCAAGCTGAGAGCCACCAAGAGGCGACAACGCAACCTCCGCACCTACAACCTTCGGTCAGTTGGCCTGCTGGCAGGCGGGTGCCCCGTGAGAGAGGTGCGGGCGGGTGGGTGGAGCTGGCCCCGGGCTTCCCACACCACCTAGCGACTTGTGTGGGCCATGGGCATCCGTTACGGTCTTAGCCACTCCCTGCCTCTGTTTCCCAGTCTGGAAAGTGGGAATAGTGGCAGCTCCTGTCTCACACTGCTACCACGAGATTGAAATAAAGTACGTGTTCATTAAATGGTGCCATTGTGACCCCTGGCACCATCTTCAGTGCTCTTAGCCACAGCAGTCATTGTAGCAGGAAGCATGCCTGAACCAAGCCAAGCACCGTGTGTACTAAGTGACAGCAGTTCTGGGATGAGGCTGTCAGCATCATCCCCATGATACAGACAGAGCTGGGACATGGAGACATTATGTGACTTGCCTGAGTGACACAGCTGGTATACAATAGGGCTAGGCTTAAGCCCGGGCTGTCTGGCTTTAGGATGCTTGCTCCTAACCACTCGGCTAGGCTGCCTCTAGGATTAAGGGGGCTGGAGAAGATTAATCAAGGAAGGCTTCCTGGACAGGCTAGGTTTTGCACGGTGTTTTGAAGGAAGGAGAACACTGTGCCATGGTGAAGAAAATGAGACTTACAGGGTCACAGTAATTCTTGTTTAGTGAAAGAAAAAGACTGGGGCGGGGGAGTGCTTCCGAGGGGGCATGGTGACTCTTGTTAATTGAGTTTCTACTATGACTTAGGTCCCGTCATGAGCCCTTTCCCACCATCAATCCATTGGATCTTTTCGCTGACCCTGGCGCCCTCAAGAGACTCTTCTACTGATGAAGGGTCCAAGCTCCACAGATGTTGGGTGCAGACCTGGCTCTCCCATCTCCAGGGCAGGGCAGTCCAGGGCCCTCAGCCAGGGCCCAGTGGGAACTCTGTTCACCCCACCCTCCTGCGGCTCTGCTTTCAGCTCCCCTCGGGGCCTCCACGTCAGCTTGGCATTGCAACCAGAGCCATACCCGCTCCTGGGCTGGCCACCTCCCAGCCCAAAATACCAGATCTTGGAGCCAAGGCCCCAGAGCTCATTTTCCCTCCCGGTGGAGCAGGCCATCAGCATTCATCCCATTTTGCTCATTCTGAGCATATGCCCCCACCTGACCTGGTTTCTGGGCTTCTGGGACCCTGGGACAAAAAATCTCCCCTCCCTGACTCTGGGTAATTGCCTTTGGGGCCCAGGGAAGCCAATGCCTTTGCAGTTGGGGGGCTGTCATTTTAATAAGAAAGTTTTCCTGTGGTTTCAGGCCCTGTGAGGCTAAGAGGCCTCAGAGCCCACAGCTCCCACCTGTTGTGTTTTCTTCAGCTCCCCGCAGGGGTTGGGAGGACAGCCTAGTCTGAGGCCTGGTGAGGGTGATCACCTCTCAGGCTGATCTCAACTGGTCTTCCCTTGGCTCTGAATCCAATAGTTTTTCTAACAAGGACATTTTTAAGCCTGCCTGCCCACCCTTCATCCTCTTCCAGGTTTGGGGACATGCACAAGCCTCATCGTGCCACACCGACAGGTTATTTTATCATCTGGAAGTCAGAAAGCTGCTTAAGTCCTGGCCCCTCTCTCCTTCCAGTGAAATCTGGTAGGGTTTGGGAGATGGGTTCCTCCCAGCTTTACTTCCTGGGAGCCTTGACCATGATCTTTGCAGGGGTGTCTGCCATGCCTTTGCTTTAGTGAGCCCCAGGGAAGAGGGGTGCTGGGTCCACGAGCTTGCTGTCCAGCTTCGGTATCTCTGCCTGTGTTCTCTGTAGCCTAACTGATGCATCAGGCCAAACCTGTCACTGGCTCCATCTGCCTCCTGGTGGGTGTAAGGAAGAGGTGGTGCAGGAAAGTGCACAGTCAGCACTTCCATCAGCCAGAGAGGCCTAGCAGGAAATACTCTCCAAAAGTTTAAAAGTCCATTCGATCAGGAAGGGTTAAAGAGTGTGATGCTCTGGGATGCCGGCTTGCCAGCATGTTTTTCCTTCATCAAGCTCTTGGCAGGTGGGATGTTGGTGTATGATGTAAGGCTGCCCGAATCCCTTAGAGCTGGTAGATTGCAGAAGCAGAAATTCCCTTGTACCCTCCTACCGTTTCCTAACCCCTCCTCTAGCCCTAGAAACTCTGTGGCCTTCCCTGTCCTTGGGGCCCACTGCCTTATGGAACCAGGGCTGTGTGAAGCAGCCCTTAGCTGCAGAAAGACGGCAGCAGGCTTGGGAAGGAGGGCCTGGCCTCTCACTCCTGACGGATACTAAGTGCCTTGCAGGCATTCTGGGCCACCCGTGCCTTCCCCTACTGACCACCAAGCATCAGCATCTGAAGGGACTGGAGGGAGGAGAGGGCACATGCCACAAAAGCAAACCAGCCTCTTCTCGTTCAATCTGGAAACTTAAGTATTTAATGTTGGGTTTCTTAAACTTCTGCTCAAAACACATGGGCTTCTGGGCACCCAGCATGGGAAGGGCTTCTGTGGAGAATTGGCCAGCAGCTCTGCCTTTGGGTGCAGACTCTTGGACACCTGACTCCGTGTCAGAGCAGCTAGACACATTGGGGCTGGAGTGCAGGAATGGACAGGCACCAGCCATGCAGGTGAAAGGGGCCCCCAGAGGCGGCCTTGTCCCCTCTGATGTCACAGATCCAAGGAGTTGGAAGATGGCAGAGCCCCCTGTGCCTCTTAAACTTTTCCCGAATACAGAAAGGATTAGGTATCTGAAATCCTTTCAAGGAGAGCATGCCTGTCCAACAGCTCTGCTCCAGCGAACTGACCGAGAGGCCCAGCACCCTGCTGGGGTATCCCAGGGCTTGGGTTAAGCCGTTGGACACCTGCACCACAGGGCAGCCCCCGATTTGGGCTACCACCTCTGAAGCCCCCAGGGAATGCAGGTGTTCAGTCCACCAAAGGTTGGGAGCATGGCTGACCGTGTGCCAGCCTAGGCCAACAGGGGTCCCCTCAGGGAGTGCCATGCTGGCTGACGTGTCACCTGCTCACTGGCCACCCAGCTTTGGCCAGGCCCAGGCCTGTTTTCTCCTAGACCCTCTGCTGGGGCACCATTGGTGTGATCCTGGGAACAGGCTGCCCTGTTCCCATCACATCTAGGGCATGGCTCTTCTGGTCCCGCCCTCTGACCTCACACATACCAACTCTCTCTCCATTTGCAGGCACCGCTTAGAGGAGGGTCAGGCCACCAGCTGGTCACGCCGGCTCAAAGTGTTCCTCTGCTGTACTCGGACGAAGGACTCCCAGTCAGTAAGTCGCATCCCCAGGCTCACATCCTGCTGTCAGCCACTTAGGAGCCCTCACTCCTTGGCAGAGCTGGGGGTGGGGGTGGGCAGGGCTACTAGAAGGGTACTGGGTTTTAAGCAGGAGCAAGGTGACAACCTGTTATCCACTGACCGACTCCCTCCAGCATGTGAAACAGCCAATCCCTTGCTTTGGCAGGGGGACGGACAAGTGCCAAGACTTTTCATCCACCCCCTGGGAACCCAGAGCCTAGTTTAGGAGAGCAGATACTAAAAAATCAGGGTGACCCATATGCAAAGCAAAGCAGCGTGTCACCAGCTGCAAATGCCTCTGGAAGATCTGTCGCAGCTGTCAGGTGCTGAGCCCCAGACACACACAGCTGGCACTTCATACCTGGTGCTCAGAGGAGGAGCCAGAGGGGCCCGGTCTGTCAGTGCCAGGTTCTCCAAAGGAAGGCAGGCTCAGCCAAGGGTGGCTCCTGGAGGGGAGGTAGGGCCCTTGGGGTCCTTGAGGCAGAGCCACTGGTGCTGGCAGGGCCCTTAGAGACCACCTAGTCCCTACGTTCACCTGCCCCTCGTTTTGCAGATCAGACAGCTAAGCCCAGAGAGGTGGTTGACTTGCTCAGAGTCCCACAGCTAGTTAGTGGCAGAGCCAGGGAGGTCAAGAGACAACTCCTCTAAGCCAAGACAGCAAGTGCCCTCCATGAAGCCATCGGAAGCCTGAGTGGCTCCTTCCCATCAGCAGCCTCTGGTGAGCTCTAGAGTGAGTAATCAGGTGTAAGAAATCCCCCCTCTCCCTGAAGGCTCCCTGGTGGGTGGAGAGGGGGGTCTAGGGGGATACATCCCCCTTCCAGGGCACAAGGCAGAGTTAAGGCTGATGTTAGTAGAGCTTGGAGAAAAGGCAGGACATTGCAGGGAGGGATGGCCCAGGATCTGAGTCCTGTCAAACACTGGCCTGGGGATCAGGTCCAGCCCAGAGCATGTTTTGATCACTCTGTGCTGTGTTGCTTAAAATTTGAATTGAGTGCCAGCATGAAAAATCAGGGCATTCATATACAGTTTCATTTTTCTGGATCTGGCAGTGTGGGCCCCTTGCGGGGCAGTCAGCCGGAGCGAGTAGTAGCTAGCTCCATTTGGCCTCATTAGGCCTTTGAGTTTGCAACCCCTGATTTTTCTTCTCTTACAAGTGCCAGGCACTCAAGAGCGAAACCCAGCAAGAGAACCACTTGCCATGAGTTTACTCCCATCACAGCCTCCCCTGACAGGTTAGGGAAGAGGCTCCAGACTTGCACTTGGACTCAGGTGGGAAGGATGCTGAGCACATGGACGGGCCTGGCTGCCTCTGCCTATGTGCCTCCTGCATCCTGCCCTGGGCTCAGGCTGGCCCGAGGACCAGGCTTATGGGGAAGCCAGAGGGGCCACTGACCCAGCCTCACAGCCTCCTCCAGTCACATCACGAGGGTCCCTGAGTCTGTAACTATGGGGAGCTGGGGGAGAGGGCCTGACACCCGGAAGCTCAGCCCTCAGGAGGCCTTTCAAGGTCACAGCCAGTGGGAGGTGGGAAGAAACTCAGCGTGGGGAGGCAGCAGCCAGGAGCTCAGTTTCGGCTTCTCTGCTAGAGAGAAAGGCGGAGGAGAAACAAGCCAGGCCGAGCAGGCCTTGATTCCTAGTGGCTTGGGAAAGAATAGGAAATGGCTCACGTTGGCATCTGTGCGTGGTAGGAGGTGATGGTGAGTGCTGTAGGAGCTCTGAGGACAGAAGAGGGCCGGGAGGTGGAGGACGGACAAGGTTGGTGGCTGTCCCAGACAGCTCTGGCCAGGTCTGCGGAGGCCAGGAGCCCAGGCTAGGACCCTCGGAGTCACGGCTGTGGAAGGCCACATGGGGTTGGGCCTGGCTTGTGCCGTGCAGGTGCCAGGGGCAAACTGGCACTGGGCCCGCGGCAGACCCCCAGCATGGAGGGATTCACGCCCCATCTCTCGCCCTCTTTCCGCTCCCCTGTCCCTGCTTCCCACCCCCCCATCCCCCCACCCCCCGCCCCGGACCTCACAGGACGCCTACTCAGAAATCGCCTACCTCTTTGCCGAGTTTTTCCGAGATCTTGACATCGTGCCATCCGACATCATCGCAGGCCTGGTGCTGCTCCGGCAGCGGCAGCGGGCCAAGCGCAATGCCGTGCTGGACGAGGTGAGCGCCCACCCTCCTCCAGGCCTCTCCCCACTGCCCTGCTGCCACTGCTCCTGCTCCTCAGGGTCCCTCAGGTTGCCCCCTGATGTCAGCTCCCCTTCCTCTCCCCCCGGCTCATCCCCTCAGCAACCCCTCCTGGCCTTGGCTTGAGCGACTTCCCTCTGCTGGGCCAGTCACAGGAAGCTTCTAACCACAGGGCCCTCCTGAATGATGCTCAGTGCTTCACCCTTCTGCACCTGCCTCCACCCCGACCCCAACACCCCAATCCTAGCTGAGGTCTCCTGGCATGCCCTACAAACCATGTGACCTTCAGCCTGGTCAGAAATGCCCCAGAAGCAGGGGAAGGGCGGGGGGGGAATTGATGCTTATGGTAGAAGGGGAGCAACTGGAAATGTGAGGAGACCTCAGATTTGAGAAGAACTAGAAACCACACCCTCCTTTGGGTGTTCAGGCCCTTGGGAAGCAGGCAGAGCCTGGGGGGCCTGGAGCACCTTTCCCAGCCACGCACCTGGACCCGGAGCAGCCACCTCCACGCATGGTTTTACAGGCGAACAACGACATTTTGACCTTCCTGTCTGGGATGCCAGTGACCAGAAACACCAAGTATCTCGACCTCAAGAACTCGGTTAGTCAAAACAGCCCGGGGCCCCTCTCCCTGTGCTGGGGTGGCCTGAGGAGAACACCTGCCCAATCCCCTGACAGTGCAGGCTACATCTGCTCCTCCGTGAAGCCTCCTGCAGCTCTCCATGGAGCCTGTCTCCTCAGTTCACACCCCTTCCCCCTGAGGACTGCCCCCATCACGTGGCTTCCATGGTCAGAGCCCTGGAATTGGCTTCCCCACGCTCAGCATGTTTGGTTCTGGCCCCTTGAGACTCTAAAGTGCCTCAAAGGGGTGAGCTGCTTATAGGGTTGCTGCTGCTGTCATCCTAAAAGGCAGCATGACATAACTCATTGGCTTCGAGCTCGTCTGAGCAACGGAACCTCTTCTCAGGCATCTGTACTAGAAACCCAGTGTTTCCCAGGGAAAGGTGGGGCCGGTCTTCTGGCCCAGGGAGGGCACTGTGTGGCCTGGGCTGAGACTGGCCAGCGGCCTTAGGAGCAAACTGATTCAGGGATGCATCAGCTCCGCCACCGTCACTGTGACCTTGAGCAAGTCCTCCATCCCCTCTGAGCCCGTTCCTGCATGGGTCATGGTGCTGGGCACACCTTCCACCCAGAGCTCTAGTGGGGAGGACCTGAGCCATTCTGAGTCTACTATCTCCATCGGGACTTAATAGGAAGGATTCCTCCCTTGTATCCAAATCTCCTAGAAAAGCCTCCAGTCTCTGCCTGTTCCCACCACCCAAGGCAGGTGTGTGTACCCCCGCTGCAGGTGGCCCAGTCCAGCTCCCGTGGGTCACTCTGGGCTCTCTCCCCACCTGAAGGGGGAGGGGGCGGAGGTGGGCCTCAGAGCCCTGAGGTGCTGGAGTCCCTGCCTGCCACTTGGGTAGATGGGCCAGCACCCCACCCTCCAGCCGGAGCAGCTCCGACCTGCAGGGAGGATAATTGCCTTCTCCAGCTTGTTCCTAAAGAGCAGACAGAGCTGGCCCGGGGAAGCTTCCAGCCCTCTGGGCCCTTATTAAGGTGATACTTATTGCACTTCAGAAGATGACTAATCACCTGTTTTAACTTTTACAAGGTGACTAATCCCCCCTAAGTGCAGGAGCCCTCCAGTGCCTGGCACGCCCAGGACACCTGTGCCTCCTGCCTCCTTTGGGCTGATGACAGGAGCCAACGGCCTCAGACACTGGGTTTCAAACTGGCGCCTTTCTCGGCAGAGATCCCAGTCGGCTCCAGATGTCCCTGGGGAACCAAATGAATCTCCCCAGCTTTGCAGACAAAGAACCTGCAGGCTGAGATAGGGTTGATGACTTATCCCATCACCCAGTGTCTACAGGGTCAGATACCCCCCAGCTGGAGGGCCCAGGGCCTCTCAAGGCTAAACTTCCCTTGCCAGGCTTGATTGTGGAGGAGGGGTGATTACCACTCACCCCTTCTCTAGAAAACAGGCAAGGAAATCGATCCAGTGCTCCGAGTGTTTTTCTGTCCCCAAATCATTAATTCTGAGGTTGGAGCATCAGTACAGGTCCCAGGAGGCTTCGTGCTCTGGTTGCATGGAGATAATTAGGGAAATGCAATTATCATCTGGAGGAGCAGCCCTTCCTCCAAAGCAGGAGCAGGGTCAGGCCTGCAGTCCTTGGGGAGGCTAGAAGGGCCACTCCCTCCTCCACCCAGGGGAGCCATTCGGCCTACAGGCCGTAGGCAGGAAGGGCAAGAGGTGACCGCCTTTGCCTCCTTTCTTCCAGCAAGAGATGCTCCGCTATAAAGAGGTCTGCTACTACATGCTCTTTGCCCTGGCCGCTTACGGGTGGCCCATGTACCTGATGCGGAAGCCTGCCTGTGGCCTCTGTCAGCTGGCACGGTCCTGCTCGTGAGTACCCCTGCCCCATCCTTCCAGCTGGCCAGCATGTGTGGAGGAGCAGAGGTCCTGAGGCTGGGCCAGCCTGTGTGAGAGTCTCCCGAGACAGACTGTGCCTGCCCCCACCTCCCCTGTGGTCTGAGGCCTGCATTGCTTCTCTTCCCCACCACCTCTGGGCCTCGACCTTTCTAGTTCTGCATTCTCCTTAGGTGGGGAAGAGCTCAGGCTTTGGGATCACACAGTATTTGGCTTGAATCCAGACTTTGTCACTTACCACCTTGGGCAGGTCACCCTACCTCTGCAAGGCTCAGTTTCTTGATCTGTAAAATGGGGCTGGCAATACATACCTCCTGGAGTTGTTTTAAGAGGATTCCATGAGAGTCACCCAGCCTCTGGCTCTGCTAGTTCCCTCCTGTCCCTATCTGCCCCACTCAGCCACTCCCCTCTACCTACATCCTTCTTTCTGCTGTTCCTGACCTGTGCTCTGCCTTTCCCAGTCCATGGAGGCCTCTAGAGGGCATCGAGAAGGCCCTTTAGTGAAAGACTTTGAAGCTCTTCACAGGAAATTGGCAAGGCACCTGCCCCAGACCTGCCCACAAGCCCCATCTCTGGGGGCCGGGTGGACCCCCTGCTTTCCTAAGTGGGCCAGAGGAGGGCACAGTTCCAGGAGGGGAACTGGGCTTGGCGTCTCCACTCTCAGCCCAGCCCAGCCCAGACAGAAGGAAGGCTCCCTGGCTTCCTGGTCGAGAAAGGGTGGCACCCCATCTGTGACACCCCTGCTGCCACTGGGGCAGCCATACCCTTCCTGCAGTGCTCTTCATTTCTGGGGAGAGCTGGGTGGCTCTTGGGACCTTGTTCTTCCCATCCCCCAGTGACTCACAGAGTGAGTGGACCACCCTCCCCATGCCTTTCCACAGCTGGCATTCCTCCCAGTGTCCTTGGGCATCCCTGCCACTGCTGAGGAGCTTCTCAAAGTGAACACCAGACCAGGAGTCTGGAGACCTGGGCTCTGATAGGCCCTGCTCCGTTACCACTGGGACGGTGGGGACAACATCTATGCAGGCAGTGTCTGTCCCGCCGGCCCGTGTGGTATTTCAGAAGCCAGGGAACGGCTGGTAAGCTGGGCACTCAAGGTGATCTGCAGACAGGAGGGATGCTGCTGTCCGTCAGCTTCCCAGGGCTTTGAGGAGAAAGAAGACCATCCTCGAGTCCTGGTGTCTGTCCCTGAAGACACCAGTGGTGGCCACATACCAACTGCCTGAGAAAAGGAGTTGCTCGCAGACCCAGGCCAGCCCCCACTTGGCCCAAGTCTGTGGGAGCAGCCCCAGTGTGTGTTGAAGTGGTCACCCGCCCCAGGCCCGGTAGCTTCCAGGGGCTGGAGTTTTCTCAGTGAGGCCTCTCTTTTTTGGGGAGTATGTAACAGTCCCTTAGGTACTGCTTGGGTGAGGACAAAGTTCTCAGCATCACCAAAACTCAGGATTCTTAATAAAAATCTCCGCTGTCCTCTCAAGACAGCGGCCTGCAAGGGCATGCTCTAGGTCTGGCTCCAGGGCCCGATCTGCTGGGTGCTGACTCCCCCTGGTGGCCTGAGGAGCAGCTGCACCCCAGCAGGGTGCCCCCTCCGATGCTCAGCTGTTCATTTGGAGGAACCTACTATGTGCCTGGGGCTGGGGCTAAAGCTATAAACCAAGCAGAGCAAACCCTGTCCCGTGGAGCCACTGCCGGGTGGGGAGGTATGGACAGTACACAGACCAGGACACATAGCCGGTAGGAGCCATGGACGCTTTGGGGAAAAACAAGCCGGGTGTGTTGTCAGGCTGGGGAACTCTGGCAGGGCGCTGGCTGTGCTAGAGAAGGTATCCAGGTGGACCTCACTACAGCATCTGAGCAGAGGCCCGAAGGAAGGGAGAAGTCCTGCCATGCAGTCTGGCCGAGGCATCCAAGGGCTGGTAGGAGAGCCAGTGTGGCTGGAGGGAAGTCGGGGTCAGTGAGCCAGAGCACTGGGGCCAGAGGGGGAAGTGCCATTGCCCCTTGCAAGGACTCCAGCTTTTACAGTGGTTGAGAAGGGCATCACTGTCGGGTTTTGAGTGAAGTGACGTGGCTTGACTTACATCTCAGAGGGTGACTCCAGCTGCCAATTGAGAATGTCAAGGGCAGGACACCTGGGTGGCTCAGTGGCTGAACGTCTGCCTTCAGCTCAGGGCGTGATCCTGGTCCTGGGATCGAGTCCCACATCAGGCTCCCTGCAAGGAGCCTGCTTCTCTCTCTATCTGCCTCTTTCTTTGTGTCCCTCATGAATAAAGAAATAAATAAAATCTTAAAAAAGAGAGAGAGAGAATGCTGAGGGCAAGAGTAGATGAGGGAGACCAGCCAGGAGGTCACCACAGCACTCCAAGGCAGAGATAATGGTGGAAGGGGTGGGCACGAGGGAAAGTGGTTGGAGTCTGTTCTGAATTTGAAGGCAGAATGAGCTGGTGACAGGCTGTGGGATGGGAGGTGGGACGAGGACCTGAAGCCAGCTCCAAGTACGGGGCTGGGCAATGAGCAGCCAGGCATGGAGGGCTCAGGGAGCATGCGGGGGGCGGGGGGGGCTGGTGGGGACTGGGACCTGGAAAGATGACATGGGGGCATCTGGAGGCTGGGAGCAGGGCAGGTGGTTCTGTAGCTCAGAGGCGGTGCTTAATGCCAGAGACAGTGTCACTGTGGCCAGGGATGAGCCAGGGAGGCCACCAGTGAAGGAAGAGCAATCCAGGGGTGAGGTGGGGAGAGGGAGAGGCCCACCAGGTCCCCTGCTGCCAGGAGGCCAAGTAGAGTGAGGACTGTGGGACTCCTCGAGGGAGGTTCGAGAGAGGCTGGTGGGGACAGTTGCCCCCGGGGCCTCTGAGCCCCCTGCCACCCCTTGCCAGGTGCTGCCTGTGTCCCGCGCGGCCCCGCTTTGCCCCAGGAGTCACCATCGAGGAGGACAACTGCTGTGGCTGCAATGCCATTGCCATCCGGCGTCATTTCCTGGATGAGAACATGACTGCGGTGGACATAGTATACACCTCCTGCCATGACGCGGTGAGGGGCCACACGTCCTCCCCAGCCTTTGTCCTCTGTGGTCACAGGGGCAGGTGGGGCTGGGGCCTGGCCCCCCTCCCTTCCCCACAGCCTGGCCTGCTCCCCCTCTGGGGCTAGGAAGTGGTCCCGGACCCTACACCCAGCCCCAGGGCTTCTCAGCCCAGCCTTCTAGGGGACGGGATGGAGGGACTAAGCAGTGAAGCACTGTGGGGGGGGGGGGGCGGGGGGGGCGGTCTCTGTAGACTCTGCAGGCAGGACAGCAGCCATCAGGTGGGAGGGGAGCTGAGAATGCAGGGTCGGCTGTGTGCCAGGTGGGGAGGGATTCCTTGGCCGGGAGACCTGCTTAGGTCACTGCCCAAGCCTGGCCCCATCCCAGGGCCATTTGGCTCACAAGCCACCCTCATCCTAGGTCTATGAGACCCCCTTCTATGTGGCAGTGGACCATGACAAGAAGAAGGTGGTGATCAGTATCCGGGGAACCCTTTCCCCGAAGGTATGCTGCCCATGGCTCCCAGCCCACCCCTCCCAGTGCCCAAGGGGTGTGCCTCTCCCTTTCTGTCCTCCTCACCCCACCCCTCACCTGTCCTCTCTCCACAAGGATGCCTTGACAGACCTGACTGGTGATGCCGAGCGCCTCCCTGTGGAGGGGCACCATGGGACCTGGCTGGGACACAAGGTACTCCTCCTTCGGAGCCCCTGAAGCCCCTTGCCTTCTCTCCTCCCCTGCCAGCACTCAGACCCATCCTGTCGTTGGGATGGGGGTTCCCCCGGGAGAGATGGATCAGAGGAGTCTGGATTCATCTAGAAGGTCCACTGTGCCCTCCCCCCCCCCCCCCCCCCCCCCCCGCACAGTCCTGCCCAGCCCAGATCCTGTCCCAGAGGAGCCTGAAGAGGCAGCTGGGAAGAGACTGACTTACGTTACACACACAACTCTTTTGAGCCTCAGCTTTATCACCTGTGAAATGGAAATGATGTGGTAAAGTGTCCACAGCCCCCACAGCCAGGTTGCTAGGAGGGCCAAAGGGGAAACAGTTGGGACAGGATTGGTGAGTCTCCAGTCGCTGGTTTTGCTGGTCTCTAAAAGGCCTCCCTCCCAGGGCACCTGGTGGCGCATTCATTGAAGCGTCTGATTCTTGGTTTCGGCTCAGGTCACGAGCTAAGGGTCATGAGACCCAGCCCTGTGTCAGTCTCCTCGCTCAGCACAGAATCTGCTTAAGACTCTCTCTCTCCCTCCCTCTGCCCTCCCCCTGACGCCCAGGGAATGGTCCTCTCGGCTGAGTACATCAAGAAGAAGCTGGAGCAGGAGATGGTCCTGTCCCAGGCCTTTGGGCGAGACCTGGTGAGGCATTTTCCCTGCCAGGGAGCCCTGGCCATGCCAGCTCTGCCTCCCGCAAGGCAACACTGGGGGGCAGGGTGCCTACATGGTGGAGCTTCCCCCACGCCCTCTGACCCCTTCCTCTTTTGTACAAGCATTCCTTGGGCTCCCCTGTCCAGCCCCACCTGGTTATGAGCACCTACTCCATGCCAGAACTGGAACAAAAATGGCTCTGGCCAGGGGCTTCAAAATACCAAGCAGGCAACAAAGAAAAGTAATTACAGAGCCCACAGGAAGGAAGGGTGTTGGTTTGGTGGGAGCAATCTGGATCCTGCCCACCACCTGCTCCCTGGGCAGGCGATCCCCAAGGTGCTGCCAACTGCCCTTCCCAAAGCCAGGTAGTCCCTGGCCTCAGGAGGCCCCAGTCTGGTTGTTGGGGCACAGAAATTGGGGCACGCGAGCAAACGATTGTAATAGAAGAAACTCTCCCTGGAATGTACATTTATCACAGTGAAGCGTAATCACCGTACGTGAAGGTCTTCCACCAGTGTAGATGCTGCGAGCCTCTCCCGGCAAATCTGAAAGTGCTTCTCCAGGGTGATCCTCTGAACAAGATTTGGAAGGATGAGTAGGAGTCTGTTAGAAGGGTCTCCCCAAGAGGTTACGCCTGTGAGTCTAGGTCGGCTCTCCCTCTGCCCCGGCAGCCACACAGCACAGTGTCAGGATCGGGAAAGAACCTGACTGCTGTCAGCCCTCCACTCAGCGAGGCAGGGCTCTCCGCCTTCTCTTGGTTTTCAGGGCCGAGGAACCAAACACTACGGCCTGATTGTGGTGGGCCACTCCCTGGGTGCAGGCACCGCTGCTATCCTCTCCTTCTTGCTGCGCCCCCAGTATCCTACCCTCAAGTGCTTTGCGTACTCCCCGCCAGGGGGCCTGCTGAGGTGAGTAGCCTGGGGCCTGAGAGTTGGCTTGGGTAACAGGAGGGGCAAAAGACTTGGGAGCTGGCCTGGGCAGTCTGGCTTCTGGTCTGGGGGCCTGGGAATGGCCTGGTAAGTGGAGGGAGGGGTGCTCTGTCGAATGCCAGGCAGACTCCAGATCTACACCCGGTAAACCCTCACTGGTAGGAAGGGTGCAACAGGGAACAGGCAGCCCAGCCTGGCAGCTGTGGGCTCCCCAGAGGGCCTTGAATCCAAACACTCACTACAGGAGTGCTGGAGCAGGGCCCCGTCACCACCCCTGCCTGAGCACCCCCTGGCTTCCTTTGCAGTGAGGACGCCATGGAGTACTCCAAGGAATTTGTGACGGCTGTGGTTCTGGGCAAAGATCTTGTCCCCAGGCGAGTCGCAAGTCACAAGTGGCTCCCTCTCACCATGTCCTGGCCAGCTGTTCCTCCTTCCTCAGGGCCTCTTCCTCGGATTCCCATCTCCCAGGGGGATCCCAGAGCCTCCAGAGCGAGAGGACAGGTGGCCCCACCCTGCTTGGCCTCCCTTCCCTGGCTAGGTCCTGCTAAGCTGCAGACTCACCCCTACCCGCCCCTCCTACCCTGTGACCCTGGTGGCATGGTCTTCTCGATTCTGTGGCTGCCGTGTGCCTGCCCCGCTGCCCCCACGCCCCATACCTCTCCTGGTCCCTGGCCGGGCCAGGTTGATACCCAGCTTGCTTCCTTCCCCAGGATCGGCCTCTCCCAGCTGGAAGGCTTCCGCAGACAGCTCCTGGACGTCCTCCAGCGAAGCACCAAGCCCAAAGTGAGCCCCTGCCCCTCTGTCCTGCTTGGGCATGCTGGGCCTTGGGCACCTCATCTGTCTCATGCCTTGCCTATCCCTTGGCACAAAGCACAAGAGGGCCCAGCCATGAGAGGCCAGGCTGGGTGTGGCTGGTGTCCCAGGAACCCCAAGCCATCAAATTCCCAACACCTCCAGGCGCATCTCACCTCCCCCACCGCCCTGTCCTTGTACAGAGGGGGAAACCGAGGCCCAGAGCGGGCAAGGGACTTGCTTTTACTCACACACACTGTCAGGACTGGGACCAAGGGCTCCTGAGTCTTGGCCCCATCACCCAGAGCTGCCTAAAGTCAGGGAAAAGCAGGCCCGAGGCTCGGTGCTTCAAGCTTATGACAGCAAGTCCTCTGCTGAGCCCACGGCAGTTCCCCAGACTCCACAAGCCTGGATGCTCCCACTGGAGGGGGGCTGGGTGCAGTTTGTTGCGATGTTCCACTGTGGCTAAGGAGAGGCTCAGCCATGCCTCAACCCTTATCAGGTGTCCGAGGACACAGGGGCCTCTTCCTGTGGCAAGCTGGCCTCAGTGTGCCAGGCAGGCAAGAGTTCTGTGGCCAGGGGCCCCAAGGCAGGCGGGAAGGGACTAACTTGGACCAGCATGTCCTCTGTGAGCCCCAGGCTGGCCCCTGCCCCATTAACCATCATCTCTGCCCAGTTTGGACTGTTCCTAGTCTTGGTGCCCATGACCTTCCAGCAGGCAGGGCCACGGGCCAGGCACCAGTTGGCAGGGCGGGCAGGGCAACAAAGCCTTAGGGGGCCAGGCCTGCCTGCAGGAGTCTGGTTCCGGAAGGTAGAACTGCTCCTGTCAGCCCCAGGCCTGTGCGCTCGTCAGGCCCAGGAGGCCAGGGGGCTGGGAGCCAACCCAGACGTGGCCAGGCCTCATAGGTACAGCTGGACTAAACTTCGGGCTCTGCAATGTCTCCAGTGAAATGACCTAGAACAATCCTTTCCCTTTGCTGGGCTGCTTTCCCCATCCTCCAGATAAGGCCTTGACTGGTCTTCCAGCCCTGTTCTAGCCCTAAAATTCAACACTGTCATGTCACCTGTCCTTGGCATCTTTTCAGCCATCATGGCCACCATATGCCTTAGCCAGTGCCTCGTCAGGAGGGCACTGTTCTTCCCATGTCCCACGGCCATCCCAGCTCCCACCTGTTACCTCCGAACCCCCTTCTGAGGACCCTTCTGCCGCTGCCCACCCAGCCAGCCCTGCTCAGCTCTGTCCTCATCTCCCCACCTTGCCCTGCACAGTGGCGAATTATTGTGGGGGCCACCAAATGTATCCCCAAGTCGGAGCTGCCCGAGGAGGTTGAGGTGGCCACCCTCTCTAGTACACGGCTCTGGACCCACCCCAGCGACCTGACCATCGCCCTGTCAGCCAGCACCCCTCTCTACCCACCCGGCCGCATCATTCACGTGGTCCATAACCACCCAGCAGAGCAGTGCTGGTAGGTGCTGCATGCGATCCTGGGCAGCTGGGGTGTAGGGGATGGGGCTGTGGTCCTGCTTTGTCTCCCCTTGGGACTGGGAGCAGAGGCTGGGAGATGATGGCCTAGGACGCGGGGGCGGGGGTGTCTCCTTTGGGCCTGGAAATGAAATAAAAGACCAGTCCAGAGCAGGACCCCAGGGCTCTTCTCTTGACAGCCCCAGCCTTTGTCCCCAGTGTCGGGCCTTCCCTGGTGTCCCCACTTATGGTCCTTTTCAAAGCAGATGCCCTGGAGGGGTCACCCTGAGACCTCAGTGGTCACTTGGCATCCCCTCTGGGATTAGTTGGCAGCAGGGGGGGCGGGGAGGGTGGTAGGAGAGAGATGTGGGCCAGTAGTACATAGGCCTCTCCCACTTCATACTCTTTCAGAGGGTGGGGCTTGGACCCTCTGGCCCAGTGACAGAAGGCTTGTGGGCCGGGCCTCTCCCAGGCACAGGCAGGTAGTAGGGTGTGTAGGGACTATGGCTGAGGCTCATCTGACATAAATGTTCCTGGGCAGCCCTGGGGGGGCTTTAGCGCCACCTTCAGCCGAGGGCGTGATCCTGAAGACCACCCGGGATCGAGTCCCACATTGGGGTCCCTGCATGGAGCCTGCTTCTCCCTCTGCCTCTCTCTCTCTCTCTCTATCTCTATGGGTCTCTCACTAATAAATAAGTAAAATCTTTAAAAAAATGTTCCTGGCTCCCGTGGGGGTAGGGGTAAGGGCTCAGGGTGAGGCAGGAGCAGGGAGCCCAGGGACCACCCACCCTCAGCTTCCCTCCGGTCCCTCTGCCCTCCAGCTGCTGTGAGCAGGAGGAGCCCACATACTTCGCCATCTGGGGCGACAACAAGGCCTTCAATGAAGTGATCATCTCACCGGCCATGCTGCATGAGCACCTCCCCTATGTGGTCATGGAGGGGCTCAACAAGGTGAGCCCCTGGGCAGCCTGGGCACTGACGCCTCATTAGAACCCTGCAGCGCTCTGCTGGCCGCACCTCCGTCCACGTGGGACAGGCAAGGGTGCGGACGCTCCGGGAAGTGGTCAGAACTTGTGTTCTGGCCCCCGCACCCCTGCTGTCCACACCACCAGGTGGGCCCCACGGCGGGGAGGGGTCTGTCTGGGAGACCCCCAGGGACCTGGCCCTTGACAGATGCACAGCCAAGCAGGGGCATCCACAGACATCACCTGGCTGCAGAAAGCCTGGCCGTAGGGAAGAAGGCCAACTCGGCCCATCTGTGGGCCAGGCATGATTACAGGGCCAGTCCCGGGCCTTCCTGGTGGAGCAGGGACCTGGGCTCCTCAGCAGGCATGGGGCTCAGCCCACCACATGCGAGTCTGGCCTGTTGCCCTCTGCCCCCACATGTGATTGTCACCCCTCCACCACCACCACCAGCTTGCCCGACCTGTCCCCAGGTGCTGGAGAACTACAACAAGGGGAAGACAGCCCTGCTTTCTGCTGCTAAGGTCATGGTGAGCCCCACTGAGGTGGACCTGACTCCTGAGCTCATCTTCCAACAGCAGCCGCTGCCAACAGGGCCTCCCTTGCCCACCGGCCTGGCCCTGGAGCTTCCCACCACGGACCACCGAAATAGCAGCGTCAGGTGAGCCCTGTTGCACAGCCCCACCCTGTGTGTTCCAAGCTTGAATGCCTTTGTACACATATACATGCACGTGCTAGCCCCACTGGTGTTCGCACAGCTCTGCACTCATGTGCAGGAGGACTTGACGGTGCCCCTCTGCTTGCAGTCGCCGGGGCTGCTCCCGTTGCCCACAGCTTGCCTTCACTGAAGCCCACGTGGGATAGTGGCCTTCTAGGGATGCACAGACCCGGAGCCAAAAGCACACAGGTTCCCTCATGGCCGTGTAGCCCCAAACAGGTGGATGCCCGTGTGCTTATATACACACACACGTGTGTATTTGTAGTGACACTTACACATGCACATACATATGTGTTCATAAACGGTAGCTCTCCGCGCAGAGAGCCCCACGCAGGCATGCTCCTGGGTAGGACATCCAGCAAGTCAGAGGCTGGGACGCGCACACGGCATGCCAGGATGGCGGCCGTGCACCGGAGTGCAGGAGTGCACCTGTACGCACACGGAGCCACACAGACACATATTTGGGCCACCTGCCGTACCGACGCCTGGTTTGCACACTCTACACATGACACAGAGCCATGCGCCCTTGCTCCCAGACCCACACACATTCCATATTCACACACACTCTTACTGGGGTTATCTCTTAAAGGGTGGCTCCTGGGGGGTAGGAGTCTTCCTGCTTCTCTGGGACCCTTCCAGCCCAGGTCACAGATTTGGCCAGGAGGCTGCTCCAAAGGGTGGTCGCCAGATCCAGGCTCTTGGTGGGGACACCTGGACATCCCTCCTTGCCGTTGGTGCGTTTCCAGCGCATGCCCACAGGAGGGAACCAGTGTGCACCGGCAGCAGTTGTTGCATTCCTCCCCCCACACACTTCCCATTTCCCTGTTCTTCCAGCGGGGGTTCTGGGGGTTCTAACCCGTGGCCCAGCTGGGAGGGACTGCAGTGTGAGGAAGAAAGCCAGCTCAGCCCCCAGAGAGGCACCAAGGGGTGCTGCCCTGAGGGAACCAGTGGGGGCGGCCCTGGGCAGCGGTCACTCCCATTCCCCTCTCCCCTCCCCCCATGGCCTGCTGAGTGGCCTGGGGCAGCCGCTGTCTCTGGGCTCCAGGCTCCTTCGGCCTTCAGTGCCCCCACCCACAGCATCAGCCCTTTTGCCTTCTGTCCTGGGCTCTTGCCAGTTGCTTTTTAAAAATAAGGGTCTCTGCCCAACGCTCTTGAATGACCGCTAAGTTAACTCTCCCCTCCTCCCCTCCCCAAGCTCCCTGCAGCCCGGGAGGGGAGGGGGGCCTGTGTCTCTGCCTTTCCTGAGTCTCTCCCCGCTCACACACCTCCCCCCGCCCCCGTAGGAGCAAGTCCCAGTCTGAGATGAGCCTGGAGGGCTTTTCGGAGGGGCGGCTGCTGTCCCCGGTGGTGGCGGCAGCGGTGACCCGCCAGGACCCCGTGGAGCTGCTGCTACTGTCTACCCAGGAGCGGCTGGCAGCGGAGCTGCAGGCCCGGCGGGCACCCCTGGCCACCATGGAGAGCCTGTCCGACACGGAGTCCCTGTACAGCTTCGACTCCCGCCGCTCCTCGGGCTTCCGCAGCATCCGCGGCTCACCCAGCCTCCATGCTGTGCTGGAGCGCGACGAGGGCCACCTCTTCTACATCGACCCCACCATCCCTGAGGAGAACCCGTCCCTGAGCTCGCGCACGGAGCTGCTGGCGGCCGACAGCCTGTCCAAGCACTCACAGGACACGCAACCCCTGGAGGCAGCCCTGGGCAGCGGGGGCGTCACCCCCCAGCGGCCCCCCAGCGTGGTGGCCAATGACCAGGAGGAGGAGGAGGGGGGCGGGGGCGGGGGGGTGGCCCCCGGGGGAGAGTTGGCGCTGCACAACGGGCGCCTGGGGGACTCGCCCAGCCCTCAGGTGCTAGAGTTCGCCGAGTTCATCGACAGCCTCTTCAACCTAGACAGTAAGAGCAGTTCCTTGCAGGACCTCTACTGCATGGTGGTGCCCGAGAGCCCCACCAGCGACTATGCTGAGGGCCCCAAGTCCCCCAGCCAGCAAGAGATCCTGCTCCGTGCCCAGTTTGAGCCCAACCTGGTGCCCAAGCCCCCGAGGCTCTTCGCTGGCTCAGCCGACCCCTCCTCGGGCATCTCACTCTCTCCCTCCTTCCCGCTCAGCTCCTCGGGTGAGCTCATGGACCTGACACCCACAGGTCTCAGCAGCCAGGAGTGCCTGGCAGTGGACAAGATCCGGACTTCCACCCCCACCGGCCACGGGCCCGGCCCCGCCAAGCCAGACGACCTGGTTATCTCAGCACGCTAGCACCCCAGGAGTGGCTGCCGGCCGAGGCCCAGGCCAGAGCAGGTGGCCCCTCAGGCTCCTGGTGGCTGCCCCCAGGGCCAGGCTGCTTTGTGGAGAGGCCCCTAGGAGCCAGTTTAGCCTCAGGCATGGGGCACTGCTGCTGAGCTGGGGGTCCGCATCCCTACCTCAGCTTAGGACCACCAGGTGGCCCGGATCTAGGTCCTCCAGACTGGGGAGAAGGTGAAGCAGGGAGAAGCCTGGGGCAGCCTGCCAAGTGGGCAGGGCAGCACTGGCCCCTCAGCCTGACTGCGCCACAGGATGGCCAATGGGCATGCTGACTCCCCATCACTGCCCTCTGCTGCTCTCACAGGGCCGAGATGGAGAGCAGCCCTCTCCCCACACCTTCACATTTGTGGCCCAGGCTGGCAGCTGCCCTGGCCACCTCCCCTAGATCTGGTGCCTGCTGGCCAGCCCCCTGGGATAACCCCACACCAAGGTGGCCCGCAGTGCTGTGTATGTTTACAGATGCTGCTGGGCTGGGCTCAGGATGTGTCCTGGGCTTGCAAGCCCCCTCCCGCCACCCCCTCACCCCAGCCTCTTCCTGTGTTTTGAGCAGGGAGGGGAAGCAGCCTGACTGCACAGAGCCCAGGGCAGCCACGGGGCCTGGAGGAGGGTGAGGTCAAGACTACCCCTCCTCTGCTTGGTGCCCGTCATGTCGATCCTTCTGGCAGCAGGTCCTGGGCACCCTGGCTTGCCCCATCTGCCTGTTACTTCCTAGCTTGCCTTCTATCCTCCAGGGATCCTGGCCACTCACAGGGTGGAAGGCACAGGTGTGACCACTCCTGGCTGCAGAGTCCGTGCCCTGGGAAGAAGGAGGGCGCCCAAATCCCCCTTCCTCTGAGGGCCCCATGTAACCCCTTTATATCACCCCTCTTCCCCCACCCAAGCAGCCTCAGGCCCTGGGATCTAAAACCACACATGCCTCAGCTCCTCCTCACTGGCCTGAGCTCTCTCCTGGTGGTAGGGCTTTCTTCCCTCCCACCCTTGAGGTCCTGTTGGCAGGAAATGGGGCCAAGAGTGGGGAGTTGTGGGACTTGGCTAAAGGGGGAGCAGGAGGGCCAGAGGCTCTGGGGCTTTCCCGGTTTAGCCGGAAGCCGCCACAGCCCCTGCTTGAGGGGGGTTCCTTCCCTGCTAGTTTGGGGGGGGCAAGGGGAGTTGGAGAGTGGCCTGTCCCCAGAAGCCGTGGGTAGAAGGTTGTGCATGCGTGGGGCATGTCTGTGCATGTGCATGAGTGTGCGCCACTCCTGAGGAAGGGGCTGCTGGGGGCACCCACCCACTGCACCCCACCTGCCCTGCCTGCTTGCTACCCCTCCCCAGCCCACCAAGAAAATAAACTAGGATGGGGGCCTGTGCACAGGGGGCCATAGGATGAGCTCAGTTTCAGACATCGCCATCCCCCTTGTCCTACTTGTGGCTCTGACCCCGGGTTTGGAAAACGTGTGTGCTCAGGCGCTAACTGCCCGCTTGTGCCTTCGTCTCCTCGGAGGCATACTCCCCCATGCTGGCCCCTCCACGGCTTCTCCGGGGTGCCCCCCAAGCTCATGAACACTGGTGTCTTGGCCTGTCCTGACCACCCCCATCCCTGTCCCACACAGCTGGGACTGGCTTGGACGCTGCTCTGGGACCCCTGCCCACCCTGACAGATGGAGGCAGAGACCTGGGGTCTGGGCCTCCCTCTCTGACACCCACCCCTCACGAGACTCTAGGACGCCCCTGCTGAGGGGCCCGCTGCTGGCAGAGCCTGGGCCCAGCAGAAGATGGAATCAGTGGCTCTCAGAGTTTAAAAAAAAAAAAAAAAAAAAACATCATAAATCAGAGTAAAGTTCCAACAAGCACCTCAGCCAATTATAGGGAGAGACTCAGTGTCTGGCCTTTTAATTCCTCTTCTGCCAGGGTGGGCCCTGGCACCTCTAAGGGGGCGTGGTACCCACCCACGCCCAGAACTGAGCCATCAGGGACAGACTCCCCACCGCCAGGGCTGCAGCCACCCAGGGTTACAGACTTGGGGCTGAGGCAGGCTCGGACTCAGCCCTGGATGCCCCAGGGTCAGCCCACCCCAAACCCACCCCCTGCCCGCCACACTCCTGATGATAGGCCTGACCCACCCCTCTCCTTCCCCACACCACACCTGGGGGAGTCTGAGCCACCCCCCTCAGCCCAGCAAGGCTCAGACCCACGCCCACTCTATCCCCCAGACTGCAGCACAAACTTCCCCAGCCGTGAGCTGGCCTGTTCTCCTAAGGGGCCTGGGTGACCTCTATATGCAATCGGTAGTGAGCAGCTGGGCCGCACAGACACTCAGGCACTGTACGTGCCATTCCCCTATGACTTTTTGTACTTACTGTATGAAAGATCCAAACTAATATTGCTGTAAAAAGGAGAGACTAATTAATATAGCTTATTCTATAAATATGTCTGTATATAACGGTTTCTGTATATTGTATAGAGCTGTGTATAAACTGGATGTAGGAACGTGCTGGCTGCCTCGAGTAAGCTCTCTTCCTGGCAGGTGGGGATGGGCTGGGGGCTTCCTGCTGATGTCAGTGGTGGGCAGGGACCTTGAGACGGGCGCTCACTGCTGTCAAGCCCTGATCTAGGACCACACTTCGAGTCGCAGCGAGGGCCCAGAAGACCCTCAAAGCCCCACACGAATGGGGGCAGTCCCTTGTTGAGCTCTGCTCATGTGAAGGATGACCCAGGGCATCCACGTTCAGGACCTCATCGGGGCCTTGAAAGATGGGACTCGTCAGCCCTTCTCCTTCCTGAGGGGGTCTGGGGCGCAGAGAGGGTAAGTAAGCTTCCCAAGACCACAGAGCTAGCATGTGGGGTACCGGGCTGGTCTGATGGTTCCCACCCCTTAACCCCAAGGCAGAACTAGACAGAGGGGGAAGGACTCCACTAAAGCCCCCCAGCAGGGTAGCACTGAAATGCAAGGGCCACTGGAAACCTTTGCTGAGTGCTTCTTTGGGAGGGTGCAAAATAGCTGGCCAGGCCCACCCAGGGCGGCCAAGGGCCCACCCGAGGGCTCCAGGGCTCCGGAACAGCGGGGCCTGGGGAGCGGCTTTCAGGGCCAGCAGGCAGCTTGCTGTTGCACCTGCGTCTCCCCACAGCAGGCGGCGCTGTTCCCCCAGCCAGTCCCGAGGGATGTGGAATGGGCACTGACCCAGCTAAACTTTGACCTGACCTTGACCCTCTCCTCTCCCTTCCCCTCCTGAGTCCAGAGCCACCCTACTTGTGAAATTCTAGGGGAAGGTGATAGAACAGTGCCTTGGCTTCACCCCCAGCCTCTTGAACAGAAGAGGCCCAAAGACAGCAAGGACCTGTGTGCGGGGACAGTTGTTGGACCAGAATCCGGGCCTCCTGGCTGAGGACTCTGGCCTCCACCCTCACTTTGTGGTTTTGCGAGGTTCTTCCTCAGAAATTCAGTCTCACTGTGTTTGCAAACTATCCTGTCCAACTGGTGGAGCAGAAGCAGAAGATACTGAGGGCCAGAGAAGTTCTGTGACTCGCCCAAGGTCACACAGCCAGGCTGTGGGGAAGGGCTGGAGCAACCTGTGCTTCCCATCCCCTTGCAGGCCGTGTGGATGGCCCATCCACTTCAGCTGGTGAGGAGGTGGGAGAGAGGTTGTCCTGCAGGGCTTCCCCCGCCCGTCTCACCCGAGTCGGTGGGACGAAGCCACACCGCCAGCCTCACTGACGCTGGGCTCCCACTCACTGCTCCTTGGGCCTACCTCCCTTTCTCTACACAATGGGCAGGTGCCAGGGCTGCATGAGCCCATGGGGGGTCAGGAGCCCTACAGCAGGGTCACCTGCCCATCTGGCTAGCTGGTGAGCCCCACCCTCTCCTGGGCTGGCCTCCAGCCCGCTCCTCTGTTCCCCCAGTTACCCTCAGTGCCTGCCTCCCTCTCCCCAGGCACTGTCTCCCGCTGGCCCTGCTGTCACTCATGGGCCGGTACTGAGCACCTGGAACTGTTCTGGAATAGAAGAAAGCAGCGCTGATTGATCACTTCCCTGACATTTTAGCTACCCTGAGGGGCGGGAGTAATAGGCTGATTTCCAGATGAGTCCTCCAAGGACCAGAGGGCAGGCCCTGGACCATGGCTGAGAGGCCACAGCTGCCACTGCTAGGCCAGGAATGAAGTCTCAGTTGGTCACTCATTACAGCTGGGTGGGGATGGGGTGCAGACAGGGCTCTTCTCTATGGACGGCTCCCTCAGAGTCCTGGTTATGCAACGTTCCCTTGGGCTCCCTCACCAGCCTTAGCCGGCGCCCCAGCTTCATGATGGACTTTGGGGGTGGCAGCGTCGACTTGTGGCTGAGCTCCGGAGTCTGGCACTTGAACCACTCCTCTCCCCCAGCCCAGAGATGGGAAGCCCCAGGGCAGTTGCTCCTTTGCTCCGTGGCCTAGTGGAATAGGGTAATGGTAGGGCCACACCCCCTTAGCCAGGCCAGTTCCTGCAGGATCAACAGGAAGCTCCCTCCCACCCCATCGAAGCTCAAGGCGCGAAGCCCAGAGGCTTAGTGATCCGACCTGAGGAGTTGGGGTGTTGGGGACCAAATAGGCATCTCCCATTCCTTCGGTGACCAATACAAGGACGCTTAGCTCGTCGTGCTGGCCCTCGAAGAGCGGGTATACATTTCAGCCCCGTGTGGAATATGGTGAAAAGACCTGTGGGTAGGTGGGAGCTTGTTTTCCAGCTGGTCCCAGGCAACTCCTAAAATAAATTCATTTAAAAAAAAATCACATGGCGTGAGCGGGTGTCCACTCTGTCTACCACAGGCGGGCGGGGGGAGGGGCAGGGCAGAGAATAACAATTGTCTTAAGGGAGGCTGCAGAGGGCGAAAACTCTCTGGGGTGTATCAGCTGGAAAAGAATAGGCGTCTCAGTGTGGCCCTTGCCCCCCTTCTCAGCCCAGCCCCTGTGGGGGGAGCACCAGTCAGCACACACAGCTGGGGCCTCCAGCAAGATCCCATTCTATATATCTAAGAGCAACGGCTCGGAGAGCGGCCCCTGGAGGGACAAAACCTCATTGTGAAGCGCCCGCCAGCCTGGGCACCCCCTCCCCCAGCCCCAGAACTGTCGTGGCATTGACCCTCCTCGGTGGGCCACCACGGGCCTGCTGACTGGGCCACATCTGGGGCCCGGCCCGGCTGCCCCTCCCCCATGACTGGCCACTGAGGAAAGGGAGGGCCGCCTGGGTGGGGGGTGCTTCGCAGGCTCTCGCCCCCTCATGCCCATGCCCAGCGAGCAGCCGGGCTGGGCCCCCGCCAGCCCGGCTCCTGGCAGGCGGCATGGCCCCCTCTGGGCCAGCAGGTCTGGCATCCGACCTGCCGCGGCCCTCCGGCCCCTGGACCTCCGTCTCAGCCCCATCAACTGTCGAGCAGTGCTCAGGTGGGATCGGCTGTCGAGATCTGACCTGCTGTCTCTGAGGACCCGGAGAGGCCGTGCAAGCAGCACCACTCCACAGTGACCTGATTCCCTGGTCCGAAATTCCAGAATTCTCCACCTCCAAAGTTTCAGAGATGTGGGATCCCGTCCTGCGAAGATGCCATTGTCCATTCACTCCATGTATGTTTACCGGGAACGTACTGCGTCCCCGCTGGCGCTCTTGGTGTTGAAGTCAAGGCAGTGACCAAGCCTGAAAAGTACCTCTCACCGTCACGGAGCTTCCACTCTGGAGGGAGGATACTCACAAAACTCGATAAAAATCATGTACGTGGGGCACCTGGGGGGCTCAGCGGTCGAGCGTCTGCCTTTGGCTCAGGGTACGATCCCGGAGTCCCGGGACCGAGTCCCACGTCGGGCTCTCCTTGGGGAGGCTGCGTCTCCCTCTGCCTGTGTCTCTGCCTCTCTCTGTGTCTCTCATGAATAAATAAATAAAATCTTTCTAAATAAATTGTTTACGTGGTGAGAAGGAAGGGCAGGTAGGGGGAATTGCCTCAGGTGAAGCGTTAGAGAGGTGATAAGGAATCAGCTATGCGGGACAAGCATTGTAGACAGGTGGAGCAGCACATGGCTGACGTAAGCCTGGCATGTGGGAGTGAGGGCAAGGAGGCCTTGGTGGCTGGGACGTAGTGGACAATGGGGAGGAAAGGAGGAGCTGAGGTCCGTGGTACGGGAAAGGGCAGATCCTAGTAGGCCTCAGAAACCAGCGCGAGATGTTTAGATGTTGTTTTGAACTGGACAGGAAACTACTGGTTTTAGCAAAGGAATGACATGATCTGATTGACATTTGTTAAAAAAGTGATTTGAGGGGCGCCTGGGGGGTTCAGCGGGTTAAGCGTCTGCCTTCAGCTTAGGTCATGATCCTCAGGATCCTGGGATCGAGTCCCACGGGGCAGCTCCGAGCTCAGTGGAGAGTCTGCATCTCCCTTTCCCTCTGTCTCTCCCCTTCAGCTCATGCTTTCTTTCTCTCTCAAAGAAATAAATAAAATCTTTTTTTTTTTTTTAAAAAAAGAATGATTTGGGAAGTTCTAGAGGCCATCGCTGAGGACAGAGGCATTGCCGATGGACAGAACAGCGATGAGGAGGTGCTCCCAGGCAGAGAAGAGGGCCGGGGCTGGTGGGTTTATCCCGGACACGCTTAGGGGGCTGAACGCGTGGACCTTGCACTAGCACACAAGGCAATAGTGACCAAGAGGCTGCTTTTCCAGGTCAGCCAGGATCTGGCTCTGAACCCAGGCTTTGACCGCAGTCACCTTGAAAGCCTTGGACCTGTGCCGTCCGAGACCCGAGCCACACACGGCTACTTACACTTGGATTCCTGAAAGTTAAATAAAGCTGAGAAGTCAGTTCCTCAGTGCAGTAGCCACGGTTCGGGTGCTGGGTGGCCACGTGTGGCCGGGGCCCGCCCTGCTGCCCTGGCCAGAGCCCATCCCCGGGCAGGGGCTGTGCAGGAGGGCGCTCGTCTCGCAGCCCGCTCATCTCTCAGCCCGAGCCTGTTTCCTCGCCTGCAAGATGCACGGAATAGTACGACCTGGTGGGACACCTGCGAGGGTGAGGTGACGTCACCCTGGAAGTCCCGGGCGAGTCTGCTCAGCAGGTGCGGGTTGCTGTTCCTGCTGAGGTCGGCGGGCGCGGAGGAAAGGGTCTTCCGAGGTGCGGCCCGGCCCGAGGAGCTAAGGTCCGGAGGCCTGGCCCCCCCCCGCGGCCCGGGGGAGGGCGAGGACCCCCGCGCAGCCCGCTTGGCGCCCCCAGCCCCACCTCCGCGCCCCGCCTGCGGAGCCCGCGCCCTGCTGCAGCGCGGGCCGGGCCGGCAGGGGGCGCCGCTGGGCGGGGCGGGCGGGGGCGGGGCCACGAGGGGGCGTGGCTACCCGGGGGCGGGGCCACACGGGGGCGGGGCGGGGCGGGCCGCGGGAGCCGAGCGGGGACTGTCGCGCGGGCCGCACCGGCGATGCCGCGCCCCCGGGCCGGGCTGTAGCGGGTGGCGGCGGAGCGCGCGCCGGGAGGGCGGGCCATGGAGGTGGTGGACGAGACGGAGGCGCTGCAGCGCTTCTTCGAAGGTGAGGAGCCGCGGGCCGGCGGCGGGGTGGGGACCCAGCTCCTCTCCCGGGGCCTCGGACCACGCGGGCGCTGCCCCGAGGGGCCCCTGTGGGCGCGGCCCCACCCCCTGGGGGCTCCTGCCCAGATCCCCCGAAGGTGGGCGCCCCTCCCGGTGCCCCAGCGCCCAGCTTCCATCCTTGGTCCTTCCTCGTGCCCCCCAGGACCCCTAAAATCTGGTCCCTCCCACCCGGGCTGAGTCTGGGGACTCTGCGGTGCTTCCCCGGAACCCCATACAGACCCGGGCTCCCACACCCCCTTTGGGGGGCCCACCGGGCAGCCTTCTGGGATCCCCCTGCCTCTAAGGCCGGCACCCCAGCCCCCAGCACGCCTCGCAGAGGCTGGACCCCCGCCCAAAGACCCCCTGCGTGCTTCTCAGGTGGACACCCTCCCCCCAGCCTGACTCCAGGAGCTCAGACCTGCCCCCTGTGCTTCCCTGAGACTAGGATCCCCTTCAAGACTGCCATCTGCCTTCTGCAAGGCTGCTCCCTTCCCCAAGGCCGAAGTTCCCCTTGAACCAGCCACCCCTCCCTTACTCAGGGCTTGGAACCCGTCCCCAGCGTTTCTCCATGAGCTAGACTCCCCCCTCACCCTGAAATGCTCTCCCCGGGCTAGAACCTTCTCGAAGTCAGCATCCCTTGTGCCAGCCATCTCCGCACCCTGGGACCCTCCCAAAGTGGTGAACTGCATCCTGCCGGTCCACTGGGGCTCCGCAGGGCTCTTCCACCCACACCTGTCCCTCGAGCTCTGCCTCCTCCGGCTGTTGCCCCCACCCCCACCCCAGGAGTGACCTCACCCTTGATAGGACCCTCCCCAAGGTTGGGATCTAACATCCACACACAATCTACACTATTTTCTTCTGCCCCTGCCCCCCACCCCCCAACACACACACTGTGGTTTGGGAGGTTCGTTCCTACATCTAACCAGACTCCCTTCCCCTTTGCCTACGTAGCCTCTGCCCCTCCTCCAGGTCTCCCCCCTCCTCCAGGGTGCTGGATTCTGGATGGAGTGTGGGAAGCGGGGGCAGAGGTGCAGGCTGACATCTCCCAGCCCACTCTGCTTCTCAGACCCTCACTGGAGCATCTGGCCAGGCCCTTGGGCCCCTCTTGTGCTCTCTCCACCAGTTTGGGGAGCCAGGTCTCTGCCCCCACCCTCCCTCCCCAGCCCCTAAGCCCATATCCTACTCCTCAGTGTGAACCTGCCCTTGGGAAGGGGGTGGTCCTTGGGGTACCGCTGTGCAAGGGCTGTTGAGCTGCGGCCCCGAGTTTCAAGCCTAGGACCCAGATGCCTTCGGAGTTTGGGAGGGAGAGAGGACGTGTCTCAGCGTCTCCCTTTATGTGTTTGGTGTATGTGGGGGAGTGCAGGGGGGTGGGGGTGGGGGTGTAGCAGCCTTTGTCCACTCCTGCTTGCTGAGTAGGTAAGGGCATCCCCTAGCTTCGGGCTTCCTCACTTCAGGAGTCTGGCCGCCCTAGCACACCCAGAGCCCCAGAAATCAGACTTGGACAGGATTACATGGTTGATCCTGAGGTAGGTGGGCTATTTGAGGGTCCTCAGCAGTCTTCCCATCAGTTCCAGGGGCTCTGTTTTCCCTAGACACTGTCCATCCTTTATGAACCCCCAAAGAGCCTTGTGAGGGCTGGGGGTCCCTGGGGAAGAAGGAAGGGACATGATTCCTTGCTCAAGGGTATTGTTTTGGGGATGCCCTGAGCCCACTAGATACCCAGGATGACCCACGGGCCAGGCCCCCTTGCTTCCTGCAGACGTCCCCATGCGTCCTCCCCCAGGACCTGGCACCCCAGGCAGAGGAGTGGGCCCGGCTGGCCCAGGTTCCCCATCTCCAGAGCCAAACTCTCCCTCCTGGCCGTGGGTGGGGGGTGGGGGGTGGGGGCTGACGCCACAGCTCAGCCATGCGGCTGGCCTGGCTGGGGAGGCTGCGCTGCTCCCTCCAGAGAGATAAGAGGAGACTCAAGAATGTCTGTGGGGAGCAGGGAGCGGGGTGTGGGGCTGCCTGCTGAGGTGGGTGGAGGGAGCCAGGGACCTGGAGAAGTGTTCCCGGAGCCTGAGACAGGAGGGAAGGTGGGCCGGTGCTGAGGGCTAGGAGTTCCCAGGACCACTTGGGAGGGGCAAGGCTGGTGGGGATCAGGGTGCAGGGGTGCGTGGGGGACCTCAGGGCCAAGCCTTTGTGTGCACTCGTGAGTGGAAGGATTAAAGCAAGTGAGTGTCGTGCGTCGGGTACGCTGTGCTACACTCTCACACTTGGGGCTGGAACCTGAGTTCTCATTCTGTCCCCTGCTTGGCACTTGGCCTTTGTCACTCCCTGTGGACCGTGGGGACAGGGGGCAGGCTCTGTGCTTTCAGCTCGGGGCTGGAGACAGAGACCGGCTTTGCTGAAGAGCAGGGGTGGATTGAGACCCCTCTTTTGGCATGGCCCACTCTCTAGCAACGTCGGGCCTATGTCCTGGGTCCTACCATGTGCAGTGGACCAGGCTGCGCCCCACCCCAGGGTGGTGGGCTGGGGGCTAAGGCGCTTTGGGCGTCGGGTGGGAGGCTGGGACAGGGCAGCCCCCTCGAGGCTGGTACAGCCGGGCCCCCGTGACCGCCCTGCTAATCCCCTAGAAGGAGGCTACGGCCTTCTGCATCAGCAGGCACACGGTCCGTGGAGAGGGGACCCTCCAGGCAGGATGCACTGGCTCTCAGCAGGTAACAGGGTCCTCGTGGCAGGTACACTCCTCAGCATCTTGACTGGCTGGGGCCTTGGATCCCCAGAGCCTGGTCAGGGACAGGGGCAGGATGGCATCAGAGGAGCCCCATGGAGCCTTAGAGGTTCCCCTGCAGGCTTAGGCCCCTGCTGCTCAGGGCAGTGACCCTGTGCTGAGCTTTCGCCCTCTCTGGGCCCATTTTCCTTACCTGCAAGACGGGAGGGGGTTGCAGAGAAGGTCTTGATGATGCCTTCGGATGAGCCTCATCTCCCAGCCCTGGGAAGGAGGAGTGTTCTAGAGCACAGAGGTGGAGGGTATTGACTCCTGGTTCCAGGGGCACAAGGAGTTTGAGTGAGTAGCGCCCCCACTCCAAGAAAGCAGGTGCTGTGGAGGAACCCTGAGAGCCCTAGGAGAACTGGGCTTCCAGTAGGTGCTGCAAAGGCCACTGAAAGGTTGGGGGACCTCCACTTGGCCTCTAGAGCCCCGCCAGGGCTGGAGGTGGGAGGCTGGTGTTCACTCCCTCCAGCCCGGATGGGTGGCTTGGGCTAGTGACTTCCCTTCTTTGGCTTCATGTCCCCTCCTGGGGCAAGCAGGGGGGTTGGACCAGAGCCGTGGCTTCCAATGAGGTTTTCTTTAGCTGCCAAAGAAAGGCACGCTCAGGGCCTCCCAGTACAGCTGGGCTCTCCACTGCCCTCCGGGGCACTGGGATCCTGATTTGAGAGCCACTTGAGGGAGGGGCTGGCACTGGCCCCCTTTCCCAGGGGCCAAGACTCCCAAGAGAAGGGAGTTAGTCAGCTGGGCCAGAGCTGACACCAAGAAGCCCCCACCTCTCTCCTGTACCACCATGGCCTTGGGGAAGGAAGGGTGGCCTTCCAGGGGGAGGACCCAGAGGGCAGGAGGAGGCCATAGGGGGAGACTACCTGAAGACTTTTGGAAACGGATGCCCACTCTGGACAGGAGTCTGGGGCTGAGTTGGGGTGTGGATCTCATGGCACTGTGCTCCATGTTGGCATGTCTGTCCGTCCATCTGTCTATAGTACACCAAGGAGCAGGTGGAAGGGGGAGGCAGCTGGACCCCTGACTGTCAAGAGGATGAGATGGGGTGCCTTCTGGGGGAGTCCTGTCCCTGTCCTTCCTCCCCAGGTCCTGAGTCCAGCTGGAGGGGAAGTAGCAGTGGGGGGTCTGATTCATCCCCGTGTCCCCAACACCCAGCACAGGGCACAGGGTGGCATGGGCTGAGGGGGAAGGAAATCTTCTCAGGGTCATTGGAGAGAAAATGGTATGTGAACAAAGGTGGGGTGGGGGGTGCACCCCAGGAAGCCAACTCTCTGGGAGGCCTGGGGTCAGTGCAGGGGGGCAGTGGGGCGGGGTGGGGAGCAAGCTGTTTCCGACCTCCTGGCCTCAGGGCCTCTCCTGAGTCTGGGGCCCTTGGCGCCGTGCCCCTTGGGCAGAGCCAAGCAGGGCATTGTCGGGGAGACAGGTAGGTCACCCTGAGCAGAATGGCCTCGTCTTGGGGACCCAGCCCCCGTGCTCTGACTCTCAAGGGCTCCCAGGCCTGGGGGGCCCTGGCAGCTGAGGCTGCTGGGTAGCGGCCGGCAGGGCTGCTGATTGGCTGCTCCCCTTGGACTTTGCCCTCTGATAAGAACGGGGAGCAGAAATCATTAACCGAGGCGGCCCTGCCCTCCCCAGGCTGCCTGCCCTCCCTTCCCGCCTTCTCCCTCCTCACGCTACCCTTTTGGGCCTTAGTTTCCCTCACGGCCCGGGTGTGTGGAGGGTGGCGGTAGGGGGGCTCTTCTCCCATTCGCGTCCCCGGCCCCTGCTGCTGCTGGGTGTGGGGAGCCCCGGGCAGGGGGCAGGCGATGGATGGTGTTGGGGCCTCATGCCCTCCCCGGAGCAGGCTGCCAGGGTCTGCTGCTGGCTGCTGGCCTGCAGCCCTCCTCCAGGCGCTGCCGCACTGCTTTGTGCCCCCGCTTTCCCATCCCTAACATGGGGATACAGCTGAAGCCCTGGTGCCCACTTGTCAGGGTGTTTGTGGGGAGGGAGGGAAGCTGGGTGTTCTGGAGGCCTGCTGCGGTACCTGGTGCGGTAATGCTCCAGAAAGCTTAGCCTGGAGGGTGATCATTGTCCCACGGGGGCCTGCACGGTCTAGTTCACCGGGCTCTCGGCAGGCATAGGCTCCCTACTCTGGAGATTTATTGATCCACGGGCTCAGCGCCCCACCTGGGGCTGGGGCCCGTGGCTGGCACTGTGTGCTTTGGGAAAGCCACTCACCCTCTCTGGGCCACTTATTCCGAGGATTAATCCCAACAGCCTTATTGGATGTGCTCTGCAGGCAGGGACCCAGCTTCACACAGGTCTGCACCCCCTGCCTTCGTCCTGATGCCTCCTGCTGTGGCCCCACCCTGCCTCCCTGCCCCTCCGCGTGGGGACCTGGCCTCGGGTTGGCAGCAGGGGGAAGGGGCTGGCTGTCCTTTGTCTTCACCTGCCCCCCCCCCCAGGCCTGGGTGGGAGGGGTGAGGGTGGGAGGTTTTGCATAAGTCATCCAGTGGGAGTCCTGGGGCTGTGTGGAAGTGCAGGTGGTATTTCTCATTTCCAGGAGGGAGGTGCAGAGGGAGGAGGGGAAGGTGATGTGCCGGGAGCACTGAGGGCAGCCGCAGCAGAGCCAGAGTGGGATCCTGGGGCTCCCCGAACACAGTTGGGTGCCAGCCTAGAGTGGGGCAGGAAGGGAGCCCTCCAGTGCTGAGGGTCCTGATCCACCACTGAGGGCTGGACTGGGTGACTTCCATTCAGCCCCTTGACCTCTCTGGGCCTCAGAGCCATCACTCAGAGGGTCAAAGCTGTGTGCCGTATGATGCAGGCAGTGAGACCCATGAAGTGCCAAGGCCTGGATGGAGAGAGCGGAGGGCAAAGTCCGGCATGGGGGGCAGTTGGGTCCAGAGCCTCCCTTGGCCCGGCCTATGGAGGCCGCAGGGCGTCCCGTCCACCTGCCTCCAGGCCTGCATCTGCCCTAGGTCCCCCCAGCCCTCCTAATGTGCACCTATAGCCTCTGTCCCTCTGTGGAGTTTGGGGACCCTTGCTCCCTTCCCTCTCCTCTTCACCATCTCAGTCCCTGAGCTCTCTTCACCCTCTGTGGTTCTCCCTTGTTGGGTCTGCGGCCCGGGGTGGGGGTAGCTGGGGTGTCTGCGGCACTGAATTGGCTCTTTTGGATCTGGCTCTAGCCAGACCCATCCGGGAGGGCTGTCAGCCTGGGCCTGCCATTGGGTCAGTGAGGATTGTGTACACGAGCTTTCCAGTCTGGGAGGTGTGCTGATCTGTGAACACGCGTGGGCCTGCTCATGACTCAGGGCCTTTGCACTGGCTCCCCACTGCCTGAAATGCTCCTCTCAGATATCCATGTGGCTCACCACCTTCTTATTATCTCTTTTCAGTGAGGCCCTCCCTGACTGTCCTATTTATTTATTTATTTATTTTTAAAGATTTTATTTAATTATTTGAGAGAAAGAGCGAGAGCACAAGCACGCAGAGTGGCAGGCAGAAGGAGAGGGAGAAGCAGGCTCCCCACTGAGCAGGGAGTCCGATGCGGGGCTCGATCCCAGGACCCCAGGACCATGACCTGAGCCGAAGACAGATGCTTAACTCCCTGAGCCACCCAGGTGCCCTGACTGTCCTATTTAAAACTGCCACCCTGTTCTCCTGCCACCCCAGCCTCTGCTCTCTGCTCTGTTTTCTCTGTTGTATTTGTCACCTTCTGAAATGCTGTGGAATTTTTTCCCATGTGTCTTGTCCTCTGACTCTGCTTCCAGAACGTCAGCTTGTCGTGGGCAGGAGGTTTGGTTGTGTTCCTTACCATAGCCCCAGAGCCAAGCATTGTGCCTGATACATAGTATATGCTCCGCAGTTGTTTGGATGAATGGATCAGTGAGCCCTCATGGAGCATGCCCGTGTGCGCATGTGTGTGTCAGCAGGGAAGGAAGGACATGTGTGTAGACGATTATGTGCATGTCGGTGGGAGTTGTCCCTGTGAACACACATGTGTGGGACATGCTGCTTTGTGACTCCAGATGGACATGGGTGACCCTGGTAGAGACGTGCCCCCACCCCAAGCTACAGGGTCTCTACCTCTGTGGGGAGGGCCTTCCCCAGCCTACCTACCCAGTCCCAATGGGAGACGGATGGGGCTGTCAGGTGGGAGCTAACTTGGCCCTGTAGACTCAGGGCTGGGGGCGCTGAAGAACCCTAGGGACCAGTGTGGGTTCCTATAGAACACGTTGCAGCTTCCGGGCTCAGTTCTGTTGGACTTGGCTGGGGAGCATCTTGAGCTGTGAGTTCAGCCCTGTGGTCGCTATGCGGGGTCTGGGGGAGGAGGACATGGCTATAGTCCTGGGGTGGTCAAAGACTCCAGGTTTCCTGGAGGCAATGGGTCTCCTATGCATTTTTGGCAAGAAATTGAGAGATAATAAACGCAATCGTGGCTCAGATTATTTATTTATTTATTTGTTTATGAGATACAGAGAGAGAGAGGCAGAGACACAGGCAGAGGGAGAAGCAGGCTCCAGTGCAGGGAGCCCGAGGTGGGACTCGATCCCGGCTCTCCAGGACCACGCCCTGGGCTGAAGGCGGCGCTAAACCGCCGAGCCACCCGGGCTGCCCTCGTGGCTCAGATTTAAGGACCCGATGGCAATAACTTAGGAGGCACATCCTCATCATTAAGTCCCAAGCTAACTGGGGACTTGATGCAGAGACGTAAAGGATAGCTTGCAAAATCAAGCATCTGACCTGAAGGCATTTTGAGTGAGAAGATCTGGTCACAAATTGAAGCTTGAGGCAGGGATGGCTAGCAGTTATCACATTAATCACAGATCATATCAATAAAGGTAGAGAGTTCAAGCCAAAGGAGGTGAGAGCCCTGTCCCAGAGTGAATTAGTTTGGAGCTCATTGATTAGCTCGGGCAACATTGGGAAATGAGCGCGAGCCCTGGGAGCCCTCTGGGATTGGGAAGATTGAGGAGGGGCTGCAGAGGCAGCAGGCAGAGGAGGCTGACCTGCCAAGAGAGGGGCGAGGGCTGTAGCTGAGGCCTGAAGGCTGGACTTGGCTGTGTATGTGCCAGAATAATAGCACCGTCCAGGTCGTGTGTCCGAGGGACTCAGGAGGAGGTCAGAGGCCCCCCAGAGGCTCTCTGGGGTGGAAATGCAGTGAGGTGGAAAGGCCTGGGCGAGAGGGGAGCCCCGCAGACGCGGAAACAGCAATGAGTGCTATCGGAGGGACGGCCCAGGAGCTTCCCTACCCCGTCTCGGTCTCGCTGAAGACTCACGCTGCTCTGGGATGCACTTGGTAGAGAAGCAAGCCGAGCCTCAGAGAGGTCAGAGCACGGGCCAAGGGTCACACAGCAACGGGGGCGGGGGGCGCCCCATCCTAGCAGTTAGGCCTCTTTGACCCTGGGAGTCCCTGAGGGCATTGTGGGGGTGCTAGGCTGGACAGTGCCCTGCCCCCCAGCACCCTGGCTCCCAGCCATTGCCTGGAGCCAGGATGCCCTCAGATTCAGATGCTGGGGGTGGACACTCAGGGCAGAGTTGGGGGACAGGCTCGGGCCCTAGGCCCTGCCAGCTCGGGTTCTGATCAGCTAGGCCTGGCCAGCATACTTGGGCCCTGCTGCCCCTGCCTATAGCCACGTGGCCAACGGGATTTCCGCCATGTTTGGGACATGAATTGACAAGTGCCCCATTGACGGGTGGGGGGGAGGTGTGGGCAGGGCACAAGCCTCCCACTGTGCCGGGTCCCCACCCTCCCCCGTTCCCTGGGACAATGGCCCAGACTCAGCCAGCGGCCACAGCTGGTGTGTGTGGGGGGTAGTCATGAGCGTGAGGGGGCGAAGGGAGGGGTCCAGGGGGGAGGACCACCTGGGCCCCCACTCGCCCTCATCCCGCACCTGCCTGGTATCCTGTCAGTTCTTCTTCTGCCCAGCTGGGTGGCCTCAATACGGGGAGGAGGGAAGAGGGGAGGTGCTTCCTCCCCGTAGCCCCTACCCCAGCCTGCCTGGGCAGTGTCTGGCTCCTGTTAAAAGCAGGTAATAAAGGCCCTAATTAATGAGGAGCCGCTGGTGCAGTACCTGGAGGGGCCCTGTGTGGCCCCGGACCCTTCCATAACACGGCTGGGTAGAGGTCCCCAGGCCCAGGCAGGCCGGTTCTGGTGTCCTGCGTGCCACTTTGCTCATTCATTCCATGAACATTTATTGAGTACCTACTGTATGCCTAGATGCTTATATCCCAGAGAGGCAGAGCAGGGCTGGGCTCCCATCCCAGGTCCCCCATCTGTAAAGTGGAAAACCGCCTGTCCTATTGAGTTGTTAGGGGAGTTAAATCTGAGCCATCTGAAGTGTGGGTACAGAGTGAGCACTCGGTGCATGAGCCGTGGGAGCGGGTGGGCTGCGGACAGAGGCTCTGTCCGATGGTCTGTGCCAGGCCGCAGAGTGAGGAGCCCCAGGAGATAGGAGAAAGGAGGCTGCCAGCCAAGGAGACAGGGAGTCAGAGGGCACCTCTTGGAGAAACTTGCATTGAAGCCCAAACCTCAAGAGTGAATAGGAATGGGCTTTGTCCAGCAGAAGGAAGAGCATGTGCAAACGCCCCAGGGCAGAGAGAGAGAGAGAGAGAGAGAGAGAGAGAGAGAGAGAGACAGGGGCTGTGGAGAGTTGCCGGGAGGGAGCTGGTTGGGAGAGGAGGCTGTAGTGGGTAGGCAGGGCGTGTAGTCAGGGCAGGTGCCTTGGATCTCAAGGTGGGCTCTGGGTATCCTGAGCGGGGGGGGGGGGGGGGGGGGGGCTGGGATGCTGGTTTGTGACCTGGTGGTGCCACTTTCTGACGCTGGGACCTTGGGCAGCCTTCCCACCTCCCAGGGTGGTCTCGAGGATCAGCAGGAGACATGCTTAGTGTCCTGCCTAGGAGGGATCTGTTGTTGGCTCAAGGATGTTTCAGGGGTTTTCTGGGAGCAGTCAGTGAGAGGGGACCCCCAAGAGTGTGCTGCACCTTCCTCCTGGGCTTCTGGGGACTCTGCCCCTGCCTCAGTAATCTCTGGGCTCCAGCAAGCCACCACCCCCACCCTGCCCTCCCAAAGGTTTAATTAGAAATGTCCGATATGGTTTCTGGGGCAGCCTGGGGGCACGTGGCTGAGCCATGTGGGGAGAACATCAGGCAGGCCTTGTGGGGTCCCAGAGAAGGAGAAGAGGTGGGCTCGCTGTTCTTCAGGAGGCCCACCAACCCCCCCAAACCTCAAACTTCTCTCCCTCCCCGCGGCCCACCTCCACCTCCACCCTCCCTCCCAGTTCCGTTCCCTCCTCCCTCCTCTGTCCTCCCGTCCTCCCGGCCCCTGGCACGGGAGGGTCTCTCTTCCCCTCAGCCACATCTGGTTCTCATTAGGGTCTCCCAGGATGCCTCTGCTTGAGGCCCCCCTATCCCAAGGGAGGTGGGCAGGAGGATTAGGGGTGATTAGGAGTGCTCCTGGCCAGAGGAGGGGGAGGAGCAGAGGAGGGGGCCTGGCCTATTATAAATAGCAACACCGTGACTCTATCACCCCATCATTCACTGTAGATTCCAAGTTCAGTCTCAAAAAACCTGAAGCTTCAGGAGCCAGGGCAGGGGTGATGCTCCGGTGCTCCCTCCTTCCCCATTCCCATCTTCATCTCCATCCCCGGGGCCACTCCCAGCCCATAAGATGGGACAGCCCCGGAATGGCCAGAAAGTCATCTGTCACCAGCCACACCTTCCCGGCGGAGTCAGGCCCCTGTGCCTGGGTTGAATCCTTGCTGTGTTGCCTTGGGCATGAGGCTTGACCTGTCTGAATAAGGGGATGCTAATAACACTAAATCTCGGGGGGCGGGGGGGGGCGATTGGGAGATAAACTCCTGAAGCACTTAGAATAGTGCTGGGGCCTGGTAGGTGCTCAGTCCGCAGGGGCCGCTGTCCCGAGCACTGTCCCCGTGTTATCATCACCATTCCAGAGGGGGACGAGGAGTGTCACACTGCACGTGAAGAACACACTCTCTGTATAAGAAATTCCTATGATCATTAATGTCTTTGTTTCCAAAAGGGCCAGGCATATAGTAGGCATCGAAGAAACGGGACCTTCGGTTAACAGGGAAGGACGGGGTGGGGGCCAGAGCGTAGATGGGAATCCTAGAACCTTGATGTGCAGACTGGTCATTCCTCTCCCCGGCCACACAGGGCCCTGGCGGGCCATTGGCACTGTTCGGAGGGTGTCCCTGGCTCCTGGCTGGGTGAGCCAGGGGTGGGGGCCAGCAGGAGGGCCTGTCCCAGGCAGCGCGTGACTCCTAGGAGGGCTTAGCCACTCATTAATCACCTAAGCGGGGCTCAGCATTCTTGAAATGCCAGCTGGGGCCAGGGAGGGGCCTGGGCCAGGGGCTCCTGGGGACCCCAGGGCTCTGGGACTGTGAAGCAAGGACAGCCACTCCGTTTGCTGAACACCGGTGCCGGGCACCGTATGTACCTTAACTTGATTCGTATTCAGCCCTGTAAAGCGTGAGCTGTTCATGTCCCCATTTTACTAATGAGGAGACTGAGGCTCAGAGAGGGCATGTGAGCTGCTCAAGGTCACACAGTGGGCATTAAGCAAGCCAGGATTTGTTCCTGGATCTTCTTGAGCTGTTCCCAGGGCTCATCAGGGAGGAGGCGTGAGGCGCAGACCCCAGGCTCGCTGCCCCAGGGGCCTGTGGGAGGGGCAGCTCTGCCTCAGTGGGGCTGGCCAGCCTGAGTCAGCAGTGTGGGTGGGGCCGTCCTCCATTATCGGGGTTGACACATCTCCTACGTCACCGCCTTATCACCCCGCCTTCCCACTCCCCCCCTGCAAGGTGACCCTGGGAGGGGAAAGGCCAGCACCTCCCCTCTCCTCCCCTGCTTATGCCCAAGAGCACTGGGCGCCTTTTCTGAGTCCCTCCCCTTTGTGGGGCTAGGGCCAGCAGGGAGGGCCCAGGAGAGGGCTGTGGAGGAGCAGAGCTCTGGCCGCCATCCTTCCTTGCTGTGAGGCCAGGCAAGCCCTCACCTCTCTGGAACACAAGGGCTAGGCCCCCTGGCCCCCGTCGTGGGGGTGATGAGCTAGGCAGTAGGCTGAGTCCAGGCCCCACTCCCTGGGTATCTGCGACTGGGGCCTGGGGTGCAGGAGGCTCCCCTGGCCCATGGGACCTTCAGGACATGTGATTCAGCCCAGCCAGGCCTTGGGTTCCTCGGTGCCCACCAGGTGGGCCATCTGGAAGGAGGCAGGGCAGGACAGGGTCATTGAGTCTGGGTCCAGCATCCACGGGTGGTGGGCATCCACTGGGCACTCATTTCAAGGAAGTATCTCACTGACTCTTCACACACCCCATAAGACCTTGGGATGACTACCCCCCCCACACACTTTTTAAAGATTTTTATTTACTTATTCACGAGAGACACAGAGACAGGCAGACACAGGCAGAGGGAGAAGCAGGCTCTCCATGGGGAGCCCGATGTGGGACTCAATCCCAGGGCTCCGGGATCACGACCTGAGCCAAAGGCACATGCTCAACCACTGAGCCCCCCAGGTGTCCCCGATTACCCCATTTTACAGACTTACATCCCAGGAAATGGCTTGTCTGTCCCAGATCTGCACTCTGGGCTCCTCCCCTCCTCCTGGAGGGGCATCAGGTGCTGGGCCCTGAAGTGCTGGGCCCTGAAGGACTCTCCCCCCACGTGGATACACAGGTGGGGAGGAGCTTGGGGGCATGGGTTTTGGAGGGCCCACCCTGCGGAGAGCTGTGGGGCAGAGCCCAGAGGCCTAGGGGTCTTGGGGAACCTAGCTCATGCCTGCCCCTTCCCTATAGGCCACGACATCAACGGTGCCCTGGAGCCCTCCAACATAGACACCAGCATCCTGGAGGAGTACATCAGCAAGGAGGATGCCTCTGACCTGTGAGTGGCCCCACCCCCACCCCCTCTGGCCTCACCTTTCACCAGACAGGTGATGGAGCCCCAGTCTGCAAGCTCCTCCCCCTCTATTCCCATCTGCTGACTCCTCTGCTGTCTCCTTGAGCTGCCCTGCAGAGGGGGAGTCTGGGAGGGGCGGGGGTCCTGGTGGACGCTGAGCTTTTTCCTTTTTCCACAGCTGCTTCCCTGACATCTCTGCTCCAGCCAGTGCAGCCTCCTACCCCCACGGGCCTCCAGCCATCCCAGGCTCCAGCGGGGGCCACCACCTGAGCCCCCCTGGGGGTGGACCCTCCCCAGGGCGCCATGGCTCCCTCCCAGCCCCAAGCTACAGCACCCCGCTCAACTGCAACAATAATGCTATGAGTGGCGCTCCTAAGCCCTTCCTGGGGGCCTCTGGGCCCCCCATCAAGGCAGAGCCCAAGGCTCCCTATGCCCCAGGGTGAGTGAGGGCTGGGAATGAGGGGGTCGGGCGTGGGTCTGGGAGGTGCTGGCAGCGGCCTGGCCTGGCCGTGGTGACTGGTTAGGTAAAGTGGCTGAGGAGGGACTCATGACTTTGTTCTGAGGCCTTGGGCAGCCACAGAGGATTCTGAGCAGCAGCGGGTTGATGAGGGCTGGTGTAAGTGCTAGAAAATTCTGACAGCTCTGTAAAGAGGGGATGCAGCTATGTACCTGTCCTGATACACGCATGTACATACACGCGTACATACAGAGGGCACACGGGGTCCCCGCACTGCCCCAGGCCCATCCGCTCGTGCATTTAGCTGCTATTTGCTTTGGCCGCCAGTGGCACAGATACGGTACCTGAAGCTTCCCCCACCCAAGCCAGCCTCCAGGCCCTTCAATCCTCTCTCCAAGGGGTCCACACCAGTGGCCTGACCCTGGGGCTCAGCCTGGGTCTGGCTGTGGCCGAAGGAAGCAGGCGGCCACCATCCCAGCCACAGACATGTGCTCATAAGGATAGGCAGGAACATGGGTCTGCTGGGTTCTGCAGAGGGGCTCGAGGAAGTTCTGGGTTCAGCCTGGGGCAGGAACAGGGGACCCTGTCTTTGGGTAGAAGAATACTAGAGTGTGGGAGGCATGACACTTGTCTCCACAGCCTGGCCCCACCTCCAGCTCCAGCATTTGCAACCTTCTGGCTTGGGAACCCACAGCCCCGGTCAGGGCTTCAGCATCCGCAGCTGTAGAGTGACCTCAAAACGTGTCTCCCTCCAGGACGGTGGAAATAAGGGGAGGAGGCCCACAGCAAGTGTGGGTCGGGGGGTACCATAGCTTCTCCTGGCTTATTCGCAGAGGCGAGTTGGGGTGTTAGGGGTGAACTTTTGCCACAGGAGACAGACGTCAGGGTGAGAGTCTGTCCCTAAGCCCAGACCCTGAAGGGCAAAGACAGAGGGAAGAGAATTGACAAGTTATGAGCACCTGCTAGTACCTGCTGCTGTTGCCCCGTGGCTCTCGTTGTGTAAGCCTATCAGCCCTCTCCAGCAACAGCTCCCAGGGGACCCCAAAACCAGCTGGCCTGCGAGTAAAGTTGGGCTGACCCTCAGCACACTGAGGCCCTTGCTCAGGGCGAGAAAGGGCTTGCCCAGAACCACACAGAGACCACGGGGCCCGGGCTGCTCCCTGGGCAGGACCCAGAGCCCTTTCCTGCCCCTGCCCCTGCCCCTGTCCCTGCCTGGAGGAGTTCTAGGTGCCAAACAAGACGAACACACATCCCCTCTGCAGTGGATCCTGCAGGCTGGCTGGGGCAGGGTTGGGGAGTTATTAATAAATCACCAAATCGAGGAGCATGAGGAGGAGTCGTGAGGAAAGAACATGAGGTCCCGCGGAAGGGGAAGGGATCTTGACACACCAGAAGACCCGCCGGCCCTGTGCAGGGAGCAGGCGGGAGATGGTGCCTGGGCAGCCTCTGCAGACGTGAGGACCAGGACGGCCAAAGAGCTGGGTCCCCGCCTGGCTGCGGCCCCCCTCACCCGGTGAATGCAGGTTCGCCCAGGACTTGTTGATCTCTCAGGGTTGAGTTTGTTCTTTTGCCTGAACCGCTGATAAAACAAAACCCGAACGAAAAAAATAAGCCCAGGCCTGGTGGAGCTGGCTGCCTGCCCAGCCCATACCTGCCCACGGTGGGACGGCCCAGCCCCCTAGAGCCCCCTAGAGCCCCCTAGAGCCCCCTAGAGCCCCCTAGAGCCCCTCTAGACTTTCTAGAAAGTGGGGCTTCAGTGGGCGTGGGAAGGCAGAAGCAGACCTGGCCCCTGCTCCGTGAATCCGTGAATCCCTGTGCATCAGGAACACTGGTTGCTGGTCCCCAAGTGCCCAGTGGGTCTGAGGGGCTGCCCAAGGCCCCACACCCGCGCCTCAGCCCCGGGCCCTGCCTGGCACTCCCAGGTGGCTCAAAATGCCCCAAGGGTGGGGGTGAGGGACCGTCAGGGCCTCGGGCGTTGGGGTCCCGGGGACCCTGCGGCCTGCCCAGTAGCGCCCTCCTCCCGCCCCCGCAGCACGCTGCCGGATTCTCCCCCAGACTCGGGCTCCGAGGCCTACTCCCCCCAGCAGGTGAATGGTGAGTCCAGCGGGCACCGCCCTCCCCTCTGGGGTTTGGGCAAGTGGTTGGGGCGGCCTTATCGGAGGGAGGGAGCGCGGGAGGGAGGGGGCCGCGGCTGCCCAACAGGCGAGATTATCGCTGCTCAAATACTCCCCGGCGCTGCTATTGTTTCCCCCCGGCGGGTGGGGAGCCTGGCCCTGCCTCTGAGCAAGTGTCCCTGCCGGGGATGCCACCCGCCTGGCCGCCTGCGCCATCATGGACGCGCCCTTTGGCGGTGAGTGGACGGCTGGGGCCGTGGTGCAGCCCGGTCCGGGCCCCGCTGGCCCCCGTGGCGGGGCGGGGGCAGGGCTGCGCGGCCCCCAGGTGGCGGAGCAGAAGGATCTGGGCGGCTTCTCCGCGCCGCAGCAGCCGGGAAGGGTCAAGAGTTCTGTTTATCTTACCCAAAACATTTCTGGAATGCCTCCTGGGGAACAAAGGGAGCGGGGCTGGCCCGAGGGGCTGCGGCCCGTGCCGGGGGTCCCTAGAGGCTCCGTGCTCGGGCCCGGGAAGGCCGCGGGAGCTGGCGGCCGGGCCTGCGCCGAAGGGGCCGGGCAGGACATTGGGACATTCGGGAAAGCTGCGCACCCGCTGGCCGGGGCTGGTCTCCCCGCCGGAGCCTCTAGTGGCCAACCTCGGCGCCCAGCCCTCCTCCCACAGGGGGTTGGTGCGAGGGCAGCCCCCGGGGTGGAGATCGGGGACCCTGCCAGGGGCCGAGCGGTGCCTGGGAACCTGAGTGACGTGGGGCGCTGATCCCCGCTCCCCGCCGTCTCTCCCGCAGACCCCCATCTTCTGCGCACCATAACCCCCGAGACCCTGTGCCACGTGGGAGTGCCCTCCCGCCTAGAGCACCCGCCTCCACCTCCGGCCCACCTGCCGGGCCCCCCACCACCCCCGCCTCACTACCCCGTCCTGCAGCGGGACCTGTACATGAAGGCCGAGCCCCCGATGCCCCCCTATGCCGCCATGGGGCAGGGGCTCGTGCCCAGCGATCTCCACCATACGCAGCAGTCCCAGATGCTACACCAGCTGCTACAGCAGCACGGAGCTGAGTAAGACCAGGGCAGGTGGGCTTGGGTGGGGGGCCAGGGCAGCAGTAGGCAGAACAGGGGTGAACCAGGAGGGCAGAAGGCCCTGACCCCAGGTGACGAATGTGCCCACCAGCAGCCAGCTGCAGATACAGGGCCACAGCCAAGTGCTCCGACTACCTGATTTGGTGAGCATGGCCTGCCCCACTGTCCAGAGAGGTAAACTGGGGTTCCCAGGGGAGGAAATGTTGGTCCTGGTCATGGAGCTAGGAAGGGGCAGAGCCAGGACTTGAACCTCGAGCTGTGCCCTCACCCAGACACCAGTGACTTTCCAACCTTTTTCACGGAGTCCAGGGGCTCTGGAGGAAGTTCTAGCCACGGACCCAAGCTTCCACTCACACTCCAACCAGTAGAATCATCTTTTTTAAGATTTTACTTATTTATTTGAGAGACGGAGAGGGAGAAGCAGACTCCCTGCTGAGCAGACAAGACAGCCTGATGCGGGGCTCCATCCCACGACCCTGAGATCACGACCCGAACTGAAGACAGACATCCAGCTGACTGAGTCACCCAGGCTCCCCTAAAATCATACTTTTATCTGTTTATTTTACACACTGAGATGTCATGAAAGCTTTAGTTCAAGGCCAGATTCCACAGCCTCCTTCCCAAGAAACTCTCCTTCCCAGACTCGGTGGCCCGTGCCCTCTGGGGCTTGTTTGCAGCTATGGAGGCTGCTCTCCCTGGAGCCCCCACTATGAAGGGTGGCTCTGGGAATGTCCCCACAGGGAAAGGACCGACTTGCTCATTCCACAGACAGTTCTGAGCACTCTGTGCACCAGGCCCATTGCTGGGCAGGATGGGGACACAGACAAGTCAGGGGTGGCTCCTCCTAGATTCAGTAATCTGGGGGGTAGAGAGGAGTGACAGAAACAGAGAATGACATTACAGAGCAATGGGGGAGCACAGAGGTAAAGCCCAGGGCTTTTTGGAGGAGGTGTCCTCTGGATTGGGCATAGCCTGCTGAGACAGGGTGAAGAGGGGAGGGGGGCTCAGAAAGGGCCAGCCCCCACATGGCACATGCCTGTGTCACCCCCAGGCTCCCCACACACCCCTCCAAGAAGAGGAAGCACTCCGAATCACCTCCCAACACCCTCAATACCCAGATGCTGAATGGAATGATCAAACAGGAGCCCGGGACCACCACGAGCCTGCCCCCACACCCAGCTCGCGCCCCATCACCCCCCTGGCCTCCCCAGGGCCCACTGTCACCTGGCCCCAGCTCCTTGCCCCTCAGCATCGCCCGGGTCCAGACGCCACCTTGGCACCCGCCAGGTGCCCCCTCACCAGGTACGTGCCTGGCCTGCTGAACCTCACAGGGAGCTGACCCTTGACGTTGGGTGTGGGGCACAGGGTTGGGAAGAGGGGCCCAGGGCCCACACAGGTGCTTGCTCCTCCCAGGTCTCCTGCAGGACAATGACAGCCTCAGCGGCTCCTACCTGGACCCCAACTATCAGTCCATCAAGTGGCAACCGCATCAGCAGAACAAGTGGGCCACGCTGTACGATGCAAACTACAAAGAGCTGTGAGTGTCTCATGCCACACCCCGCCCCTCCTGTTACCATCTCTGGGGACCCCCAGCCCTGGCATCAGGGTCCCAGAGCAGGGCCTGGGAGCACACAGGGCGCAGCATCTTCCTGGTTTAGAGAAGCGCAGCAGGCTCAGGGCGGAACCAGGATTGGCACTGAGGGTTCCCAGTTTCTGGGCCAGCCCGAGGCCTCCCCAAGAAGGCAGCGTCTTTAGGGTGGGGCCAGTGGGAGTCAAGTCAGGGAGAAGTGGGTGGATGGATATTTTCTGGCTCCTCCTCCCCCACTCCTGCATTCCAGGAAGGTAGCAGGAAGTTGTGTTGGCAGCAGCCCCCTCCCTGGAGGGAGGGACAAAGGGGTGGGGGAGGACAGGCTGTCCGGGCATTCCTAGCTCTCCCTCAGCACCCACCCATGCAGATTCACTTCCTGGGACCAGGCCAAGAGCACTCTGGGACCACTCCCCTCACTCCCGCAGAAGTCCAGTGGGGCTGAGAGTGTGGCTCACTGATTCCCTTTGGACACTGCCAGGCCTGGACAGGGTGGCCTCCTGGAGTTGGGCTCCCCAGCTGTGTGGGATTCTTAGCCAGAAGCCCTCAGGGTTGGGGGGATCCGGCCTGCTGTAAGTTGCTGAAGGATCCCTTGAGGCCCTGCCAGGCCTGGGGGGAGGTCTTCGGGGATCCCACCCTTATGGCCTGGTGGGGACCCCCTGCTCTTACTACCATATTTTCGGGGTCAGCCCTGCCATCTCAGGCCCTAAGGCCAGGAAGCTGGCAGCTGAAACCCTGGTGTGGCCTGCATACTTCCTGGGTGGGTGTTCCCCTGGGGCGGGCAGGTGGGTGGAACCCCAGGCCTTCCTATATAGGTGGTAGCCAGGCCCCAAAGCCTCTTCCCTCAAGTTTGGAATCCTTTTCTGTCCATCTTCCTGGGCGTCAGGGGCACCGCTTGTGCCTGGGGACCTGGGTGAGGATGGGCTAACAGTTGCCCTCTTTCCTGCCACCTAGAGGTCCCCTAAAGGATCCATACTTGGAATAGTTGCCCAGCAATAGATGGGTAAACTGAGACTGGGTCTGGGCTGCACAGAGTGCCCCTCTCCCCACCTGGGCAGATGGAGGAGTCAGAATGAGGACTCTGGGGGCTTGAGCAAGCCAGTGGACAGGGGCTGGGCCAGTGCAGAGCCGGCGCCTGGTTCCACCGTTTCCATGGCAACCAGCTGTCAGGCCAGTGAGGCTCTGCAGACACATCCCCTCTCACCCTCTCTCACCCCATCTCCCATGAGGAGCGGTCTTCAGGCAGCGTTCTGGGAAGGAGCCAAGTGTGAGGAGGGGCCATCAAGCCCCCTCCTCAGGAGCTCACTCCCATCTGGTGGGGCCTCGGGGTTCTGGCCCTGATTCTCTCATCACCAGGGTGGGCTGCTCCAAGCTACGTAGAGGAGAGAATATTGGCTGAAGAGGTGGCAGACCTGAGCTCAGATCCTTCCGGGGACTCAGTTTCCATTTCTGAGAAGCGGTGGCGGTGTGGTGGGGGGGGGCAGCCTCATGAGTGGTTTGAGGATTGGTGATACCGAGAGGAAGTTGCTTTGGAATGTAGGCATGTGGGAGGGACATTCCAGGCCGGGCTTTGGGGGGCCTCCAGTGAGTACCCTCACCTGCCCCTAGGCCAATGCTCACTTACCGTGTGGACGCTGACAAGGGCTTCAACTTCTCCGTGGGCGACGACGCCTTCGTGTGCCAGAAGAAAAACCACTTCCAGGTGACAGTGTACATCGGGATGCTGGGTGAGCCCAAGTATGTCAAGACACCTGAAGGCCTCAAGCCTCTTGACTGCTTCTACCTGAAACTGCATGGAGTGAAGGCAGGTTTTGGGGCTCAGCAAGGAGGGGAGGGTGGGAGCCAGGAACGCCTGAGATTGAAAGACCTCCAGGTAAAGTGAGTGTACCTGCACCCGAACTGTCAGGCTCCTGGTTCTCAGCCATGCTTCCTGATTCCTTCTCTACCTTGACCCCAAGTCTGTGCCCTCAGCTGAGACCCTGCCCTAAGCTGGCTGCTGCCTTGGTCCCCATCCCCAGATGAACTCCCTGTCATCTTACCCCGCCCTTGGGGCTCCCCACTCAGGGAGTGGGGCTCCAGGGGCCCACTTGCCCTCACCTCATCATGCACCGGGCCTGGCTGTTCCCCTAGAGCATTGCCCACCCTGGCCCCTTCCCCTGTCTTCTCCTCTCTGGCTCTCCCCAGACCAGACCATAACCCCCAACCTCATCTAAATGACCACAGCAGCATCCACTCTGGCTGCAACTCATGTTCCCCCTGAGACACTGGTGGGCATGATACTAGCCATTCTTCCAAAGCACCTGGTGCCCTCCCAGCAAAGCCTTGACTTCTAAGCTTAGGCCACAAAGGCTTTTGGGACCTAGCCCTTCACTCCAGTCCCAGACCGGTTGTGGCCATTCACACAGCCCCTGCTTTCCTGAGGCAGCTCCCGCTCTCTGGGATGCCTTGAGAATGCCCATCCCTCCGCTCCTGGGAGACGATTCCTTGGCCTTCCCATTCACTCTGCTACTGGCCTGGGTCCTTAGGGACACCTGCCCTGAGGCTCCTTCCCTGTGGCACCTCTAGCCCCACCCCAGGAGTGCTTGACTTGGGGCCCTTGAGCTTCCTGGGGGCACGGCCAGGTGTGTTTCCTCCTGTGTGGGGAGCCAGGCCTGGCACCTTGGCATGGCATGGAGAGGTTGAGGCGATGTGGGTGTGGGAGAGGGTCTGGGGGGGGGTGTGGGTTTGGGTGGGAGTGGGTGTTCATGGAGGTCGGCTAGGGTTATGTGAGCGAAGGTGGAGGCATGTGGGGTGTGGACATGGGGGCCGTGTGTCTGTGGAATGCATGGGTGCGTGCGCACGGAGGGGAGAGTGATGTGACGGTGCCCTCATGGAGGGGAGGGCCATGCCTCCGCCTCCTGGGGAGCTCTGGCTGGGCCAGGCCTGGACTGAGCGGCTAAAGGGAGACAGAACCAGGGAGGGACCCCGGCCCTGATGTATATCGGCCTCTGCTTCTCCCCCAGCTGGAGGCCCTGAACCAGTCCATCAACATTGAACAGTCGCAGTCTGACCGGAGCAAGCGGCCCTTTAATCCTGTCACGTGAGTATCTGACCCTCTAGGGGTGGTGCCTGGAAGGGCTGGGGAGCACCCACAGTATCTGTCCCCTCCCTGCCTCCTGAGTCCCCTGCCGCTCTTCCGCAGGGTCAATCTGCCCCCTGAGCAGGTCACGAAGGTGACCGTGGGGCGCCTGCACTTCAGCGAGACCACTGCCAACAACATGCGCAAGAAGGGCAAACCCAACCCTGACCAGAGGTGAGCAGGCTGGAGCCCTGCCCTGGCGGGCCCTCTTATTTCTGAGGAGGAGGGGCAGGAAGGCACCACCCCGCGGGGCAGTGTCCCACAGACGGACCCATTTTATGCCAGAGACCTGAGACTCTGACCTAAGGCTAACGGATTTAAGGATGAGGAAGCAGAAGCCTGGCTCTGGAGGAACAGCTCAGTGGTTCCTTAGCTCCAGGCCCTGGGGAGTCTGTGCCCCCTAGTGGAGACTCGGGTTCCTCCTCTGTAGGCTGAGGTGTTCATGCCCTTCGGCCCCTGGGATGCTGGAGCTGGAGCCAGGGCACTGTACATCCGACATGGGAAGGGGGACTGGCGGGCAGGGGCCAGTGGGGCAAGACCCCGGGGCGCCTCTAAACCCCTGTGCACCCCAGGTACTTCATGCTGGTGGTGGCCCTCCAGGCCCACGCACAGAACCAGAACTACACGCTGGCTGCCCAGATCTCAGAGCGCATCATCGTGAGGGTGAGGGCTCCCTCCTCCCAGGGGATCAAGAGTCGTCCCCAGTGCGGGGAGAAACAGCACGCAGGAAAAATACTGGGGTACTGGGGAGTCAGGAGCTCGAGTGCTGACCCTGGTAGGCACTAGCTGTGTGGCTTCGGGCAAGTTTCCCCCCTCAGAGCCACGGTGTCTCCTTCACAAGAGTGGAGGTGGATAAGACCTGGATAGCTCTGCGATCCCACGAGTGACTTGAAAGGCGTCACAATGGGAGGGACAGGTTAAGTTGGGCGTGGTGGGATGAGACTTTCTGGCTGGAGCCGGAGGGGTGGCTGCAGGGTTTCCCCTGTTCCCAGGGCACTGCACGTCCCACCTCCCCCGGGACTGACCCAGCTCCCCACCCCCCACTCGTGCTAGGCCTCCAACCCAGGCCAGTTTGAGAGTGACAGCGACGTGCTGTGGCAGCGGGCGCAGGTGCCTGACACCGTCTTCCACCATGGCCGCGTGGGCATCAACACGGACCGGCCCGATGAGGCGCTGGTGGTGCACGGCAACGTCAAGGTCATGGGCTCGCTCATGCACCCCTCGGATCTGCGGGCCAAGGAGCACGTGCAGGAGGTGGGGGCGGGCTGAGGGCGAAGGACGGGCCGTGGGGCGGGCGGGCGGGCCGAGTCACCCTCGGGAGGTACGGGGCTGCGGGAGGACCTCCGGGAGGCAGGCAGCTCTCGAATCCTCCACCCCTCCGTCCCGGGACCCTGGTGTTGGAAGGACTCCGCGCCACTCGGCAGGGCCTGTGTTGTTGCCGCAGTCTTGAGCTCCAGGGCCCACTTCGGATGGGCCGGGAGGGGAGGGGTTCAACCTGGGCCCTGGGTCCCGTTCAGGTGGACACCACGGAGCAGCTGAAGAGGATCTCGCGCATGCGGCTGGTGCACTACAGATACAAGCCGGAGTTTGCAGCCACCGCAGGCATCGAGGCCACGGCGCCAGAGACAGGTAGCGACCGGCCTGCGCGGACTGGGGCTGGGGTCTGGGAACCCAGCCACCTCGGGGCTCAGTAACCGTGCCCCCTGGAAACCCCACTCCCAGGAGCCCCTCTCCTCAACTACTGGAACATCCTACCCTCTACAAGTCCTGCCCCTCGGCCCTTGGAAAACGGGGCCTCCTCAGGTGCCCAGTAGCTCACCTCTTGACACTGGAAGTCCTGGCATCGCGGTCTTAGGTGAATCCTGCCTTTATCTCTGCCCACTTCCCCTGGATCCTTACTCCCAGGAATCCAGCCTTACGTCAGGCTGGGGAACCCCACAACCTGAGCCCGGACTGCAACCTTCTGAACACTTGTCCATGGGAACCCCCTGCTCCGGGGCTCCTTGCATCTCAAATCTCTAGCTCCCAGAATTTCGCCCTCCTCCAGTGGCTCCCCCACAACTCCGCAGGTGTCATCGCGCAGGAAGTGAAGGAGATCCTGCCTGAAGCCGTGAAGGACACTGGAGACATGGTCTTTGCCAATGGACAAACCGTAGAGAATTTCTTGGTGGTGAACAAGGTCTGTGGTGGGGAGGGCTGAGGGAGCCGACGGGAGGGCGGGGGCCAGCGGGAGGGCATTCATCTCCCACTCAGAGACCAGGCACCCCGAGGTGCAGGGGCGAGGCCGCCCAGCCTCCTCTCATACTGTGCCCAGAGCCCCAGCCCCACCCTCCAGGGAAGGGCTAGCAGGGGCCTTGGCAACACTCTGGGTGTGTGCTCAGCAGGGAGAGCAAGCTCATGGGGTCTCGTTTTCTTCCCCTTCAAAAGGAGGCTGAAGATGACCACTGCCTCAGGTGGCTGTCAGCCGAAACACCCCTCATTGTGGGGACCAAGTGCTGTTCTGGCTGAATAGTTGGGAGCCAAAGCCTGAGGCACCACTTTCGTCAGATGAGAGGCTGGGAGCCTCTGAGAGCCCGTGGTGTTCTGACGGGTGGAAAGGGCCGGCCCAGTGGAGGTGGGGGTGCATTTTGGAGGCAGGCACAAGGAGTGGGGGAGCCCAGGCTGGCCAGGGCAGGGAGGCTTTGAGGGCCTCCACATGGCCGCGGGTTATGGGGCTGCCATCCTGCCCCCCATCGCCCAGGCTCCTGGGGGCTGATGGCGCCCCTTGCCTGTGGCAGGAGCGCATCTTTATGGAGAACGTGGGTGCCGTGAAGGAGCTGTGCAAGCTGACGGACAACCTGGAGACGCGCATCGATGAGCTGGAGCGCTGGAGCCACAGGCTGGCCAAACTGCGGCGGCTGGACAGCCTCAAGTCCACCGGCAGCTCGGGCGCCTTCAGGTGGGGGCGCGGGCCAGGCAGGGCAAGACCCCCTTCCTAGAGGCTCCTCTGACCCTGGACTTCTTGCTGCAGCCATGCAGGGAGCCAGTTCAGCCGGGCGGGCAGTGTGCCCCACAAGAAGAGGCCCCCCAAGGTGGCCAGCAAGGTGAGGGCAGCATGGACGGGAGGCAGTTTGGACCGGGCCCTCCCTCTGCAGCCTCTCGGACTGCAAGAGCTCCTCTGTCTTCTCAGCTCTCTAGCTCTCTGGCCCCAGTTCCCCTTCCTCTCCCTCTGTGCTGCACCCCCCCACCCCCATCCCAACACCCATAGGAATGAGTAGACTGTAGCACCCCCACATCCAGCAGAGCCCAAGCCCGCCAAGTGACACCACAGGCTCCCTAAGCCTGAACCTTTTCTGCTTCTTCCCCCTCGATCCTCAGTCATCCTCTGTGGTCCCAGACCAGGCCTGCATCAACCAGCGCTTCCTACAGGGAACCATTATTGCCCTGGTAGTGGTCATGGCCTTCAGGTGACTTGTCCTCTCCCCGGGCTCCAGGGGTGGCCTGCGGGGGAGGGGGGTTGGGGGGAGTTGAGCGGCCCTTGCCGTTGCCCTTGCCTGCCTGGAGGAAGAGGAAGCCGTGGCTGGGAGATCAAGCCCTGGCTGAGGTCTTGGGGGAGGTAGCGGCCACCCCCCTCTCTAGGGCCTGCCCCTGGGGCTGGGAAGACGCCTTTACAGGCATCATTCATTCGCAAGCCCATCCCCTGGAGCCAAGGCCTGCAGACCCTGCCCTAGAGAGCGGACTGGGACAGTGGCTGCAGCTCTAACAGTGGCCCTTTCTTGTGGCTCCCAGCGTGGTGTCCATGTCGACACTGTATGTGCTGAGCCTGCGCACCGAGGAGGACCTGGTAGAAACTGATGGGTATGTCCCTGGAGGCCTGGCTGCTGGCCAAGCTGCCAGGACAGGTGGGGCTTTGGTGGGCCACCCAGGGGCAGAGTTGCTATGGAAGCTGTTTCCTCCCATGGGGACCGCACCTCAGGCTCTCAGCCTGCTGGGGCCTGCAGGGGTGGGTGGGGAGGTCTCCCTGGAGGAGAGGCGACCAGTTCCCCGTCCCTGCCCAAACCAGTGTTTCTCTGTGGTCTACTCTGTGCTCCTTGAGGTAGCTGGGCCTCGGACAGTCTGGGGCATCTGAGGGGCACAGACTGGGATGGGGGTTGGAAGGTAAGGAGGACCAGGGTGGGACCCTGGGCTGTTTGCCCACTGTCACCTCAGCTCTGGGGCTACCTCTGACTGTGTCTTTTCTCTCCTCCCCTGCACTTGTCTCCCCTCCTCCTCTTCTCTGCTGCCCCTTAGCTCTTTTGCCGTGTCCACTTCCTGCCTTCTGGCCCTGCTCCGGCCCCAGCTCGCTGGGGGGAGTGAGGCCCTGTGCCCATGGTATGTGTCTGGAACAAGTCCCCTCCCTCCTACCTCTGGCTCCTGACTCTTTTCCACCATCCTTGTCCACCTCTTCCTGTCCCTCCTGTTCCTCCGGGACTCCCAGGCCTCCCTGTTGAGGCTCTTGCAGTCGCTCTGAGCTCAGCCCACCCTTCCCCAGCAGGTTAAGCCAGAGCTTTGGGACCACTCAGCTCCGACAGTCCCCTGTGACCACCGGGCTGCCAGGCACACAGCCCTCTTTGCTGCTGGGTGCGTGTAGCACTGGGTTTGGAGGGTGGGGACGGGGGAGAGGTGGCCATGTTCTAGGTGGGGGCCCAGCTGCCCAGCTCACATAGCCTCTGGCTTCCTCAGTTACCACTGGCCTGACCCGCTCAGCACCAGGTCCGGTCGTCCCCACCTTGGACCTGTGCTCCAGCCACCCCTGCCCGGTTGTCTGCTGCTCGTTGTCTACCCCCAGCCTGACCACTGCCCCTAGTCTTGGCCCCAGCTTTAACCCTGGCCGTGGCCTCAACCCCAGTCCCAGTCCCTCCGGCAACCGCTCAGGTATGGCTACCTCGGGTCCAGGGTTTGGGTTGAGGGGGTTTTATGTGAGTCCAGAGAAAGGCCCTAAAGACTCATTAGAGGGAGTGTATCCAGAGCCCAGAATGAGGCTCTGGAGAGAGATTGGTGGGTCTCCCAGAAGGGACGAAGAGACAGATGCAGGTCACCCAGAGTCTGTGAAGTCCTAGAGAAAGCTGGACCAGAGGCAGCCGGTTCCCTCTTCTCAGCCTATCCCTCATTCTGTCCATAGGCCCCAGCCAGATGGCCCTGCTGCCGGTCACAAACATCAAAGCCAAATCCTGGAGCCTATCAGCCAATGGCATTGGCCACTCCAAACATCCAAAGAGCTCAGAGCCTCTGGCCAGCCCTGCAGTCCCCTTCTCTGGAGGGCAGGGCAAAGCCAAGAACAGCCCCAGCCTTAGTCTCCATGGTCGGACCCGCCGAGGGGCCTCCCAGCCTGGCCCGAGCCCTGCTCAGCCAACTCAGGCCCGGGGCCAGCCAGGTACTTGCCCTCCCCATCCCCCATCTCCTCAGCCCAGCCACCCGAAGGCCTGGTGCAGGACTGCCAGGCCACAGACATTTGCTGGGTGTTACCGAGTACCACCAGTCGGGCCAGGAACCTTATGTAGATCACCTCGTTCAATCCTCCCCACATCCCCGTGGTTCAGATGGGGAAGCGGAGACAGATCATGTGGCCTGTCAGCAGAACCACAGACTGACCAAGTCTGCCTGATGCCAAGGCCACAGAAAAAGCCAGGGGCCTTCCAGGCTTCAGCCAGGCGGCTCTGCTCTGGGTATTGGGCCTCCTTATCAGCTTTCATCTGATGGGTTTTGTGGCTTAAAGAAAAAAAAAAAAAGGCTTAGAAACTGTGACTTGCTAAGATTGAAGTTCAGAGTGATGGGGAAACCCCACAGGTTAGCTGCTCACCAGCCAGCCTTCTCTGCTCCGTGGCTGACTCCCTACAGGGTACTGGGGTGATGAAGACAGGTATGCCCTGACCCCGGATTTCATGCTCAGAGACATGAAAACAGTCATGTAGTAGAGTGACGGGGCTCTGAGGGGACATGTAGGGCTGGGGGGGGGGGGGCACTTCACCCAGGCTGAGGTGGGGAGGTGATCAGGGAAGGTCTCCCTGGAGGAGGTGACATTGGAGCTGAGTCCCTGAAGGACCACAGGAGTTTGCCTGGAAGGGAAATGAGATGGGTACCTTCTGGTATCTGTTCATGAACCTGCAGGCATGCTGGGTCCTGCAGGGGTCCTTGGGTACCTGGGTTAGTCCTCATAGAGCTGAAAACATACCAGGTCTAGCAGATGTTTGGTGACCCCAGCTTCCCCTTCCTAGTGGGATAGTCAGGCAGCAGCCAGATGACCAAGAAAGCCTGTCTCCCCCACCCATCATGTCGCACTTCAGTCCTACCCCCAGGCCAGCCAGTTGGTGGGGGGTTCATCCACATAGGCCACAGCCTTCACAAGTAGTGTGCTGGTAGGTGTTTAACAGTTGGCTCTTCGGAAAAAAAGCCCTGATTGGTGGCGAATATTCCTACTATGGCTGACTTCAAGCAACCAGCTTGATGCCACTGAACTGAATGTAGAAATGTGTGTAGTCAGAAGCATGGTTCTGCTAGCGGGCTCCTATACGCCCCTGGCAAAGGATATGGAGGACCCATCCCTGCTCCTCATGTTCAGGTTCTATCAAGGAGGCAGATCTCAGGCTCATGGGAAGTGGCTCTTTGTAGTGCTGCTGGGGAAGATGGTGCTGTGACCTTGGGCATTGTGGGGGGTCTGGAAAAGAATAACCTGGAACTTATCTATACTAAGGTGTGAGTGACTGACTGAATGCAAGCCTGGCAAGGAAAGGCATGGTAGTTTCTCATTTGTATCCTGCCTTGTCACCCTCCGCCCCGCCCCAACAGTCTCTCTCCTTGCAGACCCAGTGCCCTCCCTGACCTCCATCCAGGTGCTGGAGACTTCGATGCCCATCACTTCCCAGTACTGCGCTCCAGGAGATGCCTGCAGGTAGGCTTGGCTCCCTCCCTTTGCCCCAAGGATAGATCCCCTCAAGTGATATGAGCCCAGGCAGTACAGATGACCAGATGTCGTCCCCCTTTCCCCACAAGGCCGGGGAGGGGCAGCCCCTTTCCATGGGCTCTGGTACAGATCAGGGGCTGGGGAGTCCAGGCAGGGGGCCTAGGCAGGGTAGCCTTGGAATAAGGAGCCAGGTTTGCCCTTTCAGGCCTGGAAACTTCACCTACCACATCCCTGTCAGCAGCAGCACCCCACTGCACCTGAGCCTGACTCTGCAGATGAAGTGAGTGCCAGCATGGGGAGCGAGGAGACACAGGGGTCACAGCCACTTGGGGAAGGGATCCGAGGAGGGATGCTAACTTACCGCCTGCTCTGTGCTTGACTGGCTGTGTGACCCTGGCGGTCTCTGGGCTTCAGCTCCTCATCTGTAAACTGTTGTTGCCTCACAGGGGTGTGAAGACCATGTGGAAACGGTGGACAGGGAAGGGCTGTCTAAGGCCTGACTAGTAGGCATTATTTTCAGGCTGTGTGAGGATTCGTGGCTTGTGTCAGCGGGGCAGGGGAGGTGGCATGGAGGGCTGGCTGGGAGTGAGGTGGGGTTGAGGAACTCAGAACCCCATTTCCCCGCTAACTGGGCCTTCCCCCAGCTCTTCGTTTCCCGTGTCTGTGGTGCTGTGCAGCCTGACGTCAAAGGAGGAGCCGTGTGAGGAGGGGGGCTTCCCCCAGAGCCTGCACACCTACCAAGACACCCAGGTAGGAGGCAACCGGGAAGCTGCAGGCCAGCCAGGCCCCAGAGCTTCATCTCCCCTGGTCCAGCTGAGCCCCCAGACAGGGGAAGGGAAGGAGCCGGGAGTCAGAGCCCGCACAAGGGGCACTTTAAGCCTTGGGGTGGGGGCACACATGCACTGCTCACTGTGGAGCATCTCCTGGCCCTGTCCTTGCCCTGTCCCGTCCCTGCCCTGACACAGCCCCTGGGAAGAAAACAGTTCTGCCAGGACTAATCTGGGATGGATGCAGTGTGGGGGTGGGGAGGGAATTCTAGGGGTCCTTGGCAGGGACAGCTAGCCTTGTCTGTCCTCAGGGTCAGAACGGCCACCCCCAAAGTCATGTTTAAGACAAAACCTGAAGCATGATTTGGGGTCAGCTGGAAGAAGAAAAGAAGACTGTGTCTCAGGAGAATAGCATGTGCGGAGGTCTGGAGGCCAGGGAATGTGTGGCCTTCTGGCAGGGCTGTGGCAGAAGGCTAGGAGTCTGGAAACAGGAAGGAGGCTGGTCCTGAAGCTCAGACTGGGCAGCGGCCTGGTTCAGTCTACCATTTTGGAAGATCCCTCAGGCTGCCCTGTGGAGGCCTGCCTCTTATTCTGAGAACGAAATGACCAAGACCCTTTCCTTTCCAGCTCCTCACTGGCCATGTGACCCCCGCGTGACCCCAAATTGTGACTCTCAGCACAAGTGAAGGGAATCTTTTCTCACCAACTCATGTTTATTCAACAAAAATGTATTTGGGGCCATGTCCCTGGCCCTGTGCCGGGCCTAGCCTTGTGGAGACAGTGGGGGGCGGATCCTGGCCTTGCCCTGGAGAATGTATTCTCTGGCTGGGGAGAAAAGAGGTGCAGAAAGTAATTTGAGTAGAGCAAAGTGGGTGAGAAGCTCAAAAGAAGCTCAGGCAGAGAAGAGAGCGCCCAGAAGTAGAGGGAGAGCCTAGGCAGCCGCTCACAGGATGTGGAGTTCAGGCCCGAATCCATGAATCCATGTCTGGGGAGGCCAAGCCAGGGCCTCAGCTAGGACACAGGCAAGCTGTCTGAAGCAGGGCCTTAGGCTCCTCTGTAAGGGACAGAGCAGGACAGACCTGTGTCCATCCCTGCTCTGCTACAGATGCTGGTGCTGTGTGACTTTAAGCTTCCTCATCTACAAGCAGCATCACTTTATTGGGTTGTAGTGGGGATGGGATTAAAGAAATACTCTTGATGTGCCTGGAGCATAAGGGGAGGGAAGGTGGCAAGGGACAAGGCAGGGACCAGGGGAGGGCCGCTATGGTACTGGCACAGTCTGCGAAAAGTGGGGCTGCCATTGCCTCCCCAAGCAGAATGTGCTCCCTCCCTTCTCTCTTCTCAGCTCTGACTTGACCCTTCCTAAAACTTGCCTTAGAGCCCAGGGCTGCAGTGACTGTGGTGAAGGATGTTGGTTGGGATAGGGGTAGGGGCTGTCTTCACCCTTCTCTTCCCTTCTCTCTCCAGGGCACTTCCCATCAGTGGCCAATAACTATCCTGTCTTTCCGAGAATTCACCTACCACTTCCGGGTGGCACTGCTGGTGAGTCCAGGCACCTGCATCTCAAGCGTGGGGCTTGGGGAAAGGATATGGGGGTTCAGAGAGCACACGGCAAGACTTGGGGCACAGTGTGAGGTGCTGTGTGTGTGGGGGGTGTTCTTGTCCTGTACCCCCAGAGCCACCTCCCGCTGCCCTCCCCCACCAGGATCAGGCCAACTGCAGTGCAGAGGCCCCTATCCGGCCAGCCACAGACTACTACTTCCATTTCTACCGGCTGTGTGACTGAGCTGCCTTCTCCAAGGTGGCAGCATTCTGGGGCCTGGAGCCCTGGGCGCCCCTTCCACACTGGATGCAGTGGTGTTATACTGGAGCCTGCCACCCGCCAGCTCTCTGCTGTTCACTGGCACTCCCTGGGAGACTGAACTGGGCTTGGCCCTCCCCCACGACTGGTCAAACTGGAAGTCCTCACACTGGAGTTGCTGTTCCTGCTGGCTGCCCCTCACATACCACAGAGGAAGCCAGAGAGACCTGGGGCCAGGACAGGACTGATATGTATCAATCTGCATATTGTGGTTGGAAGGCTGGCTTCAGGTCCGTGGCTGGAGCCTGTGACCATCCAGAGCCTGTCCTCCCACTCTCCCCTTTTCAGACTGCGAGCCATCCCGCTTTTGAAATGGGGGCCTGTTGCCTTTGGTAACAGCTGGGGACTTGGCTGGATCCCTACAAGACTTGGCTGCATCCATGAGTCACTGCAGAGTATGCAGCCCTCACCTTCGAGGCTGCTCCCTGGGGGGTGGCGAGGTGGTCGACTTCTTAGGGTTTGACTGTTACGCTGGACTTGGAACTTTTAAGCTTTAAGTGTGACCCAGGAAGTTTCTTCTCCCTGGGAGGGCTGGAAAGACTGATCATGTGCCTTATGTACTTAGTGCCTGGCTGAACCGGTGGGGGCGCTAGCGCACCAGGTAAGCCTTGAACCTGGAGTGTCCTGGAAGGGAAGTTCCTGGTGAGCCCCCAGATGGGTGTTGTGGCCCCCTGGCCCAGGCTCCTGGGAGCTGCCAGAGCTTGCAGGTGGTATCAGTGACCTATCATTTTCTCTGAGCAGAGGAGCGGGAATCCCTGCAAGGCAGCAGGCTGGCCTTGGCTGGTGCGTGGAAAAAATAGCTTTTGCTGTAATTAATGGAGTAGTTACTGAAATGCACTTAAGCCAGAGCAGGAGTGGAAAGATGGAGATGGAAAGCCCAGAGAAGTGCAGAGCCCTGGGGAGACACAAAGACAGGGCCCTGGCTCTGATCCATCCCAGGGAGGCTGGAGACATCCCTCCCCCTCCCGGCCACTAAGACTCTGGCTTCTCCCTCTTCTTGTCTGCTGGTAACCGTGTCTCCCCCAGTCAAGGGCTCCTGTGCTCGGCTCCACAAGCCATGCTTGGCAGCAGGCTCGGTCCCCCTCTCCCGTCCCAGAGGTGGAGCAGTGGGCTTGTGTCACTGAAGTCTTAACTCGAGTGCCAACGTTAGCCTGGAGCGTTCGGAGGCCGCATATCCAGGCTCACGGAAGGAGTACAGAAATCTTTTAGCCGCATCTACATGGGTTCAGAAAGGGGAATAGGAATTGCCATCCCTGCCCGGTGGTATTCTGCCTTTGGGAACCAGGCCTTCCCCTTCCCCAACATCTCGTTTTCAGCTTTGAATGGGAGGCCTTTCTGTGGGGAACTGAGATTTGAAGAAACCTGTGAGGTGTGCGCCCCCTTCTGCCATGGGTCTCAAAGCACTTATCCTCAGAGGAACTGGGGGTTAGGGCTACCCTGCCTCCCAGTTCTCTTCCCAGTGTGGCTCCACTCCCTCATCCTGACATAGGAATTATGTGGCTCCCGACACCGTGCAGGGGGCCAGGCCTTACTTATGACTACTCTGTTCTCTCTCCCCCCTCACAGGGGTGGGGGAACCCTTCCAAAACGCCTTAAAACTGCTGAGCCCCACCTTTTGTAATAGGATTTTGGGGCTTCCTCAGTGAGGGTGCCTGTCCTTGGACTGTGGCCCCTCCGTCCTTAACTGGAAAGTGACCCTCCACTGCCCCCTGGAGCCCTTCTGGAAACGGCATAGCCCCAATCTGGTGAGCAGCTGGCTGTTTCTATGCCTGAGGAGGGATCCTCAGTGCAAGGGTTGGGGCCAGGCTGGGCTCCAAGCTGCTTGAGCAGGGGGTCAACCTTGGACCAAAGTAAAAGGGCTACAGGGAAGAGGAGCGGGGTCACCTGCTGGGGGCTGACAGCTGCCCCGCTGGCACTGGTAAGTGGGTGTCTTGGCTCCATTCCCTATGTGGGGTCTAGCAGCCATTCCTTCCTCCCTCTCTCCCCTCTGGCATTTACTCCTGTAGCCACTGGGCTCATCTCCCCAAAGCTTCAAGCTGTACATAGGGCCTTTCAGGCACAAGTCCCTCTGCCCGTATTATACCCTCCCCTGATAAAAGCCTGCATGTGCATAGAGCACCCCTTCCCCCCAGTTAACTCCCAGTTCCTGTCTCTGAGTGCTGACTCCTATTTATCGTGTACCAGCTCTGACTCTGGAGTGGGCAGAGGGAAGCAGCCCTGGGCTTGCTTTTTCCTGTCCCTGTTCTTTTCTTCTGAAGTAAATATACGTATATAAATAAATGTAAAAATATGGCTTTGTATCTGACCTTGCCTCCTCATCTCTTCTTGAGAGTATTGTGGGTAGGAGATGGGAGTTGCCTGTAGGGCTCAGGCCAACTGGCCAGATGGATGCCTTGTATTCCATTACCCTTCTTGGCTTCACGCTCAGCTTGGGAACAGGACTCAGCAGCCCCCTCCCTTAGCCATTATCCCATGGACCTACCGCTGCCCCACTGGGGTCAGAGTAGCCACCCGAGGGTAAATCTCCTTTGGGGACAAGCTGAGCCTTGTGAAAGTCCCCAGCACACAGAAGGGTGGCTACATTTAGAGAACGGGATTGGCCCAAGGCAGACGCAATTGATGCGGATTCCCAAAGAGGTCTGCTCTAAAAACAACAGAAGAGGATAGGCCTGACCCCCTTCCTATCCACAGAGTTTTCGATTCCAAAGACAGGAACCCCTCCCATACCCGCCTCACTCCGCACAGGTCCAGCAGCAGGAACCATCCTGAAAGGCCACCCCACTCCTGCGGAATGGGCATAAGACAGGCCAGGACGGTCACACATCTGCTTTTATTGGGAGCAGCAGGTGGGACACTTCCAGCAATAGTAAAAAAATTAATTTACAAAAGCAGGAGTTCAGTGAAGCCACCTTGTTGGAACCTGAAAGAGGAGAGGGGTATAAAAATGAGACCAATGACCCTTCTTTCCACCTCCTTTTCTCACCAAACCCTGTGCTCCCGGCGCTAGGGCTGATGGGCATGTACTCTGAAGCTGAGCCACCAAAGCCGATACTCAGTGACCTGTTTAGTGGATTATCTGCACCAAGGGGTTGGGTTTTTTTTTTTTTTTTTAATCACTTAGTCAAGATTTCTATTAATGCCTGAAAACATTCAAACTTAAAAATTAAAAAAAAATTAAAAAAAAAAAAAAAAAAAAAAAAAAAGGGATCCCTGAGTGGCGCAGCGGTTTAGCGCCTGCCTTTGGCCCAGGGCACGATCCTGGAGACCCGGGATCGAATCCCACGTCGGGCTCCCGGGGCATGGAGCCTGCTTCTCCCTCTGCCTTTGTCTCTGCCTCTCTCTCTCTCTGTGTGACTATCATAAATAAATAAAAATTAAAAAAAAAATAAAAAAAAAAAAAAAGAAAACATTCAAACTAACCACAATAGTACTCCTTGCAGCAAGCTGTAAGTCCCAGATTCTGACTCCCTTCTAACCCATTCCCAAGTAGCCTTGCCGGTCAATGGTGTATGATGTGTAAGAATGCAAATGGCTCACATGGGAAGCCTGTGCCCGTGGCCCTGTGAAGTGTATCCCAAAGCCAACTCAAGGCCCTGGGCAACATGCAGAACTTAGAATAAGACGAGGTCACAGATCCCCATTAGGGACAAGCCAAGAGGCACACACATCTGGTGTCCCTATCCACTCTGCTGGGTCTGTCACCAAAGTGTCACACAGGCCTGAGGACCCCGCCAACACGGATATGGGAAAGTTCTCTAGTGCCCACCCTGTCACAGCTCTTACCCTTGGGAGCTCATACGTAGATGCCAACCCAGAGCAGCAGGAAGAGGACTCCAAAGCCCATGAAGAGTGAGGCCACCAAGGAGATGAGGAGCTCTTTGTAGATATCCCGAGTGTACTTGGTGGAGGTGACCTCATAACTGGCAGGGTGATTAAGGAGAAGCAAAGGGATGGGCTGCCTAGGACAGGAAGCTGCCCAGTGCAGCTCTAGGAAAAAGGTATGGGCTGAGGGCTTTCTAGAAGGCTTGCCTGGCTCAGTGCAGCCAGGAAGAGGGACCTGAGAGACAACTTGTATTCTGTTGCTTCATACCAGCTCTCAACCACCATGAAAAAAATCAGGTCCGGAGGGGTTAGGTCACTTGCCCCAGGTCACATAGCCAGTGTGGACTGACACTAGCCCTCGGATTTCCCACTGCCTGAGCACACCCTCCTCTTACCACTTTCCCGATTTCAGATCCCCTATCCCCCACCTCCAGTCCAGCCAAGCCTTTTGTCACCATCCTGGGAATCTGAAGAGCAAATTGAGTTCGCCTGAGTTTGGGAAATCAGGCCACCACCTGACCTTGAACCTCAGCAGCTTTCCTTCAACTCCTTCCCTTCCCTTTACCCCCACACCAGCGCAAAACTGGCAGGGTGGTTTCCCACTTTGCTAATTCAGGCCCACGGGCTGCTCAGTAAAAGGATACACGAAGAACCAGGCGGTAAAGAACATGCCAATTGCCAATAGCACCACGGTCAGATGGGGGAAGACGGCAGGGTTCACTGGGCTGGTGTATCTGCTCATGGCCTCGAGCTCCTAAGGGAGGGTATGAGATCAGAGCTATCAAAGAATCCCAAGACTTCAACCCGGGAATGGGGAATGTGAGGTCATCAAGGAGCCTCCTCCTGCTAGGACTGTTATGGGTCTGTTTCAGCCTGGGAAATATGGAAGTCCCTCGGAACCAACATCGAGCGATCCCATTCGGAAATGACAACAATGACATCTTAAAACTAAGGTGATACTTTACTTTTTCAATATGAGACAAGAAGGGCAGCTGAGGGTCTGATGCTGACACAGAAGGTGATCGATTAGCTATCAACCAGTGTGGTTCCTAACATTTTTTGAGACCGCTGAAGACTATTAAAAAACATGCGAGAAAAGGTATGGACTCTGCCCAGGGTAAACCACAAGCAAGAAGTCTGTCTCTAATTTTAGGAGCTGTACGGACCCTCGTCTGTGGACACCAAGCTCAGAATCCTGCTGTAATTCCGAGCCTGGGCCAGGACCCAATCTCAACTGCTACATCTGCGTGCTTCACCCCGTGCTGTTATGGAGTCTCAGGATCTATCGGCCAAGAGACTTCAGTTAATAATCTGGCTCTACCGAGTAACATGCATCTCAGTAGTCATTAATAACACCACTCAGGGATCCCTGGGTGGCGCAGCGGTTTGGCGCCTGCCTTTGGCCCAGGGCGCGATCCTGGGGACCCGGGATCGAATCCCACGTCGGGCTCCCGGTGCATGGAGCCTGCTTCTCCCTCTGCCTGTGTCTCTGCCTCTCTCTCTCTCTCTCTCTGTGACTATCATAAAAAAAAAAAAAAAATAATAATAATAATAATAACACCACTCATAGGGCTGATGTATGATTTAAGAAGGATGACCAACGTCAAAGTGTCAAAGCATGTAGCTCACTTCCTGGCATGGAGTAGTTGCTCGAACGGTGTCTGCTTCCTCTTCGGGCTTACAGGGAAGATTATGAGATAATGCCTGTGAAGGAGGGCTGTAAACGTAAAGTTCCGTACAAATGTTAACTTCCATTGTCACTCACCAGCCAACGCTCCTAAAGTCCAGAACATAACAACTCTAGAGAAATGAATTGACCCCATTGTCCTAAGAGACACTGGAATTCAATTCAGTAAACATTTGTGCCTCCCCGAACACGACAAAGACAATCGCTGCCATTTACTGGGCCTCCAATTGCGGGCCCTGTGTTGGGCACTGGGGGATACAAAGATGAATAAGACAGCGTCCCAGAGCTGGAGGCACGTCAGAGGCTGGTCACTCGGAGGCGTGGCAGATAACAAAGGAGTCCATGACCTGCGGCAACAAGCCTGTACAGAGGTCGCGGGAGCGCCCAGGGCAGAGCGGCCAAGCGCCTGGGAGAGCTGGACGGGCTTCACCAAGAAGGCGACACCTGCCCTGGGCCTTGTAGGATGAGCACGAGTTCGGCAAGGGGGAGAACCTTCCAAACAGACACAAGAGCTCAATCACAGCCGACACATAAAAGCTCACGGTATTAAAATGCACCTCACGCGGCTCACCCCTAAGAGTCGCGAGCGCGAAACCTCGGCCTAACGAGTCCACCGCCAGGGGCTTCCCTTCCCGCCCCTCGGCCCGAGCCGGAAGATACAGGAGCCTCCCGCCATCTGCATCCCGGCCGTCTGCGGCCTTTGCGAGAGAAATGGAATGTGGGGCGGGCCCCGAGGGGGCCTCAGGGACTCTCTCACCATCTCGCCAGGTGTAGGCTCATCCGCCGCTCCGCCACCGGAATCACACGTCGGCAGCAGGAGCGGGCGCTCTGTCCGGCCGGAAGAGGAAGTGCACCCACGCGCGTGGCATTGTGGGATCTGTAGTCCTGTGCGTTCGGGTGTAGCAGGGGCTAGTGCCTGTGGGCGCCTGACGTAGAGCCGGGGCAAGCGATGGAGAAGGGTAGGGTAGATCCCCTGAGAGGGTTCATTCGCCCCTGGCGGGACTGTTTGCCACGAGGGGAACTGGCCGAGGGGTCGGGGCACGGTGCACTACACTTCCCAGGAGGCTATGCGCGGCGGCGGGTCACGTGACGGGAGCGCGGGCTTTGGAAGGCGGCGGAGCGGGACCGGGTCTGCCGCAGAGTGGAAGCCGGGGAGGGCCTGAGCACTGTCCTGGGCAGCGCCGGACTGAGCACTAGCTGCGGAGGCCTCGCGCCGCAAAGGCCAGGTGAGGCCCCACGGGCAGCGCCCCCGAGGGCGGCGGGTCCGCCTCGCGCTGGGTGCTGTGGGGGACCGTCTGCCGCGCGCGGGGCGGAGGCCGGGGCGCGGGTTCGCCGCCCTCCCGCTGCGCGACTTGGGTCGGTCGCTTAACCTCTGAGCCTCTTGCTTCACTTGCGGAAGGAGGGAAGTAGCCTCCACTTTAGGGGGCCGTTGTGTATTTTGACCGAGATTCTGCACGAGGAACGTTTTGGAGACTTCGCTGGTCTGGACCCCTTTCCCGCCTCCCAGTGTTGGGGGCTGGGGGAGGCCAGCCGGCCGGCAGGTCCTGACCCCTCGGGACGCCTCCTAGCAGGACAGCCAGCCTGAAGCTGGACCCAGAGGATCGGATGTACGGATCCGAGCCCCCAGGGTGTGGCAGGAGTTAGAGGATGGCGGGAGGAAGGGCAGGTCTTATCCCATCCTTTGTGTTGGCCCCCAGACTGTGAAGGCAGGTTGGGAAGCAGAGCGCGGAAGATCCTGATGCCGGGTTGAGGTGTTTGGACTTAGGTAGAAGGGGGTATGTACAGGGTCCCTGATGCTTTAGAAAGAGCCCTTTGAAAAGTGGGAGCAACGAAAAGATCTAGTGTAATATTTCTTGGGCGTATCGGACACATAACACCAATGGGCACGCGATGACTTTTTAAGTGGCACCCAAAAAATCCTTTTTATTGTTATTTATTTATTTATTTATTTTGCAAAAAATCCTTTTTAATAGTTATACGTTTAACGCATTAAAATGTAACTGATACAGCACAGACATACTGCTTGAGTTCTCTTTTTCAACTTACCTTCGTTTTTTTTGTTTTGTTTTGTTTTTTTTTTAATATATTTTTTTTTAATTTTTTTTTTTATTTATTTATGATAGTCACAGAGAGAGAGAGAGAGAGAGGCAGAGACATAGGCAGAGGGAGAAGCAGAGGGAGAAGCAGGCTCCATGCACTGGGAGCCCGATGTGGGATTCGATCCTGGGTCTCCAGGATCGCGCCCTGGGCCAAAGGCAGGCGCCAAACCGCTGCGCCACCCAGGGATCCCTTGTTTTGTTTTTTTAAGATTTTATTTATTTATTCATGAGAGACACAGAAGAGAGAGGCAGAGATGTAGGCAGAGGGAGAAGCAGGCTCCAGGCAGGGAGCTTGATGTGGGACTCGATCCTGAGACCGACCGCAGGATCACACCCTGAGCCAAAGGCAGGTGCTCAACTGCTGAGCCACCCAGGTGTCCCTTACCTTCGTTTTTAAAACCATGGTGTCCATTTAAAAAAACAATATTAGGCGAATGAAAGTACGGGTTTTACATGGAAATGGCAAGACATTGTGAGGGTGATTTGGGTGTGACCGAATTTCGGGAAACACTACCCTAGGAAGTAATTTGTCCACAGAAGTGCAGTACGGGACTCAGGCCACTACAGCTTGCCGGGTTCCTAGATTGGGACCTAGGGTCTAGTAGGGAGCCATGAGTTCACATTTCAGACTTAGTGGTAGAGAGAAAATACAAAGGGAAAGCCTTAAAACTCCTAGCAACATCATAGAAGTAGAAACCAATCACCGTGTTGAGGGGACACTGAAGGGAGCTTGTGAGAAAGCCACATAACTCCTGTCCAGATATGATGTTCTTTGCCAATCCTCCTTCAAGGCTACTCTATGAGTCGGGGTTCTCCAGAGGAACAGTAAGATATAGGATGTGGACATATATAAGGAGATTTATCTTAAGGAAGTGGCTCAGGTAATTGTAGAGGTTGGCAAGGTTGAAAATGATCAGGCGGGACCTCAGGCTAGAAACTCATGCAAGAGTTGATGCTGCAGCCTTCAGGCCAAATTTCTTTGGGAAATCTCAGCTTTTGCTCCCAAGGCCTTACAGCTGAGTGAATGAGGCCCAGCCGTATAATGAAGGATGATCTCTTTTGCTTAAAGTCAACTGATGATAGATGTCCCAAAATACCGTCACAGCAACAACTGGATTAGTGTTTTGAGTAAATAACTACATGCCTTAGCCTAGCCTAGTTGGGACATAAAACTCACAGCTGCGAAGTGGCAGGGAGCCAGAGGCATTAGTTGGGGATGTTCAATGACTGGCAGAAAGGTACAGAGGAGGAATGTATGAGTTGTCAGCAAATTGGCAAGTAGATACTCATATTTATTTTGCTATTGTGCACATTCAGCCTTGTATCATGGTTGCTTTTGTGCTTGAGTTGTCATCTTTGTTCAGCCAGTATTTGTTTGCTTGTTCTTCAGGGCTTGGTTCTGTCATTATGATCCCTGGGCGCCTCAGGGCGGGCTGGGCACCCTCCTCTGGACCTGCAGTGTCCTTGATGCCCAAGCCAGTGGTAGCCCTTACTGCACATTAGCCCTGTTGCTGCCTTAGCCACGAAACCATAAGTCTCTTGACATCAGTAGTATCTTATTCCTCTTAAAACCCAGTTCCCCCCACTCCCCCCCCGCCCATACTCAGGAAGCCTTAGTATTAATTGAGTTACCCTAGCAAGGGCTTCCTTGCTAGACTATAAGTATTTTTGCGAAGGTGACCTTGTCTCATTCATCTTTTCATCTTCTGCGGTCCCAAATTGGCATCCTTTTTGTCATACTCAAGTTTGTTCAGTTGAAGGCATGAAGTTGCTGAGATGGCACCAGTTATAACCCTTGATCCTTTGCAACCTTTAAGTGCTTCCCCTTCTTACTTTACTCCTTTCTTTTTTAGCTGCCCCTCCTCTGTATTGCTATGGGAATTCAAGGCCTGGCGAAACTGATTGCTGATGTGGCCCCCAGTGCCATCCGGGAGAATGACATCAAGAGCTACTTTGGCCGCAAGGTGGCTATTGATGCCTCTATGAGCATTTATCAGTTCCTGATTGCTGTTCGCCAGGGTGGGGATGTGCTGCAGAATGAGGAGGGTGAGACTACCAGTCACCTGATGGGCATGTTCTACCGCACCATCCGCATGATGGAGAATGGCATTAAGCCCGTGTATGTCTTTGATGGCAAGCCACCACAGCTCAAGTCAGGTGAGCTGGCCAAACGCAGTGAGCGGCGGGCTGAGGCAGAGAAGCAGCTGCAGCAGGCTCAGGCTGCTGGGGCCGAGGAGGAGGTGGAAAAGTTTACTAAGAGGCTGGTGAAAGTCACCAAGCAACACAACGATGAGTGCAAGCACCTACTGAGCCTCATGGGCATCCCCTACCTTGATGCGCCCAGTGAGGCTGAGGCTAGCTGTGCTGCCCTAGTGAAGGCTGGCAAAGTCTATGCTGCGGCCACTGAGGACATGGATTGCCTGACCTTCGGCAGCCCTGTGCTGATGCGGCACCTGACTGCCAGTGAGGCCAAGAAGCTGCCCATCCAGGAATTCCACCTGAACCGGATTCTGCAGGAGCTGGGCCTGAACCAGGAGCAATTTGTAGATCTGTGCATCCTGCTGGGCAGTGACTACTGTGAGAGCATTCGGGGCATTGGGCCCAAGCGGGCTGTGGACCTCATCCAGAAGCACAAGAGCATTGAGGAGATTGTGCGTCGACTTGACCCCAACAAGTACCCTGTGCCAGAAAATTGGCTCCACAAGGAGGCCCAGCAGCTCTTCCTGGAGCCCGAGGTGCTTGACCCAGAGTCTGTGGAGCTGAAGTGGAGTGAACCCAATGAAGAGGAGCTTGTCAAGTTCATGTGTGGGGAAAAGCAGTTCTCGGAGGAGCGAATCCGCAGTGGGGTCAGGCGGCTGAGCAAGAGCCGCCAAGGCAGCACCCAGGGCCGCCTGGATGATTTCTTCAAGGTGACTGGCTCTCTCTCTTCAGCTAAGCGCAAGGAGCCAGAGCCCAAGGGATCTGCTAAGAAGAAGGCAAAGACTGGGGTAGCAGGGAAGTTCAAAAGGGGAAAATAAAGGAGTTTCCCCTCATACTTCCTTGGCCCCAGAGTATCTGCCTTATGGTACCCTCAAGAGCTAGCACTAGAGAAACCTCTGGGGGCAAGGAGGGATTGCATTGCTTCTCTAACTCTGCCCTTTTCAGTAGTGCTGAAAAGTAGTGCTTTTCCCTTTTGTACTTGATTTTACAACAGGAACGCTACAGAGCAACTTTGTTTTCTTCCTTTTTAGCTCAGGAAAGCATGTCAGGCTCAAAACACCTCTCAGGCAATTTAACGGACACTGAATCTATTGTTAAATAAAAGTGATAGCAACAAGTTTTGAAGAGGGAGTGGGAGATAAATGGTAGAGACCGCAGACTGGACAGAAAATGATTTCTTGGCTGGCCGACTGGCAGATGGGAGGGGGTGTTGGAACCAGAATGCACTTCTTTCTGGCTCAGCCTTGATCCACCCCATAGGACAGCCATCAGAGACCCAGTCTTGACCAGATGAGGAGAGCTGCTGAGAGCTAAGACAGGTAGAACGAGCTGACGTCCCTGGAGTTGGCAACAAGGGTCTAATTACTGGCTGTGTGTCCTGTGGTGGGCAGAAACTTGAACCTGCTCTGTAACTTGAGTCTTCACAGTGGTTACTTAAACATAAAAGACGGCGAAATTTTAGTGTCCTCTCTGAGGCAGTCAGCTGAGTTGAGACTTTGAGATTAAGATGCTGTTTTCATGTGCTGTTTTGTTTTAAAGGTATGAGAAAAGAGTCAATAAAACTGTAAAAGTAACCAGCATGTCGTATTCTCTGAGAACATCTGAAAACATCCCAAGTGCCTCCAGGCTTCATTCAGGCCATATGTAATGTTCTTTCCACGCTGAAGAGAACACCCTGGGATCATAGTTACAAGAGGTTTGAGAGTGGCCACAAGATGGAGCCACACTCCATAGACTGGCCAAAGCCGCTGTGGCCGTGCTTTAGGCCATTTGGAGGAGGATGCCTGCCTGGTTTAACTTACTAGAAAAGAATTTTTAATAAATTGAATGGGTTTCTAGTTTCCAACCCACTGGGTGAGATAAAGAAGCTACTTTGAGGAAAGCTTCACAATTTTGATCTACTTCATTCAAGCATTCACCTCACGAATTTATAAATCGTGAAAAAAATTGCACTTCACAAGTCACTTGTGTGTTCCTTTTGTGACATCAAATCCAGGTTGCTGTTTCCCATAGAGATGGAATGTTTTAAAAGTTCTTTTATCCTGGTGAAACTTGTGGGGAGTCTGATTTCTTAGCATTCCTGTCACTGCCGTTTGAGGTTAACAGAGACCCTGAAGCCATCTCGAAGTTTAAGCTGCCAGTGTTCTAACAGATTAAGTGGGTAAAAGACTGAAGCTGGTGGGTTTTAAAATTTCTAAGGGAGCAATCTGTATTTTAAGTGAAATCTTACGTGGAATCTCAGGATATAAGAGCTGCTCTGGTTGAAGCAAGAGTGGGACAGTCTCCCCAGCATCGCTCTTATAATTAGGGGACAACCACTGGTGTAGACAAAGTTCTATTCTGAGGGCAGGGATCTTGGTTCTGTTCACTGCTATACCCAGCAGTTCAATGAAACGGATTTCTCCAACTGGACCGAGCCACATAACTTTTGAGAGCGCCAAGTAGTATTTCTAAGCCTGTGGTAATGATGACAGCAGGGCCCAGAAGTGGAAAGAGGTCTTAGGGAGTGATGGCCTCAGTGTTGTGGCTCTAGTTAAGGGCTTATACCCTGTGGGAGTCGGATGTGTAGAGTGGTTTTCCTCTGGTCTTTTCATGCTAAGTTGTCTGGTCTTTCCTAGAAGTTTATTAATCACTGCACACTGCAGGGGAAAACCACTTCCGCAAATTTTTTCCTAGCTCATTTTAATGTTCCTGCTCAAAGGGAGCTGTTCTAGTTGGATCAAGGTTTAAAAGGCATTGCTTTGCAGTCCGTCTCTGAAGCGTTGAACCTGCAAAGGTTCAAGCAAAAAGGAGACTTTTAGGGGAATACTTGTACTGAGGCTAGAAACAAGGTCAAAAGGGTGAGGGTATTGCCTCATGGTAGTGGGAGATACCATCTGGCTTTCCAGGGGTCACAAGAAGGGGCTGGCTTTCCTTTTCCTTGCCATAGTCTCCCTGTGCCTTGGTGTTCTTTTGGACAGTCCTGTTATTCCTCTGCCCAAAGGCCTTGTGCAAAGGGGAGAGTCTGGGAACTCCTGATCAGAAAGTTCCAGCCATAGAGGTAGGTAGTAACTTAGAGTGCGGGGGGTGGGGGTGGGCGTTGACATGTGCACAAGAACATCATGGATTACAAGTGAATAGCCTTAAAAAAAACAAACAAAAAAAAAAAACAAGTGAATAGCCTTCATTTGGTCAAAATTAACTTTATTTTTCAGCTTTACCTCATCTGGATGTGGTAACAAAACTGGCACACCCAGAAAGGATACAGATGTAGGGCATAATTAAAGAAAATGCTTTTGGTAAAGGGGCGCGAAGACGAAAGTAACAAAGATAGACATGTAGGTTGGAATTCTACAACACTGGGTTGAAATGTAAGCTTTGCCACACTCTGTGACCTGTCCTCCGTAAGCCTGTTTTCTCACATAACGGCCTGGATTTGAGATCACTGCCCTGACTGTTAAAACAGTCTCAGCCTTTTACATCATTGGTGCATCCCTCTGTGGCCATGTGAGACCACTCTGGTCTAGGTGAAGGAGAGAAGGCCACAGTGGTTAAAGTACTTTGAGGGCCTGGACTTGGCTCAGTGAGCCTTACTGGCTTTACAGGCTGGTGACCCCTAAACCTTAGGTAGCGGGGGATAGGGGTTGGGGCAGGTCAGCACCTGTTCCGGGGTGAGGAAGCCAATGAAAATAGAACTTTCCAATTCCACTCCTAATTTGTTTCAAACCATGTTCTGCCCAAATGGAGATCTGAACTCTTTCGTAACCGGTCCTGCCCCTGTTTGTCATCCCTTTAATCTTTGTTCTGACAAATCTGTAAGTTATCCCAACAGCCTTTCCACGGGTGGTACCTCTGACCCCATCACAACTTGTTTTCAGAGGACCTTTATTCTCTCCTAAAACTAAATATGGACTCTTCTACGGCTCTCTTTTCTGCCTTCTAGGTTTGAGTTTTCTCCTCTCTGTATCCAAAATGCTCAATATTCTTACAGTAGATGCTGATGAACAGGGAAATAGCTCCCTCACCTGCATGGGAGGGCTTAAAACCCTGGAAATTTTTTAAAAACTGTATTTCAGTACTAGACTGATAGGCTTTTTAAAGAGATTATTCTAAATTCCTACCTGGTGTCCAGCCGAGAAGATGCTTGAACAGAGTTGATAGTTCACAAACTTCTGTTTTTATCTTCCTATCTCTGGTTTAGAACTGTGAAGTGATTATATTTAATTCACTGTTCCTACTCAGAAGTAATACCTAAAATAATTTAGGTTGTAGAAAATCTCTTAACAACCCCTATAGTCTTTAGGAATTAAATTTGTTTTCCTCATGACTGGTAATTCAGGGTCTCCCAACATGGTCACTTGTGCCAACTAACTACTTTGTTAAACTTGGAAGTACAGGGAAGATGACAAAGGGAAACCACTGGGAACCCCCTTTTTTTTCTAGGGAAGAGATGAAGTTAGCCCATCTGTTCACTTATGGATCAAGAAGTGGACTCCTCATCCTACGAATGTCTTATTCCTTGGGTGGTGCTTACAAGAGGTGACCCAAAGCCAGGCACTCTTCTTGCTATTTTTGCAAGACCTAGGACCTAAATGCTCTCTCGGTGCCCTGGATGGAACATAAGTTCAAAATCGGTAGTGCCAAGATCCTTCAAAGTCAGAGGTCTCTAGCACTGCAATCCTGGCTTTACTCTAACTGCTACTAGAAGTGGGAAAATTGCTTCTCCAGGAGCTAGAGGCAGACCTAGGTCCCACCTAGCCCTAGAGTGAGCTGAGCCTCCCAGGCAGTGTACTATGCCAGGCTTCAAAGAGGATAGAAATCTTACTCAGAAGGTTCAGCCACTCTTATCTCCTCAGATAGTGGAGGGTGTAGAAGGCACTGAGAAGCACACCAGTGAGATGGGCTCACCCCTTTCCTGGCTGGAATTTTAATGCTAAATCTCTTACTGATTTTTGGGCTGGGTAGATCCCCTCCCTTTCCTCACCAACCATCTGCATCTGCCAAACTAGAAAAAGGAAACTAAACTCGCACATCTCTGCCCCAGTAGTTCCATCCCTCCCCCTCTAGGGGGCTGTGTGTCCCCCTAGCCCCTTGGGTCTTAGATCTGTGCCTAGAAGATAAAGGGGAAGGGTTTGAGTTGAGCTATTACCTCCTCAAACCCACCCCCACCTCTGAGTATTAGAATTGCAGTGGCATTGTCCTTCAAACTACCCTCTGTTTTGGTGCCCGAAACGCCTCTTCCAGACAGGCTGGTGTGTTTTGTTTTGTTTTGTTTTGTTTGTTTGTTTTTGGTTTTTTTGTTTGTTTGTTTTTATTTTTTTTATTATTATTTTTTTTCAGGCTGGTGTTATAGGTGAAGATAGGCATCTCTTACAGATGGGGGTGGGGGCTGTTGTTACTGGTGAAGATAGGCATCTAGCCAGAGCTGCCCAGACTCCTTCAGTGAGCTGTGGGGGCAAGATAGGAGCAGGAAGTGAGAGAGCATAGCCAAGCCCAAAAGCCAAACCACCCTACAGACATGGAGTAGTGAGGCTCTCAGAGAGGAATGGAGACCGATCTCCATGGCATATGGCCCTCTTTCTCCCCTTTGCTTCTGAGAAATAGGTTGGGCCACAACCGCAAGACCAATACAGCACCTGCCTGTCTTGGTGGCCTCCATTCCAGAGGATTGGGAAACCTGCCTTTTGCTCCCACCCCACACATCACCAACCCCATGGCTTGCCCCCCTGGCCCCCCCAGCCATCTTCCCAGGCTCAGGTACTCACTAGATAATGTCGGCGAAGGCTGAGAGCAGGGGCTTGGACTGGTACTCTATGCCATGCTTGGCACACAGGGACTGCACCAGGGGAGCCACTTTATGGTAATTGTGTCGAGGCATTGTGGGGAAAAGACTTCAAGGAGAATGGGACAGTCAGGCTCCTACTCCGGTTTCCACATCCCTGCTTGCCCCACAGGGACCCTCCCAAGGACCCTGCTTCTCAGGTCCCCCTACTCACTGGTGCTCAATCTGGAAGTTGAGATGTCCACTGAACCAGTCGTTGAAGGCAGACCTGTGGACGTTGCATGTTGCCCGGAGCTGGAGGAAGAAGGCCGGGGAGGGGATGCGTCTGGGTGCCGGATGGAAAGGCCAAGCTGGCTAAGAGGACGGGTGTGGGACTGTCCCTGGTCACTCCCTTCTCCACAGGGTAGGTAGCAGGAGAAGCTTCAGGCTAATAAGGTGGTGCTGTTTGGGGGCTTTTATGTTACTGCCCTTGCCCCTTAGTCTGCCCCTGTGCCCACCCACCATTTTTATTATCCCTAGGTCTTCCAGGTGACCGTCCCTTACCTGGGTGGAGACCCAGTCCATATTCCGGTCGTAATCAATGTGCATGGGGATATGGTTCATCTGTGTTACCCATACAAACCAGATGCTTTCCAGGAACCTGGTGGATATGGCGCACAGACAAAAACAGTACAGATAAGAGCTCTCTAGCCTGGCCATCTTCCTAAGCTAACAGCTGAAACATCCCCTGCTGCCGAAATCCCCAGCACAGCCCCCAGACCAGACTCGTGACTCCCAAACACCTGCTTTTCTTCGCCATCCCTCCTGCCCTGTCAAATACTACCTGACCATGAAGAAAAGGCCCAGGACGCCTTTCAGTCCCAAAAACGGCACGTAAGTGAGGAAGATGCGAGCATAGAAGGTCATCATCCAGGCCAAGTCCTGCATTGAGAGGCAGAGAGGCAGGCTGGCATAAAGCACTTCCTCCTCTTCCTTTCACTTCGCTTATTTGCATGGTATGGCCATTCTGCCAGGGACCCAGACTGAAGCCTCCATCACTGTCAGCTTTTCTTCATCGCACGATCTGCAATATCTAGTGCCACCACTTACGTTCCTGGTGGTAGTCCCCAGTCCTCCTTCCCTGTTCCCTTCACAGGTGGCAAAGCCTGCAGGGCCTCTCTGCCTCCAGCTCCTCCCAACCCACCTAAGTTCTTTTTTTTTTCTTTTCTTTTTTTAAATATTTTATTTACTCATGAGAGACACAGAGAGAGAGAGAGGCAGAGACACAGGCAGAGGGAGAAGCAGGCTCCATGCAGGGAGCCCAACGTGGGACTCGATCCCGGGTCTCCAGGATCACGCCTTGGGCTGAAGGCAGCGCTAAACCGCTGAGCCACCCAGGCTGCCCCCATCTAAGTTCTTTATGCCTTCATTACGCTGCCAAACAAATCTTCCAGGACAGCGGCTGACTGTGCCAGTCCCCTGATCAAACCTCCAGGCACTCTTCTGTACCACAATTCTCCCCTGACGTGAGTCCACAACATGTCCAGTGGCTAAAATTGCCCCTCACTTCCCAGCTTCTCTGGTCAGAGTCCTCTCCCTAGCCCACCTCTGCCTGTCCTCCAAGGCCAGCTAGAAAAGTAATTTCACAAAGCCTTTTCTGATGCCTCTCTTCAAGCCAGAGGCAAGCAGGGCCCTTTTGGAATCCCAGAACCACCTGCTTCTATCTCTTCCCAAGCCTGGCTCCTGGCTTTATGCCAAGCACAAAAGCCTCAGGAGATACAGGCTGAATGAAATAGGCCATTGGGGGGGCGCCTGGGTGGCTCAGTCAGTGGAGCATCCGACTCTTGGTTTTGGCTCAGGTCATGATCAAAGTGGTGGGATCAAGCCTGGTCTTCTCTGCTCAGTGCCAAGTCTAAGTGAATCTCCCTCTCGTGTGCACTCTCTCAAAATGTATGAATTTTTGAAAATCTTTTAAAAAATGAAATATGGCATTGGGGTCAGGCTGTCTGGTAAATCCAGATCATCCCATCTAGAGACAAGGAAGGTCTATACTCAAGTTCTATTAACTTTGCTCTAAATTAGGCCTGGAGTAGATCTCAGTGGGCTTTCCTCTGGAGAACCCCCATTCCCCTCAAAGTTCTGAAGACAAAGGATGTGCATCTCCGGGGCTGTGGATACTCACCACCCACTTCTTCCGCTGGATAACAAAATAGAAAATATACCACTGGAAGTAGAGAGGCAGCAAGGCTGGGGGCCCAACTGGGAAGGAAATGGAGGCAGGAGGGAGATGTGAGCAGCACAAGGGGGGGTCAGCGCCTAAGGGACAGCCTCTGGCATGGTGTTGCCCCCCTGCCATCCCTTCCTGTGGCCCCTTCCAGCTGCCTTGGCAGTTGAGACTTTGAGATTAAGATGCTGTTTTCATGTGCTGTTTTGTTTTAAAGGTATGAGAAAAGAGTCAATAAAACTGTAAAAGTAACCAGCATGTCGTATTCTCTGAGAACATCTGAAAACATCCCAAGTGCCTCCAGGCTTCATTCAGGCCATATGTAATGTTCTTTCCACGCTGAAGAGAACACCCTGGGATCGTAGTTACAAGAGGTTTGAGAGTGGCCACAAGATGGAGCCACACTCCATAGACTGGCCAAAGCCGCTGTGGCCGTGCTTTAGGCCATTTGGAGGAGGATGCCTGCCTGGTTTAACTTACTAGAAAAGAATTTTTAATAAATTGAATGGGTTTCTAGTTTCCAACCCACTGGGTGAGATAAAGAAGCTACTTTGAGGAAAGCTTCACAATTTTGATCTACTTCATTCAAGCATTTACCTCACGAATTTATAAATCGTGAAAAAAATTACACTTCACAAGTCACTTGTGTGTTCCTTTTGTGACATCAAATCCAGGTTGCTGTTTCCCATAGAGATGGAATGTTTTAAAAGTTCTTTTATCCTGGTGAAACTTGTGGGGAGTCTGATTTCTTAGCATTCCTGTCACTGCCGTTTGAGGTTAACAGAGACCCTGAAGCCATCTCGAAGTTTAAGCTGCCAGTGTTCTAACAGATTAAGTGGGTAAAAGACTGAAGCTGGTGGGTTTTAAAATTTCTAAGGGAGCAATCTGTATTTTAAGTGAAATCTTACGTGGAATCTCAGGATATAAGAGCTGCTCTGGTTGAAGCAAGAGTGGGACAGTCTCCCCAGCATCGCTCTTATAATTAGGGGACAACCACTGGTGTAGACAAAGTTCTATTCTGAGGGCAGGGATCTTGGTTCTGTTCACTGCTATACCCAGCAGTTCAATGAAACGGATTTCTCCAACTGGACCGAGCCACATAACTTTTGAGAGCGCCAAGTAGTATTTCTAAGCCTGTGGTAATGATGACAGCAGGGCCCAGAAGTGGAAAGAGGTCTTAGGGAGTGATGGCCTCAGTGTTGTGGCTCTAGTTAAGGGCTTATACCCTGTGGGAGTCGGATGTGTAGAGTGGTTTTCCTCTGGTCTTTTCATGCTAAGTTGTCTGGTCTTTCCTAGAAGTTTATTAACCACTGCACACTGCAGGGGAAAACCACTTCCGCAAATTTTTTCCTAGCTCATTTTAATGTTCCTGCTCAAAGGGAGCTGTTCTAGTTGGATCAAGGTTTAAAAGGCATTGCTTTGCAGTCCGTCTCTGAAGCGTTGAACCTGCAAAGGTTCAAGCAAAAAGGAGACTTTTAGGGGAATACTTGTACTGAGGCTAGAAACAAGGTCAAAAGGGTGAGGGTATTGCCTCATGGTAGTGGGAGATACCATCTGGCTTTCTAGGGGTCACAAGAAGGGGCTGGCTTTCCTTTTCCTTGCCATAGTCTCCCTGTGCCTTGGTGTTCTTTTGGACAGTCCTGTTATTCCTCTGCCCAAAGGCCTTGTGCAAAGGGGAGAGTCTGGGAACTCCTGATCAGAAAGTTCCAGCCATAGAGGTAGGTAGTAACTTAGAGTGCGGGGGGGTGGGGGTGGGCGTTGACATGTGCACAAGAACATCATGGATTACGAGTGAATAGCCTTAAAAAAAAAAACAAAAAAAAAAAAAACAAGTGAATAGCCTTCATTTGGTCAAAATTAACTTTATTTTTCAGCTTTACCTCATCTGGATGTGGTAACAAAACTGGCACACCCAGAAAGGATACAGATGTAGGGCATAATTAAAGAAAATGCTTTTGGTAAAGGGGCGCGAAGACGAAAGTAACAAAGATAGACATGTAGGTTGGAATTCTACAACACTGGGTTGAAATGTAAGCTTTGCCACACTCTGTGACCTGTCCTCCGTAAGCCTGTTTTCTCACATAACGGCCTGGATTTGAGATCACTGCCCTGACTGTTAAAACAGTCTCAGCCTTTTACATCATTGGTGCATCCCTCTGTGGCCATGTGAGACCACTCTGGTCTAGGTGAAGGAGAGAAGGCCACAGTGATTAAAGTCCTTTGAGGGCCTGGACTTGGCTCAGTGAGCCTTACTGGCTTTACAGGCTGGTGACCCCTAAACCTTAGGTAGCGGGGGATAGGGGTTGGGGCAGGTCAGCACCTGTTCCGGGGTGAGGAAGCCAATGAAAATAGAACTTTCCAATTCCACTCCTAATTTGTTTCAAACCATGTTCTGCCCAAATGGAGATCTGAACTCTTTCGTAACCGGTCCTGCCCCTGTTGTCATCCCTTTAATCTTTGTTCTGACAAATCTGTAAGTTATCCCAACAGCCTTTCCACGGGTGGTACCTCTGACCCCATCACAACTTGTTTTCAGAGGACCTTTATTCTCTCCTAAAACTAAATATGGACTCTTCTACGGCTCTCTTTTTTGCCTTCTAGGTTTGAGTTTTCTCCTCTCTGTATCCAAAATGCTCAATATTCTTACAGTAGATGCTGATGAACAGGGAAATAGCTCCCTCACCTGCATGGGAGGGCTTAAAACCCTGGAAATTTTTTTAAAAACTGTATTTCAGTACTAGACTGATAGGCTTTTTAAAGAGATTATTCTAAATTCCTACCTGGTGTCCAGCCGAGAAGATGCTTGAACAGAGTTGATAGTTCACAAACTTCTGTTTTTATCTTCCTATCTCTGGTTTAGAACTGTGAAGTGATTATATTTAATTCACTGTTCCTACTCAGAAGTAATACCTAAAATAATTTAGGTTGTAGAAAATCTCTTAACAACCCCTATAGCCTTTAGGAATTAAATTTGTTTTCCTCATGACTGGTAATTCAGGGTCTCCCAACATGGTCACTTGTGCCAACTAACTACTTTGTTAAACTTGGAAGTACAGGGAAGATGACAAAGGGAAACCACTGGGAACCCCCTTTTTTTTCTAGGGAAGAGATGAAGTTAGCCCATCTGTTCACTTATGGATCAAGAAGTGGACTCCTCATCCTACGAATGTCTTATTCCTTGGGTGGTGCTTACAAGAGGTGACCCAAAGCCAGGCACTCTTCTTGCTATTTTTGCAAGACCTAGGACCTAAATGCTCTCTCGGTGCCCTGGATGGAACATAAGTTCAAAATCGGTAGTGCCAAGATCCTTCAAAGTCAGAGGTCTCTAGCACTGCAATCCTGGCTTTACTCTAACTGCTACTAGAAGTGGGAAAATTGCTTCTCCAGGAGCTAGAGGCAGACCTAGGTCCCACCTAGCCCTAGAGTGAGCTGAGCCTCCCAGGCAGTGTACTATGCCAGGCTTCAAAGAGGATAGAAATCTTACTCAGAAGGTTCAGCCACTCTTATCTCCTCAGATAGTGGAGGGTGTAGAAGGCACTGAGAAGCACACCAGTGAGATGGGCTCACCCCTTTCCTGGCTGGAATTTTAATGCTAAATCTCTTACTGATTTTTGGGCTGGGTAGATCCCCTCCCTTTCCTCACCAACCATCTGCATCTGCCAAACTAGAAAAAGGAAACTAAACTCGCACATCTCTGCCCCAGTAGTTCCATCCCTCCCCCTCTAGGGGGCTGTGTGTCCCCCTAGCCCCTTGGGTCTTAGATCTGTGCCTAGAAGATAAAGGGGAAGGGTTTGAGTTGAGCTATTACCTCCTCAAACCCACCCCCACCTCTGAGTATTAGAATTGCAGTGGCATTGTCCTTCAAACTACCCTCTGTTTTGGTGCCCGAAACGCCTCTTCCAGACAGGCTGGTGTGTTTTGTTTTGTTTTGTTTTGTTTGTTTTTGGTTTTTTTGTTTGTTTGTTTTTATTTTTTTTATTATTATTTTTTTTCAGGCTGGTGTTATAGGTGAAGATAGGCATCTCTTACAGATGGGGGTGGGGGCTGTTGTTACTGGTGAAGATAGGCATCTAGCCAGAGCTGCCCAGACTCCTTCAGTGAGCTGTGGGGGCAAGATAGGAGCAGGAAGTGAGAGAGCATAGCCAAGCCCAAAAGCCAAACCACCCTACAGACATGGAGTAGTGAGGCTCTCAGAGAGGAATGGAGACCGATCTCCATGGCATATGGCCCTCTTTCTCCCCTTTGCTTCTGAGAAATAGGTTGGGCCACAACCGCAAGACCAATACAGCACCTGCCTGTCTTGGTGGCCTCCATTCCAGAGGATTGGGAAACCTGCCTTTTGCTCCCACCCCACACATCACCAACCCCATGGCTTGCCCCCCTGGCCCCCCCAGCCATCTTCCCAGGCTCAGGTACTCACTAGATAATGTCGGCGAAGGCTGAGAGCAGGGGCTTGGACTGGTACTCTATGCCATGCTTGGCACACAGGGACTGCACCAGGGGAGCCACTTTATGGTAATTGTGTCGAGGCATTGTGGGGAAAAGACTTCAAGGAGAATGGGACAGTCAGGCTCCTACTCCGGTTTCCACATCCCTGCTTGCCCCACAGGGACCCTCCCAAGGACCCTGCTTCTCAGGTCCCCCTACTCACTGGTGCTCAATCTGGAAGTTGAGATGTCCACTGAACCAGTCGTTGAAGGCAGACCTGTGGACGTTGCATGTTGCCCGGAGCTGGAGGAAGAAGGCCGGGGAGGGGATGCGTCTGGGTGCCGGATGGAAAGGCCAAGCTGGCTAAGAGGACGGGTGTGGGACTGTCCCTGGTCACTCCCTTCTCCACAGGGTAGGTAGCAGGAGAAGCTTCAGGCTAATAAGGTGGTGCTGTTTGGGGGCTTTTATGTTACTGCCCTTGCCCCTTAGTCTGCCCCTGTGCCCACCCACCATTTTTATTATCCCTAGGTCTTCCAGGTGACCGTCCCTTACCTGGGTGGAGACCCAGTCCATATTCCGGTCGTAATCAATGTGCATGGGGATATGGTTCATCTGTGTTACCCATACAAACCAGATGCTTTCCAGGAACCTGGTGGATATGGCGCACAGACAAAAACAGTACAGATAAGAGCTCTCTAGCCTGGCCATCTTCCTAAGCTAACAGCTGAAACATCCCCTGCTGCCGAAATCCCCAGCACAGCCCCCAGACCAGACTCGTGACTCCCAAACACCTGCTTTTCTTCGCCATCCCTCCTGCCCTGTCAAATACTACCTGACCATGAAGAAAAGGCCCAGGACGCCTTTCAGTCCCAAAAACGGCACGTAAGTGAGGAAGATGCGAGCATAGAAGGTCATCATCCAGGCCAAGTCCTGCATTGAGAGGCAGAGAGGCAGGCTGGCATAAAGCACTTCCTCCTCTTCCTTTCACTTCGCTTATTTGCATGGTATGGCCATTCTGCCAGGGACCCAGACTGAAGCCTCCATCACTGTCAGCTTTTCTTCATCGCACGATCTGCAATATCTAGTGCCACCACTTACGTTCCTGGTGGTAGTCCCCAGTCCTCCTTCCCTGTTCCCTTCACAGGTGGCAAAGCCTGCAGGGCCTCTCTGCCTCCAGCTCCTCCCAACCCACCTAAGTTCTTTTTTTTTTCTTTTCTTTTTTTAAAATATTTTATTTACTCATGAGAGACACAGAGAGAGAGAGAGGCAGAGACACAGGCAGAGGGAGAAGCAGGCTCCATGCAGGGAGCCCAACGTGGGACTCGATCCCGGGTCTCCAGGATCACGCCTTGGGCTGAAGGCAGCGCTAAACCGCTGAGCCACCCAGGCTGCCCCCATCTAAGTTCTTTATGCCTTCATTACGCTGCCAAACAAATCTTCCAGGACAGCGGCTGACTGTGCCAGTCCCCTGATCAAACCTCCAGGCACTCTTCTGTACCACAATTCTCCCCTGACGTGAGTCCACAACATGTCCAGTGGCTAAAATTGCCCCTCACTTCCCAGCTTCTCTGGTCAGAGTCCTCTCCCTAGCCCACCTCTGCCTGTCCTCCAAGGCCAGCTAGAAAAGTAATTTCACAAAGCCTTTTCTGATGCCTCTCTTCAAGCCAGAGGCAAGCAGGGCCCTTTTGGAATCCCAGAACCACCTGCTTCTATCTCTTCCCAAGCCTGGCTCCTGGCTTTATGCCAAGCACAAAAGCCTCAGGAGATACAGGCTGAATGAAATAGGCCATTGGGGGGGCGCCTGGGTGGCTCAGTCAGTGGAGCATCCGACTCTTGGTTTTGGCTCAGGTCATGATCAAAGTGGTGGGATCAAGCCTGGTCTTCTCTGCTCAGTGCCAAGTCTAAGTGAATCTCCCTCTCGTGTGCACTCTCTCAAAATGTATGAATTTTTGAAAATCTTTTAAAAAATGAAATATGGCATTGGGGTCAGGCTGTCTGGTAAATCCAGATCATCCCATCTAGAGACAAGGAAGGTCTATACTCAAGTTCTATTAACTTTGCTCTAAATTAGGCCTGGAGTAGATCTCAGTGGGCTTTCCTCTGGAGAACCCCCATTCCCCTCAAAGTTCTGAAGACAAAGGATGTGCATCTCCGGGGCTGTGGATACTCACCACCCACTTCTTCCGCTGGATAACAAAATAGAAAATATACCACTGGAAGTAGAGAGGCAGCAAGGCTGGGGGCCCAACTGGGAAGGAAATGGAGGCAGGAGGGAGATGTGAGCAGCACAAGGGGGGGTCAGCGCCTAAGGGACAGCCTCTGGCATGGTGTTGCCCCCCTGCCATCCCTTCCTGTGGCCCCTTCCAGCTGCCTTGGCAGTTGAGACTTTGAGATTAAGATGCTGTTTTCATGTGCTGTTTTGTTTTAAAGGTATGAGAAAAGAGTCAATAAAACTGTAAAAGTAACCAGCATGTCGTATTCTCTGAGAACATCTGAAAACATCCCAAGTGCCTCCAGGCTTCATTCAGGCCATATGTAATGTTCTTTCCACGCTGAAGAGAACACCCTGGGATCGTAGTTACAAGAGGTTTGAGAGTGGCCACAAGATGGAGCCACACTCCATAGACTGGCCAAAGCCGCTGTGGCCGTGCTTTAGGCCATTTGGAGGAGGATGCCTGCCTGGTTTAACTTACTAGAAAAGAATTTTTAATAAATTGAATGGGTTTCTAGTTTCCAACCCACTGGGTGAGATAAAGAAGCTACTTTGAGGAAAGCTTCACAATTTTGATCTACTTCATTCAAGCATTTACCTCACGAATTTATAAATCGTGAAAAAAATTACACTTCACAAGTCACTTGTGTGTTCCTTTTGTGACATCAAATCCAGGTTGCTGTTTCCCATAGAGATGGAATGTTTTAAAAGTTCTTTTATCCTGGTGAAACTTGTGGGGAGTCTGATTTCTTAGCATTCCTGTCACTGCCGTTTGAGGTTAACAGAGACCCTGAAGCCATCTCGAAGTTTAAGCTGCCAGTGTTCTAACAGATTAAGTGGGTAAAAGACTGAAGCTGGTGGGTTTTAAAATTTCTAAGGGAGCAATCTGTATTTTAAGTGAAATCTTACGTGGAATCTCAGGATATAAGAGCTGCTCTGGTTGAAGCAAGAGTGGGACAGTCTCCCCAGCATCGCTCTTATAATTAGGGGACAACCACTGGTGTAGACAAAGTTCTATTCTGAGGGCAGGGATCTTGGTTCTGTTCACTGCTATACCCAGCAGTTCAATGAAACGGATTTCTCCAACTGGACCGAGCCACATAACTTTTGAGAGCGCCAAGTAGTATTTCTAAGCCTGTGGTAATGATGACAGCAGGGCCCAGAAGTGGAAAGAGGTCTTAGGGAGTGATGGCCTCAGTGTTGTGGCTCTAGTTAAGGGCTTATACCCTGTGGGAGTCGGATGTGTAGAGTGGTTTTCCTCTGGTCTTTTCATGCTAAGTTGTCTGGTCTTTCCTAGAAGTTTATTAACCACTGCACACTGCAGGGGAAAACCACTTCCGCAAATTTTTTCCTAGCTCATTTTAATGTTCCTGCTCAAAGGGAGCTGTTCTAGTTGGATCAAGGTTTAAAAGGCATTGCTTTGCAGTCCGTCTCTGAAGCGTTGAACCTGCAAAGGTTCAAGCAAAAAGGAGACTTTTAGGGGAATACTTGTACTGAGGCTAGAAACAAGGTCAAAAGGGTGAGGGTATTGCCTCATGGTAGTGGGAGATACCATCTGGCTTTCTAGGGGTCACAAGAAGGGGCTGGCTTTCCTTTTCCTTGCCATAGTCTCCCTGTGCCTTGGTGTTCTTTTGGACAGTCCTGTTATTCCTCTGCCCAAAGGCCTTGTGCAAAGGGGAGAGTCTGGGAACTCCTGATCAGAAAGTTCCAGCCATAGAGGTAGGTAGTAACTTAGAGTGCGGGGGGTGGGGGTGGGCGTTGACATGTGCACAAGAACATCATGGATTACAAGTGAATAGCCTTAAAAAAAAAAAAAAAAAAAAAACCAAAAAAAAAAAACAAGTGAATAGCCTTCATTTGGTCAAAATTAACTTTATTTTTCAGCTTTACCTCATCTGGATGTGGTAACAAAACTGGCACACCCAGAAAGGATACAGATGTAGGGCATAATTAAAGAAAATGCTTTTGGTAAAGGGGCGCGAAGACGAAAGTAACAAAGATAGACATGTAGGTTGGAATTCTACAACACTGGGTTGAAATGTAAGCTTTGCCACACTCTGTGACCTGTCCTCCGTAAGCCTGTTTTCTCACATAACGGCCTGGATTTGAGATCACTGCCCTGACTGTTAAAACAGTCTCAGCCTTTTACATCATTGGTGCATCCCTCTGTGGCCATGTGAGACCACTCTGGTCTAGGTGAAGGAGAGAAGGCCACAGTGGTTAAAGTCCTTTGAGGGCCTGGACTTGGCTCAGTGAGCCTTACTGGCTTTACAGGCTGGTGACCCCTAAACCTTAGGTAGCGGGGGATAGGGGTTGGGGCAGGTCAGCACCTGTTCCGGGGTGAGGAAGCCAATGAAAATAGAACTTTCCAATTCCACTCCTAATTTGTTTCAAACCATGTTCTGCCCAAATGGAGATCTGAACTCTTTCGTAACCGGTCCTGCCCCTGTTGTCATCCCTTTAATCTTTGTTCTGACAAATCTGTAAGTTATCCCAACAGCCTTTCCACGGGTGGTACCTCTGACCCCATCACAACTTGTTTTCAGAGGACCTTTATTCTCTCCTAAAACTAAATATGGACTCTTCTACGGCTCTCTTTTCTGCCTTCTAGGTTTGAGTTTTCTCCTCTCTGTATCCAAAATGCTCAATATTCTTACAGTAGATGCTGATGAACAGGGAAATAGCTCCCTCACCTGCATGGGAGGGCTTAAAACCCTGGAAATTTTTTAAAAAACTGTATTTCAGTACTAGACTGATAGGCTTTTTAAAGAGATTATTCTAAATTCCTACCTGGTGTCCAGCCGAGAAGATGCTTGAACAGAGTTGATAGTTCACAAACTTCTGTTTTTATCTTCCTATCTCTGGTTTAGAACTGTGAAGTGATTATATTTAATTCACTGTTCCTACTCAGAAGTAATACCTAAAATAATTTAGGTTGTAGAAAATCTCTTAACAACCCCTATAGTCTTTAGGAATTAAATTTGTTTTCCTCATGACTGGTAATTCAGGGTCTCCCAACATGGTCACTTGTGCCAACTAACTACTTTGTTAAACTTGGAAGTACAGGGAAGATGACAAAGGGAAACCACTGGGAACCCCCTTTTTTTTCTAGGGAAGAGATGAAGTTAGCCCATCTGTTCACTTATGGATCAAGAAGTGGACTCCTCATCCTACGAATGTCTTATTCCTTGGGTGGTGCTTACAAGAGGTGACCCAAAGCCAGGCACTCTTCTTGCTATTTTTGCAAGACCTAGGACCTAAAGGCTCTCTCGGTGCCCTGGATGGAACATAAGTTCAAAATCGGTAGTGCCAAGATCCTTCAAAGTCAGAGGTCTCTAGCACTGCAATCCTGGCTTTACTCTAACTGCTACTAGAAGTGGGAAAATTGCTTCTCCAGGAGCTAGCGGCAGACCTAGGTCCCACCTAGCCCTAGAGTGAGCTGAGCCTCCCATGCAGTGTACTATGCCAGGCTTCAAAGAGGATAGAAATCTTACTCAGAAGGTTCAGCCACTCTTATCTCCTCAGATAGTGGAGGGTGTAGAAGGCACTGAGAAGCACACCAGTGAGATGGGCTCACCCCTTTCCTGGCTGGAATTTTAATGCTAAATCTCTTACTGATTTTTGGGCTGGGTAGATCCCCTCCCTTTCCTCACCAACCATCTGCATCTGCCAAACTAGAAAAAGGAAACTAAACTCGCACATCTCTGCCCCAGTAGTTCCATCCCTCCCCCTCTAGGGGGCTGTGTGTCCCCCTAGCCCCTTGGGTCTTAGATCTGTGCCTAGAAGATAAAGGGGAAGGGTTTGAGTTGAGCTATTACCTCCTCAAACCCACCCCCACCTCTGAATATTAGAATTGCAGTGGATTGTCCTTCAAACTACCCTCTGTTTTGGTGCCAGAAACGCCTCTTCCAGACAGGCTGGTGTGTTTTGTTTTGTTTTGTTTTGTTTTGTTTGTTTTTGGTTTTTTTGTTTGTTTTTTTAATTTTTTTTATTATTATTTTTTTTCAGGCTGGTGTTATAGGTGAAGATAGGCATCTCTTACAGATGGGGGTGGGGGCTGTTGTTACTGGTGAAGATAGGCATCTAGCCAGAGCTGCCCAGACTCCTTCAGTGAGCTGTGGGGGCAAGATAGGAGCAGGAAGTGAGAGAGCATAGCCAAGCCCAAAAGCCAAACCACCCTACAGACATGGAGTAGTGAGGCTCTCAGAGAGGAATGGAGACCGATCTCCATGGCATATGGCCCTCTTTCTCCCCTTTGCTTCTGAGAAATCGGTTGGGCCACAACCGCAAGACCAATACAGCACCTGCCTGTCTTGGTGGCCTCCATTCCAGAGGATTGGGAAACCTGCCTTTTGCTCCCACCCCACACATCACCAACCCCATGGCTTGCCCCCCTGGCCCCCCCAGCCATCTTCCCAGGCTCAGGTACTCACTAGATAATGTCGGCGAAGGCTGAGAGCAGGGGCTTGGACTGGTACTCTATGCCATGCTTGGCACACAGGGACTGCACCAGGGGAGCCACTTTATGGTAATTGTGTCGAGGCATTGTGGGGAAAAGACTTCAAGGAGAATGGGACAGTCAGGCTCCTACTCCGGTTTCCACATCCCTGCTTGCCCCACAGGGACCCTCCCAAGGACCCTGCTTCTCAGGTCCCCCTACTCACTGGTGCTCAATCTGGAAGTTGAGATGTCCACTGAACCAGTCGTTGAAGGCAGACCTGTGGACGTTGCATGTTGCCCGGAGCTGGAGGAAGAAGGCCGGGGAGGGGATGCGTCTGGGTGCCGGATGGAAAGGCCAAGCTGGCTAAGAGGACGGGTGTGGGACTGTCCCTGGTCACTCCCTTCTCCACAGGGTAGGTAGCAGGAGAAGCTTCAGGCTAATAAGGTGGTGCTGTTTGGGGGCTTTTATGTTACTGCCCTTGCCCCTTAGTCTGCCCCTGTGCCCACCCACCATTTTTATTATCCCTAGGTCTTCCAGGTGACCGTCCCTTACCTGGGTGGAGACCCAGTCCATATTCCGGTCGTAATCAATGTGCATGGGGATATGGTTCATCTGTGTTACCCATACAAACCAGATGCTTTCCAGGAACCTGGTGGATATGGCGCACAGACAAAAACAGTACAGATAAGAGCTCTCTAGCCTGGCCATCTTCCTAAGCTAACAGCTGAAACATCCCCTGCTGCCGAAATCCCCAGCACAGCCCCCAGACCAGACTCGTGACTCCCAAACACCTGCTTTTCTTCGCCATCCCTCCTGCCCTGTCAAATACTACCTGACCATGAAGAAAAGGCCCAGGACGCCTTTCAGTCCCAAAAACGGCACGTAAGTGAGGAAGATGCGAGCATAGAAGGTCATCATCCAGGCCAAGTCCTGCATTGAGAGGCAGAGAGGCAGGCTGGCATAAAGCACTTCCTCCTCTTCCTTTCACTTCGCTTATTTGCATGGTATGGCCATTCTGCCAGGGACCCAGACTGAAGCCTCCATCACTGTCAGCTTTTCTTCATCACACGATCTGCAATATCTAGTGCCACCACTTACGTTCCTGGTGGTAGTCCCCAGTCCTCCTTCCCTGTTCCCTTCACAGGTGGCAAAGCCTGCAGGGCCTCTCTGCCTCCAGCTCCTCCCAACCCACCTAAGTTCTTTTTTTTTTCTTTTTTTTTTTAATATTTTATTTACTCATGAGAGACACACAGAGAGAGAGAGGCAGAGACACAGGCAGAGGGAGAAGCAGGCTCCATGCAGGGAGCCCAACGTGGGACTCGATCCCGGGTCTCCAGGATCACGCCTTGGGCTGAAGGCAGCGCTAAACCGCTGAGCCACCCAGGCTGCCGCCATCTAAGTTCTTTATGCCTTCATTACGCTGCCAAACAAATCTTCCAGGACAGCGGCTGACTGTGCCAGTCCCCTGATCAAACCTCCAGGCACTCTTCTGTACCACAATTCTCCCCTGACGTGAGTCCACAACATGTCCAGTGGCTAAAATTGCCCCTCACTTCCCAGCTTCTCTGGTCAGAGTCCTCTCCCTAGCCCACCTCTGCCTGTCCTCCAAGGCCAGCTAGAAAAGTAATTTCACAAAGCCTTTTCTGATGCCTCTCTTCAAGCCAGAGGCAAGCAGGGCCCTTTTGGAATCCCAGAACCACCTGCTTCTATCTCTTCCCAAGCCTGGCTCCTGGCTTTATGCCAAGCACAAAAGCCTCAGGAGATACAGGCTGAATGAAATAGGCCATTGGGGGGGCGCCTGGGTGGCTCAGTCAGTGGAGCATCCGACTCTTGGTTTTGGCTCAGGTCATGATCAAAGTGGTGGGATCAAGCCTGGTCTTCTCTGCTCAGTGCCAAGTCTAAGTGAATCTCCCTCTCGTGTGCACTCTCTCAAAATGTATGAATTTTTGAAAATCTTTTAAAAAATGAAATATGGCATTGGGGTCAGGCTGTCTGGTAAATCCAGATCATCCCATCTAGAGACAAGGAAGGTCTATACTCAAGTTCTATTAACTTTGCTCTAAATTAGGCCTGGAGTAGATCTCAGTGGGCTTTCCTCTGGAGAACCCCCATTCCCCTCAAAGTTCTGAAGACAAAGGATGTGCATCTCGGGGGCTGTGGATACTCACCACCCACTTCTTCCGCTGGATAACAAAATAGAAAATATACCACTGGAAGTAGAGAGGCAGCAAGGCTGGGGGCCCAACTGGGAAGGAAATGGAGGCAGGAGGGAGATGTGAGCAGCACAAGGGGGGTTCAGTGCCTAAGGGACAGCCTCTGGCATGGTGTTGCCCCCCTGCCATCCCTTCCTGTGGCCCCTTCCAGCTGCCTTGGCATTCCTCGATCCCTTGGAACTGTCAGGTGCTGAAGGTAGGCATGAATGCAAGTCTGAAGAAGGCAGAACCTCCCAAGAGAATGCCAGGAGGGTAAGGGTGGGAGTGGCATTCTCTTCCAGTGAAAGGAAGCAGCTGGTGCACTGTGAATTCTCCCCATGTTCCTTGGCCACAGGCCTGCCCCTGCCCGTCCTTGCAGTCACCTGCCCTGTGTTCCTGGCTGCTCTGCCATTAAGGTGAAGGGACAGGAGCAGGACAGTGTGTGTGTGCTGGGGTGGGGCTGGGGGTGGGGGACCCTCCTGATGCTTTACAGGCAGAAAGCTCACTTCTTCAGATCAGGGAAATGAGCTTGCACCACCCAACCTGAAGCCCTGGAGGGCAGGTATGGGAAGGGGCTTCTCTTAAAATTAGGAGTTGAAAAAATGGTGCCGCCCTAATGCCATCCCATTTTACAAGGCTAAAGTTTAATCAGGATGGCCGGACTCAATGCTCTTGTGGAAGCCAGGGTAGAACTTTACCTCGATACAAATGACCCCTGACAGGGAATTAGCCGGTTAACCTTGCTCAACTGAGATGGTAGTCTGTTCCTGAGCGGGGAGTAACCAATTGGGGCCAGGGTACTTCCTCCAGCCTCTACTTAAATACCATAATCCTTCAGAAAGTCCTTTCTTCCTCACATCCCTTCAGCACCCCCATCCCAAGAGAGTCTCCCTATGTGGGATGAGGACACTCACTCAGGAAGAAGTATTTGTGCTGGTGATTGTATGGCATGTACTTTTTCTTCTGTTTCCCAAGCTGTGAAGAAAAGCAACACAAATCAGTGCCCACAGACTAATCACCCCATTCCCCTCCCCCTGTGATCTTGGCTATTCCCTGCTCAGCTTAGGCCTACTCCAGCAGCTGTCAGCTTAGCTTTTTGGTGCTGTTATTAGAATGTTCCAACAGCCCTGGCCTTACCTCAGCACCTAGTGCATGAGGGCCCACATGAGGCATGAGCACAACAGGGTCTACAGGTCCTCAGGACTCCTCATGTTCATCCAAAGACACATTTGTCATAAGGTTCCCAGGCCTCTCCACATCCCTTTTTCCCCATCTGGTAGTTTTTAAGATTTATTTATTTTAGAGAATGAGTGGGTGGGGGGAAGGGGACAGGCAGAGGGGGGAGAGAATCCCAAGCAGACTTCCCGCTGAGCATGGAGCTTGAAGTGGGGCTCCATCCCAGGATCCCCAGATTAGGACCTGAGCTGAAAACAAGACGGACGCTCAATCAACTGAGCCACTCAGGCACCCCACCCATCTGGTACTTTTTTGACCTCAGAATCTCCACAGACAACCATTTATACCCCTACACAGGTCAGTATTCCCTTGACATCCATCCAACTAGACCCTCTTTTGGTCTTGTCTTTTGGTCTACCACATGAACTTTACAAAATTTCTTGAATTTTAAGTCAAGTCTGGCAAATATTTGTGGAAAGGATACCAAGAACAACTTGGCAGTCCAAAAGTTCTGACAAGGCTTTTCCCAGTGGGTAGTGATTATTTTGTAAGCCTAGCTGCTGAAGAGAGAGGCTGGTGCCGCCAAGTCAGTCAGCCCGAACACCTAGCATGGGCGCACAAAATCATGACAGCAAAGCTCTGCTGTCTTACTGGATGGGTCCTGTTCCTCTTGCCCCAGTCAGTTCTGATAACCAGATGACCCCAGAGCATAGGAGGCACTCTACTCAAGTAGAATGATAGCTCATCTTTCTTTTGTGCATCCACCCACTGTTTTTCATAATAACATTTCTTCTTCTTTATTGAGAGTTTATTCTGTGTAAGGTATTTCTGCTAAATGAAGCATTCTTTTCTATAAACTGAGTAATTTTAACAAGTATTTATTGAGCACCTATGATGTTCCAGGCAATGCTCTACGTGCTGAAGATACAGAGGTGAACAAAACAAAGATCCTACCCTCATGGAGCTTATAGACTAAGGAGAGGAAGCTGGTGATAAACTTGTGAACAGAACTCAAAGTAAGGGATGCCTGTCAGTCAAGCTCAGCAGTCAAGCATCTGCCTGAGGCTCAGGGCGTGATCCCAGGGTCCTGGGATTAAGTCCCTCATCAGGTTCTCCGCAGGGAGCCTGCTTCTCTCTGCCTATGTCTCTGCCATCTTTCTCTGTGTTTCTCATGAATTAAAAAAAAAAAAAAAAAAAAAAAAGAAAAAGGTAATTATAGATTTAAAATAGGAAAACAGGACAAAGTGAGAGGGAGGCAGCATTTTGGTTAGGTTGGTCAGATATGGTCGCTCTGAGTGTTGACATCTGAAAACTGAATAAGGAGCCAATAAAGCAGAAATTCAGAGGAAGAGCATTTAATACAGAGGGAACACCTGGTACAAAGCTCAGGAAGTTTAAGGGACAGAAGGGGCAGTACGGACGGGAATAGTAAACAATGGGGGAGAATGGTTGATAAGGCTGGAAAACTAGGGATGGCCAATTCACACTGGACCTTAGAGAGCCCCAGTAAGACCTTGGGAGCAAGGGTTTTATTCCCATGATGATGGAAAGCCACTGGAGGGCTTTGTGCTTTGAAAGGCACACTCTGCCTGGAGGAGGAGAGAATGAACTGTAGGGGGAGGTATAGTTGCAGGGAGACCAGTGAAGAGGCTGGAGCAGTAATCAGGCTCTGAGATGCATGGGAAGCAGTGGAGATGGTGAAGTCAATGACTTGGGATATTTTGGAGACCGTATTAACAAAGCTTGCTGATAGACTAGATGTTGGGTGAAGTTCACCCCATCTCCAGAAACTTTGAGGGGAAAACCAGAAAAGGAGCACCTGTCTTGTTTGGTGGGGGGTGAGAGGGAAGAACACTGGCCTCCTATTTTGGAACTGTTAATGGAAGGGATCCCTAGTCACTGATGCCTCCTTGAATGGCAATCAGATGCTATTAGGATGCTAATAACTGCCCTATTATGTTTCAACTCAAGGACAGAGAAAGTTTGTATTTAGGGTGAGGTGTCCCCTGGGTTTTCTTGTTTTCCAGGAGACTCGAAAGGTACCAAGATGGATGCCCTGGAATTACTACCCAGAGAAGCTGAAGCAAAGGCCAAGCAGCCTGTAGCCAAGACAGTTACTAATAGGCAACCCATCCTCCAGCAGAAAAATGTCTACTAGTCCTAGATCACTTTCAATTTTTAATGTCTGCAGGTAGGAGTTTTTGAAAACCCTAGTATCAAGAAGCAATAAGGTAGTGGTGTGAGCAGGTTCTCTCCCACTTAAACTCCCACCTTTTTTTTTTTTTTTTTTTTAACCCGCTATAGTGATAGTAGAAATGCTACCAAGGGCTATACACTCTGCCTAACAAATTGCCCACACCAGGCTTGAAACAACCACCTGAACCAGGTGGGGCCAGGGCTGACTGATTGCCAAACACTGTTGACCATAACACAGTGTTGGACGTGTAGCAAACCAAGTCCTTGCTTGGGAGGTAGGAAATTTAGGGTGGGGCATAAGCTTCAAACTAGGGGCTCCTGGCACCAGGACAGCCAATGCAGTAAAGCCTTTCCAGAATCCTCCTAGCCAGAGGGGGAGAGCCAGGCTGCCTTGCAGTCACTCATGCCTTGAATGGAAAGGTCTTGAACGGCTGAATTCTTGGCATGCTGACGTATCATACAGTGGGAGGAGGGGGATCTGGCAGGACTGTGACTACAGCCTGGAGCCTCAGCACAAGGGGTTTTAAAGTAACTTTATAAGCAACTCTTCCGCCCATTCAAAGCCTCCTATTGCCTTATGTTCACTGAAAGCTCTCCAGATCTCCACCCTCAGGCATTCATCCTTTAGCAGCAGCATTACAATTTTTACTCCTAACCTCACGTGGTAACTCAAACTCAACACAGACCACCCTGGAAGTCAGATGGGTGGGAAGAATTACTCAGCAAATCAATGTTCCAGGTACCGAGCATCAAAGAAGAGTAAAACAGTTGGTCCAGCCCTTGATGGGGGAGATGGGGGAGACTGATGATGGGGTAGACTGCACAGCAGTATTGATGGGGGAGACTGCACAGCAGTATTCCAAAGTTGGGAGGGGTGGTGACTGCCTTGGGTAGGAACATGTAAAAAGCATTCCCAAGAAGGACCATCCATTAGGTTTACAGAGATTTGCATGGTAATCTGGTCATCTTTCGGCTCCTTTGCAGCATGAAGTACCTTTATGCAATAACTGTTGCCTTGAACTCACTAGGGAGAATAGGTGATTCTGTCCTGGGCAGCTTATTTACTGCCTCCCACAACTGCCAGCAAGCCAGCCTGGTCCCAATGTCTTATCCACATGGATAGCATTGTGGTCATTTCCCCCAGAGCCCTCTGTTCTGGCTGGCTCCCATTCTCCAAGACCTTTCCATTAACATTTCTACTCACCTCCACAGAGAGGATCTTCCCCAAGGCAAAGAAGGAGGGGTGCATGCTGATGTCTGGGTCTTTGAGGAAACAGTTGGGCTTGGCATGGTGCTGGAAGTGCAAGTGGTTCCACCAACTGGCAGGGGCCCCCTACAGAAAAGCAGGGACATGAGTATGAAAGTCTAATGTTCCCCATCCCCCCAAGGAAACCCTTCATTGATGAGTTTCAAGAGTCCCTCCCCGTCCCATTGACCTTCAGGTGGCCAATCACGAAATGATGTAGCAGGTGGTTCCAGGTAGAGGTGCTGAAGACAGACAGGTGCCCAAAGTCATGCTGCAGCCAGCCAGCCTGGGTCTGGGTGAGAAAGGTTAACGCTAAGAGTGGCTCACAGGCCCAGGCTCCCTCTCACTCACCTCTGTGGCTCTGGCTCCTCTGCCTCACCCCTTCATCTGCCTAGCCCTGCAATTGCCACAGTCGCTTGAGCACATCAGGAAAGCAGTCAGGAAGCCTAGATCCTAACTGGCTCTGCCACTAACTCACATGAGAGTTGAGACAAATCACTATCCTTTCCCTGTTCTTCAGTTTCCCTAGAAGCCTCCCCATAGAACTCTCTGGAGTTTTAGGACTTACGATGGAGTGAATATCCAGACTACAAAAAAGGACAGAGTGACAAACTCAGAGGCGAGTAGCAGGCTTGGCAAATGGGTCCCGATAAAGCCCAAGCCTTATGAGCACATTGAGCAATGTGTGAGAAGAAAGCCAAGCTTTGCTGAGAAATCAGAACCTTGGTTCTTGGCATACTCAGGCTATGGCAAAACCTGAATGTGAAGTTTCAGGGGAGAAATTCCACGGAAAGAAGGGAACCCTTGGAGGAGCAGCTGGAGAGGCGGTGAGCAAAATGATGGTACACATGTGGCTACCGAGCAGGTAAAAGCCACAGATGATTAACTCTTCCCCCCACACCCTCGATGCTGCCCTGGTCACAGGGCAGAGCTCCTTGGCCTTCTGAGGCAAACAAAGAGCTTTCCCCAAAGATTCAAGGATGCTGAATACTGTTATGGCCTCGACTAGCCAAGAGCTCTCACTTGAACTGTGCTGAGCAGCACTGCACAGAGGAGAAAGGGCACTAAGGATGTCCCAAAGAACCAAAGAGTGAGCCAGGCAGCAACGTCCAGCAGCAGGATGTGAAGTAGGTACAACAGGAAGAAGACATGGTTGGCCTTCATGAGCCCCATCCGCTCCACTGTGGCCCGCAGCTCTCGGAATTCATCCATCAGCTCTTTCTGTGGAAGAGTAAAGAGGGAGGGGCTCTTTATTTTTCCCAACTGTAACCCAACCCTGTTGGAAACAGAGGGCTCTCTTGGGCTCCAGGACCTCCCACCCCCAGACAGCTGTGGGGAGTCCACAATCCTAGATAAATAAACCACAGCACTGAGGAAAGAGGACAGGTGCTACGGGATCATGTCTAAGAATACGTGGTCTTTGGGATTAAACAGATTTGATTCAAGTCCCTGCGTGCCCTGCCATTTACCAACAGTGTGATTCTTGGTCACGTTGCTCACCCTCCGTGAGTCTTGTTTGCTCATCTGTAAATGTGTGAGGGTTATATGAGGTTATGATGGACACATACTAAGTGTTTAACAGGTAGGTCCTGATGAGGGTGCTGGTGGTGGTGGTGGTAGTGGTAGCCTTGTGAGAGCCAAAGGTTTCAAAGCCTGTGTTCCAGTGACTGGGAGAAACAGGGATCTCAAGACTTTGCAAGAACTACTGACGGTGATCAACTGTGATCTCGTCTGGGCCTCCCTTCTCCCCCCTGCCCTTTAGCGGGGAGACAGCCACAGTATCTCCAAACAACAGAGTCTCACATTTTTAGTGGGCTCAAAGCTGGGCTGCTCTGGAGACAGTTCTCCAATCAGGAGAGAGTTCATATACTTCCTCACAAGGCCCTTGTCGATGTGGAACGCCATAAAGGGATCCTGCAAGGACAGGGAGAAGACAGAGCGGTTAGGAAGCCAGCCCAGGGCCCCCCGGCCTCCAGGAGGGCTCACACCCGAGGCCACTCTCCTGGCCCAGCAAGGAGGCCGTGTCTAAGTTCAAAGGGACACCACTTCCCTCCAGGCAGCTGCCCTTTGAGGGTGCTTGGGCCGTTCTCAGGTGTGCACAGCTCAGGAACATCCTGCGTATGTTCTAATGAAGAGGGCACCACGACAAGGAATAGGAAGTGTGGGTAGGGGGACCACAGAAAGCCGTCTCTGGGCTGCCCGTCTCTAGCCGTGTCTGGGGACAGTTTTGGCACAAGAATTTAACATACAGGTGAGAAACAACTAGAACTAGTGGGTGGGGCTACGAGACTTCTGTTTTTTTCTTTCCTGTGGGACTTTTAACAGACCCTCTCTGAGCCAGCGTTGTTTTTAAAATGTGATCAGGAAGACTCCCGATCTCTGGGCTGGGAGCTTTTTGCACTGCTCCCCCTTTTCTCTGCTGCTGTTCCTGGTGGGGCTCCGCAGTTCCCTAAGACTCTGAACGCCCTTGCTCCAGGGCGGCTAATTTTGGTTTTGCAAAGTGGGGTTGGAAGGCGGCCCCAGGCCTTCGGGGAATCGGCCCTAGAGGCGGGAGTCGGGGCGGAGCCGGCGGCCGGTGGCACCACGCATCTGGACCAATCGCCAGCCCCGTTACGGCCGGCCCCAGCCCCGGCCCCAAATCACACGCGGGAAGACCCTGCGTCGGCGCCGGCCTCGTGTGCGCATGCGCCAGCCGACGTCCGCGCCCTCCTCGGCAGCCTGGGCTTCCCAGGGGCGGCCCGGGCGACCCCCGCCGGCTCCGGCCTGGCCCGCCGCGCCCCCGCCCCGCTCCCGCAGGGAAGGGCAGGGCCTCAGCCCCACACGCCCACGCTCCGCTGCGACGTCGTGGGGGTTCTGGGGGGCGCAGGCTCCCTCCCAGACGGCAAGGGAACGGGGGGTGCCGCTGGGCGCGGGCTGGGCCACGATGCAGGGGGAGGGGGCGCGGCCAGGCAAAGTCTCTCCAGGGTCGCACGGGGCCACGGCAGGAGGCGCCGGTCGCCTTACCTCCGAGAGCAGGTGATCCAGACAGGGAAGAGCAAGGCTGGGGCGGGAGGGATGCGGACCACGGCCCGGGAGTGCGACCAGGCTGCAGACCCCGCGGGCCCGGGCCGGTGACCTCCCGGCACGGTCCGAGGTCGGCTCGGGGGGCAGGGCGGGGGGGTCTGCGAGAGTAGGACGACGCGGGCTCCCCCGCCTGCTGCACGCCGCTCCATTAGTCCCCGCTCTCCGGTGGGCGGGGCCCCTCCGTCACCCCGGCCGGGGGTCCCCAGACAGCGGCGCCCGGACAATGCCCCCCTCGCCCGGCCCTGCTCTCGGCTCTGCGCGAGCAGTGTAGACGCTCCCGGCGCCCCCTCCCCACCCGCCGAGAAAGGCCGAGAGCCCCCTCCGTGCCGGGCCCCCGGTCCTCCTCCCTCGGCCTCGGCGCACCCCTCATCCCGGCTTCCCTCGCGGCCGGTCCTGCCCCGGGGCCTGCCTCGCTCGGCGACCCGGCACGGGGCAGCTGCCGGCTCCGGCCCCACGTCCTGCCCCCGCTTCCCGTGCTGAGCGGCGGGCAGCGGCCGTGCTCGTGCTCGTGCTCGTGCTCGTGCTCGGCGCCTGCTGGTGCTCCCCGAGTGACCCGGGAGGCCGTCCCGGGGCGCCGAGCTCCCCGCCTCGCACCCGACCCCCGCGGCAGCCGCCGCGTCCCGCCGGGTCCCGCCCCTCCCGGGCCGCGGCCGGGCGGCGCTCACCGTAGCATCCTGCCCCGCGTAGTGGTTGATGACGCGGGAGCCCCCGGGGTGCCGGTGGGTGAACTCGCTGATGTCGTACACCTTCCGCTCGATCACCAGCCACCGCTCCTCCTCGCTCCCGGAGCGCTTCGCCACCTCGTCCCACGTGAAGTAGCGCTTGGCCGGCGCCGGGGCCGTGGCCGGGGCCTCGGAGTCCATCCGGGCGGAGGCGGGCAGGCGCGCGCTCGGGGCCCACGGGAGAGCGCGCCGGCTCCGAGTGCGCGGGGCTCGGACCCGCTGGCGCGCGCCGGGCTTTCAACACCCGCGGCGCGGACCGCAGAGCCCCCCTCCGCGCGCTCTCATTGGCCGAGCCGCGTGGCGCGGGCAGCGGCCCCCGCCTCCCCGCCCCGGCCGGGCGCGCCCCCTCGCGGGCTCCGCGGAGGGCTCGCGACGAGGTCCCCGGGGCCGCGCGGCCCCCTCGCCTCGCCGCCCCACGGTGGTGCGGCCCGAGACCGGCCCTCTGAGAGCCCTTGGCGGTCACCTTGCGGACTGCGCGGCCGTCCTTGAGCGAGTGTGGAGCGCGGTCCTGCTCTACTCTGCCCCAAGTAACGCTGCAAGCGCCCCCACGGGTTTTGTGACCCTGTTCCCCTCTGTGTTTCAATTCCTGGTCTCTTCTGAATTAATCAGGATCCTCAAATAAGAGGAGGCGGTCCCCAGCGTCTCCTGGCCTCGGCGAGGTTCCGTGCGGAGAGCCTGGGTCTTGAAGCAGGGGCGGCCCTGGAGTCACCTGCGGTCACCTGAAGCGGACGCTCCAGGAGGAGGCAGGTGGAGGCAGGTGGAGGCATCTCGGGCTCAGACCTCGGGGCCCTAGGAGGGGGCGAGGAAGCGCCCAGAGGCCGGGGGTGCCAGTCAAGAAGCTGTTGTAGTGCGAAGAGACGCAGAATCTATTGCTGAATTTTCTCTCGCTTATTCAGCAAGCTCGGATTCATCTACGTACATATGTACATCGCACGCTCACTGCGCGCCGGGCACTGTCCTTAGCGTCTTACAAACGGATTCATTTTATTTCTCAGAACCCGCTGAAGTAGGAACTAGTATTAATCTCACGGACAGAGGGGACCTTAGGTGCTCTGTCCACACAGCCAGTAAGTGGCAGGGCGCAGATTCAAACCAGCCTGTGCTTGGAACAGGGGTTTCTGCTGTCTCTCCTCTGAGGACACTAGTATTTGGGCACTTTGTTTGACGGGGCTGTAAACCAAGGCAAGGGAAGGAGAGCCTTGTCCCAAGCACTGAGCCAGAGTCTGAGCCCCTACGAGTCAGGAGAGGGTCATACAGTACAGACTGGGTACAAAGTACAGCTGGATTTCCGCTAGAGAAGGACCTTAATCTGTTCAATCCAAATATCTCATTTTACAGATAAGAGAATCGAGTTTCAGAACGGGAGATGGGGCTTTGCAAATGCCTGTAAGGAAGCTCAAGTGTCCTGGCATCTGGTTCACGGGGCCCTGCGTCTTGTTCAGGAACGATAGCTGCTCCTCTGTATGCCAATTTTCCATATTTATAGTTTTTTTTTTTAAGATTTTATTTATTTATTTATTTTTGAGAGAAAGAGAGAACACAAAGGGAATGGGAGAAGCAGACTCTCTACTGAGCAGAAAGCTACCCCTCAGGACTCAATCCCTGGACCCTGAGATCATGACCTGAGCCAAAACCAAGAGTCGGTGGCTTAACCGACTGAGCCACTCAGGTGCCTTGCCAATTTTCCTTCTTAAAAAATAAACCTTGCCCAACAACTTGGCAGCTTGTAACCAGAGGTATAAAAGGATTTGTACTCTTCAATCAAGTAATTTCACTGTTGGAAAAGTGAGGAATGGGAAACTACAAAGGTTCTTATTGCTAATTTAATAGTAAAGACTGGAAACAACTACAGATCCTGACAATAAGAAAACCCTCATGCTCACTGAGATATATTAGCACAATGAGGAATTACAGAATGATTAAAAATGACCAAGATGTGGGCAGCCCAGGTGGCTCAAACGGTTTAGCACCACCTTCAGCCCATGGTGTGATCCTGGAGACCCAGGATCGAGTCCCACGTCGGTCTCCCTGCATGGAGCCTGCTTCTCCCTCTGCCTGGATCTCTGCCTCTCTCCGTGTGTCTCTCATGAATAAATAAATAAAATCTTAAAAAAAAAAAAAAAGAACACCGGAGAAGAAAGACAAATTAGTGATTATTGGTCAAAAGAATAGATGCAAATTACTCCTTTTTCTAATTCTCAACATTTAAGAAGTTTGTGTGACATGGATTTGCATTTATGTTTCTTTCCTTTGCAAGTGTTCTTATGCCAGTTTTATGTGTTTTGCCTATCTCCTTAACTAGATGTTAATTGGGGGCAGTGACTATAAATTCTGTTTAGTTCTACTTGGTATATTCAAAGTAGCCCAGTTTGGGGTTCTGTATGGAATCAATAAATTTTTTGAAATAACTGATGTTTTCAGCCTGAAGAAAATACAAGTTAGCAGGCATATTGGCCACTAGGCAGATGCTCTAGTGCCTGCTTATATGCCTGTGGTCCTACGTACATGATCATGTAGATTGTAAAAAATCCATTTCCAGGCCTAACCCAGGGGCCAACTGGACAAACCCTTTGCCCTGTGAGTCTGCTGATCCCATTAACTTGCCTTTTCCAGGAAATGAATCATAAACATCACAGACACTTTACTGGATCCTTTAGAAATCATAAGGGTAGGAGGAAGAGTGTTGGTTGTGCTTGGCTCCTGTTGCAGCCTTTTCTCAACTGACAGTGCATCAGACCATTAAAGATCAAAGCCATTTTCATAGTACCTGGGTTTCTGAGAAATTAGGTAATTAATCTGTGGGAACACAGTGAGTACCTTACAGCAGACTCTAATAATGTTAACAGAATCAATCCTTGGGTTAAGAAATATCATTTGTAATACCTCTCTAAGTTATGTCAAGTATTATACTATTTAGAAAATATGATGTATGGTGGTTGAACTAAAAAGAAAGAGTTTTGGCACACCTGGATGGCTTAGTTGGTTAGGCATCTGCCTTCAGCTGAGGTCATTACCTCAGGATCCTGGGATTGAGCCCTGAGTTGGGCTCTCTGCTCTGCGGGGAGCCTGCTTCTCCCTCTACCTGCTGCTCCCCCTGCTTATGCTCTCTCTCTCTCTGTCAAATAATAAAATCTTAAAAAAAAAAAAACCTTAAAAAAACACCCCAAAATAAATAAAGAGAAAGAGTCTCAAGATCAGACTTTTACTAGAGGCACAGAGATGGCTAGAAACAGTATTCTTTCAGTTTACCACATTCTAAGAACACAGAAGTTGGGGGGCATGGGGCTCATGGTGGATGAACTCATGGAATTTTCTTAGTAGGAGCTTATGACTGGCTAGAGTATAAGCACCTTACAGACAGGTATGTTAAACCAACTGTTTTATAGATAAGGTGATTGGGATCCAAAGAGCTAGAGCCACATGTGAAAAGTATGAGATCTGGAGCTGGAATTCACTCTGAGACCCAATTATAACTTTAGTTCCTAAATGGTAGGTTCAATAAATGTGTCTGACATAAGGCCACCCTGGTTCAGAGAGTAAGTGGCAGCCTCAGTGTGGTTGTCCTTGTTTCTCTGGGGCACCTTCTTCCTCAAAGACTTGCTGTTGTGAAACAGGAGAAGGCAAGTCTAAACCAGTAGGACCCAGAGCATCCCCCCTTCTGGGACACCTGGGTGGCTCAGCAGTTGAGTGTCTGCCTTTGGTTCAGGGCGTGATCCCGGGGTCCTGGGATCGAGTCCCACACTAGGCTCCCTGTGAGGAGCCTGCTTCTCCCTCTGCCTATGTCTCTGCTTCTCTCTGTCTGTCTCTCCTGAGCAAATAAATAAAATCTTAAAAAAAAATAATAAAAGAAGTTTTGCTTATATAACTATTCCAGTGATGAACTTAAAAAAAAAAAAACTTAAGGTTTTAATTTATGAATATTTTCTTAGGATAAGTTCTAGATACGCAATTAGTAGATCAAATGATAAAGAACATTTTAAGGCTCTTCTTATTGTCAGATTGTCAGCAAGGTCTATCGAGAACTTACTATGTGTTCTTTAGTTCCACTGCAGCTACCATCCACAGAACAAGAAAGGAATCACTCTCACCAGCTGCCTCCCCACCAGTTCTGTGAGCTCCGGACGTACAGGAATGAAGCACCACCACTCTGGTCTCTCCCAAGAGTCTCTCAGTCCCCTCACCATGTGTCCAGATAATTGTAATATCAAACTGCAATAAAATTCAGTTCTAAATGTATTTCTGAATTAGACAAGTTCCAATAGGACGTAGCCAGGAAGGGAGGCAATGGTAGAATAGAAAGGATAAATACTGGTATTTGAAAGGCCTTGGATCTTGTCCTCTACTCCACCTACTGCTATGTGTTGTTGGATATCATGTCAACCTCTCTGGTCTCAAGATTCCTTGTCCAAAATGAAGAAGCCAAATGCCTTCCATCTCTAGCAGTCTACCTTTTAAAAATATATATTTTATTTATTTATTCATGAGAAACACAGAGAGAGAGGCAGAGACACAGGCAGAGGGAGAAGCAGGCTCCATGCAGGGAGCCCAAAGTGAGACTCAATCCAGGGTCTCCAGCATCAGGCCCTGGGCTGAAGGCGGCGCTAAACCGCTGAGCCCCCCGGGCTGCCCAGTCTACATTTTTTTTTTTTTTGATGAAAGTTTTACTCAAGACATCCTGTCTCTGGTATTCCCCTAAAGGCAATGCCTTTGATAATAACTCCGTTTCTCAGATGAAGTCCCTAGCCTGTCACATAAAGCAACTAAATTTGACAGCTTTGTTTTTATTATACCATTTTTGTTGTCGAAAGTACTAAATATTTTAAAAAACAGTTATGACTTTTACCACAAGCTAATAAGTTGCTATCCCAGTGAGCTTGGTTAAAGTAGTTTGGCCTGACTTACACTGTTCACTAAGGTAAGAGGTGTATGACATTTTTACACACAATGTGTCCTCTGACCCTCCTTATTTAAAAAAAAAATTAGGCAGATCATTTTATCATGAGAAAACCATGAATCAGAGAAGCTGGGAGATCCAGCAGCCCACAGTAAAGTGACAGAATAGGATACTAACGTGCTCTATGATTGCTTTTGATTTGTGACCTCCCACCAGAAGGAACAGACCCTGTTCCCCCACAGCCCAGATCCACAGCTGGATTTGTAGACCTAGGCCTAGCCAACTGTCTCATTCCTCTGACAGCAGTAATTGGCTATGTAATTGGGGTGGACATGCAACTTCCAGCCCATGAGAGACATTCCAGAGGATTAATTCATAGAAGCAGGGAGTAGAGAGCATTCTTCCTCCTATGGTTGCTCAGCAGGCATAGCCGAGTTTTCTGTCACACGGAGAAGACCTTTCTGCAGTAAGAGAGAATCCAGCTAACAAGGGGAAAGAAGCAGAGACATTAGAAAGTGTCAAATTGGGATCCCTGAGTGGCGCAGCGGTTTGGCGCCTGCCTTTGGCCCAGAGCCCGATCCTGAAGACCCGGGATCGAATCCTACATCAGGCTCCCGGTGCATGGAGCCTGAAGCACTCCCTCTGCCTGTGTCTCTGCCTCTCTCCCTTTCTCTGTGTGACTATCATAAATAAATAAAAATTTATTTAAAAAAAAAAAAAAGAAAGTGTCGAATTACTGCTTCCAGAGGCCCTGGTTTCCGGAGCTGTTTAGTTCTTAGTTCTAACCTATCTGGTTAGCCTTCCAGGCTCGGTGAGCCAATACATTTCTTTTTTTCTTTATATATTAGTATAAGGAATAAAGAAATGAACCCAGAACTTCTGGCTTTCAGGCCAGGGTCCTTTTTCCTAATGTTAATAATAGCTGTTAGTAATTGCGTTGAACACTTACAATGTGCTTAACACTTCATTTTATTTACTGGGCCAAAAACAGAAGTTTTTATCCAGAAAGGCTAATTATGGAAACTCAGAAAAGAGAGATCCCTTCACCAGGTACTATGGCATCTGAACTATCTTTTTTTCTAAAGAACTGAGTTGGAGTTTCTATAAAAATGTGGCCAAGTGATTCAGCCCTGGCAGAGGAGGAGACCTCCCTGTGGTGGAGGGCTCCAGACTTGGCATACCCTTCCACACTGCTAGAGCCAGTCCTTCCCCAGCCTCTTCTCAAGTGTGAGACTTCCTCATTCTTATCAGTCATTCTGACTCAACTTGTGCTTTTGACGGAAAGGCCCCATGTAAGTGCAAGATCCTTCCGTTGCTAAATCATTTTGTAGAAATTTGTAACCCACTGTGATTGCACTTCTTTTTATTGAGGCCTAATTGACATATAACATTTTTATTAGCATCAGGTACAATATAATGATTTGATATTTGTATGTATTGCTGAGCACAGTAAATCTAGTTAACAGCTAAATCATTTTAGCTTGCAAAACTCTAAATGTTCACGTCATTAAATTTAATTACCTTCAGGCTATATGCTGAAAACATGAAGAGCATTCCTCATTAAATTTCAATGTCTAGTCCAGACCAGTCTTTGGAGCTCCTAATTCACATATACAATGCCTTCTTGCCACTTTGGCTGGGATGTCACACCCATCACATCCAAAGTAAGATATCCAAGCCCAAACTTTCCATCTCCCACATCACCCTCAAACCTGTCTTCCCCATTGTAAATGCTCTGTTCACTTAGTGAACAAGTTGTAGAACTGGGACTCATTTTACTCCCTGTGAGCCCCCATGGTCGATCCATCCCAAGTCCTGCCAGCCGTACCCCCAGAAATATCATAAATTTCCTCCCTTTCTTCAGTCTCCAGGGTCTCCACTTTATCCAAGCTATTGTCACTTGCTTGGATCCCTGCAATAGTCTCCTAACTATCTTTCCTGCTTTATCCACATTTGACTCCCTCCTGTCTATTCACAAAACAGCTTGAGTGATTTTTAAGAATTTAAGATCATGTCCGTTTCCTGCTTAAAACTTGCCACTCGTTTCCCATTGTACTTGAAATAAAATCCCTACTCCAGTGGCCCCCTCCTACCTCTCCAGTCTCCTGGCTTTCTTCCCTCACCAAGTACTCTACAGCCACAGTGGCCTTTCTCTTTCTGAAACACACTGAGCTCATTTCTGAATTAGAGCTTTTGCATATGGCTATTTTCTGCCTGAAATGTGACCCCCTGTTCCTCACACGATTGTCTCAACCATCTGTTCCCAACATAAATTTCATTTCTCTAAATGTTCCTTCCATGACTACCACTCTTTCTATAGGAGGTGGTCCCCCATTCTGCCTTCTGCTGCTTTCTTGTGATTTTAACATCATCTGTTTTCTTTTCATAGGACTTGTAATTTTTTACATCTATTTTTTATTTTAAATTTATTTTTTTTAATTAAAACAATTTTGGGGTTGCCTGGGTGGCTCAGTTGGTTAAACATCTGCCTTCAGTTCAGGTCATGAACTCAAGGTCCTGGGATCAAGCCCCACGTTGGGCTCCTTGCTCAGCAGGGAGTCAGCCCTTCTGCTCCCTCTGCCCCTCCCCTCTGCTCATGCTCATTCTCTCTTTCTCTGTCTGTCAAATGAATAAATAAAATCTTTTTAAAATTTTAAAAATTTATTTCAATGTTGGGCTTGAACTCATGATCCTGAGGCCAAGACCTGAGCTGAAATCGAGAGTTGGACTCAACCAATTGAGACACCCAAATGCTCTGGATTTGTAATTATTTTATTCTTTCTTTGCTTTCTTTGCCAATTTTCTGTCTCCCTGACTGGATTATAAACTTCATAAGGGAGAGGCTTTGTCTTGTTCACTGTGGTATCCCTAATATGTTCTCAATACAATCAGTTGGATAAATGACTAAAATCAATAAGGAAAAAATAAACCAAAATGACACCAACAGGAGGTCATAAGAAAAAATATATAGAGAGCCAAAAAGCATGAAAGGATGCTCAAATTCTGTCCCATAATTTAAAAAGGGGGTGCACTTTTCATGTATCAGATTGGCAAAATTTAGAGGTTTGGCATATTTCTTAGAACTGGCAAGAGTTTGAAAAAACAGATCGTGAGATGGTAAATTAGTGCAGTGTTTTTAGAAAGCATTTGGCAATATCTATCAAATCATAAAAGCATATATCTATTGACCCAGGAATAACAGAGATAGACTTGCAAATAAATGTTACAGTAATAAATGTTACTTGCAAATAAATGAATAAATAGTATTCATTGTAGTTTTTTTTATCAGAGTAAGAACTATATTATAATCATATATATATATAACTATAATATTATATATAACTAACATTTTTGAGTACTCACTGTGTTCCAGGAATTGTTCTAAGCAACTCAAATATAGTACCTCATATAACTCTATGAAGTGGTTGTTACCACTTCCCATTTGTATGTGGGGAAATGAGCTGGTAAATTCCTCCAAGGACCCCCAAGGACCCCCAGAAGGTAATGGCATGACTAGGAATTTAATCCAGAGCTGTACATTTAATCATTACTGGTACAATTATCATTTCCAACAACCTAAATGTCTATCAAAGTAGGGAACAAATTACATAAATATGGTATTTGAAATTCCACACTGTATGGCCCTCCCACCATAAAGAATCATTAAGTTGGACAAAATATATGAAGTGATTTTGAATATTATACAATAGACAATGCAAGATTGTGATCCCCAAGTGAAAGGAGATATACAAAGTGAACCCCACTGTCTCTGTGGCTTTCTGCCTGATGAAACTTTCTGATGCTGTAGTGAGGTAGAATCTAAGCAGAACACAGCAGAGATTTATTTTAATGTGTGAAAGTTGAGGCAGCTGGGATCTGTGGGTCATGGTATTAGAAGGGTGTACAGAAAAGGATTTCCAGAAATCTGCATATGGATATTCTGACGTTTTTAGGCAAATACTAAAGATTTAATTTGCAGACTTAATAAGACTTCACAAGTCTGGCAGAGAACTGCTACTGGGTCTCACAGTACTGGGAGACAAGAGTTCCTACTAGCCAGAATCAGGAGACTTCCCTAAATGCTCCTTGCATTTAGCTGAGGACCCAAAAAGGCTATAGATTAGGGGTAGGGCCAGTGTAGTCCTAGATTATACGTCATTCTACACCTTTCCAATAAAGTTTAAAAATAAGCTTAAAGAGAATCAGGCTTACCCACCAGTAAGTTCACTGTTGATTGGGAAAAGACACACGGGGTTGCCTGGCTGACTGTCAGTAGAGTATGTGACTCTTGATCTGATTAGGGTCATGAGTTCAATCCCCACATTGGGCATGGGGCCTACTTTAAAAAAACTTTAAAAAAGAGCAATACACAACATTTTTTAAAGGAAGGCAACTAAATCCTGACACTCAAAAAATTTAGCATCTACAATGTCCAGCATAAAATGTTTAATTTCTGGACATGAAAAAAATCAGAGAAATGTGACCCATAACCAGATTTTTTTTAAAAAAAGGGGTAATAGAAATTGACTCATAGATGACAAATGTTGTAAACAGAAGACAAGAGCTTTTATTTTATTTTATTTTGTTATTAAAATATTTTATTTATTTATTTGACAGAGAAAGAGCACAAGGAAGGAGAGCAGCAGGCAGAGGGAGAGGGAGAAGCCGGCTCTCCACCAAGCAAGGAGCCCAATGAAGGGCTCAATCCCAGGACCTGAGGTCATGACCTGAGCTGAAGGCAGACACTTAACTGACTGAGCCACCCAGACACCCTGACAAGAACTTTTTTTTTTAAGATTTTATTTATTTACTCATGAGAGACAGAGAGAGAGGCAGAGACACAGGCAGAGGGAGAAGTAGGCTCCACGCAGGAAGCCCGACGTGGGATTTGATCCGGGTTCTTCAGGATCACGCCCTGGGCTGAAGGCCGTGCTAAGCCGCTGAGCCACCCGGGCTGCACCCAACAAGAACTTTTAAATAGCTACTATAAATATACTTAAGGACTTAAAGGAAAAGATTTCCATATTGGGTAAACAGATGGAAAAGCTTAAAGAAATGAAACAATAAAAAAAAAAAAGAAATAGAAATTTGGGGACTGAGAAATATAGCATCTGAATTATAGGTTCAATGGGTAGAATTAATATCAGATTGGAAACTACAGAAGGATAAATCAGTGAAATTAAATGTAGGAACATAGGAATTATCTAGAGTGATAATCACAGAGGGGAAAAATAGATGGGGGAAAAAAAGGAAAAAGATCAATAACCATTGGGCAGTATCAAATGGTCTAACATATATAATTGCAGTCCTAGAATAAGAGAAGAAAAAGATGGAGGTAGAAGAAAATATTTAAAGAAATAATGGCCAAAGTGTTTCCAAATTTGAAGAAAAATAACAATTCACAGATCCTACAAGCTCAATGAACACAAAGCAGGAAAAAGTATCAAGAAAATCTCACTCAGGCAACAACATAGTCAAATTGCTAAAAGTAAAAAATAAAATCCTGAAAGTACCTAGAGGAAAAAATATACATTACAGATAGGAAAACAACAATAAGAATTATCACAGACTTTTCACCAGAAATAATGCTACCCAGAGGATAATGTCAAAAATATTGTCAACCTAGGAATCTATATCCAGTGAAAATATTTTTGAATAACGAAGACCAATAGTGGTGGTGTTTGTGGGGTGTTTACGGGATATATGGGAACTGTCTACTTTTCACTCAATTTTGCTGTGAACCTAAAACTACTCCATAAATAGTCTATGAAAAAACGAAAGCAAAATAAAAATATTTCCAAACAAAAAGGCTGAGAGAATTCACTAGTGGCCTGCATTTCAAGAAATGAAATGGTAAAGCACATTCTTCAGGTAGAAAAATAAAAGGATGCAAGATGGAAACTGGGGTTTATATCAGGGAATGTAAAGCACCAAAAATGGCACATGGGTGGGTAAATAAAATGTTTTCTCATTTATTAAGTTTCTTTTAAAAGATAACAGTTTAAAGAAAAAATATATATAATACTATATTGTAAGGTTTGTAATGTAAGATTCTTGTGTTACATGTGAAGTGTTATAATAATAATTCATAATAGACTGTGCTAAGTTATGAATGTATATTGTGTTTCTTGAAGCAACCTTTATTTTTTGTAAGATTTTATTAATTCATGAGGGACACACAGAGAGAGAGAGAGAGGCAGAGACATAGGTAGAGGAAGAATCAGGCTCCATGCAGGGAGCCTGATTTGGGACTTGGTCCTGGGACTCGATCCTGGGAGTCCCGTATCACTCTCTGAGCCAAAGGCAGACATTTACCTGATGAGCCACCCAGGCGTCCCTTGAAATAAACTTTAAAACAAAGAAGTATATCTAAAAAGCTAGTGGAGGGGTTAAAATGAAATACGAAAGAAAAGAAAAAGCAAGAGAAGAGGGGTAAAGGAACAAAATAAGACACAAAGAGAAAAAAATGCAAAATGATAGATAAATCAGTCATATCAATAATTACACTACATGTAAATGGACCATATATTCCAGATTGTCAAACTGAAGAAAAGAGCAAGATTCAGTTATGCATAAAAGTTGCATTTTTAAAAAAGATTTTATTTATTTATTTGAGAGAGAATGTGCGTGCATAAGCAGGGGGAGCAGAAAAGGGAGAGGGAGAGCAAGGTCCCCACTGAGTAGGGAGCCCGATGCAGGATTTGATCCCAGAACCCTAGGATCATGACCTGAGCAGAAGGCAGATGCTCAATTGACTAAACTAGCCAGGCACCCTAAGGGTTGTATTTTGATTATACTGACCCAGATAAGTAAAAGAATGGAAAGAGATAAACCATTCAAATTCTAATCATAAGAAAGCTGGAGTGGCTGTATTAATTGATATCAGATAAAATAGACTATGAAATTAGGACTATTGTCTGAGAGATTTTCTTAATGAATAAACAATAAATGTAGAATAAATTTATCCGGAATAAATAAAAATCCAAAATTTATATGCACTTAATAACAGAGCTGTAAAAGACATGAAGCAAAAATTGATAGAACTAAAGGGAGAAGTAGGCAAACGCATAATAATTGAGGTTTTAATACTTCCTTAGTAATTTATAGAACACCAAAAAACTAGTAAAGACATAGAATATTTGACTAATTCCATCAATCACTTTGACCTATTGACATCTATCAAACACTGCATCAAACAACTACTACATACACATCCTTTTCAAGAGTACATTGAACATTCTCCAAGATAGACTATATGCTGTGCCACAAAATAAATATATATCACTAATTGTTAATGGAATGAAATCTTAGAATACATTTTTTTACCACAACAGTGTTAAATTAGAAGTCAATTACAATAATTTGTCCAGAAAACCCCCCAAAATGTGGAAGTAACATATTACCAGATAACCCATAAGTCAACGAAATCACAAGGAATTAGAAAATATCTTGAGCTGAATGATAGAGAAAACCCAAATTTTTGAAATTTGTGGGATACACCTAAAGCAGTGCTTAGAGGAAAATGTATAGCTTTAAATGGTTATTTTGGGGGGAAAATGTACAAAATCAATACAAAACAGAGAAGAAATACAAGCAGAGAATACAAGCAGAGAAATACAATACAGTAAAAATACAAGCAGAGAAAACCAATACAATAAAAATTAGTTTTTTTTTAAAAAAGAAACGAAATTGATAAATCTCTACCAAGAATGATGAAGGAAAAGAGAAAACACAAATTACCAAAATTAAAAATGAAGGAGACATTACTACAGATCTTACAGACTTTAAAAAATAGTAAGAGAATACTATAAATAACTTTGTTAATAAATGAATAACTTAGGTGAAATGGTCAAATTCCATCAAATACACAACTTAATAAAATAGACATCAGAAAATTTAAAATCTAAATATCCCCCACATCAAAGAAATCAAATTTGTAATCCTCTCATAAAACTCTAAGCCCAGATTCTTCATTGGTTAAGTCTAGCAAATGTTTAAAGAAAAAATAATAGCAATCCTACATGATTGTTCTCAAATAATAGAGAAGGAAATGTCATTTTATGAAGCCAGTATAACCCTGACCAAAATCTGACAAAGACATTATAAGAAGTTGAAATTTCAGACCAATATCTCTCTCAAACATAGGCATAAAATTTTCTATCAAAATGTTAGGAAATCAAATCAGTAATATATAAAAAGGATATTAACAAGTGAAGTTTGTCTCAAGGATACAAAGGTGGCTTAAAATTTGAAAATCAGGGATCCCTGGGTGGCGCAGCGGTTTGGCGCCTGCCTTTGGCCCAGGGCGCGATCCTGGAGACCCGGGATCGAATCCCACATCAGGCTTCCGGTGCATGGAGCCTGCTTCTCCCTCTGCCTATGTCTCTGCCTCTCTCTCTTTCTCTCTCTGTGACTATTATAAATAAATAAAAATTAAAAAAAAATTGAAAATCAATGTAATGCATTACATTATCAGAATAAAGGAGAAAAAAACAAATGATAATTATGCAATAGATACTAGTAAAAGCATTTGACAAAATTTGACACCCTTCATGATAGAAACACCCAAAACCTTGAAATAGAAGTGAACCCCCTCAATCTGATAAAGGGCATCTATGAAAAAACCTAAAGCTAACATCATACTTTTTTTTTTTTTTTAATTTTTATTTATTTGTGATAGTCACAGAGAGAGAGAGAGAGAATGAGGCAGAGACACAGGCAGAGGGAGAAGCAGGCTCCATGCACCAGGAGCCCGACGTGGGATTCGATCCCGGGTCTCCAGGATCGCGCCCTGGGCCAAAGGCAGGCGCCAAACCGCTGCGCCACCCAGGGATCCCCATCATACTTTTTTAAAAAAGATTTTGTTTATTTATTTATTCATGAGAGAAAAAGAGAGGCAGAGACACAGGCAGAGGGAGAAGCAGGCTCCACGCAGGGACCCTGATGCGGAACTCAATCCTGGGACCCCACAGGATCACGGCCTGAGCCAAAGGCAGATACTCAACCGCTGAGCCACCCAGGCTTCCCATCTAACATTATACTTAAAAGTGAAAGACTAAATATTCTAAGATACAAAAGAAAGGACTTAGTCTATCCTCACTATTTCTGTTCAACATTGTACTGGACAGCCTAGCCGGTTGCATAGGCAAGAAAAATAATTGAAAGATATACAGATTGAGGGATCTCTGGGTGGCGCAGCGGTTTAGCGCCTGCCTTTGGCCCAGGGCGCGATCCTGGAGACCCGGGATCAAGTCCCACGTCGGGCTCCCGGTGCATGGAGCCTGCTTCTCCCTCTGCCTATGTCTCTGCCTCTCTCTCTCTCTCTGTGTGACTATCATAAATAAATAAAAAATAAATAAAATCTTAAAAAAAAAAGATATACAGATTGAAAAGGAAAGGGTGAAACTTATTATTCACAGACAAGGTAACGTGTGTGTAGGAAACTGTATGGAATCTGCAGAAACAAAACCGAAAAAACCTGCCACTGGAACTAATAATTCAACAAGGTCAATATATAAAAATCAATTGTATTCTGGGGTGCCTGGGTGACTCAGTCAGTCAAGAATCTGACTTTGGCTCAGGTCATAAAGTCAAGGTCTTGGGATCAGAGCCTCATGTTGAGCTCCCACTCAGCAGGGAGTCTGCTTGTTCCTCTGCCCCTGCTCCCACTTGTGCTCTCTCTCTCAAATAATCTTTTTTTTTTTAAATCAGTTATATTTCTATGTACTAGCAATGGAAAAATGGAAACTGAAATTTAAAAGTACCATTTACAGTAACAGCAAATATGTGAAATATTTAGGGTTATATTTTAACAAGAAGTATACAAAGTCTTTATAATGAAAGCTATTTGACAGCTCCATGTGAATGTCTAGTGGGTATTTCAAATCAAATATTAAAAATGGAATTTGGGGGGCACCTGGGTGGCTTAGTCTGTTGAGTATCTGACTCAGCCCATGTTATGATCTCAGGGTCATGAGTTCAAGCCCCAAGTTGAGCCTCGTGTTGGGCTCTGCACTCAGTGGGGAATCTGTTTGAGATTCTCTTTCTTTCTCTCCTCTGCCCTTCCCTGCCAAAATAAATAAATAGATCTTCTTAAAAAATGTAATTTTTTATTTTTCAAACCGGCATCCACTCCTCTCCCCCATCTTGGTAAATAGTATCATTATCTACCTAGTTCTCAAGCCAAAGGCCAGGAGTCTTTTTTCAATTTCTTTTATTCTTTCATCACCACCACCACCTCTTCCCAGTACTTCCAATTCATTCATATGTCTTAACTGTACCTTCAGAAGATTTTGAATTTATCCACTTCTCTACATCTCCATCACTTCTGCCCTTTATAAAGCCACTTCTATCTTCTGCCTGGAGTTCTCCAGTAGTCTCCTAATTGGGCTCCCTGTTTCTAATCTTGCCACTTTACAATCCATTCTTTACACATAGACCGAAGTAATCTTAAAAAAAAAAAAAAAAAAAGCCAGATCATTCCTCTTCCCTGCTTGAAACCCTTCAATGGTTTCTCAGTGTACTTGAAATATAAACACTGGCCAATACTTTTAAGATCTTGAGTGTTGTGGGCACTACTTCCCTCTCAAACCCCATTTACAACTGGTTCCCATGCACTCTCTATATATTCCATCCACATGGTTCTTTTTTGCAGTTCAAATACTCCAAATTAACTACCCTTTTGTTCTCTTCTCTTGGAATGTTCTCCCCTCAACATTTTATAAGTGTTGCTCTTTCTTATTCAATTCTTAGCTTAAATAAATGTGCTTATGTCAAAAAGGCCTTTCTGCAGTGTTCCAGATTAGATAAAGATGGGCAAGAAGAGAACACAAATGCACACACATGTGCAGAGACATACACTTCTACTTTAAATGCTTAATTTATTTAGTCTATGATACAGGATTGTAGAAAGTGATATAGCTATAGAGTGGAGGTGTCCATCTGTCTCAACTTTTCACTTGCTTCCTGACCCCTTTGCACAAGGAGGTCCTGCCAGAATTGAGAAGGAAACCAGATTCTTGCCAGATCACTGTATGTATGTATGTATGTATGTATGTATGTATTTAAAGATTTTATTTATTCATGAGAGACACAGAGAGAGAGAGAGAGGCAGAGACACAGGCAGAGGGAGAAGCAGGCTCCATGCAGGGAGCCTGACATGGGACTCCATCCCAGGTCTCCAGGATCAAGCCCTGGACTGAAGGCGGCGCTAAACCGCTGAGCCACCCGGGCTGCTTTTTTAAACTCAGGCTTACATCACTAAGTGGGAAGACTACACTAACAATCTGTGTGTTTCCATTTAAGGGCATCTTTATAAGCACTGGGTCTGCTAGTTCTTAACCATACTCTGTACCAGCAAGACTGCATCTTCATCTAAGGGATGAACCACATCTCTGCTTCCAGCCCTCTAACACTACACATAACCTGTCTCCCTGTGGCACCCTCTCTCTTACTACCCTCTGTCAGTTGCTCTCTATTACCTGGCTTTTGTTCTTCATAACACTTATTTCTCTCTGCAGCTAGTTGTTTGTTTGTTATCTGTCTTCCCCACTAAAATATAAAGACCACAAGAGCGAGACTTTTTTTTCCTTGTATACAGCTATACTTCCAACACACAGAAAGGTATTCAGTAAGTATTTGTGGAATGAATGAGTGGTTACCTTCTACATCCAGTCTTGCCACTCTCTAATTCCCTTTTTCCCATGGCCAGTCAACTTCCTGGCTGTTCACTGCCTTGAGATAAAACCTAATTCCTTAACATAACTTGCAAGGCCCTTTTGTGAGAAATGCCTTCTTGCTCCTCCAGCACCATCTCTCACTCTTCTTGCCTGAAATTCTCCCTTCCATTCTTCCAACCCTTTACTGTGTCTGTGCTCCAGACCTACTGAACTTCTTTCAGATCCTCAAAATTGCCAAGTTCTCTCTCACTTCTGTGCCTTCAACGGTCTCTTCTCACTTCCAGAAACATTTTGCTATCACTCCTCAGTCCCTTTTCACCTAACTCGACACAACTTTCTTGGCTCTCAGGTCACTCTAGAACCTGTATCTCTTCTTAACGCTCAGTTTTAACTCACTATCTTGTAACTATTGTGTAGTGTCTGTGTCTCCTTCATCCTGGAATCTCCATGAGACTAGGGATATTCCATTTAATTATACATATGTTTATACACACATACATGAGTCTTGAAGACTGCTTACAGTGCTAGTAAAGGAGGTTGTTTCTAGGTGAACAAGATAATAATTTTTTCAATGTTTCAAAATGCTTACCTGTATTTTCTGATTCTCAAAATGAACATTTCTTGTTAAAGTACTAATAAAAATAATAACACAATTTCAGGACTTAACTGTAAAACCACAGTAATTATAGCAATATAGTATTGGCAAAATAATAGACAAATTAGATCAATGGAACACAGTAGAGTATAGAAATAGACCCACACGAATAGTCACTTGTTTTTGATAGAGGAGCAAAGGCATGCAATGGAGAAAAGATAGTTCTCAACAAATGGTGTTGATACAACTAGACATCTATATACCAAAAAATGAATCTAAACACAGACCTTAACCCTTCACAAAAATTAACTTAAAATGAATTATAGACTTAAGTGTGAAATACAAAACCATAAACTCCTAGAAAATAACAAAGGAGAAAATATAGATGATTTTGCTTTGGTGATGGCATTTATATCACCAAAGTCAAGATCCATAAAAGAAATAACTGATAGGGCAGCCCCGGTGGCACAGCGGTTTAGCGTCGCCTGCAGCCCAGGGTGTGATCCTGGGGACCCTACATCGGGCTCCCTGCATGGAGCCTGCTTCTCTCTCTGCCTGTGTCTCTGCCTCTCTCTCTCTCTCTCTCTGTGTCTCTCAAGAATAAATAAATAAATAAATAAATAAATAAATAAATAAATAAATAAAGTCTTAAAAAAAAGAAAAAAGAAAGAAACAACTGATTTACTGGACTTTATTAAAATTAAAAACTTATGGGGCATCTGGGTGGCTCAGTGGTTGAGCATCTGCCTTTGGCTTGGGTCATGATCTCTGGAATTGAGTCCCACACTGAGCTCTGCTTCTCCCTCTGCCTATGTCTCTGCCTGTCTCTGTGTGTTTCTCATGAATAAATAAATAAAACCTTTTTAAAATTTTTAAAAACTTATGTTCTGTAGAAGACACTGTCAAGAAAATGAGAAGACAAGCCACAGACTGGGAGAAAGTGTTTATAAAAGACAGATCTGATAGAGAACTATTATCTAAAATATACAGAGGGGATCCTGGGTGGCTCAGTCAGTTTAGCATCTGACTCTTGATTTTGGTTCAGGTCATGATTTCAGGAATGGAGCCCTGCATCAGGCTCCACACTCAGAATCTGCCTGTCCCTCTTCCTCTGCTCCTACTCCTGCTCCTGCTCCTGCACACACACTCTCTCTCCCATCTCTAAAATAAATGAATGAATGAATGAATGAATGAATAGATAGATAGATAGATAGATAGATAGATAGATAAAACCTTCAAAGAAAATAAAACGTACAGAGATCTCTTAACTCAAAAATAAAAAAATGAATGAGAAATATTTGTAAACCATATATATGATAATGGGTTATTATCCAAAATATGTAAGAAATTCATACAGCTCAATAGCAAAAAACCCCACATAATCCAGTTTGAAAATGGGCAAAGGACATAAATAGACATTTTTCCAAAGAAGATATACAAATGGTTAACAGGTACATTGGTTGCTCAACATCACCAATCATCAGGGAAATGCAAAACAAAACCACAATGAGATATTACTTCACCTATTGGGATATATGTTATAAAAAGGACAAGACATAACAAGTGTTGTAAGGATGTGGAGAAAGAGGAAAGCTTGTGCACTGTTGGTGGGAATGTAAGTTGGTACAGTCACTAGGGGAAACAATATAGAGGCTTCTCAAAAAATTAAAAATAGAACTATCATATGATCCAGCAATCACGCTTTGGGTATATGTCCAGAGGAAATGAAATCACTTTCTTGAAGAATCTGCAAGCCAATGTTCATTGCAGCATTACTTACAACAGCCAACACATGGAAATAGCCTAAATGTATATTGATGGATGCACGGATTAAAAAAATGTCGTACACACAATAAAATATGTGGCCACAAAAAAGAAGGAAATCTTGCCATTTACAACAATATGGATGGAACTTGAGGGCATTATTCTAAGTGAAATAAGTCAGATAGAGAAAGACAAATGCTGCATGATCTCACTTATATGTGGAATCTAAGAAAAGCAAACTGATAGAAACGTAGATTGGTGGGAGGATAGGGAAAATGGGTAATGGTTGTCAAAGGTAAGAAATTCATCCAGTTGTAAAATGAATAAGTTTTGGGGATCTAATGTACAGTATAGTGACTATGGTCAACAGTACTGTATCGTATATCTGAAATTTGCTAAGAAAAAAAATGACATTTGTTAAGAAAGTAGATCTTAAACATTCTCACCATACACACACACAAAGGTAACTATATGGGGTAATGGATGTGTTAACCAAACTTATTGTGGTAATCTTTTTGTAGTATACATGTATATCAAATCATCATGTTGTACATCTTGAACTTGTACAATAGTATATGTCAAACATATCCCACAAAGCTGAAAAAAAAAAAAAGAAAACAACCTGATTTAAAAATAGGCAAAAGAGGGCAGCCCGGGTGGCTCAGCAGTTTAGCGCTGCATTCAGCCAGGGTGTGATCCTGGAGACCCAGGATCGACTCCCACGTCGGGCTCCCTGCATGGAGCCCACTTCTCCCTCTGCCTGTGTCTCTGCCTCTCAGTCTCTCTCTCTCTCTCTCTCTCTCTCTCTCTCTGTGTGTCTCTCATGAATAAATAAATAAAATCTTTTTAAAAAATGGGCAAAAGATTTGACCAGACACCAGAGAAGATACACAGATGGCAAGTAAGCATATGAAAAGATGCTCAACATCATATGTAGTTAGAGAATTGCAAATTAAAACAACAACGAGGGGCGCTTAGGGGGCTCAGTTGGTTAAGCATCTGCCTTCAGCTCAGGTCATGACCCCAGGGTTCTGGGATGGATCACCACATCGGGCTCCTTGCTCAGCAGGGAGCCTCCTTTTCCCTCTCCCTGCTTGTACTCTCTGTCAAATAAATAAATAAATAAAATCTTCTAAAAAATAAAACAACAATGAGATATCATTACACACCTATTAGAATGGCAAAAATCCAAAACACTGATAATATCAAATGTTGGCAATGATGTAAGGCCACAGGAATTCTTATTCATTGCTCTGTGGAAATGCAAAATGTTACAGCCACTTTGAAAGACAGTTTGGCAGTTTCTTACAAAACTAAACATAGAATTACCACATGATCCAGGCATTGCACTCATAGGTATTTACTCAGCTGAGTTGAAAACTTATGTCCACACAGAAATCTGCAACCAGTGTTTACAGTGCTAAAACCAGTGTTTGGCTTTATTCATAATTACCAAAACCTGGAAGCAACCAAGATGTCCTTCAGTAGGTGAATGGACAAACAACCTGTAGTCAATATAGACAATGGATTTTTTTTTTTTTTAGTACTAAAAGAAATGAGGTATCAAGCCACAAAAAGACATGGAGGAAACTTAAATGTATATTGCTAAGTGAAAGAAACCACCTTAGTCCCTTCAGGCTAATGTAACAGAAATACCACAGACTGGGTATCTTTTAAACAATAGAAATTTATTTCTCACAGTTCTGGAGGCTGGAAAGTCTAAGATCAAGGTGCTGACAAAATGTCTAGTGAGGGGATCCACTTCCTAGATGGCTGTTCTCTTGCCTTTATCTCCATGGCAGTAGGGTGGAGGGTTTCTCTTATAAGAGCCCATTCATTTTTCTATCCATTGATGAGGGCTCCACCCTTATGACCTAGTCATCTCCCAAAGGCCCCATTTCCAAATACCATTGCATTGGGGATTAGGTCCAACATAATGAATTTTGAGGGAGACACAGATTCAGTCCATTGCATAGTGTATGATTCCAATTATATGGCATTCTGGAAAAGGCAAAACTATGGAGACAGTAAAAAGGTCAGTGGTTGCCAGGGCTTAGTGGGGCAGGGAGGGATAAATAGGCGGATCACAGAGGATTTTCAAAGAGTAAAACTATTCTGTATGATACTGTAATGGTAGATACATGTCATTACACATTTGTCCAAACCCATAGAATGTACGACCCTATGAGTGAACCTAAACTATGGACTTTGGGTATAATGATGTGTCAATACAGGTTAATCAGTTATAACAAATGTACTGCTGGTGGAGGATGTTGATAGTGGAGGAGGCTGCATGTGTGTAGGGACAGGGGTTATGTGTGAACTCTCTGTACTTTCCACTCAATTTTGCTGTGAGCCTAAAACTGCTCTGAAGAATAAAGTTTATTGAGAGAGAGAGAGAGAGAAATTAAAAATAAAAAACTTTGTTCTGTAGCAGAGGTAATCATGCCTTGAGTCAGTGCTGGCCCATCTCTGTAGTATCTACTTTCTTTTTTTCTTTTCAATTTTTTATTTAATTTCTAGTTGGTGCAATATTGGTTTCATGAGTAGAACTCAGTGATTTATTACTTTCATACAACACCCAGTGCTCATCACAACAGTGTCCTCCATAATCCCCATCATCCATTTAGCCCATCCCCTGCCCACCTCCCTCCATCAACCCTCAGTTGTTCTCTACAGTTAAGTGTCTCTTTTGGTTTGTTCCCCAGTGCGAGTGGGAGGAGGGGCAGAAGGAGAGGGAGAGGGAGAGAATCAAGCAGACTCCATGCCCAGCTGTGAGCCTGACAGGGGGCCCAATCCCAATCCCATAACCCTGGGATCATGACCTGAACCAAAATCAAGAGTCAGATGCTTAACCAACAGAGCCACTCAGGCACTCCTATAGTACCCACTTCCTAACTTTAGGACTTTTGAATAAGTCATGGGACTACTTGAGTGCTTGATTTTGGTTCTACTTGAAAATGAAGAGTTGACCGAGATCTGTTGTTCTTGTGTTTTTGTGTTTTTCATGAAGGAGTAAATTAAAAATAGAAATCAGTGCAGGGTTATCAACTTTTAATTTTGTCAAATAAATATATTTTTTAAACTCCATCTACTGTTATCATTTTATTATAAAAAACTTTAGTACAAAAGATTAAGACATTATTTTTTTGGACATAACTTTTAAACTTATTTAAAACTTTTTAAACAATACTATAGGGTAGATATTATAGATGATAAAACTGAGGCTTAAAAAAAGTAACTTGCTCAGAATCACATGGTAGCGGAGGCAATACCACATTTATTATTTATTTGTTTGTTTATTTATTTATTTTTATTTATTTATTTTTTGCAATACCACTTTTAAAAATGGCTCCTTCCATCACTCCAACACGTGGATTACTTGAGATCGAACTCTAGACCATAGTTGATTCATGCAAGATTCATGCAGGAATCATGCATGATTCCTTGGAACTTGATCCCAGGAGGGAGTGCCTGCCAGAGCCCTTCCTCATGTGTTTGTTTGCATCTTAAGAGATTAGAAGGCATTACAGTCCAATGCAGCAAACCATAAGATCTAAGATCTGGAGGTTTTCAGCAGTCTATCCACCAGAAATTGGTCTGCAAGGAGAGGGAATGATATGACACAAACAAGAAACAGGAGGAAGAAAGCTGGAACCTTTAAGTCCCTAGATCCATTTGTTCTTGAGGCCACCCTCTATCACCATCTTGCCACAGTTAGATAGTTCCACCATTCCTTGAATTTAGTGAGGCAACACATTCCTCCTTTTTCTCCTCAAGGTTTGTCACACATAATCAATATAGCATAGATCCAAGAGCTCTCATCCTTTTGTCCCAGGAAGGAGGCAAACTCTATATTATAATAGAAAGAGTCTGAACTTCAGAGAAAGATCCTTAGCAAGATGAGGACAAAACAATGTTTCATGGTGTGAAAACCTTGGAAACTGTTTGATGCACTTATATTAAAGCCAGCACAGAAAGGACAAGAGACTGGGCTATTGTCTCAAACACCAGTTGTACATTCAGGCTTTTGTGATAGAGGACAAAGGTCTTAGATCTATTTGAAAAAGGAAAACAAAACAAGGTCCATATGTTCATTTTCAGCTCAGTTTCTTTTGAACTAATAACAAAAAGAACATTTTATGAAATGACACTTTCTTCTCCAGCAGTCATATTTTATAATTCTAACATTTTACAATTGCATTTATCTTTTAAATAATATTTTATTTATCTATTTATTTGAGAGAGAGAGAGTGCAAAGCGGGGAGCAGAGAGATTGGCAGTGGGAGAAGGAGAAGCAGACTCCCTGCTGAGCAGGGTGTCCGATGTGGGACCTGATCCCAGGACCCTGAGATCATGACCCGAGCTGAAGGCAGACACCTAACTGACTGAGTCACCCAGGTTACCCAATTGCATTTGTTTTTAAAGAACATATTATGCACAAACATATGGTACAAAATTCAAAAGTTTTCAAAAGGAATACAGTGAAACTTCCCTCTCATTCCTGTCCCTGACCGAGTCCTCCCTATCCCCCAGACAACCAGTAATCTTGCATATGCATCATGCATATGTTGCTGTATATGCATCAAAAGAGTCACTCCAAAACTTAATAGCTTAAAATAACAAGAATTTGTATTCACTCAAGATTCTATGGGCCACCCGACAATATATGACCCCTTTTTAATATAGCATTACTCTGAGATGCAGGAAACATAACAAGCTTTCATAACACACAAAAGATAGAAACTTAGCCTAACGACAAGACAGAGGAATTCTCCCAAGAAAGGTCAGGAAGATATCACAGACAGAGACTTGCTCAAAACAGATGTAAGCAAGATATCTGAATGAGAACTTAGATGTACAGTCATAAGACTACTAGCTGGACTTGAAAAAAACATAGAAAATGCCAGAGAAACCCTTGCTGCAGAGATAAAAGAACTAACCAGGCTGAAATTCTAAAATGCCATAACTGAGATGCAAAACTGACTGGATATAATCACAACAAAAACTGAAGAATCAGAGACAATAGGTGATTAAAAGAAAAATTATGGAAAATAATGAAGCTGAAGAGGGAAAGAAAACTATGAGATCAAAAAGGTAGACTTATGGAACTCAATGATTCCATAAAGCAAAATAATTCCATATCATAGGAGTCTCAGAAGAAGAGTGGGAAAAGGGGGCAGAAGATTTATTTGAGGGATGCCTGGGTGGCTCAGTGGTTGAGCATCTGCCTTTGGCTCAGGGTGTGATCCTGGTCCTGGGATCAAGTCCCACATTGGGTTTCCTGCATGGAGCCTGCTTCTCCCTCTGTGTCTCTGCCTCTCTGTGTGTGTCTTTCATGAATAAATAAATAAAATATTTTAAAATTTTTAAAAAGAAGTTTATTTGAACAAATTATAGCTGAGAACTTCCCTAATCTGAGGAAGGAAACAGGCATGCAGTCCAAGAGGCACAGAGAACTCCTCTCAAAATCAACAAAAACAAGTCAACACCATGACATATAATGAAATTTGCAAAATACAAAGATAAAGAATTCTGAAAGCAGCTAGAGAGAAAAGAAGCCCTTAACCTTCAAGAGTAGACACATAAGGCTAGAAGCAGATCTGTCTATAGAGACCTAGAAGGCCAGAAAGGACGAGCATGATATATTAAATGTGCTAAATTGGAAAAATGGGCAGCCAAGAAGACTTTACCCAGCAAGGCTGGCATTCAGGATAGAAAGAGAGATAAAGATTTTCCATGACAAAAACTAAAGGAGTTTGTGAACACTAAACCAGCTCTGCAAGAAATATTAAAGAAGATCTTTTGGGTAGGAAAGAGACCAAAAGTAACAGAGACCAAGAAGGAACAGAGACAATCTATAGGAACAGTGACTTTACAGGTAATACAATGGCACCAATTCACGTCTATCAATAATTACTCTAAATGTAAATGGACTAAATGCTCCAATCAAAAGTAATAGGGTATCAAAATGGATTAAAAAATAAGACCGATCAATACACTGCTTACAAGAGATTCTTTTTTATCCAAAGACACCTCCAGATTGAAAGTGAGGGGATGGAGAACCACTTATCATGCTAATGGACATCAAAAGAAAGCTGGAGTAACTATCCTTATATCAGACAAATTAGATTTTAAACCAAAGATGAGGAGGGACACTATATCATAATAAAAGGGTCTATCCAAACAAGAAGATCTAACAATTGTAAATATTTATTGTTGCAAGCAACGAAATATATAAATCAGTTAATAATGAACTTAAAGAGGGATGCCTGGGTGGCTCAGTGGTTGAGCTCCTCCCTTCGGCCCAGGGCATGATTCTGGAGTCCCGGGATCGAGTCCCATATCGGGGTCCCTGCATGGAGCCTGCTTCTCTCTCTGCCTGTGTCTCTGCCTCTCTCTCTCTCTCTGTGTCTCTCATGAATAAATAAATAAAATCTTTTAAAAAACTAATGAACTTAAAGAAACTCATTGATAATAATACAATAATTGTAGGGGACTTTAAAATACCACTCACAGCAATGGGCAGATCATCTAAGCAGAAGATCAACAAAAAAACAAGGGCTTTAAATTACTCACTCAGCCAGATGGATTTAACAGATATAGTTAGAGCATTATATCTTAAAGCAGCAAGATACACATTCTTATTTGAGTGCATATGGAACATTCTCCAGAATAGATCACACACTGGGTCATAGACCGGGCCTTCACCAGTACAGAAAGATTGAGACCATACCATTCATATTTTCAGACCACAATGTTGTGAAATTTGAAGTCAACTACAAGAAAAAATTTGGAAAGACCACAAATACATGGAGATTAAAGAACATCTTACTAAAGAATGAATGGGTCAAATAGGAAATTAATGAATTAAAAAATATGTGGAAGAAAATTAAAATGAAAACATGACAGTCCAAAACCTTTGACATGCCGCAAAGGCAGTTATAAGAGGGAAGTATATAGCAATACAGGCCTTCCTCAAGAAGCAAGAAAACTCTCAAATATACAACTTAACCTTATAACCAAAAGATTTGGGAAAAGAATAAAGCCTAAATCCAGCAGGAGGAAGGAAATAATGAATATTAGAGCAGAAATCAATGATACAGAAATTTTAAAAAACCAGTAGAACAGACCAACAAAACTAGTTTGAAAGAATTAATAAAATTGATAATCTCCTAGCTAAACTTATAAAAAGAAAAGAGAAAGGAACCAAATAAATAAAATCATGAATGAAAGAGGAGAGATCACAACCCACACTGAAGAAATACAAATAATTATAAGAGAATATTATGAGCAATTATATGCCAAAAAATTAGGCAATCTGGAAGAAATGGATGCGTTCCTAGAAACATATAAACTACCAAAACTAAAACAAGAAGAAATAGACAAAACAAGAAGAAATAGAAAATCTGAACAGACTCATAACCAGCAAAGAAATTAAGTCAGTAATCCAAAATCTCCCAACAAACAAGAGTCCAGGGCTAGGTGGCTTCCCAGGGGAATTCTACCAAACATGTAAAGACGAATTAATACCTAATTCTTCTGAAAATGTTCCAAAAAATAAAAATGGAAGAAACACTTCCAAACTCATTCTATAAGACCAGCATTATCTTGATCCTCAAAACAGACAAAGACCCCCAATAAAAAAGAGAATAACAGACCGATATCCCTGATGAACATGAATGCAAAACTTCTCATCAAGATACTAGCTAATTGGATCCAACAGTATATTAAATTTTTTTAAATTTTTATTTACTTATGATAGTCAGAGAGAGAGAGAGAGAGAGAGGCAGAGACACAGGCAGAGGGAGAAGCAGGCTCCATGCACCGGGAGCCTGATGTGGGATTCGATCCCGGGTCTCCAGGATCGTGCCCTGGGCCAAAGGCAGGCGCCAAACCGCTGCACCACCCAGGGATCCCGGATCCAACAGTATATTAAAAGGATTATTCACCACGACCAGGTGAGATTTATTCCTGGGCTGCAGGGGTGGTTCAAAATACCCAAATCAATCAACATGATATACCACACTAATAAAAGCAAGGATAAGAATCATATGATCCTGACAATAGATGCAGAAAAAGCATTTGACAAAATACAGTGTCCTTTCTTGATAAAGAACCCTCAAGAAGTAGGGCTAGAAGGAATATACCTCAACATCATAAAGGGAATATGTGAAAGGCCCATAGCAAATATCTTCCTCCTTGGGGAAAAACTGAGATATTTTCCCCTAAGGTCAGGAACACAACAGGGATGTTCAGGCTCACCACTGTTGTTCAATACAGTACTGGAAGTCCTAGCCTTACCAATCAGAAAACAAAAAGAAGTAAAAGGCATCCAAATTATCAAGGAAAAAGTCAAACTTTCACTCTTCTCAGACAACATGATACTCTATGTAGAAAACCCGAAAGATTTCATCAAAAATTGCTAGAACATATATAGGAATTCAGCAAAGTTGCAAGGTATAAAATCAATGCACAGAAGTCTGTTGCATTTCTATACACCAATAATGAAGCAGTTGAATGAGAAATCAAGGAATCAGCCCCATTTACAGTTGGGAAAAAACCATAAGATACCCAGAAATAAACCTAACCAAAGAGATAAGAGATTTATACTTTGAAAACTATAGAACACTTATGAAAGAAATTGAGGCATACACAAAGAAATGGAAAAACATTCCATGCTCATGGATTGGAAGGACAAATACTGTTAAAATGTCTACGCTACTCAAAGTAATCAACACATGCCATGCAATCATTTTCAAAATAACACCAGTATTTTTCACAAAGCTGGAACAAACAATTCTAAAATTTGTATGGACCTAGAAAAGATCCCAAATAGCCAAAGTAATGTTGAAAAAGAAAACTGAAGCTGGAGGCATCACAGTTCCAGACTTCAAGCTGTATTACAAAGCTGTAATCATCAAGACAGTATGATCCTGGCCCAAAAACAGACATACCGATCAATGGAACAGAATAGAGAACCCAGAAATGGACCCATGACTCTATAGTCAACTAACTTTCTACAAAGCAGGAAAGAATATCCAATGGAAAAAAAGACAGTGTCTTCAATAAATGGCATTGGGAAAATTGGACAGCCACATGAAGAAAAATGAAATTGGACTACTTTCTTACACCATACACAAAGATAAATTCAAAATGGATGAAAGACCTAAATGTTAGACAGGAATCCATCAAAATCTTGGAGGAGAACACAGGTAGCAACCTCTATTACCTTGGCCACAACAACTTCTTACTAGACATGTCTCCAAAAGCAAGGGAAACAAAAGCAAAAATGAACTATTGGGACTTCATCAAGATAAAAAGCTTCTGCACAGCAAAGGAAACAATCAACAAAACTAAAAGGTGACCTGCAGAATGGGAGAAAATATTTGCAAATGACCTACTTATCAGATAAAGGGGTAATATCCAAAATCTATAAAGAACTTCTCAAACTCAATACCCCAAAAAAACAAAAAATTCCAGTTAAGAAACAGGCAGAAGACATGAACAAACATTTTTTCCAAAGAAGACATACAAATGGCCAACAGACACGTGAGAAAATACTCAACATCACTCATCATCAGGGAAATGCAAATACAATGAGGAGTGCCTGGGTGGCTCATTTGGGTAAGTGTCTGCCTTCAGCTCAGGGCATGATCTTGAAAGGAAGGAAAAATAAAATAAGACAAAAACAGAGAGGGACAGAGAGGGAGGCAAACCATAAGACTCTAAACTATAGGAAACGAATTGAGGGTTGCTGAAGGGGAGGTGGAGGAGGGATGGGGTAATTGGGTGATGGACATTAAGGAGGGCACTTGAGGTAATGAGCACTGGGTGTTATATGCAACAGATAAATCACTAAATTCTACCCCTGAAATTAATGCACTATATGTTAATTAACTTGAATTTAAAGCATATCTTTAAAAAAGGAAAAGATTCTATGGACCAGAGGGACAGCTCTCGCCCAGGCTTGCTCAGTGCGGTGAATGGTCTAGAACGACCCTGGTCACATGCCTGGCAGTTGGCAGGCTATTTGGATGAGGGAATCTTCACATATCTGTAAGTTGGCTCACTGTCAGCTGGCATGACAGCCACATACTTCTTATCATGCAGGCACTCATGTGATGACAGAAGAGCTCCCAGTGGTGAGAGAGGGTAATCGCCAATGCACATACATTTTTAAAGCCTCTGTTTCCATCTTGCTTGCAAATGGCTAATGAAACTTTGACCAAAGAAAATTAAACAAAAGAAAATGGCCAAGACTGGATTTAAGGGGTCTGAAAAAGTAGACTCCACATCTTGGAGGTATGAGTCATAAAGTCACATTGCAAAAGGGCATACATTCAGGTATGAGAAGAGTGAGTGGCAGCTTTTTGCAGTGTACCATAGGTATATTTGTGAATATGAGTGGATATATGTGTGTGTATGTGTATATATATATATATATATATATATATATATATACACTTTTTACTACTTTTTACATAAATGGTAGTATACTGACTTACAGCTTTTTACAAATATTTAAAACCTGTTTTACAATCTGTTGTCTATCAGAACAAAAGTTTACATTTTAGGTGGTAAAGCCAGATTGTAGAGTCAGACAATTGGACAAGAGAGGCACCTGGCTGGCTCAGTCGGAAGAATGTGTGACTCCTGATCTCGGGGTCAGGAGTTTGAGCCCCTCATTGGATGTAGAGATTACATAAACAAACTAACTTTATTTTATTTTTTTTATATTTTTTCTTTATTTATTTATGATAGTCACACACAGAGAGAGAGAGAGAGGCAGAGACACAGGCAGAGGGAGAAGCAGGCTCCATGCACTGGGAGCCCCACGTGGGACTCGATTCCGGGTCTCCAGGATCACGCCCTGGGCCAAAGGCAGGCACCAAACCACTGCGCCACCCAGGGATCCCCACAAACTAACTTTAAAAAAAAAACAAAAAACCAGTTTGACAGGAGAGTTGTTCTCTCTTAAGTCAAATAAGAGGAAGCACAAACGGAAGGATCTGTAACCTATAGCAGAAGACCAAACAGATGGAGCTGTGGTTTTATATGCCACTTTTGCCTAAGCTGATTTGTCCACTAATCAAGGATCCTGTTACAGTTCTCTGAGATTGGAATGGAAAGTCATCTTCTCACAGAAGTACCCACAGTGTCCGAATAATCAAAGTACTTTTTGGTCCAAAGATTTCCTTCATAGTGTCCAGTTCATTAGAGCTGATTCCCTCTTGAAACAAAACTCATTTTTTTAAGTTATCCTTTATCCAAGAAGGGGCTTGCATTGTTTTTCGGGTCTCAAATGACACCTTTTTCAGAAGGCCTTCCCACCTGCTGTAAAGGAGTATTCTACACTCCTGGCTCCTCTCCCTTCCTGGCTTTATTCTTCCATGTACATACTATATATACTTTCATCAGTTTGCCAGCCCCCTGCCCCTATCTAGGAGGGCAGGGACTTTCTCTTGTTTACTCCTGTATCCCTGGCCCTAAGAAAAGTGACACATAGAACACCCTTGATTTATTGAATAAGTGAAAACAGTGACTATTTCCAAATGTTCGTTGCCTTTCCAAGTCCTAATTGGCTTGTATTTAAGATGGAGGTTTTTAGATTTTCAGGTGGAGGAAACAAGTTCTATATGGCCAATACTTCATGAATGTTGACATCCAGACAGACCTCCATTGCTCTGTCAATCAGAAGATGTGCTCATGGCCTTCACATACATCCAGGGCATAAGTGTTTCTAACAGCAATAAATAGTACCTCTCCTGGGACATTGGAACTTTGATGTGGATTAAAACTTTGTAAAAAAAAGAAGGTTCACCTTTGGATATGGTTCTTTGAAATAACAAAATAAACAGAAAGCTAAACACATAAAACTGGGGAGAATAGGATGGGCTTTCAGCAGACAAGGGATTTCAGTGAATTTCTGGAAGATATAAAATAGCTAGAATGGCTTGATGGATTAAATGGAGCCAAGAAACAGCACTGGAGAATGCAGCCAACCTGCTGAGCAAAATCCTTGAGAGTAGGAACCTCCAGAAAGAGGGTGGGAACAAGATGGGAAGGCCACATAGAGATTAATGAAAACCCATCAGCCAGTCACTCACATTCCCTAACCCTCTTCCCTCTCCCTCCATCCCTATTCTCTGTGCTGGTAGATGGTCAGCCATTTAGCCTTAGTCAAAAATCCGGGAGGATGTTCTGCAAAGAAGCTGAATGAACTGCAGCTAAAGTGAGCTCTGGAGCCCCAGAGAAGAGCCCTCTCCATTCTGCCATTTAAGGTTTCCCGTAGCTCAAAGCATAACCATTCATCCCAAAGCAACACCTGCAAATCAACAAGTCCTACCAAGGTACATAGATGGGCCAGTTAGGAGAAGGGCTTTGTGGGGGAAGAGGAAATGCCCACTAGCTACTAGGATAATCAGCTTCGCCTTATTAATAAATGTAAAATGCCAACCAAGGATAAAGATCAGGAGCATGGAAAAGAAAAATAAACCATTCCTGTACAGAGAGCTGAAGCTGGTCATTCACTGAGTTCTGGGACAGACTTCTTAGAGGGGGAAAGAAGATGGACACCAGGGAAAGAGGAAATAAAGGAAAGAGAGGAAACACTTACTAAGCACATACATCTGCTCTCAAGGACATGGAGATAAGTAAGATCAACCCTCTACTTGTAGAGATAGGTGAGAGCTTCACAGAGGGTGTGTTTGAGAGGTTCTTAGACGGTTAATTTTATGTGTTAATTTGGCTGTACCATGGTGCCCAAATATTTGGTTAAACACTATTCTGGATGTCTCTGTGAGGGTGTTTTTGGGGTGAGATTAGCATTTAAATCAGTGGACTTGAAGTGAGGCATATTGCACTCTGTAATGTGGGTGGGCCTCATCTAATCAGTTGAAGGCCTTAATAAAACAAAAGACTGACTTCCCCTAAGCAAAAGGGAATTCTGCTCACAGATGGCCTTCAGACTTGAACTGCACATTGGCTCTGCTGTGGGTCTCCAGTCTGCCCACCCTGCAGATTTTTGGGTTGCCAACCTCACATGAGACAATTTTTTAAAATAATCTCTTCCTAGGGATGCCTGTATGGCTCAGTGGTTGAGCATCTGCCTTTGGCTCAGGGCATGATCCTGGGGTTGAGTCTCACATCAGGCTTCCCACAGGGATCTTGCTTCCACCTCTGCCTATGTCTCTGCCTCGCTCTCTGTGTCTCTCATGAATAAATAAATTAAACCTTAAAAAAAATCTCTTTCTATATATGTATATATACACCCATTCTGTTCTGTTTCTTTGGAGAGTTCTGATCATCCAGTGGGTATCTCTGGCCCTCTCCAAGGGCTCTCCTGGCACATTTTGCTCATGGAAAGGATGGGTATCTGTCGGTAGATACCAGAGAGGCAACCATGGGCTAAGTTGAGAGTTATTCTATGCCAAAGAAGCAGCAATCAAGCCAGGGAATTTCTTGTAATAACAGAGATAGTGTGAGAGCAAGATGAACGTAAGCACCAAAGCCTCATCTCTGCCCTTCCCAGCTGAATGCCTCGGGCACCAGCCTGAGCATTGGGAATGTCATGATGAGCAAAACTCTAAGGAGGAAGACATTAAAGATTACAGTCATAACTGATTCATCTTAAGTGTGCAAAATGCTTCCAAGGAGTGCTGTGGTGTGCAGGGTGCTGAGGGGACTGTGACCAGTTGGGAAGTCAGAGGGGGTTTCCCTGCAGACTAGATATTTAGCTAACATCCAAAGGAGGGGAGGAAGTCATTTGGGAATAGGGAGAGCCTTCCAGGCAGAGGGAACAGCATGTGGAAAAGCCTGGGCTGGGAAGAAGTTTTCAGGATTAAGAAGTCCAGCATGGCTGGGAAAGTGGGTGAAGGAGAGATGGCGCCAACATCGGAGAGGTGAGCAGGGGAGGTGGGTAGAATCTTGGAGGCAACCTAAGGAATGTGGGCACTATTTTAAAGTACATGAAAAATTATCACGCCGTGTTCACTGGGAGAATGGCCTGATCATGTCTTCACCTACCTTTTCTCTCTCTCCTTCCTCAACTCCAATAACATGTATGTGAGAAAGGTTGATATTTCCACAGGTCACAGGAGCTCTGCTCATGTTTCATTTTTCTCTCTGTTCCTCATTTTGGACAGTTTCTATGGCTATGTCTTCAAGTTCACTGATCTCTTCTGCAGTGTCTGATCGACTGTTTATCCCACCCAGTGTGGTTTTTGACTTAGATATTATTGTTGTCATCTCTAGATGGGTCTTTTCTTTTTTAAAAAAAATTGTTTATTGGAGTTCAATTTGCCAACATATAGCATAACACCCAGTGCTCATCCCGCCAAGTGCCCCGCTCAGTGCCTGTCACCCAGTCACCCCCACACCCTGCCCACCTCCCCTTCCACTACCCCTTGTTCATTTCCCAGAGTTAGGAGTCTCTCATGTTTTGTCACCCTCACTGATATTTTCACTCATTTTCTCTCCATTCCCTTTATTCCCTTTCACTATTTTTTATATTCCCCAAATGAATGAGACCATAGAATGTTTGTCCTTTTCTGATTGACTTATTTCACTCAGCATAATACCCTCCAGTTCCATCCACGTTGAAGCAAATGGTGGGTATTTGTCGTTTCTAATGGCTGAGGAATATTCCATTGTATACATAGACCACAGCTTCTTGATCCATTCATCTGTCGATGGACACCAAGGCTCCTTCCACAGTTTGGCTATTGTGGACATTGCTGCTAGAAATATCGGGGTGCAGGTGTCCGGGCATTTCACTGCATCTGTATCTTTGGGGTAAATCCCCAGCAGTGCAATTGCTGGGTCATAGGGCAGATCTATTTTTAACTCTTTGAGGATCCTCCACACAGTTGTCCAGAGGGGTTGCACCATTTCACAGTCCCACCAACAGTGCAAGAGGGTTCCCCGTTCTCCACATCCTCTCAAACATTTGTGGTTTCCTGCCTTGTTAATTTTCCCCATTCTCACTGGGGTGAGGTGGTATCTCATTGTGGTTTTGATTTGTATTTCCCTGATGGCAAGTGATGCGGAGCATTTTCTCATGTGCATGTTGGCCATGTCTATGTCCTTCCTCTGTGAGATTTCTCTTCATGTCTTTTGCCCATTTCATGATTGGATTGTTTGTTTCTTTGCTGTTGAGTTTAATAAGTTCTTTATAGATCTTGGAAACTAGCCCTTTATCTGATACGTCATTTGCAAATATCTTCTCCCATTCTGTAGGTTGTCTTTTAGTTTGTTGACTGTTTCTTTGGCTGTGCAGAAACTTTTTATCTTGATGAAGTCCCAATAATTCATTTTTGCTTGTGTTTCTCTTGCCTTCATGGATGTATCTTGCAAGAAGTTGCTGTGGCCAAGCTCAAAAAGGGTGTTGCCTGTGTTCTCCTCTAGGATTTTAATGGATTCTTGTCTCACATTTAGATCTTTTATCCATTTTGAGTGTATCTTTGTGTCTGGTGCAAGAGAGTGGTCTAGTTTCATTCTTCTGCATGTGGATGTCCAATTTTCCCAGCATCATTTATTGAAGAGACTGTCTTTCTTCCAATGGATAGTCTTTCCTCCTTTATCGAATATTAGTTGACCATAAAGTTGAGGGTCCATAGTTGACCCTAACTAACTAATGACCTAACTAATGACCATTAGTTGACCATAAAGTAGAGAACTTCTGGGTTCTCTATTCTGTTCCATTGATCTGTGTCTGTTTTTGTGCCAGTACCACACTGTCTTGATGACCACAGCTTTGTAGTACAACCTGAAATCTGGCATGTGATGCCCCCAGCTATGGTTTTCTTTTTTAATATTCCCCTGGCTATTCGAGGTCTTTTCTGATTCTACATAAATCTTAAGATGATTTGTTCCAACTCTTTGAAGAAAGTTCATGGTATTTTGATAGGGAATGCATTAAATGTGTAAATTGGGGATCCCTGGGTGGCTCAGTGGTTTGGCACCTGCCTTCAGCCCAGGGCCTGATCCTGGAGTCCCAGGATCGAGTCCCACATCGGGGTCCCTGCATGGAGCCTGCTTCTCCCTCTGCCTGTGTCTCTGCCTCTCTATCTGTGTCTCTCATGAATAAATAAATAAAATCTTTAAAAAAATGTGTAAATTTCCCTGGGTAACATTGACATTTTCACAATATTAATTCTTCCAATCCATGAGCATGGAATATTTTTCCATCTCTCTGTGTCTTCCTCAATTTATTTCAGAAGTGTTCTGTAGTTTTTAGGGTATAGATCCTTACCTCTTTGGTTAGGTTTATTCCTAGGTATCTTATGCTTTTGGGTGCAATTGTAAATGGGATTGACTCCTTAATTTCTCTTTCTTCAGTCTTATTGTTAGTGTATAGAAATGCTACTGATTTCTGGGCATTGATTTTGTATCCTGCCATGCTGCCAAATTGCTATATGAGTTCTAGCAATCTTGGGGTGGAGCTTTTTGGGTTTTCTATGTACAGTATCATGTCATCTGTGAAGAGGGAGAGTTTGACTTCTTCTTTGCCAATTTGAATGCCTTTTATGTCTTTTTGTTGTCTAATTGCTGAGGCTAGGACTTGCAGTACTATGTTGAATAGCAGTGGTGAGAGTGGACATCCCTGTCTTGTTCCTGATCTTAGGGGAAGGCTCCCAGTGCTTCCCCACTGAGAATGATATTTGCTGTGGGCTTTTCATAGATGGCTTTTAAGATGCTGAGGAATGTTCCCTCTATCCCTACACTCTGAGGAGTTTTGACCAGGAATGGATGCTGTATTTTGTCAAATGCTTTCTCTGCATCTATTGAGAGGATCATATTGTTCTTATTTTTTCTCTTGTTGATATGATGAATCACATTGATGGCTTTACGAGTGTTGAACCAGTCTTGCATCCTGGGGATAAATCCTACTTGGTCATGGTGAATAATCTTAATGTATTGTTGGATCCTATTGGCTAGTATCTTGTGAAAATTTTTGCATCCATGTTCATCAGGGATATTGGTCTATAATTCTCCTTTTTGGTGGGGTCTTTGTCTGGTTTTGGAATTAAGGTGATGCTGGCCTCATAGAACGAGTTTGGAAGTACTCCATCTCTTTCTATCTTTCCGAACAGCTTTAGTAGTATAGATATGGTTTCTTTTTTAAACGTTTGATAAAATTGCCCAGGGAAGCCATTTGGCCCTGGACTTTTGTGTCTTGGGAGGTTTTTGATGACTGCTTCAATTTCCTCCCTGGTTATTGGCCTGTTCAGGTTTTCTATTTCTTCCTGTTCCAGTTTTGATAGTTTGTGGTTTTCCAGAAATGCGTCCATTTCTTCTAGACTGCCTAATTTAATGGCATGTAGCTGCTCATAAAAAGTTTTTTAAATCGTTTGTATTTCCTTGGTATTGGTGGTGATCTCTCCTTTCTCATTCATGATTTTATTAATTTGAGTCTTTTCTCTCTTCTTTTTAATAAGGCTGGCAATGGTTTATCTATCTTATTAATTCTTTCAAAGATAGATGGGTCTTTTCTATGTCTTTCATTTCTCTTATCTTGTTCCTGTCCCCCTATAGCTTCTTAAACATATGGAATTTATGATAGCTCCTTCATATCCTTGTCTGCTAATCCCATAATCTCCATCAATACTGGATCTGTTTTCCTCCAGGATATGGGCCACATTTGCTGCTCTTTCACATGCCTGGTAATATTTGATCTGTTGCCAGACATTGTCAAGTTTGCATTGATGCACGATGGATTTTGCTGTACTTATATAGCACTGAGCTTTGCTCTGGCATGCTGTTAGTTACCTGGAATCAGTTTGGTCCTTTAAAGGCTTGCTTTTAAGCCTTGTTTGGGCAGGTCCATAGCAGCCTTCAATTGAGGGCTAATTCATTTACACACTAAGGTGCTGCTCTGGGCATCGTGAAGTGTCCCCTTTCAGCTGCTGGAACCGTTCCCAGCACTGTGTGTGTGCTTCAGGAATTATGTGGCTTACAGCACTTTCTGGTGGTTCCTTCCCTGGACAGGTGGCTTCCTCTATTGTGTGTTCTGCTGAACACTCAGTCAGAGACTGGAGGAGATTCTCTGAAGTTCCCTATGCAGTCCTCCTACCTACTTTGGGACTTTCTTGTGATTTAGTCCAGATGAGTTCAGGATAGAAACCGTGGTATGGGTTCCCCTCTGTTATTCAGGGACCTTGACGTGGCTCCCTGGCACATAGCTCTTGCTATCCATGATCCTCTGCTCACTTTCCTATTTCAACAAGGTATGAGTTTCCAGGAACAAGATATCATGGCACATGAAAGTTATATTTTTAAACCTGGAATTAGGGGGGCGGGGGGGGGGCCTGGGTGGCTCCGTGGTTTGGCGCCTGCCTTTGGCCCAGGGAGCGATCCTGGAGTCTCCGGATCAAGTCCCGCGTCGGGATCCTGGCATGGAACCTGCTTCTCCCTCCTCCTGTGTCTCTCTCTATGTCTATCATGAATAAATAAATAAATCTTAAAAAAAAATAAAACCTGGAATTAGTTGATCACTGGGTGGCTCAGTGGTTGAGTGCCTGCCTTCGGCCCACGGCATGATCCCGGGGTTCCAGGGATCGAGTCCCGCCTAGGGCTACCTGCATGGAGCCTGCTTCTCCCTCTGCCTATGTCTCTGCCTCTCTCTCTCTCTGTATCTCTCATGAATAAATAAAAAAAATCTTTAAAAAAGTAAATAATAAACTGGGAATTATATTGCTTAGGTAAAACAACAGAAAATGGCATGTGAGATAATCCCTGTCTGAGGGGTCTCCTCTGCAGCTCCATTCCGGAATCATTCCCTGAACCAAAACCCATAACCTGACTTTTGCCGTCAGGTCCTTTGCTTCTGTAACAACACAAGGGGATCTGATTTTATGATTTGCCCTGACCAAAATCCAAGGAATTCAGTAACCTGAGGCTATCCAAACATCATATTTTTAAAACAAACCTCTCCAAAGGAGTTTTATTTGTTTCCTCACTTTTTTTCTGTAGCAATGGTAGAGCCAACAATATGAGGCAGGACCACACCACATACTCTGGAACAGCAAAACTTAGGGCCCAAGGTTTCAGATTGATGTGTCAGAAGCTTCTAGATTTTTAAGAAAAATTAGCAGAGAATTCATCTGTCCTAGAAGGCTAAATCTCTCACTGTCTTATCGAGGGCATAAGTGACTTAATAAAAAGGGAGGGAGGAGGGCAGCATGGGTGGCTCAGCAGTTTAGAGCCGCCCTCAGCCCAGGGTGTGATCCTTGATCCCAGGATCAAGCCCTATGTCGGGCTCCCTGCATGGAGCCTGCTTCTCCCTCAGCCTGTATCTCTGCATCTCTCTCTCTATCTCTGTGTGTGTCTCATGAATAAATAAATAAATAAATAAATAAATAAATAAATAAATAAATAAAATCTTTAAAAAAGAGGGGGGGGGAGAGAGGATCCACCCACCATGCTCAGCCTATGCAAGGAAAGCTCTTTTATTTTCTTTATTATTTTTAAATTGAGGTAAAATTCACGTAACTTAAAATTAACCACTTTAATGCTTACAATGCAGTGGTATTGGTACATTCCTAAGGTTGTGCAACTACCATCTCTAATTACAAAATGTCTTCATCATCCCCTAAGGAAATTGCCTACCTTCCTATGAAGCAACCACTTGCCTTCCCCCATCCTATCCCAAGCCCTTGAGAGAAACCCTATTTTGCACAAGATTTATTTTATTTTATTTTATTTTATTTTATTTTATTTTATTTTATTTGTTTGACAGACAGAACACAAGCCAAGGGAACAGCAAACAGAGGGAGAGGCAGAGGGAGAAGCAGGGTCCCAGCTGAGCAGGGAGCCTGACATCGGGTTATAGCCCAGTACCCTGAGATCACGACTTGAGCCAAAAACAGACACTTAACTGACTGATCCACCCAGGCACCCCTTGCACAGGATTTCTAAGTGCCAGGGCTGACATTAAGAGTATTTTTTCCTGGGATGCCTGAGTAGCTCAGTCAGTTAAGCACCTAAATCTAGATTTTGGCTCAAGTCATGGACTCAGTGTTGTGAGATTGAGCCCTGTGTTGGGCTTTGTGCTGAGCATGGAGCCTGCTTAAGATTCTCTTTCTCTCCCTCTCCTTCTGCCCTCCTTTTATGATTAGCAAGCACCACTACCCTTTCGGAGTTCTCTGCCTCTGAGACTCTTCCACTGAAGCATTATGATGGCCAGGAAGGAGTAGAAAGCCAGCACATGGGCTGCTTCTTCTTCTTCTTCTTCTTCTTCTTCTTCTTCTTCTTCTTCTTCTTCCCCCCTGTCAATGGACTTCTGGAGAAATGTGCAGCATTTTTGTTCATCTAGGGATAGGTCAGCCTTGACATTTGTTCTGGTAGTTTCCCCTGAAGCTTTGTGTAATGAGACCCATCTTCCGAGAGGAACAGAAGCAAGGAGGCAGTGAAGGAAGGCACACAGTACCATGTGGGTGGGAGAAGGGGAGGATCACTAAGAACCTAGAAAGGAAGCCTGCCCACTCTGGGACAGGATGTTCAGTAAAAACAGCCGGAGGCAAGATGGGAGTGATAAGAAAGAGGTTAGTCATACAGATAGTAATGGTCAGTAAGCCATGGCCAGAAATTTGTACTTTTTTCTTAACTTGCCATGGAGGACCAGACTCACTCTGGGCTGCAGTGTGAGAATGGCCGGCAGTCTGAATGGGGTGATGGTGGTGGAGTGGAACAGAATGAATGGGCACCCCTTAATGTTGACGAACTTGGCCAGGCAGAGAGAAACCAATAGTGACTTTTTGCTTTGGGAAAACAGTGGTGCCATTGGCTAGCAGAAGGAAGATAGGGGTGCAGGAACAGGCTGAAGGGTTAAATGAGTTTACGTTTGGATATTTTGATACCCAGGCAAGGCTGTCCTGTCAGCAGTTGGAGAGAGAGGTCCTGTTAGAGACATAGGTGGTGAGGGAAGCCAAGGAGCAGCTAAGCTGCCCCAGGGAGCCTGTGGCAAGTGAATGGGAGATCCTGGGATGGAGCCCTGAGGCAGGCCTACAAGCAAGATGCTGGGCTGAGGAAGGGGAGGCAGCAGAGGAAGCTGAGAAGGGGCAGCCAGGAAGGAAGGAGGAAAAGCAGGAGAGCCTGGGGTCATGGCAGCCAGGGCAACAGCATATTTCCAAAAGGAGAAAGACGGCAACAGTACTAGAACCTTCCAAGAGGCTGTGAACCGTCCATTACCTTTTGCAATATGAGATAATCTTAGTGAGAGCAGCAGCATGGCACAGATGGATGCAGATGTAGTAAGCTGGAAGGTAAGGAGTGGAGAAAAGCACAGAGGACCTTTAGAAAGTTGGTCTGCGAAGTGAAAGCAACAGGGCTTCATTTGGGGGCATGGATTTGAGGGGTGAGGTTACAGACTTGAGAGAATTCAGCACATTTGTATGTTTATGGAAAGGACCAAAGAGAGAGCAGGAGATGGACCATTCCCCATTGAGGACATTTGAGTGTTTCCAGTAGTGCTCTGGTAACAGGACAGACAGCCTTGTATGCACATTCTTGTGCTTTTGACCAGTTGAATAAAATCCTAGAAGGGGAACAATTGGGTCAAAACCTATATACATTTTTTAAAAGATTTTTTAAAAATTTATTTGAGAGAGGCAGAGATAGTGACAGAGATAGCAACAGAGATAGTGAGACATGAACATGAGTGGGGAGGAGAAGGAGAAGCAGGCTCCCCACTGAGCCCTGAGGCCAATGCAAGGCTCTATCCCAGGACCCCAGGATCATGGCCTGAGCTGAAGGCAGATGCTTTATCGACTGAGCCACCCAAGCACCCCATGTTTTAAATCTCATTATATATTATCAAATTGCCGTCTACAAACTGAACTGATTTAGACAACTATTTATCGGTAATGACATCCTCACAAACTTTGAATATTATCTATTTTTAAGATCTTTGCCATTATGATTGATCAAAAAATTTCTTGTTGCTATTTTATATTGCATTTCTTTGGTTACTAATGAGGTTGAGCATTTTTTCCTATGTTACTGATGATTTTTTATTTCCGAAATAACCTGTTCATGTCCATCGTCCATTTTTCTATCAAGACTACAGTCTTTTTTCTCATTCATTTGTAAGAACTCTCTACTAAAAATATTGTCATTTTTAAAAGATTTTATTTATTTATTCATGAGAGACACACAGAGAGGCAGAGACATAGGCAAGAAGACATAGGGAGAAGCAGGCTCCTTTTGGGAAGCCTGATGAAGGACTTGATCCCAAGATCCCAGGACCACGACCTGAGCCAAAGGCAGACGTTCAACCACTGAGCCACCCAGTTGCCCCAGTTATAACATATTTTTACCTGTAAATTTGTTGTAGGTCAGTTAACTCATCTTGTACTTTTCCATACCAAAGTTGGAAATCATTTTGTGGGCAGTTCTTTTGTTCTCTTACCCTGGTCTAGAACCTGCTGCTCTTGTCAGCCCTGACAGTGTCTTGGCAACCTCTCCTTCTGGCTGGCAAGAGTTTCATCTGTTTCATTGTTTTTTTCTCTTCTTCTCTTGACCTATACTTGTCTTCTTCCCTAAGCCTCACTGAGGTCCACAGATTTTTCAGATGGGAAGAAAGCCATCTCATCTTTTGTGCTATTTCCTTCAGAAGTCTTTGAACCTTTTCTGGGGCAAGCAGGCACTGTGAGTTTGCTTTCCTTGGACTTGGCGGGACAAGTTCTTTGTGGTAGACTGACCAAAACTTGTGCGATTGGGTCATCAGGGCAAGGTCCCAGGAGCAAAGTTCCTAAGTATAGATGAACCCCCAACCTGTGCTCAACAGGCCCTGGGAAGTCCCTGCCACCTTGGGTCCTGCCTCCTGCACTGCATGAGAAAAAGAACATAAGGAACCATTGGATTCATTGTTTTCTTTCTCCCAGGACTCAGGAGGTGATGAGTGTCTCTTTGCAATTCTCAAGTGCTTTCCTGTCTCTGTCCTTGCCCCAGTCTTTTCATGACCTCAGTATTTGGATTACAGATTAAGATTAGATGTTATCAGAAAACGTGATCAAATGTGTTGAAGGGAAAAGGTGTAGGAGATTAGCATGTGGAAGAGGAGGGAAAGAATAGTTTACCTTATTGTCAAGCCTCTACAGTGGTAGACACAATAAGATAATGAACCCTCAGAGGTCCATCTGAAGCAAATCTCAGACATTAAAAAAGGTCATCATATGTAAATATTTCATTATGTATCTCTTACACATAAAAAAAAAGACCATTATTGCACACCTAAATAAACACTATCAGTAAGAGATGGCAGTGTTCAAGTGGATGGAACATAGGATAAGGTGTTTTTTGTTTTTTTTTTTAATTCTAATTTGCTGTGCGGGATCTCAGGTAAGACAGTTAACTTTCCCAAACCTCAATAGTTACTTACACATAGAAAGAGGAGCATTTGCTTCAAATTAATAACATGGGTCATATTTACAGAAGGATTTTCTTTGCTAAAAAAATTTTTTTAAGTTGCTTTATGTTGGGATCCCTGGGTGGCGCAGCGGTTTGGCGCCTGCCTTTGGCCCAGGACGTGATCCTGGAGACCTGGGATCGAGTCCCACGTGGGGCTCCCGGTGCATGGAGCCTGCTTCTCCCTCTGCCTGTGTCTCTGCCTATCTCTCTCTCTCTCTGTGTGACTATCATAAATAAATAAAAATTTTTTAAAAAGTTGCTTTATGTCTTCAACTCTCAAAATAACTTTATCTGACATTTTCTTTATCTATAGAACTAAGGTAGGGAAAAGTAAGGGTTATTTTTCAGATATAGAAACTGAGGACTGAAGTGGTTGAGCCCCTTGTTCATGGCTCTAGGAAGTTCAGGTAGAGCTAGAGTTGGAAGGGGATCTCCTGTTGAGGGTGGGGTAGGCCAGCATGGAAAAAGGCACCCCAGCTCTCCCCACTTAGTGCACCCTGGGGAGAATGGGAAGGGTAGGGGTAGCCCTCTAGGACTCACCTGCAGTGCCCTCTGCTGACCAGATGGGCAGTGTGGGCTCACAGTGTCCCCAGGACAGGGACTCAGACTTAGGTTGCTCACACCTCCCATGTCTGGTAGATTCAGCACACAACCAGTAACACCACAAAATTTAAAAACAACAATAACAAAAGAAGGGAAAGAAAAAAGAGAGGAAGAACCTTGACATTTAGTGCTTACGTGAAGCTTGGCAGTCAGAAAATCCAAACTCCTTTTGTAGTTAAGGAGACTGAGGTCTAGAGAGAAGTGACTTCGCTGAAGAGCATGGTGAGCTTGCCTGACAGGGCATCCCCACTGAGTCTCTCCAGCCTCTGACCCAGCTGGCTCTCTCTGGGCCAAGAGAGGTGAATTGAAGTCAGAGAATGGGGGAGAATCTCCGCAGTGTTCACTTTCCTCAAAGTTGGTAAGATGCCAACCTAATCATCTGTGGCTTGGGAAATAGGAAAGTGAGATCTATCCTAGCCACTCTGGTGACCTGGGTCCCTGGCAATCCTGCCTGATGCCTTTCTACCAGGCTCTCCTGAGATCCTTCCCTCCCCCAAAAGCTCTGCCCTCAGAGATGCTGAGAGGTGAGTTTTCAGTACACCTAAAGGATAGTGGCTTTGACATTGAATGAGGGTTTCTGCTTTGTGTGATATGAATACTGCCTTTTTCATTTTTAATTTGCATTTGCCATCTTGTTGATTTTTAACCTTTTGAGATAATTTCATTTTAGGTGAGTCTCCTGTGAGCAACCTATAGTTTGACTCCCATTTTTTTTTTCACATTTTGAGTCTTTGAATTTTTATAAGAGGAACTTAAATCATGGATAATTATTGCCATAGCTGATTAATATGTGGTCTACCTCCTCAAAAATCCATAACCCCAGTCTGGTCATAAGAAAAACATCAGAGAAATCACAGTTGAGGGACATTCTATAAAATACCTGACTAGGGGTTGCCTGGGTGGCTCACTTGGGCCTGATTCTTGGTCTTGGCTGAGGTTTCCATCTTAGGATTGTGAGTTCAAGCCCCAGGTTGGGTTCCATGCTCAGCGTGGAACCTACTTAATTAAAAATATATATACATACATACACATACACACACACACACACATATATATATATGTGTATGTATATTTTTTTTTCTCAAAACTGTCAAGGTCATCAAAAACAAGGAAAGTCTGAGAAATTGTCACAGCCAAGAGCCTAAGGAGACGTGATGACTAAATATAATGCGGTCACCTGGACAAGATTATTGAACAGAAAAAGGGCATTTGGTTAAAACTAGGAGCTCTGAATAAAGTATGGATTTCAGTTTAGATTCATTTTTTTGTTGTTGCTTTCTTTTGTTTTGTTTGTTTTAAAGCTTTCCCACAAAACAAAAAACAAACCAAAACCAAAACAAAACTCTAGGCCTAAATGACTTCACCAGTAAATTCTACCTAACATCTAGGAAAAAAAACAAAACAGAACTGTCAATTCTACACAAAATCTTCCAGAAAATAGAAGATTAGGAAATGCTTCCCATGGGGGAAAAAAAAAAAGAACTGTAAAAGAATCATGAACCTAAATGTAAGAGTTGAAATGATAAAAATCTAGAACAAACACGGGAGAAAATCCTGGTGACTGAGTTAAAATATATCTTGATTACACAAGATGCCATGAACTCTAAAAGAAAACAATTAACAAATTGGACTTCATTAATATTAAAAATGTTTTCTCTTCAGAGGCACCTGGGTGCCTCAGAGGGTCGAGCATCTGACTCTTAGGTTTTTGGCTCAGGTTGTGATCTCCAGGTCAGGAGCCCCATGTCAGGCTCTGCACTTAACAGGAACTCTGCTTGTGATTCTTTCTCTCCCTCTGCCCCTCTCCCCATTCATGCTCTCTCTCTCAAATAAATAAATGAATCTTTTAAAAAATGTTTACTCTTCAAATGACATACATAGACCGTAAAATGAGATGTGGAGTCACAGACCAAGGAACATGTTTGTATAACATCTATCCATACATATAATATGTAAAGAACTCTTACAACTCAATTATAGGAAGACAAAACCCCAATAAAAAGTTGGCAGAATAGGGGCACCCGGGTGGCTCAGTCGGTGAAGTGTCCACCTTCAGCTCAGGTCGTGATCCTCGGGTCCTGGGATGGAGCCCCACATCGGGCTCCCTGCTCAATGAGGAGCCTATTTCTCCCTCTCCCACCTGCCGACCTCCCTCTGTCAGATAAATAAATAAAATCTTTTTTAAAAAGTTGGCCAAGTATTCCAACAGACACTTGATCAAATAATATAGATGGGTGGCACGTAATACACTTCACCAAAGGTTATAGATACGTGGCAAATAGCATCATCAGTTATTGGGAAAAATACAAATTAAAACCACAATGAGATGACTAAAATTGAAGACTAAAAATACCAAGTGCTGGCAGGATGTGGAGCCACCTGAACTCTTATGCACGGCCAGTGCAAATGCAAAATGACCCGCCACTTCAGAAAACAGTTTAGGAGGTTCTTATCAAGTTGAGCGTTGATTTACTATATGACCCAGCAATTGCACTCTTAGGCATTTGCCCAAGAGGAAAGAAAGTATTTGTCCATATAAGGCTTGTATAGAATGTTCACAGCACTGCTATTGACGAAAGCCCCAAACTGGAAACAATCCAAATGTCTAGCTCCTGGTGGATGGAGAAACTAAGTGTGAGCTAGCCGCACTAAGTAATACTGCTCAGCAACAAAAAGGAACCAACTACTACTACTGGACGACAGTACGGTTGGGTGAATTTCAAAAGTGTTACGCTAGTTGAAAGAAGTCACAGCAAAAGACTACATCCTGTATGTTTGCGTTTATAGGAAATTTTAGGAAAGACAAAACAATGGTGATAGAAAGCACATGGTTGTTGCCAGAGGCCAAGGGGCAGGATGAGAGATTTGACTGCAAAGGGATAGGGGAGACTTTTTGGGAAGTTGTGGAAATGTTTCATAATATGATTATGGCAGTGGTTACATTACTATATGTATTTGTCAAAACATTAAACTGTCCACTTAAAAATAGTGACCTTTAGGGACACCTGGGTGGTTCAGTTGGTTACGCGTCTGCCTTCAGCTTGGGGCATGATCCTGGGGTCCTGGGATGGAGCCCTGCATGGGGCACCCTGCTCAGTGGGGAGCCTGCTTCTCCTCCCTCTGCCTCTCCTGACAGCTCCCCCTGCTTGCTCTCTCTCTCTCTCTCTCTGTCAAATAAACAAAATTCTGTCTCTTTGTGATGAATGAGGGCAGTTAGCCCTATCAAGATGATGACTTATTTTCTTGCTTGTCTATTGGCATGAGGATCCCAAAGTGATCAGGAACAAACTATAGCTTGCAGTTTAACGGGACTCGTGCTGAATGTGGTGTTCTACTTCCGGGAACCAGGACCTCTAAACTCACGATGTTGCTTAGAGTTCCAGGATTTGGACCCACAAATACCCCAAGTTGGGTCACAAGGACTGGTGGTAAACAAGGCCTCTCATACTTCTACCTCTTGATTCTTGGACTCATGTATTCTATCTATTGGGAACATAGCATTTTATAAAGGTTACCGATGTAGGGTATATATTGCATCTTGGAGAATGGTCCTCCATCTTTGTAAGTTATTGTCTACAAGGTGATAATCCAGCTGTGCCTTCAAAATGCTGTTTCATCCTTCTGTCAGGCTACCAGGTTCTAGGCGTTGTCCTATGTGATGGAGCCACTGGATTCCATAATCATGTGCCCCTGCCATACCTCCTTTGCTCTAACATATGTTCCTTAGTCCCATACCAGATAATATGAGGTCTTGTGGTAGCGCATTGAAGCTGTAAGCCCTCGGATAATACTGCTGGGTGAGACTCTGTTGGCAGAAAGGGCCTTGATACATGTATCAATTACAGTCAAGATAAATTGCTAACTATTTCAAGTTGGAAGAAGTCCAAAGTAATCAACTTGCCACCAAGGGGCAGTTGAAGGGATAGAACCATAACAGGGGCTCAGCTTTGGTCTCTATTGAGTAGTATGCTGGGTTAACATTTAACAACCTCTTCTCTGAGCAGGGGCAAGGTGGGGGCTGACGCGTAGAATCTGCTGATTTCTGTGTTGTAAGTACTCCAACCACAGCCAATTTCAACATGGTGTCACTGATTCCCAAAATTCCTGAAAAGTAAACAGTTGACTCTCCCAAACCAGGTTGGATATTTAACAGTGACAGTAGAGGGTAAGAGGAGAGCCCACACTGTTGAACTCCTATGTAACCTCCGTCGTGGCCACCATGGCTACTCTGTTCATGTACAACGGTCTCAGCACTGGAATGTCTGACAGAGGCTGACTGCCATGAACTGGCTGGATTACTCTGACCACGTGAGCATCTGGTGCCTCTTCCACGGTGGATGCTCTCTGCTAGGAGATAACATGTGATACAAAGATATTCACACTTTGTACTTACTACCACAGGCTTTCTCACATGCGTCTTTGCCCCTGATCTGCCAGTATTTCTACCCTCCAGACCCCATGACCAACCAGCCAAGTCATCACCACTGTCTATGAGCTTACATAATTCTTAACCAAGGCCACTTCCCTTTCCACACAACACGAAGTTATGCCCATTGGGAGGACTTCCCCTTACCACTGTCTGGAGCAGCTATACGTCAGAAGTCCATTTTCGCTTTGTACCCACATATCAAGCTGACCAATATGTGCACTAAGTAGGCCATTTTTCTTCTCCATCAGCTGGTCAGAATGCACTGAGCATGTAGCCATACATGCAAGCTTAGGAGAGATACTGATAATAATAATCCCAGATGACACAGGAACCTGGGCATTTGGCTCATTCCAGCTTACTTGTCCTCTGGTTTGTCTTACAGTGCATTGCTGCTGGACTCATTTGACCTTGTGACCCAGTGGCTCTGACAAGAGCCAGCTCATGATGGGCAATCTGGCCACATAATTATTTGATGTCCCATGGTCTGTCACTCCATTTCTACCATGAACCACAGCATGCCAGGAGCTGGTTTTCAAATTCTTTGTTGCAGACAGCAAAGCTTTATTTCAGAGGTCTAAGGTTTATGATGGGATTCTCCTTTTGGGATTTGACATAAACTCGACATCTCTTTTCAGAGCACAGATAACGCTAATATTATGGTAGGGGTCTGCCAGTTTTTAGCCCAAGCAGTATGGCTTCCTGTACTTCAGCCTGGACCTATTGTAGAAGCCTTTCCTTCTACTGAACCCCACTTAAAACTAGTCTGCCTTCTATGCCACACTGCAAATGTGTCAGAGTAGTATTCTCAGGTGTAGACTGTGCAGCTTCCAGAACCTGAAGAGTCCTACCAGGCATTATGCTTCCTGTTTGATGAGGGATGCAATTTATCCTTTCCTTTGTTCTTTACTTGGAAAAGGATGTCCTCAAATGCTCCAAGATCCCTGAAAATTTTACTGATATAGTGTGCCTTTAATTCTCTTTTTAAGAAATAGATCTTATTTTTCAGAGAAGTTTTAGGTTCACAGCAAAATTGAGCAGAAGGTACAGAAATTTCCCATGTACCCCTGGCCTCACATATGCACAACCTCTCCCGTTATCAACATCCCCCACCAGAGTGGGACATTTATTACAATTGAGGAACCCATATTGACACACAATAATCATCCAAAGTCCATAGTTTACATTAAGGTCCACTCTTGGTGTTATACATTTGATGGGTTTGAACAAATGTATAATGACAGGCATTCACCATTGTAGTATCATACAGAGTAGTTTCCCTGCTCTAAAAACCCTCTGTGCTGCACCTATACATCCCTCCCTTCCTACCAAGATCTGGCAACTACTGATCTTTTTACCATCCCCATAGTTTTGCCTTTTTGAACTGTCATATAGTTGGAGTCACACAAAAGGCCACACTTTCAGATTGGATTCAGATCAGATTCTTTTACTAAGTAATATGCACTTAAGATTCCTCCGTGTCTTTTCATGGCTTATAGCTCATTTCTTTTTAGCAGTGAAGAGTATTTCATTGTCTGGATGTTTATTTATCCATTCACCTGCTGAAAAATATCCCGTTGCTTCCAAGCTTGGGCGATTATGAAATAAGTTGCTATAAACATCTGTGTGCCTGGTTTGTGTGTATGTGTGTGTGTGTGTGTGTGTGTGTGTGTAGACATAAATCTTCGACTGGGACTTTGATTCTTCATAGGATTTATCTTTCATCCTTTGAAACAAATATATCTTGTCAAGACTCCAATGTACTTTCCACTTTTGTTCATTGACACAGTGGATCAATAAGATATTCTGCAGGATGCCCAGATTTTCCAAATCCTTTTAGTCTATTTCATGACAGAAGAAAGAACACAGCCCTGGGGCAAGACCATAATGGATGCTGTTGTTCATCCCTTGTAAATGTGAACAGCTTCCTATCTTCCTTCCAGATAGGACAGAAAAGAACTTCTCTGTCATATCAATGACCATATACCATGTACCTGAATGGGAAAGACTCCCCAGGGTTGACTTGAATTGAAGCAAGAGGACGATCCTTTATCTTGCTACCAGTGACTTGATTGGGTGAGGCAGCTCCCTGCCCCTGAGGGCGGTTCCTTGGGAAGGATTCAGCTATGAGCATACAACATTCCCTACAGCTGGGGGAATGAATGCGTTGGACCCAGAGGGGGAAAAAATCCAGATAGCATCCCACAGCATCCACTACAGATATTAGTTAACCAAGTGGGGATGTTGAATAGGCAGCTGGAGTTAGGAGAGATAGCTAGAGTTGGAAATAGAAAGGTGGGAGCCTGTCATACAGATGTTGTCTACAGCCAGCTGTGAAACTGCATGAGATCACCAAGAGAGTGAAAGTAGATTAAAACAAGAAAAGGGCAGGGATCCCTGGGTGGCGCAGCGGTTTGGCGCCTGCCTTTGGCCCAGGGCGCGATCCTGGAGACCTGGGATCGAATCCCACATCGGGCTCCCGGTGCATGGAGCCTGCTTCTCCCTCTGCCTGTGTCTCTGCCTCTCTCTCTCTCTCTGTGACTATCATAAGTAAATAAAAATTAAAAAAAAAAAAAACAAGATAAGGGGAACCAAGGACTAAGCCCTGGGGCCCACCAACATTAAAAAAGAATCCATGAAAGCAGAGATCTTTGTCCCTTTTTCACTGTCTAAGAGCTTAGAACACAATAAGTGCTCAATAAATATTTGCTGATTAAATAAAATTCAGGAAAAAAAAAAACAGAGATGGAAGAGGGATTCAAATCATGTCATGTAGGGGCTCCTGTGTGACTCAATCGGTTTAGTGTCTGCCCTCTGCTCAAGTGATGATCCTGGGGTCCTAGGATTGAGCCCTGCATCAGGCTCCCTGCTCAGTGAGGAGTCTGCTCCTGCCTCTCCGTCTGCCCTCTCCCTGCTTGTACCCTCTCTCTTTCTGAAATAAATAAATAAAATCTTTTAAAAAATCATGTCATGTAGGAGGAATTATTATGTATGATAGATTTAATATTTGTGTCCCCCTGCATTCATATGTTGAAGCCCTAACCCCAATGTTACAGTATTTGCTCTTTTAAAAAATATTTTATTTATTTATTCACAAGAGACACAGAGAGAGGCAGAGACCCAGGCAGAGGGAGGAGCAGGCTCCCTGCGGGAAGCCCAACGTGGGACTCGATCCCGGAACTCCAGGATCACACCCTGAGACAAAGGCAGAGATGCTCAACCACTGAGCTCCCCAGACGTCCCTGTTACAGTATTTGTAACGAGGTTCTTGGGAGGTAATCAGCTCATGAGGGTGGGTACCTACCTGGTCTGTTAAGAAGAGACACCAGAAAGCTTGAACTCCCTCTCTCTCTCTCTTTGCACCCAGGAATTACCATGGAAGACACGGCAAGAAGGCAGTCCCATCTGCAAGCAAGGCACCCAAGTTCCAAAGAGCAAGACACAGGTAACCAGAGGGACCGATGGCCAGCCATGGCCTACCATAAGGTAGTCATGTAGCCTTGGGCAAAACACTGCCACCTCTGCCCCTACCTTCACTCCTGCTCAAACTGAGAAGTTGGACTATATGACTTCTGTGAATACGTGGTGCTATTAGTATTTTAAAATATAGAATTAGGGCGCATGGATGGCTCCATCGGTTAAATATCCGCCTTTGACTCAGGTCATGATCCTAGAGTCCTAGGATCGAGCCCCACCTAGGGCTCCCTGCTCAGAGGGGTGTTTGCTTCTCCCTCTGCCCCTCCCCGTGCTCATGCTCTCTCTCTCTCTCTCAAATAAATAATTAAAATCTTAAAAATATATATATATATAGAAGTAATTCATGTTCTTTTAAAATCTTTGACCATTACAGAAATACGTGGAGTAAAATGTGAATGTTCCCTGTGCCATTCTCTCTGCAGAGTTAACCACAATTACCTGGGTAGCATACATCCTCCCAGACTTCTTTTCTGCCACAGCCCTGCTCAAATTTTCATCCCTTCTGACAGCCTTCCGAATGTACCAGGGCCCCATATTGTCCTGCTATTTTCCCCCCTTGGCACTTTATATGGGAAGACAGAGGCTAAGGGGACAGGAGACAAAGAGAAGCAGTTGCTTCTGTGGGCTGGTCATGGAGGTAGAAATCCAAGCATCACACTCTTCAGAGCAGGAAACCTCTGAAGAGCCATTTCTGGGGCTGGCCAACCCAACACCCAGCTGACAAAGAGAGCAAGTGTGGCTGTGATGCTTCCATTGGTGGGGAAAGAGCCAGAATGCAGACCATAAGGACAAATTTTGAATGCATTTGGTCATTTAATTGTTATAATTGAGGTACAAAGTACAAATAGTAAAATACACAAATCTTAAGCATACAACCTGAAGATTTTTACACACACACACACACTCCTAAGCAAGTACCACCCAGACAAAGAACATTTCTAATGCCCTGGAATTTCGCTAGGCCCGTTAGCAGGCAGTCCCTCCATCCCAAGGTAACCACTATTCTGACTTGTATCACCATCTCTATTCATGTTGGCTGTTCTTGGATTCCATCTAAATGGACTCTCACAGCATGTAGTAATTTTATGTCCTGCCTTCTTTTGATCATGATTGTCTGTGAAATTCGTCTAAGTCATTGCATATAGCAGTGCCTATTCTTCTTATTGCTGTGGGCCTGTGTCACAGTTTGCTTACACTTCCTACTACTGACAGACATTTGTTGTATTTCAGTTGGGGGCTATGATGCATAAAGCTGCCCTGCTTGTTCTTGTACGTGTGTTCTGATGGGCACACATGCTCGTTTCTGTGGTGGATCTACCTAGGAGTGGAATTCCTCCCTCATGATTTGTTCCTTAAGGAAATGCTCAGAAGGATTTGCCCTGGCCATGAATGCTGAGGCCCCAGAAGGAGCTGCAGGAAGACCGTGGAAGGGGGAGAAATGTGCCTGACAAGGTCATCCCCCTCTGGAAGGGGCAGCAGCTGGAGGTTGACCTAAGAGACCCAGGACCCAGAGGGGTCATCTTGCCCAATCCCCACCACCAGGAGTGAGGCTGAGTGGCCCATTCCAAGGCCAGAGATTCACTGACTTCCCTGGCTGTTTATCTGTGCCTTGTGACTCCACCCTGTAGCTCAATGAGTATTTGGGGTGGGGGGTTAAGTTCACATTCTCAGAGCTGCAGACAGACTTGCTTGGTTCAGGCCAGGGTCTGTTCCTGCCTGTAGAGGGACTTTGAGTTTTCAGGAATTAGCCCTGATCAGCAGGAAGCCAGAGAACAAATCAACAGACCCAGTCACAGCAGGACCAGAGCTCCCGAGGCGTTCAGCTTGTGGTACCACTAGGGCCAGCAAATCAGAGTCTGAAAGCAAACGAGGCAGTAATCTCCCCAGAAAGCAGATGAAGATAGCCTTGCATGCCTAGCACCTCCCAGCTGGCCGGGCTCAGTCTGGGACACTGCAGGCTTCCAGCTGAACCTGTCCCCTAGCGTGTACTTTATACAACCAGACACACCCTAGTGTCATTGGAGTCTGCCTGGAGATGGGTTTAAGAGACCATTTTACTTAGAGGCGTCAGTCTGAGAGCACCCAGGGCAGCCTCTGGGCCTGCTATGCAGCCCCTGGTGTTCATACAAACCCTGGTGTTCAGGCAGCGGGCCCAGAATCAGCATCAGCCAGAGCACGGAGCCTAAGCCCCAGGCCAACCAGCAACTTCCCTCTGGGACCACAGTTTGGTCAGGGGTACGATGGGCCAACAGTACTGGTTCTTGTGTACACCTAGAGTTGTTTTGAGAATCACCTAATCATTGTTATTCATCAGAAGGACTAGATCTAGTTCTATAAATATAAACTATGATATCAGTCATCGTTTATGGTCGTAATGAGGGAATGATCATTGAAGTGGCATCTGCTGAGGGTGGCCCAGCCAGGACAGGTCCCTGCCTTGGGCCTCATTGTCACCTCCCCCTTCCCAGGCCTAGAGTAGATGGCACAGCCCGAGCCCATGGGAGGAGGGAGTGACCCTGAGGACAGATGTGATCAGAGTTGTGAGGAGCCAGACAGGAGGCCACGTCCCCGCCAGGGCCTTGAGTCAGAGGGTTACCGCACCCATAATTATTATTATCTTTGTTTGTAGATGAAAAAACTGATGGCTAGAGGTTAAGAAATGAAATCAGGATTGCATGGTCTTTAGCAGTGTGGGAGCCAGGCTTCCACTCTAAGTACCCCTTTCCAGAGTGTCTCCTGAGCAGAATCGATCCCAATCCTGATCCTGATCCCGATCCCGATCCCGATCCCGACCCTGATACAGACTGACTCAGGCAGGAGGCCATATGGAGCCTAGGGAACTGGTCTGTGATCCCTGAGCCATCACCCACTGGAAGACCTTCTCAGCCAGCGTGCTGGCTCCACCCTTCCCACCCCGTGACACTTCCCTAGCCTTCCACAGATTGGTACCAATTCCCCAAACCAACCAGCCTTCCCAGCCTTCTAGGCTCTTCTCAAATGCTGCCACCTCCAAGAAGCCTTCCCTGATCTCCCCAGCAATTTGAATCGCTCCTTTTTTGATCTCTTACAGTTTTTGTTTTGTGTTGTGTGTAAGGAAAGAACATGCGTCAGAGATTTATTTAACTCATTCGTGAGGGAAACCAGCAGGACAGCCGAGATAGCTCCCGGGAGGAGAATTTGAAGAACAGGCATTGTTAGAATAGGTTTTGTGGTTCAGATACAAACCCGGTATTGCCCTCCAGGGCAGAAATCCTTAACCTTTGGAATTATCTTTTCTCCCTGAGGGAAATCATTTGCACTCTGCCTGACAAGAGGCTAGACAAGTCAACACGAAACTTCACAGACCTAGATTCTAGGCCTTCCACCGATTCTCAACAGAAAGTCAGATACACGCGTGCATCTTGAGATCAGGAGTCCCCCAACCATAATCGTAGGGCCAAACCTGGGAAAGTTTTCATGGAACCCACCATGCTCAGTTGTGTATTCATTATCTATGGTGGCTTCTGCACCAAACCGGCAGAGTTGAGCACTTTTGTGACAGAAATCGTATGACCTGCAAAGCTGAAAATATTTAATGCCTGGCCCTTTACAGGCAAAGTTTGCTGACCTCTAATCTCTCGTTGGATGTTTTTCTTTTTCAAATTTTTTTACTGCGGTAAAATGCACACAATATAACATTTATCATCTTAACCATTTCTAATCGTACGGTTCTATGGCATTTTTTCTTAAGATTCTATTTATTTATTTGAGAGAGCGAGCGAGCACGCACAAGCAGGAGGAAAGGCAGAGGGAGAGAAAGAAGCAGGCTGCTCACTGAGAGGGAAGCCCAAAGCGGGGCTCAATTCCAGGACCCCAGGATCATGACCTGAGCCAAAGGCAGATGCGTAACCAACTGAGCCTGTGACTAGCTTATTGCTCTTAGCATAATGTCCTCAATATAAAGTGTGTCAGGTTTTCCTCCCTTTGTAAGGCTGAATAATATTCTTTTTTTTTTTTTAAAGATTTTATTTATCTATTCATGAGAAACACACAGAGAGAGGCAGAGACACAGGCAGAGGGAGAAGCAGGCTGCATGCAGGGAGCCCGATGCAGGATTCAATTCCGGAACTCCGGGATCACACCCTGAGCCGAAGGTGGATGCTTAACCATTAGTCACCCAGGTGTCCCTGTAAAAGGTTGAGTAATATTCCATTGAGTGGACAGACTACAGTTTGCTTTCTATTCATCTATCAGTGGATGCTCGCGTAGTTTCCATGTTTTAGCATCATGAATAATGCCGCTATGAACGTGGCTGTAAAATATATTTTTGAGACCCTGCTTTCAGTTCTTTTGCATGTTAACCCAGAAGTGCATTTGCTGGATCATATGGTGTTCTATTTTTAGTTTAGTGTTTTTTGTTTTTTTTTTTAACCTTAGTGAAAAACCAGTGCTTTTAATCTACGGGGGGGGGGGGGGGGGGGGGAGGGGAGCCTGTAGTGACACATTGGAAATGCTTTATAATCAGTATATTAAGGAGACATTCATACATTTCTATTGCTTAATTCTGATTCCAGATTTAAGCTTGTGAACATGCCTTTTAAACATTCAATTAAAGCTATTCATCATAATTTGCTATACTACGAACATGAAATTACAGTTACTTCGGAGCATAAGTTAAATGGTTTAAAGGAAGCCTGTCACATACCTAGAAGACACCTTCCTGTCTCATACATGCAAATTAACTTCTCCATATAATGTCTCTTCACTCTAAGTTGGCCTGCTCCCGAAGTCACTACTCTGAAGTTTATCATGGTCCAAAGAGAAGGAAAAAAAGTGTAACCAGGACTGATATATATATATTTATATATATATATATATATATAAATATATATATATATTTTAAAAAAAAGATGGCACAGCAGAAGGGAGTGCAATTCTACAAGTGCAAGCCCTCAAGCAGCAGCATATGATAAACCCCTCTTTAGAGGTATCTTTTCTATCACTGACGCCACAGGCCAAATTACATAGCATGCCATCTTCAAGTAACAGTTGAGACAATAAAATGCAGAGGCATCACAATGAATCCCACTTAACGTAACTACAGACCAACACTTCTCTACAAATTAATAAATTCTTCGTCTGATTGCCAATTAAATACAAGTTTTAACGTCATAGTTTAACAGTTAAGGGTCATACACTGAAGTCAATACATACACCTAGCATCTCAGTCCAGTCTGAACTGTTTCATATACATAGAGCTGCAAACAATTACAAGGTATGGCCTAACAAACGCTAGGGGAGATTTTTTAAAAGTAGTTTTTACAGTATTAAACTTATCTTGCACACTGAAGTCATCATACATACAGGGCAAAGTCAGAGCTTTTATATTTGAGTGTATTCTTCATTTAACTTTTAAAACACTACTATAGTTGAATATTAAAACAAAAACAATAGCACTGTGAGCTATGATTATAGTCCTTCACTCATCCCATCCACTACTGCATGTAAAATGCCAGCAGCAGTGTTCTTCACCGGCCCCATTAAGAGGTCTGACACTGAACACCACCCCTAGGGTGATGTTCATCATCCTCATATGCTTCCCCACTGTAATGGCGCCGGCTTTCCTAATTGGGATCAAAGTCTACCAGTTCTACCTGGTCCATTTCATCTGTCTCTTCTACTTCCTTCCTCTCAGGTAGGAGTTTTTCCAGCAAAGAAAGTTTATCAGGAGAGAGAGAGCCATTCTCGGGGAAGTTTACCTCAAATTTGATGATTAGGCGACCCTTTCTCATATGGTCTACGATAAATTGGCATGCCTTCATTTAGCACACGCTTGATATCCCCATGCTTGACAATCTGACCTGGATGAGAGGTGATGACGATGGTTCGGTTGTCAAGAGTAGATATTGGCTTTTGAAAGCCACACGGGGCTTCAACCAGCTGTATATCCATACACGTGAAAAGATCTTCTCCTCGTCGAGTAAAAACAGCATAGTCCTTCTGACCTAAAACAATGATAATATCTCCTGGTTCCAGTCCTGGTTCTTGGTCTCCCTCACCATGGAATGTTATCTTCTGGCCATCTTTCATGCCTTTGTCAATATGCACTTCTAGAATCTTCTTCTCTCGAACTATCTTCCTTCTGTTGCAGCTTTTACATCTGTCTTTAGGACTGATCCGTTCCCCATGGCCCTGGCACTCCATGCACACAGATTGAATTTGCTGAACCATTCCAGGTCCTATCTGATGAATTCTTATTTGCATTCCAGTACCTCGGCAATTGGGACAACATTCGACTGCTCCTTTCTTACCACCTCGGCCTTCACATTTATCGCAAATCACATTCTGTTGCAGAGCTAGTTTTCTTGTTGCGCCATTATATAGATCTTCTAAGGTTACTGAGAGCTGATGGACAACATTTTTAACTCTCCGTTCTCTCTGCATCCTGCCTCCTCCTCCAAAAAACATATCAAAGATGTCCATGGAGGAGCCAAAACCACCACCAGCTCCACCTTCTTTAATTGCCTGTTCTCCTCCTTTGTCATATAATTCCCTTTTCTTAGCATCAGAGAGCACTTCATGAGCTTGAGTAATCTGTTTAAACTTCTCTCCTTCATTTGGATTCTTATCACGGTGGTACTTCAAGGCCAGTTTCCTGTATGCCTTTTTCAATTCCTCCTGGGTGGCATTGGGTTTGACCCCCAAAACATCATAGTAAGTGGTTTCTTTCACCATTTTCTACAGCTGGTGAGAGGGCCAAGGCCGGTGTGGGGGAGCGGGAAGGACTGCATTGCTGGGCGCAGCTCCAGGAGCCGCTGCTCCTCCGTGTCTCACTGAGCATTCTAGAAAGTTCCTTATTTTTAGTTTTTTGAGAAACTGCTCTATTATCTTCTACAGTAATGACACCATTTTACGTTCCCACCAAGTGTTTCCATTTCTCCACATCCTTGCCAACATTTGTGATTTTCTGTTTTGGTTTATTTTGGGGGTTTTGGGGTGGGATTGGGTTTTTTTGATAGTAATAGTCATCCTAATCTCCTAGGTGTATGGGCCTACCACATGCTTCCCCTACCCCTGGTGCTTTGCCTCCCGAGTCACTTGTGTCCTCAGGGCGAGATAGTCACATCCTCTGGGCAGAGACAATCATTTCTGTATCCCCTTCAGTGACCAGCACACTTGTCATCTTGAATAATCCCTGGTTTCTGGGAGCTTACCCTCTGTGTGTGGGGGAAGTAAACAATTTAGAAATGCCCAAAAGACCATGCTGGGCATGGCTGGGAATACCTTAGAGCTGCAGCAGGGAGTGGCCACAGTAGGCTCCCTCCTTCTGGCCTCTGCCCTCTCTCCATCATCTGGCACCCTCTCAGCCCAGATATCACAGCACTCTCATTGCCTCTTCATTTTCTCATGCTCAGAAATAGAGTATAGACTTCTTAGGTCAGTGCAAGCTCTGATCCACCCTTCCTTCCCAGCCTTGGCTCTGGGGAGCCCCGGCTGTCCCCACTGTGTCAGGGCCTCTGGACGCTCCTGTTTCCTAAGCACACACTCTGTGCCATCCTGGCTATCAAGGCTCACCTGGGGCACCTCACCAGCACCCCATCCCAGCCAGAAGTCCTCACACTCTCCTCCTGGTTCCCTGGCCCATCCAAAGCTTCCTGCAGTGGTGTGTGTCTTGCCTGGTGCAGGGAAAAATGGAATGGAATCTAAGGATCCGAGTCTGATCCAGGCTTTCTCTCCAGCTGGCTTTTTGTCCTGGGTGAGTCAAACCTCATATTGTTCCTGCATCTTTAGGAAAAGGAAATGGGTACGGGGTCCTCTGGAAGTTTCCACCAACAGCTGAAATTCTATAATCCTCAATTATTTTATTTTCCTTGTTTCCCTGCCAGACTGGATATCCTTTAGGGTGGAGACTAATTTGTTCTTTGTTGCCCCCAGGACCCACTGTACAGCTGTCCATGCAGAGAAGCTCAGGATATGATTCTTGGATGAGCAAAATAATTTCAGATGGATTTCATGTTTTCCTTCCATCAGGCTCCTGTACATGGGCAGCTTTGGGGCCCCACGATGTTTTCTGCACCTCACTCATGACATGCCCACTATCTGGAATGCACTCTTTTCTTCCACCTGTCTAGCTGACAAATCCTTCTCAGAGAGCCAACTCCAGTGCCATCTCCTCTGACGCCTCTCTCACCCTCCTCTGTGAGCTGGGCTTCTCCTGAGCCCCTGCGGCTTTGGGGCACTCTCTCACTTACCAAAATCGAAAGCACTTTATCTTTTCCACTAGACTGTGGATCCTGAGGAGCACAGTCACCTCTTCCTCATCATCGCTGATCCCCCAAGTGCACCTGCTGGCTGTTTGCAGACAGGAGGAGGTGAGGTCAGTGGGATCCAATACAAAGGAAGCATTGTGTCCAAGGGATTTCAAGATATTCTGCTTCCCTTCTGGCTGCACAGTGTCCCAGGATGTAGCCTCACAGAGCCCAGGCCTAGTGCCAGTAGCAGCTGGATCACCCTAACGCCTATCTCCCTGGGTCCTCTGACCCTAACTCCTATCTCCCTGGGTCTTCTCTCTTTGTTCTCTTGGACGGGGCCATAGCCCTCCAGGAGCCCCTTCTCAGCCACACCCTGGGGGTTCCAGATGAGTGTGGTGGCTGCATCCAGCTGCTCCTGCCAGCACTCGGGCTCTTGGGAAGGATGACTAAGCAGATCTGGGAGGTGAAGGGAAGAGACCTGCCAATGGAGCTTCAAGGAGTGAGCTAATACCAGGATTAATCCCCCCACTTGAGAGAGGCTTTTTGACCCAGCACGGCCTCCTTCTTCCTGCTGGGGGCAGGGGAGGCCAGGGCCATCAGCCTGAAGGATTGGCTGTGCAACCAGACATATGGGAAAACAGAGGAAATGAAGCCGTCCACTCCAGAAAGGTCCCAGGCTTCAGGAATGGGGATACAGAGGGGGCTGGGGCAATGTGTCTCCAATGAAGACACACTGGAGGGGGCAGATAAATGGCAATCGGGGCTATGCCACAAGACACAGGCTGGGGGAGTAGAGCAGACGTCAGTCTTTTCCCAAACCTGCCTATATATCACCAGGAGGTCTTTACTTGTTCAAATTAAGACTGTAACACCTCCTCCAACTGCTTTGATGGAGGGATTAAATGGGATCATGTAGGTGGAAGGATTTATTGGCCCTACTTTCCCTGGTAGTTGGACCCAGGAGCTAGAGAGCCCTTGCCTGTGCTAATAATGAAGCTTCAGGGGAGATCTGTGTGTATTTATGATTCATAGGGGGCATGGTGGGGTAAGAGTGGCTTGGTGGCCCAAACCTCCTGGGTCGAAGTAAGAGCTAGAGAGCCCTTGCCTGTGCTAATCATGAAGCCTCAGGGGAGATCTGCATGTATTTATGATTTATAGGGGGCAAGGTGGGGTAAGAGTGGCTTGGTGGCCCAAACCAGGTGGACTGTGCCAATGTCATCGGAGAGGGCATGGGCATCTGGGACCAAGACCTGGCCAGTAACATGTCTACTCTCTACATGGTGGTCTTGCCTAGAAAAAGGCAGCAGTATGAATGCCCAGGCATAGGCACAACATTCCTTCAGGGTGCAGGATGCTGACATACTTCCCAGGCCTGTAAGCCTGGCAGATGGCCTGATGCTGACTCTTCCTGAAACACTGAGCTATAGGATTCTAGTGGTGAGGAGGGTTTTAGGGGCCTCATTACTCAGATAGGACCTGGAGGTTCTCAGAAGGAAAGGCTTGCTGGAGGCCATATGGCAAATTAATGTCGGAGCCTGGTTGCAGGAAACCACCTCCACAGTGAACTCAAGTCTGGCTGAGGGTCAGACAAGTTAGGGCTTGGGAGAGGTGAACGTTCTCCCTTGGAGGCCCCACAGCAGCGGGGAAATGGACCCAATATTTGAGGGCTTTGTACCCTCTCACCAAATGAAGCCATGACCTTTCATCTCTGATCCCTTTCGCTCCACAAGGTAAATTTAATGAACATTCAGACAGGCAAACAGTGGGGATGGGTGGCACTCTTTCCAGATTGGCATTTTCTGTGCCAGGTAAGGCTAGGGAGGAAGGCCCAGCTTTGGGTTTGCTCCAAGGGATCCTGGCTAAGCCTGGGATATCTCAGGTCAAAGACTGTGTTTGTTTCCAGGGCACCATTTTGCTGCCCTCTGCACTGCCTCCTGGGACCCCAGTGACCTTAGCAGAACCCCTTGCTTGCTCTGTCTGCAGCTCTGCAGTAGGAGCGACAGTGGATAGTTTGGGTCTCTGCAGCAGCCCCTAGACCTTTCAGCAGAATCAAGCATCTCTGGCCTTGTCAAGATCCTTGGTGGGCACGTTGGTGACAGGACTGTGTTAGCTGGGGCCATGAGGAAGGCCTGGTCACTGCCTGGCTGATGACTCAGAAAGAACAGTTTAGGACGCATCTGTGCCCAGAGGACTTTGACATCTTGTCCTTCCAAGGCCAAGGATAGTCTTGTTCATGTAGGAAACTCCCAGAACTGAAGATGGTCATTCCTCCTGCCTGTCCACCACCACCCTAGCATTCATGGAAAACACTCTGAAAGAGAAGGGCCTTTCCCGTTAGGGGGTAACCAGGAGGCATTGGAGAACAGAGAAAGATCTTGAAACTAGGGAGTCCAGAGACCTAGGTCCCAACCCTCGCTAGATGACCTTGAAACAAGTCAGTCTCGGGCTCATCCTATAAAACAAGGAGGAAGCCAGCTGGCCTGGCTAACCCACAGGTGGTTGTGAACTCAGTGCAAATGTGTTATAAGATGTGAAGCACTCTTCTCATGGCAGGAAACCCCTCTGCCCTCATTTCTGGCTTCTACCAATCATAGTCTACCCCTCCCTGCCCTGGAACCTCTGCCAGGCCTCCCAGGCCTTAGCTCCTGTTGACCCTCTGCATGGAGCACTGGACAACACTGAGAAAATAAGACAGGGGTATGGGGCTCTCAACTCTAATATGTCAAAACTGAGCTCATGCATTCCTCCTAATTCTGTTGCTCGAGTCTTCTCCACCTAGGAATGGAGTCTCCCATCAAGGCAGCCACAGGAACCAGCAACCTGGACATTCATGCTAGTAGATTGTGAAGCCATGGCTTACTTTTCCCTCCACTGGGCATGCTGGAGGTGAGCTGAGCAGAGTCACTGATTTCCAGAGGACGCCCCCCACCGCCCCCTCAGGAGAACGAATCCTAGGGATTGGGACTTCAGTGCTCTTTAGGGAAAGATGGAGCTTGGAGAGGAAGTGGACAGGGCCACCCAATGGGGGTATTTGGGTGGTGGGGGACAGAGACTTGTTTGGGGAAGGGAGAGAAAGAAGAGGAGGCGGGTGGAGGCCCCAGGAGACATGCTCTGAAGTCTAGAGACTAAGGAACAAAGGAGAGCAGATGGGAGGCACAGCCCCTCATCCAACTTCAACCTACAGCAAGACCTGCTAAAACCTTCAGGATTTGGTTTGGGGAGAGCAAAGGGCCAATATCTGGAACTGGTAGAGAAATGGCCAACACACCTTTCTCCAGGGCACTTATAGCCCCAGGGGCATTAGCCACGTTCTCCCTCAGACTGCATATCCCTGCAGGTTATACCTTGCCTGGCCCTCACCTGCCTTGCCAGCGCCACGTGCAGTGGGCTCTGCCCCCCACTCCGGACTGGCTTGTTTAGCTGGTGCCTTTCTCTAGAGTACCTTGCTCCCTGTTCCTCCCATGGAGGCCCTTCCTCACCGTCAGGTCTCATTCACAAGACATGCTACTAACCACTGTAAAGTGTACAATTTCGTGTCATTTAGTACATTTACAATATTGTGCTATCATTACCTCTCTATTTCCAAAGCATTTTCATCTTCCCAAAAGGAAACCCTGTCCCCAAATGAGTAGTCACCCCCCGTCCCTGCTACCCCTGCTCCTCTTTAGCCTCAGGCAACCAGGACTCTGCTTTCTGCCTCTGTGAATTTTCCTTTCTGACTGAATAATATCCCATTGTGTGGACATACTGTGTTCTGTCATCCATTCACAAACATTTGGGTTGCTTCCACCTTTCACTGCTATGAACATTCATGTGCAACTATTTGTTTGAATACTTATTTTCAGTTCTTTTGGGCATATACCTAGGAGTGAACTGCCGGATCATGTTATGATCTAAGGTTATGATCTGTGGTCTATGGTTAATTTCCTGAGGAACTGTTGATTTGTTTTTGATGTCTTCTTTCCCCTTACCCCTGGCTGTCGGTAGCTGTGCCGTCCAACAGTAGCCACGGGTCCTATGTGTGGTTGTTTAAATTTAAATTGGTTAATATTGGGCAGCCCAGGTGGCTCAGTGGTTTAGCGCCGCCTTCAGCCAGGGCCTGGTCCTGGAGACCCGGGATCGAGTCCCACATCAGGCCCCCTGCATGGAGCCTGCTTCTCCCTCTGCCTGTGTCTCTGCCTCTCTCTCTATCTCTCTGTGTCTCTCATGAATAAATAGATAAAATATTTTTAAAGAATTTTAAAAAATTGGTTAATATTAAATAAAGTTCAAGATTGAGATCTTTGGTCACACTAGCTATGTTTCAAGTAGTCAGTAGCTACACATGTTTAGTGGCTACCAAAGTTCCATCAATCCAGAAGGTGCCATTAGACAGCGCTTATCTACCCTGTGCGATCTCCCCTGCGGAAGGACCAAATCCATCTGGTTTACCACAATGTACCCAATGCCTAGGTAAGTGCATGGCCTGTAGGGTTATTATTTGAGGGAGGAAGGGTTGTTTTCAGAGTCATTTCTTTACTTGATATTCTCAAAAAAAAAGCTTTAGGGGAGGCAGGAACAGAATGACTTTTCTGATTGTGCAGCTGAACGGGCTCAGAGAGTGAAACAACATGCTGCAGCCTCCCCTTCCCTCCACCAGTCAGACTTTCAGGGACTCCTGAGGCATCTGGACAGAATAGGAGTGGGCAGCCCGGGGCCGGGAGAACCCAGAAGGCAGCAAATACAGCAGTCTGGCTCTAGAGGAGTGAGGGTATTTTTGATCTGAAAAGGGCTCTGAGTGGGACCTTACCCAATCTCTGCATTTTATAGATGAGGAGAGAGGCCACAAGAAGGGATGTGCCCATGGGATTCATTAAGAGGCAAAAAGTCTGGGGACGTGGGTGGCTCAGTGGTTGAGGGTTTTTGGCTCAGGTTGTGATCCTGGGGTCCTGGGATCAAGTCCCACATCGGGCTCCCCGCAGGGAGCCTGTTCTTCTGCCTATGTCTCTGCCTCTCTCTCTATGTCTCTCATGAATGAATAAATAAAATCTTAAAAAAAAAAAAGAGGCTGGGACTAAGCCTTGGAGGGCTTGGAAGTCAGGGCCAAAGCTTTGGGGGAGTCACTGAAGGGTTGAGACCAGAGTTGTGGCCTCTTGAGACCCACGAGGTAGCATCTGGAAGCTGGACCAGAGAGATGGAGGCTGAGGAAGGTAGCAGGTGGAAAGCCACCATAACCTGCAGCAGGATGGGGGTGGCAGGGACAAGAATCAGTGAAATCTGAATGACATGAGAAAAAGAATATTGGGGTGAGGGAGATAGAGAAGGCAATGGGGATCTTGAACTTTTGTGACTTGGAGCAAGAAAATAGGGTAACGCCTGCCAAGAAAGAATTCAGGAAAGGAGCTGGTGTATCCAGGAAGGTCAAGGTGAGTCTTAGACACAATGAGTGATTCACTTATAGGATATCGGAGCTAGAATGGGCTCGGTAGGTGACATACAGTTCTCCCTCTCGGTTTCACTGAGGCCCAGAAAAGTGAAGGGACAGGCTTACAGATGCATGGTGTGTGGAAAATGAGACTGGAGCCAGGATTTGGTCCAGCAAGGTTTTGATTCCATGCCACTGGAACCTCCCTAATCTCACTTCACCCCAGCCAGGACCCCCACAATGCACGTATGCTGGCTGAGAAATAGATGGTACTTCCCTTTAGTCATATCAAATCCTGTCGAATGAACACTTGCCCGGTCAAGGATCATCTACTGGGTGTCTAAATATAAGCCAAGCATCAATCTTTTATCACAGTCCCTTGGGACTTAAAAACCTGTTCTGCTGAAGACAACTTTTTTAATGGCTTTTCGGTTGATGATAACCTCGGTGTTTCTGGATACACGGTTTGTTGTCCTTTAGTTTACATTTCCCCTTCTGTAAAGTGGGTATGATACAAGCTCCCTCTCAGGTAGTGACTTCTCTGTGAGATAATGGATGGCAAGCACCAAGCATGGCTCTAGGATATGCCAGATGTCTGCTGCTCTCGTCCCTTCTCCAGAGCGTGGCATAGATGACCAGGTTGGCTAATCACAGCAGTTAGTTGGCTGGATCAGAGAGATCAAAGACCTGAAAATTCCTTAAAAATGGAAACTCCCTGGTGTAACCTGAAAATTCCTTAAAAATGGAAACTCCCTGGTGTAACTAACAGCACAATGAATTAGCATGGCTGGATCGTGTCGGTGGGTGGCAATGGGGGGAGGGATACTTTTCTTGGAAATGGGGTAGAAGTCATGACAGTGGCTTGAAAAGGAAAGAGCATGCCGTGCTTGCAGGCATGGGTGTTGCTAATGTACTGAGGTACATTTTTTTTTTAAAAGGAAAAAATTTTAATTACAAACCAAGTTTACATACTGTTAAGTGGGCACCAACAGCTCAGTTATAACCACTTGTAATACCACTAGTGGGACCTCACAGGAGCCAAACTCATCTCTTCCCCACCCGTTAACTCCCAGTGTGCAGTAACAGCACAATTATTTCATGTCACAGTTATGGAGAACAAGGACCACTTTACATAAAGTACAAGTGTATACCCTTAACATTCCACAGAAACACTGCTTGTGCGGGCACTGGGACACTTCATAAGCATGGTTTATTGCACCCAGAGTACTGGCTGAGGTACACTTTCTTTCTGATGGGATCAAATGGAAGATGGTAAAACACTACACACATAGTATTAGAAAATGCCATTTAACTGGGAAGAAATTTTCCATCACCATAAATCATAAACAAATATGAGGTTGTGTAGGAGTGGTGACCAAGCCTCCTTTTCCTTCCTGTCCAACCCTGGGGACAGAGTCACTACAGCAGGTCCAAAAGCAATTACCCTTCCTACCAGCTCACTAAGCGGGCATCCCAGGGAGGAGGTAAGACTTTGAAACTTATCTGCTGAGTTAATTACCAATAGACTCTGGGGATGGTCAAGAACGAGACATCTTCTAGGGTCATTCAGGGCTTATGCCCTGGGCAATATTGGGCAGCAATCTTTCTGGCCTCAGCCCCTTCTTGTCACTTGCCCCAGTGAATCCTTAATAGCACTGCTGGGGCTTGAGTGTGGGGTAGGAGGCCTACTGGGAAACAATCGTCCAGGTCCCTGTTATTTCCATATGCATTCATACCAGCTGGCTCCTTTAACAGCAGGGTGTTTGCTCACACATGCATCCTCACCCTCAATAAGAAATCACAGAAGCCTGCTGTGTGCCTGACACTCTGCTAGGGGTTGAGCATCCAGCAGTGGGCAAATGGACCCCTGGTCCCTGCCATCAGGAAGTTTCTAGTCTAATGGGAAGAAAGACAATAAACCAGTCAACAAAGTGTGACAACAGATCTGAAGAAAAGAAAGCCAAGTGCTAGAGAACAAGGAGGACATGGGTGGTCATGGAAAATTTCTCTGAGGGATGACCTTTGAGCCAGACAAGGGCAGGGGCAGAGGAGGAACATTTTTAGGGAAGGCCAATTTTCCTTGGTCCATCACTGTGGACCAAGGCCATGACATGAGAAAGAACTTGACTTTGTAAAACCAGAAAGCAGTGAGGCATTCAGGCTATTCTAAGTACCATGGGAAAGGCTGTAAGCAGGGGAGTGCCAAGATCCAATGAATATTTTAAGATCGCTCAGTCAGAATGGGTCAGGAGAGTCAGGAGGCTCTGTGCCAGGAGGGAGAGGCAGTTTGGAAATGATGCCATGCAGATGAGCTCTGTGTGGAGCGGCACACGGGGTGAAGAGGGAAGAGATCACCATTTAGCTAATGCATCCGGAGCAGCCACGGGCTTGCGCACCATTTCAGGAACTGGTATAGAAGCAGGCACTTGGGTTGTTAGAGCTAACCAGACCTCTGAAGCTGGCAAGAGACAGCTGGGGGTGACATATGGACAGATCAGGGCTTTGGAAGAGAGTAGCCTGATGCTGAAGCATGGCGGGCATTAGAAGGGCTGCATGGGTCTGTGATGTCCCTTCTGCAGGGTGCTCAGGACTTTGGGGTTTGTTGTTACCAATAACACAACCTGGGTGAGTGGATTTCATGGTCTTATTGCATTTTTCTACATAAGGGCAGGATGTTGGACTCAAATCCTTTCTTCATTATTGTACCCCTTAAGGGCCAGTTTAGACATCCCCCCACCCTAATCATAACCCCTCTTAAAAGTGGAATGCCACAGGTAGCTGTGTACCTACTGTATGTACATTTGTGTTTATATATAAGAAGAGCGAGATTTTTTTTGCCCTCCAAGAAGCATTTCCTCCCCCCCGGGTGTGATCCTGCCTCATTGAGAAAGTGAGCCATAAATCAATCTCCTCCACTTCTTATGGGGTCCACATAGGGTGTTTCATGCGACTTACCCACATGTGTCCACTTTCTCTTCCTGGAAGAATCTGCCGCCGCCCCAGCTAAACAAGTACTGCAGGAAACCTTGTGCTTCCCAGGATCACCTTCCCAGACTCTCTGGGAAGAGAAGCTCTTAAGAAGCCTTAAGAGCTAAGCCCACAGGGTTCCCTGCAGACTTCACCATCACACACTCTGCTGGTGTCTCAGAAAGATGGTATGTGACCTTCTATCCATACCCTGCTGTGTTTCTGGGCCTGGTGGCCCATGGACCCTTAGTTTCAGAGAGAGCTCATGAAAACAATCCTTCAGGGGCTCCTGGGTGGTTCAGTCAGTTAGGTATCTGCCTTTGGCTCAGGTCATGATCTCAGGGTTCTGGGATCGAGCCCTGCGTGGGACTTCCTGCTCAGTGGGGAGCCTGCTTCTCCCTCTTCCTCTGTGCTCCCCATCCCTCTCTCTCAAATAAATAAATAAATCTTAAAGAAGAAAAAGAAGACAATCCTTCAGTGGAGGACACCACGCTCGGCATCTCTGTGTCTGCCCCCGGACTCCCGAAGCATGCTCCTTCTAGAGCCCTTTCCCCACCTGCTGATCAGCAGCCGCCGTCTTCCCCGCACACTGGAGAGTTTCTACTGTGCCCTCACAGGCGTCACTGTATCGTTCCGACAGCACCCCGTTTTACAGATGAGAAACCAGCATCTAGAGAGGATAAGGCTAGAAGCAAGGTCACAGAGTGAGTGGCTCCAAGGCCTGTTTTCTTCGTTCTACATCAGAAGAGCGAGGAGCCTTAGCAGCATGGCAGACGCATCAGGACGCTGGTGCTGCACCTCTGGTCTCTCGAGGGCCACAGACCTCCCCAAAGTGCTCTTCCCATGTCAGCACCTGCCTGCAAATCATTATCCAGTGGTGCTGAAGTAAGTACAGAAACTGAGAATAAGCTTTTGGAGATGTTTATAGTACTTCTGCGGAGAGGGTTTATACCTACTAACTCTGCTAATAAAAAGAAGTCTAGCCTTGGATATTGCATAATCTGTTTTGTTCTTTCATTTTTTCTAATGGTTTATTTTTATCGGATTTTACAAAAGTGTCCATCTGTAATGGGTGGGATTTTTTTTTTTTTTTAAGCTGGTCCTTCACCACCAATAGTTGGAGAAGCACAAGCACGGTGTAGAGGCTGTGTGCCTCCTGCCTCCCACACACAGCGTGGAAGGTCTTTGACCTCAGGATTAAAGAAAGAGAAGTAACATATGGCTGTTTGTCTGGACTAACTGGTGGACTGAGCCCAAAGGTCCCTCTTTCAGCCCTGAGCAGACACATCTCAGGGTCACAGAAGCCTGGCCCCTGGGGGCTCCTGGTCTCACAGAGCCCATTCCAAGGGAATGCCTCCCTAAACCCACAGGCTTTGCAATGGGTGGTTCCATGTGCCTTTCACTGGGGGCTCGTCCAGACATTTGGCAGAGCCATTGGGAGTCTTATTTCATTTTATCGTCCCTCCTCCCTATCGTATAGGTGGGGAATCCAAGACCAGAAGAAGGATAATTTGTTTATTTTTCTGTCTCCCATGCCTCGGAAGGATGCCTGCGGTTGCCAGATACAGAGTATCTGGCAAGGTCTGATCAGAGAAGCAGAAGCTCTGTAAGCCACAGAGAATAAGGGGTCAGAGCTCCCGTGCTGGTGGGACTGGTCCACATCACTTTCAGAGCTGTGCTTGCACACATTTCTCCTGTGGCCAATGCCAATATGGCCAGGACCCTAGAAAGAAGGGAATTCCAAGAAATGCAGTTCAGCCACCTCCATGCCTATAAATGCTTAATGAAAGGTTGAAGTGATTGCCCAAGGGCACAGAGAAAGCAACTGAGATGTGAAGCTGGAATGTGAATGGTGGCCTTCTAGCACAGAGCACGACTTTCCACCGCGCTACAGTTACTTGTGGAGAGGTCCTGGCTGCTTAGCTCTGTGATGGGGCCACAGGGCAGAACACCCCATTACACTGCTCAGACGTCTCTCCTCGAAGCTCTACCTGGAGCTGGTACAAATGCATCATGATCACACCCAGTATGTGCCCTGTGCCCAGGGTTCAGCTCTGAGCCAGCATCTCTCATGAATAAATAAGTAAAATATTTTTTTTTAATTTTTTTTATTTATTTATGATAGTCACAGAGAGAGAGAGAGAGAGGCAGAGACACAGGCAGAGGGAGAAGCAGGCTCCATGCACCGGGAGCCCGACGTGGGATTCGATCCCGGGTCTCCAGGATCGCGCCCTGGGCCAAAGGCAGGTGCTACACTGCTGCGCCACCCAAGGATCCCTCTTTTTTTTTTTTTTTTAAGAACATTTCCTAGTCTACCAGAATCAGTCTAGACAAGGCCCACAGATGACTCAGAAACCTGGCAAGACCATTCCTCCCATAAGCCAGCTCCAGGGATGGGCTGGCCCCTGCTCGTACTGCCCCAATTCCACCTTAAAATGAGGGAATGTGGGACTTTGACTTTGAAGCCACCTACTGCTCTTGGAGAAAAGTTGAATCACAAGTTCTGTGACTTAGGGAACTATTTCCTTTATGAGAAAGGAGAGAGCCAAGAGGTGCTGAGTAAGGGCCATGAACATGGGTCTGTTGTGCCCCCATTTGGTGTTCTCACCACAGCACACCTGTACAGCACACCTACCAATCTGGTGGTCCACTGCCTCGTTTGGCCTCCAGATAGAGATGCTGAGGACCTTAAAAGGTGATGCCAGAGCAGGATGTCATTTTCCTGGAGCCTGGCCTCAGCGTGAGGGATGCTGCTCTGTCAGCACAGGGACAGGTCCCCCAAGGACTGACAAGCCTTTGTAGGGCAGAGGCAATCATTGGCTACTGCATTTGATCCAAGATTTTTGTTGCACGTCCTTGAGGGTGGATCCAGGTGCCTAGACAACTCATATTAGAAATGGGAACCCCTCAGATTTCCTAACTTCCAGATGATTTTGGATAAGCCGATCTCTGGGCCTCCGTGTCTCTGTCTCAAAGGTGAGAACGGATCATTGCAAGGCTCCTCTCCACCCCAAGTGACAGCATTCCTGCCACCCTGTCCCGTCTTGGCCTACGTCTCGAGCTGTGTACCCTGGTGACACTCTGCCTGAGCCCCCTGTGACTGCGCTCCTCCAGAGTTTCAGCTCCTGGGCCTCCCCCTCTGCCCTTTCTCCTGACACCGCTTCCTCTGCCACTCATACACGGGCCAAACTCTGTCCTGCCTGACAATGAATGTGGGTGGAAAGCCACCGAAGCACAGTGACAACGTTTCTGCCCAGCTCTATTGACTCCTGACAGCCCCTGGTACAAGAGCCCTGAAATAGAAACCCAAAGACAAAAGCTCCTGTCCCAGGGCTCTGCAACCACCCATGGTGACATCACATGACTAGCTTAGATGCTAAGTTGCCTCCAGCTCCAACGTTACATAGATGTATGTAAATGTTATACCTATATATAGATGTGCACCTGCATTATTTAACCGCTATTTAAAACAATTTCGAAGTACTTTTCTATCCATTATATTGAGCAACTGTCACAACGGCAGTTAAATGAGTTGCGTGAAGTGATACTAGTTTGGAAAGAGTTTGTACTTTGGAATTAGACCTAAAAATCAAATCCTAGTTTTGCCAGTTACTAAACTTCACTGATGATCGATTTCTTCAACCATAAAATAGGGACAGTAAGGTCACACCCACTCTCTGAGTGTTCCCTCTTTGAAGTCACCTCATGTTTGTGAACCGGCAGAGCCAGCTGTGGGGCGAGCTGGAAGCTGGGGATGGGGCCTGGGCGCTAGTCTGCTGAGGCTCCACAAGCCCTAGCACCAAGCACATTGGCACCTCCAACCCTGGGTCTCTGCAGGGTGAGGGGATAGAGACCAGATGCAGCAAAGGGCAGGAGGAACCCTTAGGGTCCAGGCTCGGACACTTCGGAGCTCCTGGATTCCATGAGCATCATGCTCAAATGTGTGTGCATGATTTGTGGCGGCATATCACGTCTCACTGTACGAATTTGTCATGGGTAGTGCTGACAACAAGATCATACATGAAAGACACTGACTGTTGAGTTAGAAAACCTGAATTTCATTTTTCTTTTTTTAAGATTTTGTTTATTTATTCATGAGAGACACAGAGAGAGGCAGAGACATAGGCAGAGGGATACAGGCTCCCTGCAGGGAGCCTGATGGGAAACTTGGTCCCAAGACTCCGGGATCACCACCTGAGCCAAAGGCAGACACTCAACCACTAAGCCACCCAGGTGCCCTAGAAAATCTGAATTTCCAGTCCTTGTTCAGCCACTAATTTGCTACGTGGCCTTGGCCAAGCCCTCATCCTTTCTAGGCCTTAGCCATTTTGTGGGTATAATGAGGTCCTTGTAGCTCTAAAGACTATGAGGTTACAAAATGAACAAATGCACTTGAACTTACTAACTTGAAAGCAGAACCTAAGGTCTCAGGTGCCACTTTTCCTCCTGGAGGAGGACTGTTTGGCTCGCTGACACTATTTGCTTGCTTACTCTGAGCCCAGCAGGAGGGGGCACTCAAAAAATAGCTGTTGCATGAAGGAATCAATGGTTTTGTGTTTTACCATTTGGACACTACTCTCATCAAGGTAGTGCACTTTCGTGCAAAGAGCAAGAGCCACAAAATCAGACAAATTCCATCTCTGCTTATAAGCTGTGGGACCTTGGGCAAGTTACTTAACCTCTCTGAGCCTGCATGTCTTGGGTGGTACTTGCAGGATTGTTATGAGAATTAAAATAGATAAGGATTTAAGGGATTTAACATAGTGTTTAGTGCATAGCAAATGCTCAAGAAATGTTAATTATCAGTATTGGTAGCCAGAGAAACAGATATGGACAGTGATACCAAAAACCTGCCACTTTTGATAAAATAATAAGAATAAATTCCTTATATCAGGCATGTCACTTCATAAACCGTCAAGTGTTTTTAGTTTTTATTATATTTGCCTGATTTTCATCTTATCATCCAGTGAGGTAGGTATTACTTTCATTTGACAGATGAGGAGACTGAGGCTCAGAGAAATAGTAACTTGGTCAAGGAAGGTCACATAGCCAGTAGGGGCCAGAGCTTGGACTAGAATCCAAGCCTCCCTCTTTTTTTTTTTTTTTCCTAAACTCATCTTTATGCCCAACATGGAGCTTGAACTCATGACCCCAAGATCAAGAGTCTTACGCTCCACCTACTGAGCTGGCTGGGTGCCCTGAATCCAGGCCCTTCTAATACCTGGAGTCTCCAGGATCTGGCTCATGGTCCATCAGGCTACTCTCCTTCCCTGACAGGGACAAAGAGAGACACACCATAAAAGTGCACGATGATCTTATCTGTGGTGAGAATCACAGAGTAGACACACTGCACCCAGCCTGGGTTACTCAAGCATTCCACAGCAGGCATTACCTACCCGTTCGTTCTTACCCTGGTTTCCAACTATATAAAGTAAGCCTTCTTGTGAGATGCATCATTGTGTTAGCTCTTCTCAGATCTCAAGGAGGCACCTCTTCTTCTGGTATACTAGGACTTAGTGAACAAGTCTGATTTCCCCCAGTTTATCCTTTCTCACTTCGTTCAATCTGCAGACTAACAGGGGAGCGTCCTTTTGCACTTAGAACATCCATCTCCTTAGTCATCGGTTGGCTTCATGATCAGAACTATGCGGAGCGTTCCCACTATGATTTTGTACAAAAATAAGGTAACATTCTCCTAGCATCCTCTCCTACACTTTAAAAAAATTTTTTATTTAAATTCAATTAATCAACATATAATGTCTTATTGATTTCAGAGGTAGAAGTCAGTAACTCATCAGTCTTACATAACACCCAGTGCTCGTGACATCACATACCCTCCTTAATGCCCATCACCCACTTACCCCATCCTCCTTTCTCTCCTATACTTCTTTAGCCATTTGGTTGGAGCTGCAGTAAAGCCAATGCCTTCAGGGAACATTATTAGTATTTACATGCATTCCTTCCTTACCTCACCCCTGCTTAACTCCCTAGGCAGCGAGAACCCATGGGCAGGAGTCCTACTCAGCAAAATGACACTGCCATAGTGTGTGCAACGATGGCTGAGTGTCAGACACCCTCTGCCCTAACAGTGGCAGTGGCAACGGAATAAAAGGGGCATATGGGAACCACTGGGAGAGGTAGAATCTGTTGAGCAGAACGACTATTCTTTACAAAGGTCAGAGGCAAGAGAAGAGGAGTAAAAGGCATTCTGAGATTCTGAACCCAAGTGACAGGAAGCAAAGTGGTGTCATTAATAGAAATGAGGAAGTTAAAAGGAAGGGCTGTCTTCTGGAAGGGAAGCATCAAATTCATTCTTTGCATCAAAAACAGTGAAGGTGAGACCTGGCTAGGTCCAAAGGACACATCTGCTGAGACCTAATTCTTGACTCTGGGAGGTTATGTTGAGTCTGCAGTGCTAGTGGGACATCCAGCTTTGCCTGTGTAGGAAGTGGATGTAGATTTGAGATCCAGAGTCATCTCTGAGGCGGTCACATCCCAAATGTGGCCCCTGAAGAAGGAAATACTGGGTGAGCCAAGAGCCAAGAACATTTAGAGGGAAGGAGGAGGAAGACAAGCAAATGGAGACCACAAAGGGGGTGGTTCAGTGGTAGAATTGGGATCGTGGATTGCCAAGGAACCAAGAGAGGATCACATGGCAAGAGGAGAGGATGTCAGCCTGCCAGAAGTCTCTGAGAGGTCTGAGAAAGGCAGTCAGATTTGCTGATGACCTTTCGGAGAGGATTCTAGAAGATTTGATGGAATCTAGGGTTTGCATTCTAGGACTCAGTCTACTATCTGCTGATTGAGGGGCCAGACCTGTCATTACACTGAGTGTTCATGTTCACATCTGCAAAGACAGAGTAAGAGTACCTATTCTCAGCCTTGCTGTGAGAAATGAGATCCAGAGGAGGAAGGACAAGAGCCACTTTGATGCCTCCTTTGTCCTGGGCATTGTGCCAAAAGCTTTTGTCTACCCTCTGAGAGTCCTTTGGATACCCTAATGCAATAGGTCAACACGAGGGATCGTTACCACCATTATTAAAATTGGAGAAGCTGGTAACGCTCAGAGGAATGAATGGGAGACAGGAAGGAGACCCAGAGACGGTTGACTGTTCATTCACAAAACCTGACAACGCATGAACGGTGAAAGCCAGGAGCCATGGCTTGACAGAAAGTCACCAGTGACAGTCTCTTACAGATTAGTGGTGTCTTGGCCATCTTTATCAACCAATGAAAGGAAGAGCCAGAAGGAGCCAGGAGGAGCATGCTGCTTCAGCTACTGGCCCTCTGCCTCTGAGGGGCTCTGAGTCAGAACTGTGTCCCCCCCCCCCCATTCCCTACCCCAAACCCCTGCTGTTTCCCAAAGGTGTTTTCCACATTCACCCTCCCTCTGATTAACCTGTCTCTTCACTCGTGTGACCTTGCCCCATCCACCAGCATACCTGAGAGACCCCCTCTGTGAGCACAGACCCAAAGGCCCCCTCAGCCATTCTGTGGGGCCTGGCTGCACGGGCTCCAGCTCTCAGACCCTGGCTCCAACAGCACTCCCCCACTCTGCCCAGCCTTTCACTCGCTTGGCTGGCTGGGAGGACCTGGGCACCATGCCACCCGGCTCTTTTCTTTTGTTCCTGATAAAGTGCAGTGATCACACTTGTGAGGTCCTGGCAAGATCCCCAGGAAGCTGCTGTTCTTGGGAGGAGGGATTCTGTGGGCCAGGGGGAAACCATGGGAACCTTAACCCTCTCTGAGATCACCCCTTTTCCTAAGCAACTCTGGGGTCATCTGGCTGCCTTGGGGTTTTCTCTAAGAGAACAGTCTTATCAGCCCCTCTGAGTAGTGACAACAATAAATAATGGAGCAGGAGCAGGGCAGATGGGGGCAAGGCAGTGTCTGCTGCCGTGGGCTCCAGCCTTCTAAAGTTCCCTCCCACTTCAGCCCTTCTCCATTCTCTTCCCGGAGCGCTGCAGGGTACCCCCTGTGTTCCACATCCAGTCCCAGCCCTGGATCCCTCCCAAGGTCTCTTGTGGATCTGGTCATAGCCAACACTCCCACTTTAAGAATCTCCTCGCCTCCTCCAGAATAAAGTCCTCCATCCTTGGCAAAGCTCTCGAGGCTTTCCCCATTTGAACCCTGGCTGTGGCAGGTCTTACCAGAACTGTCCCTGGAGCCGTTCCTCTCTGTTCTTTTGCATTCTTCACACACTCATTCACATCTTCAGCAACTGTCTTTCTGAGACTACTCTGGGTGGCAGTAAGCTAGGACCTGTTGGGCACCCCACACCCTGGTGGGTTTCCACTATGTGCCCATCCTCAGCTGCACTCTCTACCTTTTACACCTTGGTGCCTTCTGGTGCTGTTCTGAGCCCACGGGACTCCTCCATGACAGAGTCCTGGTTCCCCCTTTGAGACTATCACTTCTCCTGAGCTCCTGGCCTTTTGAATTTTTTCATTAATTTATGTATTTGTGATAATCCCCCTTCCGAAAAAAAAAATCAGTTTTGCTTACTGTTTCAGTATACCTTTAACACGCATAAAAATCAGTGTATCCTCCTGGGGAGCTTGCTTCATCCTTTCTCATCCTGTGAGCAAGGGCTTTGGTTCAGATGCCTATTGCTACTCTTTAAAGCCAGAGAGAGGCCTTGTTTCTCCTCCTGTCAAAGTTTGAGACATGAATGAAGCCTGCTCGGGACTGATACCAGCATGACATGGGGGAGGCCGACCACTGTGGCCATGGCATGAAGGGGACCCTGTGGGGCCTCCACTGCCCTGCCCCCCACCAGTTGGCTAGCATGATCTTCCTACCCGCCCCGGCATCAGGTTGCTCCCCAGCCAAGTTTCTACAATGAATCCTTTCCACTGACCTCATTAGGGGAGAGGCAGGGTGATGTCTGGAGACTGCCTGGCAGTGCTAGCTGCTGGCGGCAAGCACCTGCCTATTTCATCTTTCTTAAACTTCCGTGTCTCCACGTTGTAGTTTGATATAACAACGTGGGTCCTGTTTGCCACCAAACACAGGCCAGTAAGTTAAGACACAGGTGTTGCAGCAATGAAAGCAACTTTATTCCAGAAAGCCATCTAACAAAAAAAGATGATGGACTGATGTCCCAAGAAACCATCTTCCTATGGGCACAAAGAGGGGCTTTGAAAGCGGGAGGGAAACAGGAAACAGAAACTGGCTGAGGTGCCACAGGGGCTTGAGCAAATCCATCAGGGGTCTTCAGTGAACATGCGTCCGGTTCGAGCTCCCTAGGAAGCCTTAAACAGAATCATATAAGCTTATCACGTGCTTATGGGGTGATCTGCAAGAATACGCCGATTAGTTTATTTTGTGCCATGTGTCCTGTCTTAATTCAGTGTTCCTATGAAAACCTAAAAACCTAAAGGTCGGCTAGTTCCCCAGCGGGTTCCCCAGCGGGTTCCCCAGCGGGCTTGCAGCGTGCAAACAGGTCTTCGGTGGAGCAGCAGGGGAGGGAGCAGCGTTCAAGGCAAACTGGATTCAAGATGGAGCTAGGCCTGCTCCGCGGTCACCTCACAGGGTTGGCTGAGAAGCTCACGAGGGGAGTGTGCCAGCGACCCGGGACCTAGAAGTCATCCCATTGCAGCATGAGGGCCGCTTAGGGCCTCCCGGTTCCCAAGGCTGTCCTCGCCCCCCACTTGGTCCCGTTCATCCCCGGGCCACCTCGGGAGCCAGGGCTCAGGGCGCCGATCCTAAGCAGTCTGCGTCCTCCGGGCTCCGCGGGCCTGCGTCTCCCGCCTCCCTTCTGCCTCCTCCATCTTCTCCTTCCTGGAGCCCGCGGGGCGCTCCTGCCAGGGGCTCGGGGTGCTCGCTCGCCGCCCGGCCTGTGCGCTTCCCGGTGGGGCCAGCGCGCGCCCCCTGCGCTCCCCCGCCCGCTGCGGCCCCGGGTCCTTCCCTCCTTCCCGAGAGTCTGACCCCGGGCGTCTTGGCCCTGGGCGGGTCCGGGCCGCGGGGTGCTCGGGGGAGGCTGAGGACGGCGCGGACGTGGGGAGCGCGGACAGTCGGGGACACCCCGGGGCGCGGGGCTGGGGGCCTGGGCGCCCGCGGCCGGGGCGGGTGGGGGCGGGGAGGCGGCGGGACTGAGCGAGGGCGCGCGGGCGGGGGAGCCGGGGAGCCGGGGAGCGCCGCGGCAGCCCGCTGGCCTTCGAAAGATCCTCCTGGGCCAATGGCAGGCGGGGCGACGCGCCCGGATTGGTGCAGACGCTCTGCTGATCACGGTGGGAACGCGGGCGGCCGCGGAGCCGCGGGCGGGGGCCGGGGCCGGGGCCGGGGCCGGGGCCGGGGCCGGGGCCGGGGGCGGGCGGAGGAGAGGGGCCGCCGGGGGCGCGCGGGGCCGGGCCGGGCGCGAGGGAAGGCGGGGAGGGTCCTGCGCGCGGGCGGCGGGCGGCGGGCGGCGGGCGGCGGGGCTGGGGGAGGGGAGGGGAGGGGAGGGGGGAGGGGGCGCGCGGGGGGGGGGAGGAGGAGGAGGAGGAGGAGGAGACAAAAGCCGCAGGCCGGGAGGCCCGGGCCGCACACTCGGGCGGCGGGCGAGGGGGCCAGAGCGCGCGGGCACCGCGGTCGCCGCAGCATGGGGAAGGGGGGCAACCAGGGCGAGGGGGCCGCCGAGCGCGAGGCGCCCCTGCAGACCTTCTGCTGGGAGGAGATCCAGAAGCACAACCTGCGCACCGACAAGTGGCTCGTCATCGACCGCAAGGTCTACAACATCACCAAATGGTCCAGCCGGCACCCGGGGGGCCACCGGGTCATCGGGCACTACGCGGGGGAAGACGCCACGGTGAGGCTGCGCGGCGCCGAGCGGGGGCCCCGGGCTGGAAGGAGGGACGGGGCGGGACGGGGGGGAGCTCGCGCGCTGCCCCTGGTCCCGGAGGCCGCCATGGCTGCCCCGGGGGCACCGCCCGGGAGCCCCTGCGCCCGCGCTCCCGGACCGCCACGACCCACTGGCGGGCAGGCTCCTGGGCGCCGGGGCTGGGGGATCGGCAGGAGGGTTTGTTTGCCAAGGCCGGGTCCAGAGGAGCCGGGAGCCGCGCGGGTTTAGCAGCATCAGGCTGGCTTGGCAGCAGGTCCAGCTGGGCCGGGGTTACTCCCGGACTCCTCCAGTACTCAATGGTCCTCTGTTTCCAGATCTTGCCAGGAATGCCCTTCCCTCATCTTGCACTCCTAAACCTATCGGGATGGTGGGGCCTCCCGCCGAGTCAGAGCTGCCCTGTCTCACCCACACTAAAGGTTTGGCTGTGTCCCTTTGGCACCTCCCGACCCCCCAGTCTGAAATCCTTGCATTGTTTTAAGGCGCTGCTGGAGCCCAAAGGACTCGAATGGGAGAGAGGGAGCCTAAGAGGGTCTAAAAGGGAAGAAAGGGGCCCCTCGGTGGTAGTGACCTGGAAGCCACTTGGGCAGGGTGAACAGGGGAGAGGCGGTGGGCCGACACCCAGATCGTGGCCCCTGGATCGTTTGCATGCTCTGCGGCTTTTGCTCTTCTAGCTGTATGAGCCCCTGTGAGTCAGTAGAACTTTTCATCTCCCTGCTTCTTCTAAGTCTCTTTGGACCAGGCGTACCCAGGCAGGCCAGACCAGGCAGCTATAATCTAGACTGTAAATGGCTTACAGCTTTGGGGAGCAGGATCCAGGCAACATGCAAGATCCCGAAGGTGGTCAACCATAGATGGTGCCTACCACTCTGGGGCTCATCTGGTTTTACCTGCTTGTGAACGCTGCTCAGCCCTGGGGGCTGGACTGCCAACCATAACTTAGTGGGCATAAGGTTTCCCAGCCCATCTGTTATGTGACGGGGCCCTTCCCACAGTTGTCCATAGGAAGCTGGGTAAGGGCAGTTCTCAAAATACCTGACTCCTGGTTGAGGTCTTCTCACCATGAAATGTGTTTTTCTTATGTGGATAAAGATGTATTGTGCAGCAAAGCACTTCATAAGCTGTAAGTGAGCACTGGAAAGATTGCTTCTTGTCCAGCAAGTAAGAAGATGAGGATTATGTAAACAAGGAAAAAAGTTTAAATCTATGCCAGCTTTATGTGTTGGAGCAACGCATTACATAACCTTTATTTCCAAAGCTTACTACCTCCTAAGATGAGGTTTATAGGGTATTGTATGTGCTAACTGGGGATATAGTACAGTAACATGGAGTGGGCAACTGGATTCTCCTCTCTTCGCTGTCTGGACCAGGTCCCCACCAGGGTGGCACCATGGGCAGCACAGGGTATGTGGGATGCAGACTTGCGGAGGCTGGAGTAGTCTAGCAAGAGACCCTTGGCCTTAGGTTGTTGAGCAGCAGGTAGCGTTGGTCCTCAGAGCACTGACTTCTTCCCTGGAGCTTGGGGAGCGACAGAGTATTTGGGTCATGCAAGTTGGGGAGGGACTAGTCCATAGACAGAGTTCAGATGCCCTGGAACACTCAGTGCATGCACCGATCACAGGTTTTGAGCCGATCACATTGCAGTAATATCCTTCTTATGAGGCTGAAAGTCAAGGAAGCTTTTCTTGGGACAATTCAGGGCCTCCATAAGGGATTTTCCTGTTTCTGAAGAAAAGGCCGCAGAACTTAGGACCACCTCTTCCGCAGAAGAGTGACCTAGCCAAGGGCAGTTATCCTTTGGTACTTCTGCAGAAGTTAGAACTTGGCCTTGTCTATAAGAATACAGGTGCTAAATTTTGCAACTCACAGAGCACATTCAGGCATGCTAGTGCAGTTGGCCCTCAGAAAAGCCATGGAGGTATCTCTCATTGCTCTTAGGTTTCAAAACTTTGCTCAAGTGGCAGTGCCCAGCCCTAAGCCCAGGATCTACCATTACGGAGTCCTCCCTGCCCCATTACAGAGCCCACGCACCTTTTCCCCCTGCCTCCCTCCCCTGACTTCCCATTCTACCTCTGGCCCTCCAGTACTTTCTGCCTTTTGCCTTGCTGAGGGCAAAAGGAACCCTGGGAGTCCCAAGGATGCCTGCTCTTCAAGACCAAGGCCCACCACTGCAGAACTTTCCCTACTTGTGGTTTTTATCTTCAGCTGTGATTTATCACACATTTATTCAGTCTCTCCACGGTTCTGAACTGGGCCCCCTGGGCAGTCAGCTGTAAGATGAACAGTTCAGACAGTAACCGCATCTGGTGGGTTTGCTTCCCTCCCTCTTAAGCTGAGGCATGGTGCTGGGTCCTCTCCTTCTGGGCACCACACCTGCCTTTGTCTCCAGCTTTTCCTGCCCTATCCGCGTTAAGCCACATCTTTAAAAATTTTATTTATTTCTTTGACAAAGAGAGACCGAGAAAGAGAGAGAGTGAGAGAGCACAAGCAGAGGGAGGGACTGAGGGAGAGGGAGGAGCAGACTCCCCACAGAGCAGAGAATCTGATGCAGACTCTATCATTGATCATCCATTGACTGTGGGACCCCAGGATCATGACTTGAGCTGAAGGCAGACACTGAACCAACTGAGCCACCCAGGAACCCCTCTGACCTCCTTTAGACAGGGCCAGAGGGTCATGGTATTCAGAGGCAGAGGACCTAGGTTTGCATCAGCTTTATGAATTCCTAGGCGAGGCATTACCATGAATTTTGCTTTCACAGATCTGTTGTTGCCAGGCTCAAATGGGCTGTGGTTCAAATGGACTGTGGCTCAAATGGGCTATGCATGAGTTCACTATTTTAAAAAAAGTTTTATTCTATTCTATTCATTCATTCATTCATTCGTGAGAGGCAGAGACAAAGGCAGAGCGAGAAGCAAGCTCCCTGTGGGGAGCCTGATGTGGGACTTGATCCCAGGAGCACGACCTGAGCAGAAGGTAGATGCTCAACCCCTGAGCCACCCAGGTGTCCTGAGTTCACTCTTTAAACTTCAGGACGCACTACAGGTGTGATGGATCATTACTGGGTGTCCCTTATCATGTGTGTGCATGTGTGTGCATGTTCCCAGCACACAGAGCAGGGAGTTCAGTAAATAGGAAATAGCAGGTGAAGAAGAGAAAGTTCAGTGACCCCATATTTACCATAGGAAAAGGCATCGACTGCAGGACACCTGTCCTCTGTGCCTGGAGGGGAGCTGTACCTCCTGAGCTAGATGTGGACAGGACAGTCCCAGCCCCACTGGCTGCAGCCTCAGGGAAGGACCCAGCCCAGCATCTTCCCATCCCTCATCCCTCATCATTTGTGAGAACGACAAGTTTGTCAGCTTGCCTCTGTTGGCATCTACTCCCTGTGCTGTGGAGCCCTTCCCTCCCCTGGGACGCTATGTGTGCCAGCCATCATCAGCCAATGTGCCCTCTCTCACCCAAGGGCACCCTGGTCCCCGAACCCCGCCCACAGCCTCCATTGCTTCTTTCCTGGGGATGGGGCGTGGTCCAGGGGCTCTGCAATAGAAAGGAAGTCGGTGACCCTGTCTCTAGCTGAGAACTCAGGATACCTTGTCTGCTTCTTCCTCCTTAACCCCTTGTTCTGCAGAGTCCTGGTTCCCAGGACCACTACCTGCAATGTGGAATGCCCTTTGTTTGCTCCTCCTGTACTTCCCAGGTCCCAGGCTAAGTGCCCAGATGTATAAAAGCTGGACTGGAGACCAGCTTTGTTCTGCAGAGAAGGTGGGCACAGCCAGAAACAAATCATGGCATCTACCCCTCGGTGTGGTAGGAGGAGTTGCCAGCTCTACCCTGAGTGGGCACGGACCGGGGAAGGTGTCTTCATGCAGAAGTTGTCTGGCATTGGTGCTGGATGGTGGCAGAAACAGGAAATGCAGCATACGTGTCTTCCATTTTGGAATCTTTGGCCCTTTCTCCCACAGCCCATACACCTGGCCTCCTGAGGACAGTTCCAGTCTGCTCCCAAGCTGTTGCTACTTCTTTCTCTTTACCCTTGTCTCAGACCTTCCTGATAAACCTTTGGCCTCTCTCCCTGTCAAACGAGGATAGACCCTGGTTCCAACTCTTGTTCCAAAGTCAATGTTTGGATTGGCCCTGTCTTGCCCTGCCTGGTGACCTACCTAGCGCCAGCCAGACACTTCTATAACCGAAGTTACTGGGAACCTTCTGTGGATATGTGAGGTCCATCCATGACATTTTGAAGGGGAAGGCACAAAAGGTGCTTGACTCCTGGCGGGGGGGAAGCTTGTTTTGATTGAGGCCTGTGTCTTAGCATTGGAAAACTCTAGATGTAGGCACCTGGAAGGTGACTGTGGCCTAGCAGCTTCGCCTCCCTCAGTCTCCTTCCTTGTCTCTAAAATAAGACCTGCCTAAGAGTTTGGTAAAGATGAGTGGCTTATGTACACAAAGCCCATGGCTCAGTGGCTAGCCTCCCTGTCTCAGCTTGTGGCAACTTGACAAACACCAGCATGGGTGCTGGAGAAGACAAAGAGTTCTGGGGCCTTAGAAGCATAAGCTGGGTTGCACTAAACGGTGCAAGAAGCGTCTGAACACGATTGCAGGATGGGTAAGTTTCCTGGGATGAGAGGGGGCATGGCTATGGCATCCTGGGCCCTCACATGCACTTGTGAGCACCTCTCCAGCATTGTTGTCAGCCCTGGGGTTGCAGCGAATGAGACTGCTGTGGCCCTTCCCTGTGGGAGCTCACATTCTTGTGGAGAATGACAATAAGGAAGTGAGTATGTAATATAACCTGTGAATTCGGTAACTGTCAGGAAGAAGGCAAAACAGGTCAATGTCCAAGAGAGAACATGGGACTGGAGAATGGGAAAAGCCAGGCATGGGACCCTACTGGGAGCAGGGCTCCCAGGCAGAAGGAAGAGCCATGCAAAGGCCCCGGCGTGGGCACGAGCTTGGTGGTTCACTGGTGCTCCTCACCTGTCCTGCACAGAAAGCTGTCCGATGTACCACGGACAATAAGATGATCTAACAGCACTCGGCTTTCTAAACTGGTAGGAGGCGTGAGGCCTGTGGACCGTGGCAGGTAGGGAAGCAGCCCCCGAGTCAGGTGAACTTACATCTGATCCTGGCTCTGTCACTTGGAGCAGAGGATGTGTGCTTCTTGCACTCTGGTGTCTTCATCTGTCCTGTAGGGCACTCAGGCTTCTGGGAGGTGACAGAAACAAGGCTCCTGTCTCCCTCCCTGTCATGTGGCCCTTCCCTCCCCCTGGACTCATGGAGGTTAGAAGCCACCTGAGAGCCATCTGGAAATGGCCAAGGAATGGCCTGGGTCAGGATGGGAGTCTACTCCACCAAGTTCCCCGGCCCAGGCAAGGGCTTGAGGGCCTGACCGGAACCTGGTGGATGGAGGGGGAGGGGGATGCAGGGCGGGGGCGGTAGGTGCTGGGTGAGAAAAAAAGTCACTTGCAGACTTGAATTTTATCTTCTCACTGGGAGAGTGGTGGCTTAGTTATCAGACACAGCATTTGGCCCTCAGGAAACTGCCTTGCCCAAGACTTCCCACCATTTCTCGAAAGCTGTGGTCTGATGTGAGGACGACCAATGAAAGAGCTTCTGTAGGCTCTGACTTTGGAAGGCGCTGCACCGCTGACACCCAGGCCCTGACGTGGAAGCTCCTGGCAGGCCTCTCCCCAGGGCCTTCAAACTTGGTGCTGGGAGGGACTTCGCTTTGCAGAGGACGCTGAGGCCAGGGTCAGAGCCTGTGGCCCAGAGTGGCAGAGCTGGTCAGCACTGGCCCCCAGGTGTCCCTACCACCTGCCCAGGGCCCTAGAAGAGCCTCGCATCTCTTCTCTGAAAAGAGACTTGATTTGATCCTCTGCTACCGTCTTTCTGTTCAAGTAGGGGGCAGGCACAGACATTTTTTTTAAACTGCACAAAATGTTGCTTTGTAAGTCTGTTCTAGACTCAAATAAAGACCGAACAAAAAGACTTGATGCCAGGGATACAGTAAGGAATCAGGAGAGGCCTGGCAGTCGCTGTCCTGAGATACTTTGGTGGCAGCTGAAAACGTGCTTATGAGTTGTGGGTACTTTCCCGGTTCTTCTTTCCTTTAAAAACACTTTGCAAATTTCTAAGCATGCAGAACTGTTGAAAGAGGAAGTGAACACCTGCATTTCCTCAACCAAGATTCACTAATCTTCACATTTTGCCATGTTTGCATTCTGCCTCTGTGCATATATCTAACTTTTTTTTGTATGAGATTCTCTTTAGCCAAATCATATGAAAATAAGTGTCAACAATTCCACCTCATCCCTAAATTCTTCATCGCTTGCTCCTAACAATAGGGACATTCTTTAACATAATCACAATACCTTTGTTGCGATTAAGAAAATAAATAGTAACTCTTCAACGTGGCCAGATATCCAGTCCATATTCCAGTTTTCTCATTCAACTCCAGAAGTGTCTTATGTAACAGCTGGATCTTCCCCACCCCCCCTCCAAAAAGGAACCTTTCAAATCAAGCATTGCCATTTAAAAAAAAAGATTTTATTTATTTATTTGACAGAGAGAGAGCACAAGTAGGGGGTGATGGGCAGAGGGAGAGGGAGAAGCAGGCTCCCCGCTGAGCAGGGAGTCCAATGCCAGGACCCTGAGATCGTGACCCGAGCCGAAGGCAGGCAGCTACTTAACTGACTGGGTCACTCAGGTGCCCCAAGCATTACTGTTTTTATAATCTTTTTGTTTTATCTTTTTCATTTTTTAAAAATCTGAATACCCCCTCCCAACACACACTCACATACATGCACGCACACACTTTCCCCCCCCACTATATTTATGTTTCTCCTGGTTTCTCACGGCGTCATTGACTTTGTCCTCTATCCTGCAATGTCTCAAAATTTGGCTCACCGCAGAGTAAATGTTGTTTGCTACTGGGACATTATACCGTAGTCCATGAAGGGGACCTGATGCCAGCTCATCTCTAATGGAAATGCCATATTTGTTATGAGATGATTTATGTAATAATATACATAACGCATATAGGAAAAAACCCAGAGGGCAATAAGCTAAAATATTAGCAACGGTGGTCACTCTGGGTGGCATTTATTTTCCTCTTCATTCTTCTGTACAGTCTCTGAATTTGCTCAAATCATGCATGTTATAATTTTATAATTGGAATTACAATAATATTATTATATAACATTTAAAAAATTTAAAAGCAATGGTATGTCAGTGTTAGAGAAAGTTTGAAAAGTAATGAAATAAAGCAAGACATAATGCCACCACCTTAACATATAATAATTTAGGGTTTCTCCAAAGTTCTTGATGATTGTTTTTGTAATTATTTTCATACTTTGTCAAATTATGAAAAAGCTTTTTTTCAGGCATGGTTTTTTTTTTTTTTACCTAGTTCTGTATTTGTTTTTGGTTTGACATGATTTCCTAAGTACATTTTCCATGCTGTAGCAGGATCCAGCCCCATGCTTTTCACTGTAAGCCATGTGCATGGGGTGGCGGGTGGTGTGATTCCCCGGGTGCCAGCGGAGGCACTCATCCTCCTTGGGCCTGGCCCAGCCTGTGAAGCTACCTGGAGGGGTACATTTTTCCAACTCACCCAGAGGCATCCCGAATCTGCACACACCCTTGGTGAGCCCAGGGTGGAGACCCAGGGGCGGTGCTGGTGTGGCTGCGCACTGAGAGATGTGCCAAGGTGAGGCTGGAGAGAGCATTTAGGGCCAGGTCCTGGGAGGAACACTGGAGAGCTGCTGCTGGTGAGCCCTGTTCTTCCTGGATGGAGGTCTCCTCACTCGCCGTCTGCCTTCCTGCTCCCCAGGATGCCTTCCACGCCTTCCACCGTGACCTTGATTTCGTGCGAAAGTTCATGAAGCCTCTGCTGATCGGAGAGCTGGCCCCGGAGGAGCCCAGCCAGGACCATGGCAAGAACGTGAGTGTGCCCAGACCAAGGAAGGAGAGGAAGGTTTGAGGGGAGAGGGGATGCCCGCCCAAAGACAGAGAGCACCAGGTGTCAGCCAAGGGAGCTTTGTGTCAGTACTGGGGAGCCACTGCACCATACCTGGGGTCGAGCAGGATTCCCAGACTCTGCAGCAAGCACCCTCTTCTTGCTGCCAGCCTGGGCTGGCTCCCCGCCTTGGAGTGATTCGTCCCCAGCCTATTCACCTCCACGGTCTCAGTAGAGTTCGGCTGGGCACAGGGTCTTCACTTCTGGTCCAGTCCTCCCACTGTTTTCTTTCTCCACCCCTGGGAAATACAGCCCATTCCATGTGTCCTCCAGAGGCCAACCTCCCCCCATCCCTGGATCTCTCATCTCTGCCCCTCCCTGTTCTCCCCAGGGCTGAGGGAGGAGATTGTCTTCACCCCATCCCGGAGCTGACCTGGGGTTCCATCCTGCTTCCTTCACTCCATCCTCTGCTCTCACCAGCCCCCCTGCAGGCAGGCACTTTCTCTCCTCTCTTGGGTGTCCTGTGGGCTCCCCCCTTCCTGATTGTGCTTCTCTGGCTCCTACCTGGTTTCCCCTCTTGCCCTGCTGCTTACATGGGCATTAGCCACTCTTCACATCCTTTGCCACTTATCACCCATGCTCCCAAACCTGGCTTCCTCCACCCCCACGGCACCCCATCTACCTTTCAGAGCACCCTCTTCCCCACACCTGCCCTACCCCCACCTCCCTGCTCTGTCTCCCAGCCATGCTCATTTCTCCAGAGTCACCGCCGCACACTCCACCTTGGCATCCTGGACCCCACATCCCCAGGGCCCATCCAGTTGTCCTGCCTCCCTGAGCTCTCTAGGGGCAGGGGCGTCTGCCTGCAGTTTTGTCTCCCCCACCACAACCCCTCAAGACTCGACAGAGTGCCCAGAGCAAGTGAGGGCAGGGTCAGGTACTGGAAAAGTGCAAGCTTGTGTGTGTGTGCGTGTGTGTGTGCAGTAATATACACATATCCATACCACAAATTTTACCATTTTAACCAGTTTTAAATGTACAATTCAATGGCTTTGGAGCACATTCACATTGTCAGGTGATCTTGACCACCATCCACTTCCAGAATTTTTTCGTCACCCCAAGTCATAATTGTCCCCATTGAACACCTAACTCCCCATTAAAGGTTCTCCCCTCCCCGAAGCCCCAGGAAAGCACTATTCTGCTTTCTGTCTGTGATTTGCCTGCTCTCGGTAGCTCAGTTATGTGGGATGACACACTATTAGTCCTGCTGTGTCTGGCTTCATTTCACGGAGTGTGACATCTTCAGGGTTCATCCCCTGGTACCTCAGGTCGTGATCCTAGGGTCCTGGAGTCGAGTCCTGCATTGGGCTCCCCGCAAGGAGCCTGCTTGTCCCTCTGCCTGTGTCTCTGCCTCTATCTCTATGTCACCATCTCCTTCCCTTTCGAGACTGACTAGTCTTCCATGGTGTGGATAGACCCCACTGTTTAGCCAGTTATCCATTGGTGGATACTTAGGTTGTTTCTGCCTTTTGCCTTGCGAATAATGCTGTGTGAACATGGTATGCAAGACCAGCTTTTGAGTCGAATCCTTTCCTTGCCACCTAACTGGGACCAAACATGTGGTCCCCATGGCCATGGAGTCCCTGGCAAGTACCACAGATGTGGTGCTTCTCCCGGCTAGAAGACGACAGCCCCTCCAAAGTGACCAGGGGTCCAACGCCTTCCCTGCACTCTTCTCAACAGTCCCAGATCACCGAGGACTTCCGGGCCCTGAGGAAGACTGCCGAGGACATGAACCTGTTCAAGAGTGACCACCTGTTCTTTCTCCTCCTCCTGGCCCACATCATCGTCATGGAGAGCATCGCCTGGTTCATCATCTTTTACTTTGGCAATGGCTGGATTTCAACCGTCATCACGGCCTTTGTCCTTGCTACCTCTCAGGTGAGGTGTCATGTTCTCACTGGACACCTGAAGCCCCCATCCCCCCCACCTCCCCAGTACCTTGGGCGCACAGGGGCCAGGGACATGGGAAAGCCGGCTCTGTGAAAGCATCTCTATTCCCCAGGCCCAAGCTGGATGGCTGCAACACGATTATGGCCACCTCTCTGTCTACAAGAAGTCCATGTGGAACCACGTTGTCCACAAGTTCATCATTGGCCACTTAAAGGTAAATACCAATAGTCCTGGGCATCTGCCCATCAGTTAGCGGTTGGCACAGCACAGTCTCACTTTCCCAGGGCCAGGTCTCCTCTCGGGTCAGTGTCTGTGGCCGCGGGCAAAACTGCAGGTCCACCCTTGAGCCACGCCTTCCTCCTGGGCTGCGCTGGGCTCTGGGACTTGGTGAATCCTTCCCTCTTCTGACCTTCCAAGCCCTGTCTCCATGTATATATTAGACCTGCAAAGGCAGCGTACCAGTTATGAGGACAGGCATACGCTGCTTTTGTGTATTGACTCAGTGGATTACATTGTTTACTCTTTATCTAAATACTTATCTAATAAGTTACTTTTAGTCTGAAAGGGAGATATTGTCATGAACTCTGTAGATAAGGGACATCAATCCTGGGATGCCTGGGTGGCTCAGTGGTTGAGCATCTGCCTTCGGCTGAGGTCGTGATCCCAGGGTCCTTGGATCGAGTCCCACATCGGGGTCCCTGCGTGGAGCCTGCTTCTCCCTCTGCCTGTGTCTCTGCCTCTCCCTGTGTGTCTCTCATGAATAAATAAATAAAACCTTTTTTTAAAAGAAAGGACATTAATCAAGTAGCACCATGAATAGCTGAACCAAAGGACCCGAGTTGTTTAAAGCTCATGGATAAATCAGCAATTCCCCTCTCACTCCCCTGCAGATCAGGAGGCAGTACCACAAAGGCAAGTTTGTGAGAAGACAGGCTGGACTTGCCAGTGACCTTGTGCTCATCCGATAGGCTTATCTCCTTGGTTTTGGAAACAGATCAGCCCCCACTCAGCCCTTCTCAGCAGCACCCAGCTGCTTCCTGAGAAAGACTGTGTCCTAAGGAATCCCATCCCTCCTCACCCCGGCTCGGGAAGAGCTACCTGTCTGGGTTCAGTGTATCCCCCCATGACGCAGACCAAGGGGAGCGCTTGGCCTGCCGGCTGCAAATCTGCTTGGGGATGGACTAGCACCGAACTAGTAACCATTTCCATAGCGGTCTGCCTGGCCCTGAGCCTGAAGTGGCCTGAAAACCTGGTTTCTTTCCAGAAATTCAGGGGTGAAGGGAGAGGGTGTACATAGTAGAGCGCTTTGTTTCATTTTATACTCTTTTCTGGGGGATAAAACCCTCCTCAGTAATGGCAAGGAACATTTCACTCCGGACCCATGTTATCACCACACACTTAACAAAGGTGGGCTGTGTCCTGTTCCCAGATCCTGGGTGGGAGCCGGGAGGGCCTTTCCTGCCTGATGTCCTTCAGGTTTTAAAGGCCTTGGAGTGCAGCCTTTGAGTCAGATGCAAGACATGCCAGGACAGAGGACTGGTCTCCATGCAGGATGTGGGTATATGAAGTCAGGATTCTGGGACAATGGGAAGACAGGGTACTTGGGCTCGGGGATTAGAAGTCAGAGATGTGGGATGCCTGGATGGCTCAGTGGTTGAGCATCTGCCTTCGGCTCAGGATATGATCCTGAAGACCCGGGATTGAGTCCCACGTTGGGCTCCCTGCATGGAGCCTGCTTCTCCCTCTGCCTATGTCTCTGCCTCTCTCTCTGTCTTTCATGAATAAATATATAAAATCTTAAAAAAAGAAGTCAGGGACGTGGGTTGCACTCATGGCTCGCCAGCCCCTCAGTGTAGTGGTATCCTTCTTGCTGTGTCCAGCCCAGAGGCACGGCCATGCAACTCACCCCAGGGTGCCCTAGAGCCAGGAGGATCCCAGCTTGTCTGAAATCGCCCTGGCACTCCATAGTCACACAGCTGCAGACAAGTCTTGTAGGTCCATCTGTTCCTCTGGTCCCTTTGCTAGAAAAAAAGAGTGTCTCTCTCTCTCTCTCTGTGTGTGACTGTCATAAATAAAAAATAAATAAATAAAATAAAAGTTGGAAAGTTGGGTATATTAAAGGGCCCAACATTAAGGGAAAGTATATTTTTTGCACCAAACCAAAATTTTATTATTATTTTACTTCGGATTAAGTTAATCAAAAGTTATTTAAGGGGCACCTGAGTGGCTTAGTCGGTTAAGCGTCTGATTCTTGGTTTCGGCTCAGGTCATGACCTCAGGGTCTGGAGATGGAGCCCCACTTCGGGTTCCATGTTGGGTGGGGAGTCTGCTTGAGATTTTCTCTCTCTCCCTCTGCCCCTCCCCGGCAAAGAAATTTAAAAATTTTTTTTCGATTATTTAAAATTGTCACTTAGTGGAGAGAAATCATCCGCCTTGGCAATCCTCTCATTTGAAAATGAGACGAACCAAAAAGTAGACTCGGAAACTTGTTGGTGCCTTTGTGACCATTCAAGCGATGAGTACACATTTTTCCCATTCCCTCAGGTGGTGATAGGGGTCAGCCCAGGACTATTGACCCCCATCCTGGGTCTCCAGCCTAACCAAGGGGGCTTTGGCTTCTGGAGCAATCCACACTGCCCCTTCCTTGGACCCCAAGGCCCTCACCTGGCCCCTTCCCACTGTCACGAAGGCAACCCTCATGCTCACTCTGCCTGCCCCCCACCAGGTTTGCTTGTCTTTCCCGGCCCCATCTCAGTGTGTTGGGGTGCCCTACTCTCCTTCACCAGGCAAGGGCTTGCCTCTGGATCACTGCTTCATCATCCTCAGGGCTGGTCATCATCTTGGGGCGGGCAGAGCTTCTGGGTGTGAAGAGTAAGTAGGGGGCAGCCTGGGTGGCTCAGCGGTTTAGCGCCGCCTCAGCCCAGGGCCTTATCCTGGAGACCCAGGATCGAGTCCCACGTTGGGCTCCCTGCATGGAGCCTGCTTCTCCCTCTGCCTGTGTCTCTGCCTCTCTCTCTCTCTCTCTCTCATGAATAAATAAAATCTTAAAAAAAAAAAAAAAAAAAAAGAGTAAGTAGGGCTCTGCCTAGCAAAGAATGGAAGAAAATCCCAGCAGAGGACTAGCAAGATCAAACAACATATTGTTGCTAATCTGTCCAGAGAGAGACAGAGACAGCGACTCATCTCCGAGGTATTTACAGCTCATCTTTCTTTCCTTCATTTATTCATTCCACAACCAACTCTGGGTCGGGGTATTTGAAACAGCTGCTTACCCCTGACATGCCTTTCTCCTCAATTTCTTTCTCTGTGCCCAGGACTTCCCATGTGACCTTTCTAGGAGTGGGGTCCCTTCTGGCTGGAAAGATGAATGTGTCGTGTAATTCCTCAATCCTCTGAGCCCTCGCTTACTGAACTTTTTTCTTTTTTTTTTTTCTTTCTTTCTTTCTTTCTTTTTTTTTTTTCTCTGTTGGGTTTTGAGACCCACCTGCTTCTAGGTCTCTTGCAGCTGTGCCCGCCCATGCCTCTTCGTGTCCAGAGACCGTGTTTGTGCCAAAAGTATCTTCCAAGTAAAATGTTTGTTTTAGCAATTAGACCTTTTTGTAGATGGCCAGATCCTTGGCCAAAACGTTGATTGATCCAGTTCACTAGTAGAGAGTGAAGAGCAGAAAGGTCCCATTTCCTTCTACGGACCACAGGGCATCTTTGGGAACAGGCATGCCTCCAGCATGTGTCAAGAGCTTGAGTTGGTGAGGCAGAACTTTGTGACCTTGAAAAAAATACTCAGTTAATGTCTCTTATCTTCTAGGATCATGTTTTTAGATGTTCATGTTAGAAAACTTTCACTGGAAACTCATGCCTGTTCCCGTTAGCCATTGCTTATTAAGCCCTCCCTGTGGCCTTCGGGGTATGACCTCACTGAGTCCTCACCTTCCCATGCAGCAAACCTGTCTGGCAACAGTTGGGTTGTCTCTTGCTAATTGCTTATAGGATGTTCACAGATTTATGCAACCATCATCACAATCAACGTGGGAACATCTTCATCATCCCCAAAATAAACCTCACACCTCCTAGCCACCACCTCCCAACCCCCTCATCCCTCTCACCCATCCCCAGCCCTAGCCTTAGGCAACCACTAATCTTTCTGGCTCTAGATTCTCTATTCCAGACATTTCATGTAAATGGAATCACATATGCGGTCCTTTATGTCTGGCTTTGTTCATTCAGCATGATTTTTCAAGATTTGTCCACGTTGTAGCAGATGCTTCATACATTTCTATGGCATGGCCAGACCGCATCCCATCCTGTGGATCTACTGCATTTTATTTATCCATTTATTGGCTGAAGGACATTGGGTCGTTTCCACTTATTGGCTATTTTGGATAATGGGAACATCGGTGTATAGTTTCGTGTGGCAAGGTTTCATTTCTCTTGGGTACACACCTAGGAGTGGAATCCTGGGCCATGTAGTGGAGACCTCTTCTTACTGTATGAGGAGAAGAACACAGCACATGGGGGATGGGTGGAGAATGAGGGGTGTGGAGGCTCACACCTGGTGCTGCAAGCACCTGCCATTGCTGATGGTGAAGCAGGACCAGAGGGATGGCATGGTTTGGCTCCATTCCTGAGTCCTGGCCTCAGGGGCTGGCCAGCGCTCCAGACTCAGTATTGGCAGGTCCTCATTCCTATGCTGGGGGGCCCAAGGCCTCGTATATGATGGTGACGTTCGTTCTGAGTATTGGCGGTGCTAGGAACCAATCCCCCAGAGAACCATGCTGCTCACCCTGTTTCCCCCCACAGGGTGCCTCTGCCAACTGGTGGAATCACCGCCACTTCCAGCATCATGCCAAGCCCAACATCTTCCACAAGGATCCAGATGTGAACATGCTGCATGTGTTCGTTCTGGGTGAATGGCAGCCCATTGAGGTACGATGAGGGGTCAGTGTTGACGCGGGAAGTGTTTGGCTTGAGCAGGAACCAGGGAAGGAACTCTATAGGTTGGATAGTCATCTGAACACATCTGCATCTGATGTTTGCATGAAAACCCTTCCTGGATGCTCTGAATTATTCAAGCTGGAATTTCTGTGGAATGGCCTCCCATATAAATAATGGACCAGCTGCTTATCAGTGTTCGATGCCTCTCTCTCTCCCATGGACTTTTCCAAAGTACATGCTGCTGGCCTGCTTCTTCTTGGAAGCAGTTTGCTAGCTTTGATTAGTGGTGTCCAGATAACAGAGCTGATTAACTCTGGGTTTTCTGATGAGTGAAGACAAAGGCTTCCTTTTCTCCGTGAGGCTTCATGTCATAGAGCTGTTGGCTGTCCTGCCAGATGTTCTCTGCGTCCCTAACAACAGAAATCTAGTCTCGCCAGCTCTGCTGGCAGGAAGGCTTTCTTTCCTCTCTGCCTGGTGGTCAGCGAAGTCTCTTCTAACACCTCCTCTCCCTAAATACTTCTTGAATGTTGGCTGCTGGGCAGGTGCTAGGGTGGGAGGTTTTGGAAATCTGGTTGTGTGGTTGCTAATAGCTTTTGAAAGACCACAGCCAGGGCCACAGTGCTCTGTGGAAATCCTCTTCTCCTACACACATGGCAGGATAAAGGCCAGATGCTTACTGGGTGGAGCTGTGTCCTGGTGTCCACAAGACCATGCTGCCCTGGAAGGGACTGTGGTGACATTGGGTCTGATAGCATTGTCTCATGCCAGGCCCACATACCACACCCCACACTGCCCTGGCCCCAAATGGCCACACCTTGGGGTGTTGGCCATCCTCTGGCTTCCAGAGCAAGGAGGCCAGAGGCTCTTATCTCCAGGCCAGGATAAACAAACTGGCTCCAAACAGCTATGCAGAAATTAAGTAGACAGATCTCAGCAGTTGAAGCCCCTTTCCTAGTTAGTTCTCTGCCTTTTGGTCTTATTTATGACTTCTGGGAGGATTTTGTTTGTTTTATGTAGCAAAAGGTATTCATTTTTTTTCCTCCTGCAAATTCCTTTAATTTCTTTCATGCTTAAAAAGTTCTTTTTTTTTTTTTTTTTTAAGATTTTATTTTTAAGTAACCTTTACACCCAGTGTGGGGCTCAGTGTTTTGTGGCTTCACTTTTGAATTATTTAACTTTGGCCAGATGGGGTGTGGGTAGGCTGGTGGCTGCCCTTCACCTTTGTCTGGAGGCAGCCAGGTTCCCCAGCACCCCCATTGGGGTGGGGGAGTGTGCCCCTGAGCCATATACCTGGGTGGGGTGGTCAGCCTCCTGCAGGGCGCCATCTGCTCTCCATCCGCCCCTGGCCCTCCATCGCTGGCCGGCAGCAACAGTTCCCATCTTCATACTCTGTGTTTCCAGCTTGAAGTAAGGCCTCTTTCTCCAGTTCCTCAAACTTCTTTTTCTTTTGCTTAGGAAAGCTTTATAATCTTCTTTACACGTCTTGTGGGTGTTTCCCTTCCAGTTCAAGCATGGATCTTTCCTACTTGTGTTGTTGGGATTGGCGCTTCTCCAGTGTTCCAGAAGCTGTTGATAGTTGATGGTTAGCTTATGTCCAGCTGGTGTCCACTCAGGCCTGTGATTCTAGTTGTCCTTCAGTTGATTCTTTTGAGTTTCCTGGGTAGACTGTTGTACCCTTGAAAGTGATGAAAATGTACTTTTTTTCTCATAGCTCCACCCTCTCATTTCTGATTTGGGTTAGAAGAGGTTCCCGGAGCTTCTGGTATAGAATTAAATAGAGGTCAGGGGCAGTCTTTACCCCTCCCTTTTAGTCACCTGCCACATCCTAGAGGGGAACAGTAAGGCCGTTATCCCTGTGGCCCTAGAAGCAGGCTTTTCAGAAGCCAGGAGTGTTTATGCCTCCCCACGTGAAGGTCCTGCTTCCCCCTCATCTAGGATGCTCTCCCTTTCCCACTGCCTATCTGCCACCAAGCCTCCAGGCTTCCTGCTTCACGTTGTCCTTTCAGGGCCCACGGACTGGGGCCTTGCCATTCTGCATATGCCCTGCCTGGCCATGGAGTTCATTTCTCTCTGAGTTTGCAGGTTCCCAGAGGCGGGGACTGGGCTTGGCGACAGCTCCCCTCCCCCAACCCTGAACAGACAAGGAAGGCCCTTGTCATTCCTCAGACATTTTGTTCCAAAGCTGCAAAGTCCCCTGCACATGGCCCTGGCATGTGCTACAATCCAAGCTTGGCCTGCGGTCTGGGAAGAGGCTGAGCACAGGAGGGTCAGCCCAGTCTGGCCAAAGGGGTAGGGACCTCCAAGAAGCCAGGCCACCAGGGCCAGCAGGGCTCCCACTCTCTCTACCCTGGTTTGCGTCCCCCCCCGCCCCCGCCCCGAGCCTCTGCTTGGGCATGAATCAAAGGGAGCCCTCCGTGTGCTTCCATGTTCATCTCTAGATCACAAGAAGCCCCCTGGCCTGAGTAAAAGCACCCTCTCTTTCTATGGCTGCCCTGCCACCCGAGCCTCGTCCCTGGGTATGATGAGGACTATCCTGGAGGAGAAGAGATGCAGGGGGTCCTCCAGGCCCAGTGGCCCCCAGTGGCGAACAGGGCAGACCCTGACTGAATCTGCACATCGAGCGCTGTGCCAGGCACAGCGTGCAGCACATTACTTAATCTTGGCCTAACCATGAGGCAGGAGCTATCTTCATGCCCGTTTCATAGATGGAAAGGCTCAGGCCAAGGGACAGGAGATAACTTGCTTGAGGAAAAGGTAGCTCCACTCCCAGGCCATCCAGCTCCAAGCTAGGGCTTCTGGCTTCTGCAAGAAACTGCCCAGGGCCACCACCTGCTGGACCCTAGGGAGTCGGGCTTATTGGATCACTCCAGGTTCCTGATGAATTGAGATGCCAGGAGTAGCTCCTCCCAGCTTGGTATGTTCTAGAACCCTGATCCTCTCCGCACCTGTGACTTCTGTGGTTGGATGCTGGCAAAGAGCCGAGCCAACAAGTCAGCCACGCATTGTTACACTGTGCGTGTGCTTTCTGGTTTCTGAGGAAAACTGGTACTGTGGGCCAACCATACCCTGACAGTTGCCTTGCAGTTGCTTCATCTAAGGTCATCAAGATGGGAACAGATGTGCAGTGACGATTATGTGTGCCAGCACGCACAGTCACACGTGGAATTGTGACTACAGCTCCTGGTTCTGTCCACAGTCCCGAAGTAACATTTTACCCACCTCGGCTGCCGGTCCCTCAGCAGCCCTGGCAGGTGCCCATCAGACCCCCACTTGACAAGGAGGGAATCCTCAGCTCATAGCAAGGCAGAGGAGGGTGTGTGGGAAGAAATTCGCTCAAATACTGAATTGTTTCTGAATCCTGAGGCCCTGCCTCCTTGGAACACCCAGGGTCTGATAGAGAAAGGCCAGGGACCCAGCAGCTTCTGCAGGATAGTCTACAGCAACAAAGGAGCACACATGGGAGCCTGGACTGCCTGTTGGCTTAGGGGCAGCTGGGGGAGTGTCAGCCCATGTAATCTGTCACTCCCCAGAGGTCACCATAAATCAAGGAAAACAGCATGCTTACTATGGAAATATGACTTCAAATGAATTACCTGGTGTGGCCCCCCTCCCCCCGCCCCGTAGTACCCCTAGGTCCTTCTATGAAGACTCTCTGGTCTGCCCACCTGCCTGGGCCACCCCAAGTGTTCACCTCCCAAGAGTCTAACCCTTAGGGCCCACGGCCACCTCCTAGGATGATCTGTGGACAGAGCTGCAGCAGGGAGGGCTCCTGTTTGGGGCCCAGAAGCCTGCAGACAAAGGCTGGGCCTGTGGGCCTGTTTCCTGGCTTCTGGGAGGAGGTTAGAGCAGGATCCAGGAAACCTGTTCTACGGGCCACATGTTCCCTGGAACCCTGGACCACAGCATTGCCCATCCCAACTGGCCACTGAGGGGTGCACCTGTAGTCCTGCCCCCCCACTCCCTCCTCTGAGAAATCTTCCATAGCTGCCTCTGAAGCCGCCTTGGCCGGGACCTCTCCAAGGCCAGCCTCAGCCCTGGCCTTGGTGACTGTCCTTGTGCAAATGGCCACACTTTCTGGGGATGAGTGAGACCCCTGCCAAGGCACAGGAGGCCACGCAGAACAAAGGGCTCAATTCTAGTGGTATTTCAGCCAGATGTGCTGTGACCGTGGCTGCTGGCGCCAAGATGCCAGGCCTGGAGACAGGCTGGCCTTCCTTCCCACCCAGGGCTCCTCCTTTCAGGAATCGTGGGCCCTCCCTGCATTTCTGGCAGTCCTTTCCCTCTCTGTGTTACCCTGGAGATGGGTACTGACTTAGCCAACATCCAGGGTCTCTCTATCCGTAATGTGCTTTCATCTCCTGAGTGTGATAAGTGGGAACAGACAGGGCTGGATCCAGGGAAGGGCGAGTGAGGGGCTGCGTCCCAGCAGCCAGCCCCTGGCATTTCTGCCTGTGTTCTCCTTGGCTCCTCATTAACAACTGGTGATTTGGGTACCGAATGGGGTTAGGGGGGTACGAGGGCTGAGCTATCTGTGCAGGTGATCTTGGCAGATTCCAAGCCCCCCCCTCCACCCAATGGCCTTTCAGTACCGAATATAAGAGCAGGAGCCACTCTCTGAGCAACATCTTCTGATCTCAGGCCCCGAGGAGCAAGATGGACTGGTCTGCAGAGGGCTGAGACCTAGCATCAAAGGGATCCAGGGACCCCGTGGGGCAGGGGCTTCCCGCACCAGCTCGTGCTCAGCGTGGCCTGAGCAGCTTTGTGCAGTAGGATGTCTAGGCCCCGGCACTACCCTCCATACTCTGTGACTGTCTGGGTATCAGGGTACCCTGTGTGGGGGGGGCGCGGGGGGAGCAGCCTGCCAGCATCCTCGACTGAAAAATAACTGCCTGGGAGAAGGATTAGCTTTTGAAAGTTGCAAGAGGCTCTCAGGAGGTAGATATTCCCAGCCTGGTGACTGTTAACTATTCCCCAGGTGCTTATCTGGGTTCCTCAGGCTGCTGCAAGCTCTGGGCAGCTCCCCAGCTTGCCCCAGGAGCTTTTCTCACTCTCAAATGGGTGGAGACTGGCCAAGGAGCTCCTCGGTGGACACCCATCTGAGTCATTTGGTTGGCATGCACTCCACAAACATTCATTTAGTGCCCCTCATGTGGGCTCTGAGTCACAAGATCCCAGGCTTCAGGGCCCCAGGGTGTGGGCTGATAAGACAGGAGCAGTGATTGCAGAATGGGCAGGGGGTGCGGACGGCTGGAGCCTCGGGGGTGCCAGGTGCTCACCCTCTCTTCTCTCTCCTCAGTACGGCAAGAAGAAGCTCAAATACCTGCCTTACAACCACCAGCACGAATACTTCTTCCTGAGTGAGTGCTGGGGGCCACTCTCCAACCACAGCCTGGAACACCTGCCACCCCTTCGGACCCCACGATCACCCCTAAGCTTGGTAGAGCAGGAAGGGCTGCAGCAGCCATCCAAGCAAACTGCCCCTGGCCCATGGGACAGAAGGGACACAGAGGCCTGGGGCCCCACACTCAGGGGTCCCTGGGTGGGGAGAGGGGGGGCGTCTGCTTCCAGCCCCTCCTCAGGCACAGGTCGCTGCCTCTGCCTGTGAGCTGCAGAGCTGGGCCCCCCACATCTCTAAGCGCCTCTGCTCTCCCCACAGTCGGGCCGCCGCTGCTCATCCCTGTGTACTTCCAGTACCAGATCATCATGACCATGATCGTACGCAGAGACTGGGTGGTGAGTCAAGGGGTCCAGCTGGCCTGGGCCATTGGGAACCCTTGGGGGCAGGGGTGGGTGGGCCCGGCTGCCTCCCAGAGGGGCTGCCTCATCACACTCAGGAAAGGACTTCCTCTGGGGCTGCCAGGAGCCAGGGAGGCCACAGCCCTACACATTCCGCCCCCCACACACATACAGTGGGGTCAGTAGGCAGCCACTGCCTTCGCAGAGCCCCCTCAGAAAGCCCCTGAAGGTGATGTGATGAGAGCCACCTTGGGCCCACCTGTCTTCCACCCTGGCCATTGCCTCCTGTGGAGCCCTAAGACCCCATGAACCAGCGCACACCTCGCTCCACATGGTAAATGGAGAGCAGCCAGGCACTGGGTGAGAGGACATGTGTATTGTTTGCTCAGGCCATACAACAAAGCACAGAGTGGCTGCTCTGTTCCACAACAGGGATGTCAGTGCTCACAGTTCTGGAAGCTACAAGTCCTAGACGAGATGCTGTCGGCATGGGTCCTTCTTTTTTTTTTTTTTTTAAGACTTTATTTATTTATTCATGAGAGACACAGAGAGAGGCAGAGGGAGAAGCAGGCTCCCAGGACCCCAGGATCACGCTCTGAGCTGAAGGCAGACACTCAACCACGGAGCCACCCAGGTGCCCTCAGCATACGTCCTTCTGAGGACTGTTAGGGGAGGACCTGGTCTGGGCCAGTGGCCTTGGCTAGTGGACGGCTGGGTCTCCTGCCTGTGTCTGGATCTGTGTCCAAATTCCCCTTTTCTTTAAGAATGCCAGTGGCAGGGAACTAGGGCCCACCCTCTTGACCCCAGTTTAGCAAATTACACCTATCTCTAAATAAGGTCACATGTGGCCCTGGGATTAGGGCTTCAACATATGCATCTTAGGGGACACAGTCCAGCCGGTCACACCAGGCTTGGTGGATTCTCCAGATTCTGTATCCAGAGAGAGAAGCAAACTGTGCACAGGGGCCATACGGCTTTGGTGCACTCTCTGGTCCCCGGCTTTATATAGATCTGCACGGGTCATTCTGCATAAAGGGTTGATAGAATGACCTGGAGGGACCCATCACCGCAGGCAGAGTGTGCTTGTGGCAGAGCAGGGTTCACTGGGACAGGGACAGGGCCCCTGCCCTGGAGACCAAGTGGAAGGTCACTTAGGTATCGCTGGTCTTTTTTTTTTTTTTCTTTTCTTTTCACAACCCAGTTTCATAAATGAAAATATTGAGCCTTTGAGAGTTTGAGACTTGCCCAGGGTGACATCAAGGGGGGGATCCGGCACGAGAACCCAGGCCATATCCTGTTCTGTCCCCCGACTTCAACCACAAATACCTCATATTTCTATCGTCTCGGAAGGGCTTCAAATGCTTTGCCTTGTCCTTGCACACTGAAGTTGTGGGCATAACGGCTGTATCTGTTAGTGCTGCTAATGTCCAGGGCTGAGACGCGGGAGCCGGTGGCATGGCTAGTGAGGCAGTGGGACTCTGGAAGTCTCTGCCAGTCATGTCTTGTTAGAACCTGTGCCACCCACATGGTATTTTTCCAGAAGTGAGCATTTCATAAGTACTCACTGTGTTCTAGCGCGGCCACCTACATTGTGTCATTTTACTCCGGTTTATAAGTTAAATAACATGGGCTGGAGGGACGGAGTTTCTGGGTCAGTTAAGCGGTGGGGATTTGAACCTGGATCTCCTGCCTATGGTAATTACTGTTTCCACTGGGTTCCCTGGGCCTTGGGAGGAGTCCTACAGTTGAAAAGGAACTTGAGCCCTGCTGCGTGGGGTTTCCTGGTACTGCCCAGGGTATTTTAATCAGCTTTTATGGCAGATGACTCCTGCCTGAATATTTACCTTTTTTTTTTTTTTTTTTCTGTGCTTCCCCAAGGGACCAAGCACTCAAGGATGGTAGGGAAGGGAATAAGACTATGTACCTGGATGGGATCAGATGGCAGGCCCAGGGAAATTTGATAGGACCCCTCAGGTCTTCCAGGGCCCGCTCGGTGGCAGGGATCCTGGGCAGCCCTGCCGTTGCCCTGCTGGGCAGTAGGTTTCAACTTGGGCAGGAGGGACAGTCTTCCAGCCTTGGGCTCCTCTTATGAAACAGCTGACTGCAATCAGTACTTGGTGCTGGGGACTCGGGGCAGGCAAGATTCAGTGCCCCTACCCCCAGGGGTCCCCAGCTGCATGGCACAGAGGTGCATCCTGTACTGTGCTTTTCTGATTTATGGTAACAGCGAGCTTCAGTGCCAAGTGCACCTGCGGCTTGGGGCAGTCGTCGCCAACAGGAGCTTCTATTGAGCCAGTTGGCAATATCTGGAGACATTTTCGATTATCACAACGCAGGGGAGATTGAGTGCTCCTGGCATCTGGCACCTGGTGGGCACCCAGGGAAGCTGCCGAACATCCTGTCATGCATGGCACGGCCCCCCACGGCGAGGACTTGTCCAGCTCCAGATGCCGGTCATGTGGAGGAAAGGGGGTGATACACTGTAAGAGCTTTGAGGAGGGAAGTTTTTACCGCGGTGGTGGTACTGGCAGTGACCATATATCCTGGAGATGCTTCTCAGCTTCCCTCTCTGGAGGTTCTCTACATCCAACGCCAATAACCACTCTCTCCTGGAATTCTCCCCATCATCTTTCAAGTCCCACATGTGCTGGTTCTCCTCCGCTTCTCAATTCCCCTGCGTCTGCTTCATACCCGACCCCTGAAACCAGTGGTCCTGTGGTCGTGTGTCACTCTGCACAAAAAAAAAAAAAAAAAAAAGCACCCACCCCTTAATGGACATGCATTTTCTACTGCACTCCATACACACACACAAAAATGAATGTGGACGTGGTGAAGAGTAGGAGCAGAACTTATAAGGCTTGCTTCTCTCACCCCCTGAAAGACCCCTCGTTGGATCCCAGGTCATGCCTTGGGCCTGCTGCCAACCCTCCAGCCTCTGCCTTCCCCTAGACCTCCTAGACGCTCCCCTCTGCCTCAGCTCATGGCACCCGTGTGGGGAGCAGCCTGGATTTCTCACCACTGAGCACTCCCCAGATGCAAGTACTCCAGCCTCCTAAATCATTCTGGAATCTGTATCTCCTCCTTGGGGCCGTGGGCTCTGCTTTGGGTCTCCATCATTTCCTGTCCTAGGCTACCTCATGCCTTCATCTCCAGTTGGCAGAGATCTATTTTAATATTCCAATGTGACTGTGTTCTTCCAACATGTAAAGCCCTCGGTTTTTCCATTGCCCACCCAAGAGGCTGGGGTCAGCATCCTGAGGCAGATGGGACCTGGCCACATCTCCCACCCCCACAGCAAGCACTTGAGCTGGAGTGCGTGGGACACAGGGTCTGCACTTGCCTCCCGTAATGCACGCCACTGTCTTCCCTTGTCCCACCTTTTTATTTTTTTTCATTATTGTTGTCATTCTGCAAATGTCTCCTACTGTTCTTTGCTCGGCTGACCTCTGTGGTGTCCCAGCCCGGCTCAGACACCCCCTCCTGACGGATGCCCTTCCTAAATCCAAACATCATGTCAGGACCGCCCCCGTACTCCCCTCGCTTCTGTCACTTTCCATACAATATTGAAGGGACCTCTTTATTAGCCTGTCCTTCCAGATGTAGGGAAGGACCTCCTTTTGCTCCCAGCACCCAACTCAGCCCCGGCTAGAGAGGAAGCAGTCACAGAGTTTGGGGAGCTTAACTGAACATAGACTGAAGGAGGAGTTTGCCAAGCAGAGCAGACAAGGGGAGAAGGAGCCTCCAGGTGGAAACGACACTACACTGTGACAGAACCTGGTCTGGCCGGCTGCACGAGGAGGCAAGGTCGGTGGGCAGGCCTGGGAAGGGCCCATGTGCCCTACCCCGGGCTGGATTGTCTCCTTTATCCCCCAGAGGAGGAGGCAGCGAGTGGTGGCTTTAAGCACGGCAGTGTCATGATCCAGGTCAGGAAGATCTCCACGGAGTATAAAGGAACTGGACTAGAGTCGTTTAGAGCTTATCCTTTGGGGCTGTGCTCACCATTGCAATACATGGTTGACCCATGAACAGCCTCAGCAGGAGGTCCTTTCCGTGTCCCACAGATGAGGCCATGGGGGCATAGCCGAGGAAGTCACCCATAGCCCCACAGAGCTAGTGGTGGAGCTGAGACTAACACAGCCAACCTGGAGCCTGTGCTCTGACCATACCCTGCTGAGACTCTGGGGAGGAGGAGCGATGGGGGAGAGGAATCCGTGCAAAGGCCCTGGGGACGATCGGCTGAGCTCTATGGCAGAGACAGGTTCTGCCTGGAGCTAAGGTGGCCGTGGTACACGAGGAGACGCGGGAGACCAGTGGGAGGCCACTGCTATGGCCCAGTGGAGACATGTGGACTCGGGCGGCAGTGAGATGGTGGAGAGAGCGGGACCTGCTGCCTGGAGGGCCTGCTTGTGGGGCTGCCGTGGAGGGTGTGAGTAGCTGGAGTGGCTGAGGGAAGCACTTGCCCAGCTGAGGGAAGACCCGCAAGCATGGGATACTGGTGCCACCCCAGTGAGGGGCAGGAAGGGAGAGGGGATGACGGGAGGAGAACCAAGTGTGGGAGGAAGATCAGCGTGTCTGAGGTGGCTGCAAGGGCCTTAGGGAGAGGATGGACGGTGTCACTGGCCTCGGCTCTGTGACAAAGGAAATCCCAGGTGTTGATGGGCAGGACATGGCTGAAGGGCAGTTTTCAGGGGTCTATGCACCTTCAGAATCCCTGGGACCATGAAAGGGATGCTCCTTGGGGCACCTGGGTGGCTCAGCAGTTGAGCCTCTGCCTCTGGCTGAGGTCATTATCCCAGGATCCTGGGATCGAGTCCCGCATCGGGCTCCTGGCAGGGAGCCTGCTTCTTCCTCTGCCTGTGTCTCTGCCTCTCTCTTTATTTGTCATGAACAAATACATTTTTTTTTAAAAAAAAGATGTTTATTAAACAAAGAAAGAAAGAAAGGGCTGCTCCTTGCTGACATCTCCTGGCCCCTGACCTGTTTCCCTGAAGCAAGGCACCCAGCCCCCTCCTGCCACTCAAACACTCAGCATTCCCCTGGGAACAAAGTTGGTCCCATCAGCCCTGTGCACACAAGCATCACATCCCCCCTGTGGGCCCAGTGCCCAACTTCCTCCAGGCCTGTTGGGGGTTCTTGGACACCTTGGCCCAGCGGGGCATGTGAGGGGTTGTGTGCACACCTGTGGGGCAGGTGGTGGTCCCATATCTAACCTCGTTCTCTCTGCAGGACTTGGCCTGGGCCATGAGCTACTATGTTCGGTTCTTCATCACCTACATCCCTTTCTATGGCATCCTGGGGGCCCTCCTTTTCCTCAACTTCATCAGGTACCTGAGCTTGGCCTTGATGGGGTTTTGACACAAGGGCCCCATGCAGAAGGGCTCCAAGCTCCCCACTTCCCGCCCTAGGCCTCACGACCTGGCACCTTGGTCGGGGCTGCACCTGCCCAGGCCGTTTGGGGCTAGGGGAGAGGATCTGTTCCCGCCGTGGCCAGGCCCAGTGGAGAGCAAGGCTCCCGAGCTGAGCTGTGTTCTCTTCCAGGTTCCTGGAGAGCCACTGGTTTGTGTGGGTCACACAGATGAACCACATCGTCATGGAGATTGACCGGGAGCCCTACCGTGACTGGTTCAGCAGCCAGGTGAGGGTAGCCAGAGCTGTCACCAGGGTCCCACGGAGCCTGGGGGTCGATTTCCCTGGCCTCCAGCTCTTGGCTGCTTGGTAGACCCGGTTCCACACTGACTTCTTGGGGCTGTCTGTAGCCTTCCGCTGGGAGGGACTGGTGGGGAACCCAGGCAGGCTGAGGTCTTGAGGCAGGGCTGTATGATAGGGAGGGGGCGCCTCACAGGAAGACCAAGCTCTTCATCCCCGCCCCCACTCCTGGCCTCTCACCCCTCCCTTCTACAGCTGGCGGCCACCTGCAATGTGGAGCAGTCCTTTTTCAACGACTGGTTCAGCGGGCACCTCAACTTCCAGATCGAGCACCAGTGAGCAAAGGCTGGCTGGAAAGGCGGGTGGCACAGGGGGAGGGAAGAGGTCACCAGCCCCATCTGGGCGTGGGCAGCGCATGTGGCTACCTCTCCCAGGCCTAGAGCATGGCTCTGCTGCCAGCCCGCTGCAGTCGGGGAGGGGCTCACGTGGCCCCGATGGCAAGCACCCCTCTTGTGCGGCCCATGCTTTGTAATTACCAAGAGCTCACACCACCAGTCTCCCTTGATCCTGGACGCCTAATAGGGTAGGATGATTGATCCCTTTATTGGCAGGGAAACGGAGGCCCAGCTTTCCCCACACACACATCCCCCTGCCCCCGTGTGGCAGCCTCCTGGGGCAGTGGGGGGGAGGGTCACACGGGGAGAGCCGTGGACAGGATCTCCCTGGCCCTGACTGCTGTGTGTGCGGGCTGCAAGTGGAGCTAGGAGTGTCCTCACCGTATCCCTGCCGTCCCCAGCCTCTTCCCCACCATGCCCCGGCACAACTTGCACAAGGTCGCGCCGTTGGTGAAGTCTCTATGCGCCAAGCATGGCATCAAGTACCAGGAGAAGCCACTGCTGAGGGCCCTACAAGACATCATCAGGTAAGGGGGGGTGGTCCCTGAGTGCCAGGGGCCCCCTTGACATCCTTGAGAGGCCTGTAGCTGGGACGACCCTTGTTGGAGACCCACAGCCGCAGGAGGGGGCAGCCCTGTGGCACAAGTGTCCCCACCAGGCCACCTCCCTTACTAGGAATGACCTGGCTTTGCTCTGGGCTGGGTGAAGTCCCTCCCTCCTCACGGGGTCCCCTGCAGCCCCGCAGCACAGCCTCCACGGCCCCCCTCACCCTGCCTGAGCCCTGACAGTCCCCTCCTCTTCCCAGGTCCCTGAAGAAGTCTGGGGAGCTGTGGCTGGACGCCTACCTCCACAAATGAAGCTGCAGCCCCTGGGGCACCCACGGGGAAGGGGGAGCAGGTGGGAGTGCTGGTCACAGGGAGGGGTGGGCTGTAGTTCTGTGGGCTGCCCACGAGGCTGGGGTACAGATCCCATCTTTGGTCTTTCTCCCGTTTTCCCTTCTGCTTGCCCTTTGCTTCTCTCCCCGACACCCTTCCTCGCCTTCTCCCAGCCCCTGCCCCTAAGCTTCTGCCAGACCAGAGGTCCACATATATGGCCCGTGATGCCCCCCTGGTGCCTGGCCTGTAGGCCTCACACCCCCTGGTCTCCCTCCGACGCTCTTGCGGGCCGTGGGGTGGGGCCCTCGTTGGGCAGGGAGGCTCCCTGGCCTGGAGGCCTGCCCGCCCCCCTCGCCCCCCCCACACACAAGGCCCCACCACTGGGTCCCCAGGCTTAGGGAGCCTGTGTGCAGGATGCACCTGTCTCCTTCCCAGTCCACACCGGGACCGGGGCTCTGGGCCTCTCTGCTGGCACCACTTCTTATCAGGTGTCCAGGGGCCTGGCCCCGATCCCAGCTCCCTCTGCTGCAGCGCATCCAGCTCAGACCCTGGGGGCCTAGGGGAAGTGTCCTCGCCCTCCCGGCACCCTCTGACCAGGGCTCGTGCTGTTCCATCCTATCATCTTCCACGTTTCCCTACTCCACTTCACAGCCTGTGACCTCAGAGCCAAGGGGGCAGTCCTGCAGGTGGACTCAGCCGAGGCCATGGCCAGGTCAGAGGCTCAGCTGGCCTAAGGGCTCAGCCCTGCCCGCCCCCCACCCCCAACCCCATTCAGATGTTTGTTGGGGCTGGGAGACCTAAGATTCTGGAGAGATCAGACCCTTCTCCAAAGTGCTCCGTTACCTGCCAGGCAGTACCAACCATCTCTAGGTGCTTGGCTGAGTGGCCGAGTGGCCAAGTGGCCGAGTGGCCTTGGGCCCTTCAAGCTGCAGGAGCACTTCACACAGCCCCTCCCCGTGTTGGGGTGGCTAATGTGGACCTGCTCACACTATCTTCTGCTCTCTTGTGTCTTCTGGTTTTTTAACCTTTTGTTATAGGGATACATTCTGACCGGGGTGGGGGGTGGGAGTGGGGGGGTGGTGAGGCAGGGCTGGGCCTTGTGACAACCTCTTACCACCTGCTCCTCTGGGACCCGAGGTGGGCTGAGCCGGGCTCACTCACTGAGGCCACAGTGGCCCCGACTGTCGGCAGGGGGGCCCACTGGGGCCACTGCTGTCAGGAGGGCAGTGGGGGCACAAGGGGAGGCAGTCCCAGAGGAGGTGACCCTGAGGATCTGGGGGATCAGGAGGGAGATCTGATGAGGGCCAAGTGAAAACTGCCAACAGGGAGTCGGGCGCTGGAGGCCAGGGGCTGGGGAGTGAGAGGGAGGGAGGGATCCAGGGCTGCATTCGGAAATCTAACCCACTAACCAATATTTAGCTTCAGGGGAGGGGAGCAGAAACAAACTCAAGGGGGGGCCTTTGGAGGAAGGGCTGTGGTCCCCCAGCTCTGGCCAGCCACGAGGGACTCATCCAGTGTGATGCACCTGTGGGTTGCCACGGCAACATGGGTTCCCAAGGCCCCCCACTGAGAACCCAGGCCCCAGGAGCTGTCCTTCCCTAGAGACAAGATGGATCCATAGGGCACTGATGTTAATTTTTACCATGTCGCTTCCCCACCCCCACATTTTTTGGAAATAAAAGTAATTTTATTCTCACTTCCTTGATCAGCGGGTGACCTTGTCCTCCTGCCCGTTAATGCTGGGCCAGGTGTCGGGATGGAGGGAAGGGGCTTTGCACCCAAGGCCTGGGCACCAGGGAGGAGACCCGTGTTGGTAGAGCAACCTTTTGGCTGTCCTCTCCCCAACTGCAGTCATCCTACCCCTGTCCTCCACTGCCTCTGCTCAGGAAAGAACTTCTCTCCACTTGCCTGAGTGCATTCCCACAAACCCAACCCCAGACGTGGCCGCCAGAGCCACAGGAGGCTTTCTTGCAGGTCACTAGAGGGCAGCAAGGAGCTGGCACAGGCCACTTTCCCGACACCCGCCATCTCTGTCCCCAGTTCATCCTGGGACCAGTAGCCTGCTCACAACCTCACCAGTCAACTGGCTTCTGCCAGACTCCCGGTCCTCCCATTTTCTGGTCTGTGCACAGAGTGCTGGGGGCAAAGAGAACCTCAGGAGGGGTTTTGGAAAATCCTGGAGACCTACACTTCCATCGTGTGGCCCTTGTGCCCTGCTCCGTGGCTTATGTGGCCCCCACAACCTGCGGAGACACCATGGCATCCAAGCCTGGGAAAAGTCCCAAGGGCTGTGCAAGGGGCACTTGTACAGTTTGCCTCCCACTGTACAAGCAGCCTGCACACCGCTCCGGTCCCCAGCCTCTGGGCGGGCTCAGCCGGCAGGTCAAGCTAGGCATGCCAGGGAAGGCAGGGAAGGGCCAAGGAGGCTCAGGAGAGCCAGCATCTGGCCTTGGATCTCCTCCCAGCAGGGCTGGACAGAGCTCCACAACGGACCTTCAGGCCCCTCCTTGGCTTTCCCTGTGACCGCAGTATAGCCGTCAGGGACAGCCAGCTGTCCCAGGTATGGTGTGGGTGGCTCCCCAGGGGGTGCACGGCTTCTGCAGAAGGTGCCCTGAGCCAGGAGGCAGAGGCCCACTGAGTGGCCTTGGGTGAGTCCTTTGCCCTGGCTCTCTGGGCCAGCCCCACCATTTGTAGAGCGAAGTCACAGTGGGCTTGGTGGGGGGCACTGCAGTAATGCTGTCAGTCACCACAACTGAGAGTCCCTTGGCCTGGTCCTTCCCATAGACCCACTAGAGGCCTTCGAGGCTGAAAGACTGTGAAGAACACACCTTCCACCCTCTGACTTGTGCCTGTCACCTCCTACCTGGGCTGGGTGTGGCACCCCATCCCCCAGGATGGGACTGTACAGGCCCCACCACCCCACCAGCTGTAAGTCCAGGGTTCATCCCCTGTGACAGTCACTCCTGGGGGGTGGGGGAGAGTTAGGGGGTTGCCCAATGAGCCAGGTGGATGCTGTGGCTGAGGACACTCACTAAATCTTGGCTCAGGTTAGTGGGCACTTGGATCTTCTTTGGGACTTCTTCCCACCACACTGTCTTCGCAAAGCTCAAGTATTACCCTCGCAGCAAGAAGCTGGGGACACCCATACCTGCTCTCTGTTGTTCCTCCTCTCCCCATACTCCATGGAGGCTCTTGCCCAATACGGAATCCTGGGTTTCCCCACCCCCTCCCAAAGTCATGAGGCCCTGAAGTGTGAGGTCCTGTGTGCTCACAAGACCCAAAGATTCCATTTCTGGGTGAAGCTGGGACCAGAAGGGAAAGGACTGGCCAGAGGCCACTCGGTGGCAGCAACTGGAGCCCTGCTCCTCACCCAGCACTCCGCCCGGCCATCTCCTTCACTCCCTCAAGGGAAGGGCTGTTTCCCAGAACAGGGCATCCCCCCACACCAGGCCAAATGTCAGACCACATTCCTGAGAGGCCCAGCAGCTGGGCAGAGGGGGCAGAGATGGTGGAGGTGGTCCTTGAGGAGATGTGAGCCTGCACATAGTGAGGGGCTGCCCTGATGGAAGAGTATCGGTTGGGGTGGGGGGAGGCATGCACATGTGCCAGGCCCAGAGGAGGGGTTGGCAGAGCAGTCTGGGCTGTGCGTGGACCTGGAGCCCCAGAGGTGGTCAGTGCCCTGGCAAGTTCCTTAGGCACCAGGTGGGACACTCAGAAGTCCTCTTGGTCCACTGGGAGGAGAAAGGCCATTGGTGACAAGGGGTGGAGGTGGCAGCCCTGGGCTCCAGCTGCCCTTGGGAGTCACCAGCCACTGCTCATGAGATAGATAGTGCCTCCGGCCTATTGGGACTTCTCAGCTGTCCCGGCCACACAGTCCCTGGAGAGGTGTGTCCTTCTGGAAAGGATACAGCTTCTCAAAGAGCCCCTGGCTTGACACCTGACGTGGAAATGATAAACTGTGGATCCTACAACCACTTCTGAAGAAACAGGCCTGGCAGGGAAGTAGGGCCCCAGGTCCGGAACTCTGGGGCTCTCTTGGCTGCATTTGACATTTCTAAGCAGACTGGCCACCCAAGCTACACAACAAGTGACCACCAAGCGTGGTAGCATTTGAAGACCGCATCTCTACTTGCCCTCTGCCATCAGAATTAGGTTTCTTTTAATTTTGAAGGCATTTAGTTCTTCCTTCCAAATCACCTGTTTTGAGAGCAAGTGTTCAGGAGAATTAGTGACAGGGCCCGGGAGCTTGGGAAGGGCCAAGCAGAAGAGGCAGCCAGGTGCTCCACACCTGTCACGGGGCGGGGTGCATGGGAAGACTTGCGAGAGATGCGGGGCCCATCCTGTCACATTCGTTCGTTCATCACCCAGACCCGCACCCAGAACCTGCAGGCAGGGTTCTTGGAAATCTCCTTTCCCTCCATCTGCCCGGCTGCCCGCCGGAGAGCGAACGCTGGTTGACCAAAAGACAAATCGGCAAGTCCTGGCTGACCCCACCCGTTCTGCTTTCCCTCTGCACCCAAGACTGTGCAGATCATAAAGAAGGGATACGGGGTTTCTTGAGGCTCCGCCAAGATCTTTCGTTCTTTTTACAAACCTGGCCCAGACTCCCTAAGTTCTTGTTCCTGGACTGTGTGAAAGACCTCCTGAGAAGGGGACCTCAGCTCAGGAGAGGGGTGATGACCTGTCCGCAGGGGCTCTAGCATGGGGGACAGAGTGGGACAAGGGCAAAGACGACCCGCCAGTGAGGACTTCAGGCAACAAGCAGAGATCGGGTGGCCACGTGAGAGGCCAGGGGGCTTCCTCAGGGTCCTCTGAGCAAGTCGCTAGTCAGCTGCCAATTCACAGAGGGACCGCGCACTGCCCGCGGCCACCACCAGCGGCAGCATGAGCGTGGCCTGCCCACAGCGGTGCAGATACTCTGGAGGCCCCGAGGTGGCGACGCAGGCTCAGCGTTGTTCCCTACGGTGGGGGCCCCACCACCCCCAAGTACCGGGCGCTAACATTTCCCATAAGCGCCTGTGCATCGGAGCCGCTGCGGGACAGGCACGGATGGCACAGGGTGGGGGGAATGCCATCCAGAACCCACATGGCACCCAGGTTCAGCAGGGTTCCCAGAGGTGGCCACAGGAAAGAGGCCTCCCTGCAGAGTGAACAGCAGGTGAGGGACCCCGAATGTGAGATCCGCTCTGGACACAGGGAGTTTGCTTTCAAGGTAGAAGGACCTTCCAAAGAGCAAACAGGGTCAGAGACCGCCACGGGCTTGTCCCAGGTCAGAGCAGGTGGGGCTCCAGGGAGTTGGACTGTGCATGATTTTTTTTAAATTTGAGCCCTACTGGCAAGCCCTATGCAAAGACTCTTCCACACAGCATCCCCTTTACCTTCCATCATCCCAGGAGGTCAAACTGCCGCTCAGAGAAGTTGAACTTCCCACAAGGTCACACAGCCAGAGTCCTGGCAGCGGTGGGACCCTCACCCCCATTTCCCTAACCAGAGAAGAGCAGATAGAAGCTGCATGGAGGGGGCCAGAGTGGGGCCCGGCGGTCCCAGGAAAGGACTGAGTAAGGCCTCTGGGACTTGTGCTCCTTCCAGATTCTGAAGAGAACCCAGCCCAGGAAACCCCTGACAAAGTGAGGGGCAGTCGGGCGGCTGATGGGGAGACTCCAGTTCCTTCTCTAGAGAGGCCTTCAGAGGAATCCAATAGCTCTGTGTTTCATTTTCTTTAAGCTGCTGAAACCACGCAAGCACCTGGTCCCAGCAGGTGTAGGAGAAACCCGGTGTCACCTCTTGTGGGCTGCTAAGCACAGTCCAGCTGCACCCCCACCAGCATGATGCTGGCAGGTGACCCTAGCAGGCCCCTCATCACAAAGCTGCGGAAGGAGGCCAGTGTAGGCCTGGGACAGACTGGCTTCCCCTCCTGTGCTCAGGGGACCTACGGACGTGACCCTCCACCTGGAGCCCTGGTCTGCTGGACCAGCAGCCCCTATACGGCTGTGCAGAGGAATAAAGTGAGGTGAGTCCAACATGACTGCCCAAGGGTGCTGGTGAGCGGGTAAAGAACAGGAAGGGAGGAACCAGGCCCACAGAGAGATCTGAGCCTAGGGCAGCTGCCAACTCCCCAACCCAGGGCACAGAGGGACCTCTGAAAGCCACCACTCACCCCCCACCCCATCTCCCAGCACCCTGATGGCCCACAGGCCTGAACTCCTCTCAGGAAGTCTGGGGCAGACTCCAGCTCCAAGGTTCTTGCAGATTCAGTACCCTACTCCATAATATATTTAGGTTTTTATATAAAAATAACAGTTTTCCCTAAATTTTTGCTCTAGGAAAACATGCCATGCTGTGTGGCTTTATGTACCATCCCCCTAGCCCTGTTCCTGTTTGGCCAAAAGCTATGGCCTTAGGGCTGCCAAGCAGACAGGTGAGGGTGAAGACAGCAGATCCAGAAGGGTGGGCAGGGCCCCTAGGCAAAGGAGAGGGGGGAGAGGGAGAGCAGAGGTGTCAAGCCTGCCTGGGCCAGCTTGGTGGCTGCTGAGGCCCTGGGTGCTGCCCTCACTGGTGGAGATAGGCTTCCAGCCAGACATCGCCAGACTTCTTCAGGGACCTAGGAGGCAGAAATGGGGTGGGTGTCTTGACTGCAAAATAGTAACCCCCTCCCCCAAGACAGTGAGTGTAGTGGACTTTCCCCATTCCTCTAGGTGTCCTTTCCCTCTGGGGCAGCAGCTGGGGTGGGAGTGGTGGGCAGAAGGGTAACCGGGAGGAGGGACACTCTCGTTATTAACTGGAATAGAGTTTAGACTTTGCATGGGGGCAGTCAGGGACACCAAGGCCAAGTCCTGACAGCAGTCAGCATGCACCTGTCCCTCTGTCACCGAGCTCTCTCCTCTGTCTTCTTCTGCTGGGCCCTGTGACCCTAGGACCCATTTGTAAGGCCTGGAGCCAGCCCACCAAGAGCCAGGTGACAGGCAGAGGATCCAGAAGCGTCAACAGCTCACAAGAACTCTGTGCCGAGTGTTCCAACAGGGGCTCAGAGCATGGGGCTGGGAAGGGCCATGCAGGAGAAGCAGCAGGGCTTCTAACACCAGTACGGGAAGGGCCTCCCCGTAAAGGGAACAGCATGTAGCAAAGCGCAGAGGTAGCAGAGAGAATCTGACCTCAGTTCCCCATGGCCAAGGTGAACTCTAGGGCCCCGGCCACCCCCACCATCCCTCACCTGCACAGCGGCAGGAACCCCTGCTCTGCTTCTTTCTGCTTCAAATTGAGCCCCGTCGGTGCATTCTCACTTAGGACATCTTTCCCAAATCCAATTAAGTCCTGCATGTCCCTCCTCCACTCACATCGGCACACGCTTGCCCCATGGCCTTTGCACTGCTGCTCCCCTGCCCCAGACAGTCTCTCCCCTCCCCCCCCACCATGTCTCTCCATCACCAGTCCTCTCCCCTCCTCCGCTCACATGGCACCTTCTCAATACCACCTACCCTGCCACCCTATTAAAAATCACAAGTCCTGGGATCCCTGGGTGGCGCAGCGGTTTGGCGCCTGCCTTTGGCCCAGGGCGCGATCCTGGAGACCCAGGATCGAATCCCACATCGGGCTCCCGGTGCATGGAGCCTGCTTCTCCCTCTGCCTGTGTCTCTGCCTCTCTCTCTCTCTGTAACTATCATAAATAAATAAAAATTTAAAAAAAAAAAATCACAAGTCCTGCCTAGCACTCCCATCCCTTTGCCTGCTCCCACATCTTCTCTTCCCACATTTTTTTGTAATTTGCTTATTTTAACTGCTTTCTGTTTCTCCTCCTAGGATGTTGGCTCCAGGAAGACAGGGACCTCAACCTGCTTTGCTCTTGGGCACAGCTGCATCTATAGCTCCCAGGCCAGGGCCCAGGCCCAGGAAGAGCACTGGGAAGGGAGGGAGTGAAGGAATGGGCTGAGGGCAGAAAGGTTGATTAAAAAGGCCTTGAATGCCAGCTCTTGGACAGGGACCCATGTGGGCTCAAAGAGCCAGGTGCCCAGGATGGGAGCTCTCATGAGCAGAGGGTCCTTACCCGATGATGTCCACCAAGGCAGTGAGGAAGGGCTTCACTTCGTAGTTGAGGCCATGCTTGGCGCACAGCGCCTTGACCAGCGGAGCCACCCTGCGGTAGTTGTGCCTTGGCATCGTGGGGAAGAGGCTGGTGGGGAGAGCGTGTGCTGGCACCTGAGGGGAGGGGGTGTTGGGGGAGCCCCCGCCCTCCCATCACCTCCCCGGCCTCCAGGGCCCACACTCACTGGTGCTCGATCTGGAAGTTGAGGTGCCCGCTGAACCAGTCAATGAAGAGTGAGGGCTCCACGTTGCAGGTGGCTGCCAGCTGCCGGGAATGGGTGGGGCACGGGTGAGAGAGGCGGCCAGGAGGCCCTGACCCCATGGCATCCCCTGAGCCTGCTAGCCCTACAGGGCCCCCAACCCCTCTAGCTGGGAGCCTGCCCAGCTGCACCCCTGCTGCTCACCTGCGAGCTGGCCCAGTCCCGGTGCTTCTCATGGCCGATCTCCTTGGGGATGTGGTTCATCTGTGTGATCCACACGAACCAGTGGCTCTCCAGGACCCTGTGAGGAGAGGTTCAGTCCCTGCCATGTCCAGCTCACCACCTGGACCAGACCTGGGCCTCAGCTTCCTCGTCCGCACCGTGGGAATGTGGTAACCTCTCCCCGACTGGTGTTTAAAGAAGCTGAGCAAAGCAGGGCCCATTGCCCAGCTGAGCCCAGAGCAGCCCTGCTCGGGAGGCTGGCTGCCCATGGGGCTGCCTGTACACCAAGCCACTTCCTCCAGACCCACTGTCCCTGGGATCCTGCCGCTAGTGTTCCTCAACAACCCAGGGAGGCAGCCCTGCCATCCCCATACCGCACATGGGAACACGGAGGCCCTGAGGATGGAGGGTCCTGGTCGGGGGCCCCCTGCTGCCTGTGTGTGACCCCTCCAACTCCCCACCATTCTGAATCTGGCCATACCTGACAGCAACAAACAGGAGCAGTGCCCCAGGAACACCGTAGAAGGGGACATAGCACAAGAAGAAGCGGGAATAGAAGCTGGTGGCCCACAGCAAGTCCTGCAGAGGACGGTAGAGGACAGAGGCCCCGAGGAGCCCGGAGGTGGAGCAGGGTCATTCACCCCTTCTGCCTGCTGCACCTCTCTGGGCCTCAGTTTTCTCCACTAGGTAAAGGGATGGGGTCCTTGCCCTGCCGGCCTCACGGGGCTGACTCTGGAGTGAAGGTGTCCTGGAGGAGTGTGCAAAGCGGGAGCCCCTCCCTGGGAGACAAATGCCTGGCAGATTTGGCCCAGAGGATCCCCACTCCCAGAGAGATCCCCCCAGCACACCCTGTGCACACTCACACATGTGCACCTGTTTGCATTCGTGGGCAGGGCCGTCCCCTTGGGCCCCACCATTGCCAGCATGGCGGTATTCCCTGGGAGACATGTGCAGGGCCCCCACTCACCGTCCACCGCATGCACACCAGCATGTATGCCAGATTTTCCACTTCAAAGTTCACCAGGGTGAGCAGTGGTGGGCCGACTGCAAGGGGGCACCAGAGAGCTCAGAAGCAGGGCTGGGGTGCCGAGCAGGAGAGGCCCAGGAAATTGGGGAGCCAGGCGCAGGTGTCCCAGGAATGCCTGTGGGACCTCGTGCCGGTCCCATCCAGTTGGGTGACCCCACATTACCCACAAGGCCTGGTCCGCAATCTTCCCTTAGTGTCTGAGCCTCCCCAGGCTGGCCCTCACCTGACCATCCCTGTGTTCCTTCTGCAGGCCGGAGCCAGCTTCACACGTCTCCACCCTTAAATCCTCACCTGAGCCATCCCAATGACTACCCCGGGTGCTCCAGGCCTTGGGACTGCTCTGATGGGAGTATAGGAAGGAATTCTGAAGACCCCCCCCCCCGCCCACCCCGGCAGGGCCGAGGCTGTCTCTGGCCGTGGGAGAGTCAGCCCAGTCTGCCGAGTGGGGTGACCAGGGCAGGGGCTGGGAGAGGCACATAGGGACGCCATACTGAGGGAGGTAGGACAAGTTTGCCCCTACCCGGTGCTAGAAGTTGTCTAGGGTGGGCAGGCAGTACAGGCTCAGGCACGGTCTGGGGTCCAGCTGTGCCCCCACCTCCAGGAGGACAAACAGACACTCACTCAGGAAGAAGTACAGGTGCTGGTGGTTATAGGGTAAATATCTGCGCTTCTTCTTGCCGTACTGTGGAGACAGCCGGGGCTGAGGAGAGCAGCCCTCCGGGCCCTCTTCCTCCCAGCTAGGGTCAGGGGACTGGCTGGGGCCAAGGAGCCAAGGGGCAAAGGCAACCCCAAGTTCTGGCAATTGGGCCCATCATCTCCAGCAGGCTGGCAAGTGTGGAAGGGGCGCGCGCCCCTTGGGCAGGGACTCAGCCTGGAGTTAGAGTAGGGGGCGTTGTCAGGGCCCAGGCCTGGGCCACAGTGAGGGACTCAGTGGCCATGGTCCCCCTGGAGCTGTGGCCCAGCCAGGTAGGTCCCCCTGGAGCTTCAGGCCCAGCTGGGTAGAGTCCATGTTCTCCCCACACACCTCAACGGATGATTCCCCCAGGAGGAAGACGGGCGCCACGGTCACATCTGGGTCTTTGTGGAAGATGTTGGGCTTGGCGTGGTGCTGAAAATGGCGGAAGTTCCACCAGTGGGCAGAGAAGCCCTGTAGGGGATGCGAGGGGCTCTCAGGACAGGGACCAGGTGGGGTCAACGACTCCGCATCTGGACACTTGGGCAGACCCAACGAGACACCCCCAACTCAGCCCCTGGCTCCCCACTGCCCACACCACCCTCACCTTCAGCTGCCCCATCACAAACTGCTGGGCCACATGGTTCCACTGGGACTTCCTGAAGACCGAGGTATGGCCTAGGTCGTGCTGCAGACACCAACACTGGGCCTGTGGACAGAAGCAGGGACAGGAGCTGGCAGGAGGGAACCATGGGGGCCCCAGCCCTGGAGCCCCAGGGTGTCCTCTCAGCGCACGGGGCTCACCCACAGCTAATGCTGCATTTGAGGACCTTAACAGATAAGGAAACTGCACCTTGGGAGGCCTAGGGGCTTGCAAGTGTGTCATGGAGCTCATTTAAAATGCAGCTGGACCAGGAGACCTGGGTGGTTCAGTCGGTTAAGTGACCTATTCTTGGTTTCAGCTCAGGTCATGATCTCAGGGTCCTGGGATCAAGCCCCGAGTCAGGCTCCCTGCTCAGCCAGGAACCTGCTTCTCCCTCTCCCTCTGCTCCTCCCCTGTTTTGCACTCATACTCTCTCTCTCACTCTTCCTCAAATAAATAAATAAAATCTTTTAAAAAATAAAATAAGGGACATCTGGGTGGCTCAGGGGTTGAGTGTCTGCCTCCAGCTCAGGGCGTGATCCTGGGGTCCTGGGATCAAAGTCCCACATCAGGTTCCCCACAGGAAACCTGCTTCTCCCTCTGCCTATATCTCTGCCTCTCTCTGTATCTCATGAATGAATAAAACCTTTAAAAAAATACAACATAATACAATACAATACAGTGCAATACAATGCAACTTGACCTAGAGTTACATGCCTTATGGGGCCTTTGCTACTCATTCATTCATTCATTTATTCATTCATTCAGCAAATATGTCCAGAGTGTCCTCATTTGCCAGGCCCCGTGTCTACTGGACAGTTTAGGTGGTGGCAAAACAGTGCTGGAGTCACCTGCGAGGTGGCCAGGACAAGGGCAGCAAGGGTGCTGGGCACCCAGCCCGGGCCGAAGAGGTAGATGATAAGCCAGGCGAGCACCTCCATGGCCAGGATATGGCCCAGCAGGAGAGCGAAGAAGGCTGGCTTGGCCTCAAACAGCTCCATGTCCTCAGCTGCCTGGCGCAGGGCTCGGAAGTCCTTGACAAGCTGTGCCTGCCACGGTGGAACGGCTGGTCGGCTACAGGATCGAGGCCCCAGTGATCCCCCAGGAGCCCCTGACAGTGACCCATGCCTCAGCCAGTCCCTGTGCCAGGCCCCAGGGGTACGGTCAGAGGATGGAGGGGTGAGAATACCAGACATGGGTCTGAGCTGGGGAGCTGGCTGGTGGCAAAGGTTCATCCCGCAAAAGGTGTCGTGGTACATGAGAAGCAGAAAAGCCAGAGCGGGGACAACCCTTAGAGCCTCGTGTGTCAAAACCCTCCGCGTGGATGGGGAGACTGGGCCCAGCATTTGCCACAGCAAATGCTGGCCCAGCCAGCCCCGGGGGCCCTGGGCTCCCGCAGGTCTCCCTCCCTCCAGCTCTGCTTTGCCTACCCAGGAAGGGATGGCAAAGGGATGACCCAGCCCCGGGTCCCCTGGGGGTAATGGGGACAGAGTTGCTGCTGCCAATGTCCCCTCACCCCATCAGCCCTCCACTGGGGGCTTGGCCTCCACCCTGGAACCCCACTCACGTCCTGGGGTCCATCCTGGCTGGGCTCCTCTGGGGCCAGCTCTCCAATCAGCAGGGGCTGCAGGAACTTGCGTACAAAATTGAGGTCTTGATGGAAGGCGCGGAAGGCATCCTGAGGGAGAGCCAACGGTCAGGTGGGCAGGCGGGCGGCAGTAGCAGCACCCAGAGGCGGCACAGACGAGGCGGGAGGAGGCTCACGGAAGGGCAGGGCGCACGTGGGCGGAGACGCAGCTGCCTATTCAGGGATCACATCCGTCGGGCCCCCGACGGGTCAGCCTTGCCCACTGGCCCAGCTGGGTCCTCCCTCGGCCTCGGGTGCCCTGCCTGGAGCCGCCTTGCCTGCCGGGCTCCAGCTGCCGTCCCCAGCACCGAAGGCCCCTTCTCCCAAAATCAGTCAAGGGCCACAGAAACTTGAGTTCTTGGGTTTGAGAGGACACTCACAAACAGTCAAACTCGTTTAATTTTAAAGGCAGAAGTGGAAAATATCACTTTTTTTAAAGCAAATTAATATCGAACGTTCTCAGGATTCTCTGTAACAGCTGGGGGTGGGGGTGGGGTGCTAGGCCACAGGGGTTAGAGGGCCACAGACAAAGCGCCAGGGACGGGGACCAGTTGGGAAACTGCCCCGCAGCTTGGAAACGTGAACAAGCTTGACCTGTGCCCCCGGGTTCCCTCGGGCGTGCTGATCTCATCCTAGGGACACTGGCTTGTACTGTTCCCAGCTCTTCCCTGGGTCTTTATCCCTGAACTTCCAGAGGCTCTCTCTGAAGGGACGAGCCCTACCTAGCCACCCAGCTGCCTGAAGTACAGAAAGAAGCAGTGACTGGCGTGGGTGATGCTGTGCCCCGGGCCCGGGGAAGGGGCTGCCGGCTGCCAAAGGAAACAGCTTTGAAGAAGGCTGTGAGAGCAGGGGGGCTCCTATCACTCTCTTGCTAACGAGCCTTCCAGCTTCTGGTGGGCGTTCAGACAGACAGCTGGGCCCCTACACCCGCTACTGGACATCCCGTGTGGTCCTGTGGGGAGGAAGCACTGCGAGCCCCTCTGGCCCCCAGAGTACCTTAGGCTCTGGAGAAGGAGACTTGGGGCCTTCCCTGAGCTCCTAAGAGGGGAGAGCACTGATCAGATCTCCCCTTCTCTGGGCGGACCCTGACTTGGGAGAGGAGGTGGAGGGAGGGCTGGCCCCATGGGGGGCAGGGAGCTGCCTGGCCCTGTCCTGGGGAGCTAGCAGGGCCGTGTGCTCTGGGGTGGCTGCCCCTACTCACTGTGACCTTGAGCAAGCCCGTCCTCCTGCTGGGACCAGGCAGCAGAGGGCAAGCCTCCAGCGCCTTGCTGGCTCTCCATGGACTCAGAGCATTAACTTTTTTTTCTTCTTAGTTTACCCTTTTAACCATTTTCAAGCAGACAGTTAAGTAGCACTAAGTGTACTGACACTTCTGGGCGACCACCACCACCATCCACCTCCACAACGTTTTCATCTCCGCCCCCGTGAAACACTTCCTCCCCCCAACTCCCTCGCAGCCCCCACTTTGCTGCCTCTATGCATTCAACTACTCTAGGGACCTCTAATAAAAGGAATCAAACATATTCATCCTTTGGTGACTAACTTGTCACTCGGCATCATGTCCTCAAGCTTCATCCGTGTGGTAGCAGGTGGCAAAATTTCCTTCCTTTCGAAGGCTGATGAGCACCGACTCTGATTCCATTTGGCTTCCTCTGAAATTCCCCTGGCAGCACATGAGGCCCCTGACGTGCGTACACGACTGCGACACCAGGATTTCCTCCCCCATCTTCCAGTCCTTCTTCTCCCCCATCCTCTGTGTGTTCTGGGGCCACCCTGGCACCCAGCAGACCCCCCAGATGCTCCAAGGCCATGCCCTTGAGCTGAGGAGCTGCAGGAGCAGCAGGAGCAGGCCAGACGCCCGGACTCTTTCCCTGGGTCCTGATGCACCCAGGTCAGGCCTGGAGATGCACTGAGGGAGGGGGCCACTGAGGGACCTCCAGCCAGGTCTATCCCCTGGTGTGACAAGGGGAAGGGGGAGTCCCAGAAGGGCCAGTGAGACAATCCCAAAGCTCGAAGACAAGGCTCCTCTGGCTGATGGGAGGAGATGGGCAGGGCTGTGGCAGGGCCTTGGAAAGCAGGTGGGCACTGCTGGGTCTGTTCTTCTTAAGATTGTATTTATTTATTTGAGACCGAGAGAGAGAGAGAGAGAGAGAGAGAGAGAGAGAGAGAGAGAGCGAGCACAAGCTGGGAAGGGCAGAGGAGGAGGGAGAGAGAATGTGAAGCATCCTCCACACTGAAGTGTGGAGCCCGACCCGGGGGTCAATGCCATGACCATAAGAGCATGACCCGAGCGCAAACCAAGAGTCAGATGCCCGACTGACTGAGCCATGCAGATGCCCCCAGCCTGTTCTTCTTATGCTCTCAGGACCAACAAGGTGGGTTGCTGGCCTCACACCCAAACCTAATGTACCAGGAGACAGCCTTTGCTGGAACACTTGCTGGGGCCATGTGACCAGATCCTCTCTGGGCCACTGTTTAAGAAGATCCAGAGAGGTTAAGCCACATTATAAAGGTCACACAGCTCCATTTGATGGAGATCGGATCAGAATCCAGTCTGACTGTAAAACTGCGCAGTGGGTGTCCCAGGCAGGGGGCAGGAGTGGGTGTGCAGGGTGGCCCTTGCCACGAAGCTGACCACCATCCCACACAGCCAAGGACCTGGCTGCTTGGAGACTGGACTGTGAGGAACAGGAAGGTGGTCCTGGCATTTCTTGGGCTGCTAGGGTTTCAGGGCCCTGCAGGAGACCCCACCCTTACCTACACCTGGCACACCTGGAAACATCCTATGATCCTCCCCCACCTAATATATCAAGGGTGGCACTCCAGGTCCCTCCTGAGGTCTTGGAACAGAGCTGGGGGAGACTGCTGGTATCCCTAAACATACGCTGTTGGTGGCAGCGACAGGCTGTGTCCACAGGGCTGTCCCGAATCTGGCAGAGCAGGGGCTGGACAGCAGGTGTGTATAAGTGGAAAAGAGCCAACCCTCCACAGCCCACAAGGAAGGGCTAAAAAACCATTTTACTGGAACAAAGCCTCAGGGTGGTAGAGATACTGGCCCAAGTCGGAGTCTGTCATGGCAGAGCTGGGATTTAAACCCAAGTAAATCTGTGATGTCTATGTCCTTCCAGCCCTGCTTCGACCCCCAGAGTGGCTCCTGGCCTGCTCCACAGCCCGCTCGTGAGCCCTGAGTAGCAGCCGGTTAAGGGGCAGGATTGGGGCGCTCTGCAGCCAGCTGGCTGGGGATGGAATCTGAGCCAAGCGGAGCCCCTCCATTCTGGATTTCCTCATCAGTATAGCAGAAATCACCGCTGCCCATCTCCTGGGGCTGCGGGGAGGACTGAGTCAGTGCGGGTAAAAGTGCACGTAGAAGGGGCTGGCATCCAGCTCTGGCAGAGCCCCCGCTGGCCTGACTCACCCTTCTCCTGAGTTCACTCACATACAGTGGCCTTGAAGGGTGGGGGGGCGGGGTGCAGGCTGCGGGTGTGAGGCAGGAGAGTGACCGGTCAAGCCCTGGCCAGCCTGAGGCTGGGGAACTGAGACACAGTGGGGAATGGGGACAACTTCTGGCCACTCCCCAAAGAACTGGGAGTGTTCCAGATCAGGAAGGGAATGGAGCAGGGTTGTTGGGGGCTCAGGCGGTCTGGGTCTGTCCGTGCTGCATAAGACTCTGTTGAGGAGGCAGCAGTGGGCTGTGACGACAGGAGGCAGAGAGGTAAGCTTCAGGAGCCACCCCAGGAATCCCTCCATCCCCACTTCTCCCAGGCCCTCATGCCCAGCACTCCTGCTCCTTCCATCCCTTGCCTGCATTCCTCATCAGAGCCAGTGGGGAAGTGCTAGCATGTCCCCATTTTATAGATGGGGACACGAGGACACAAAGGTCAAAGGACACACAGCTCTGCCCACAGCACATCCAAGTCCTGTGCAGACCAGCCGAGCCAGCACAAGGACAGACCCTGCTGGAAAGCTGCTCCTGGTGAACCTGAGGACGGGCTGGCAGCCACATTAGGGCTCCACTCAGGGCCCTTAGCTTCACAAATGTCAGTCCCCCCCAAGCAGCCAGGTGCTCTGACGCTGGGTCCTTTCTCTACTATCACTCTCCGGCTCACCCCACGAGCTCTGGCTCTTCCCTGCTGTTACATGTGAAACCACAAGGCTTGGGCGCCCTCAGGAAGAAAAGCAGAGGGTTGCCGGGTGCCAGGTGCCGGGGTGATAGCATCCCTCCTCTGCACTGTGTTCCTGCCCAGCACTCTCCCAGGGCCGGAGCCTGCACAGCAACTACCCCAGGGAAGGGGCCTGAGTGGGTGGGGAACCACCTATAGAGCCCAGGGAGGTCACACTCATGGGAAGTGCCACTAGGCAGCAGAGCTTTCCAGGCAGCCAGTGGTGGGTGGAAGCAGCGTGGGCTCCAGAGCCCTGCGGCCTGCGTTCCTGGCTGGGCCCTGTCTGAGGCCTCACCCTCCCTCCAGGGCCTCCGATCTGCCCCGCCTTCCCCCAACTCCTACCCAAACACAAACCCCACCCTCCAAGCCCAAGGGTGAAGGCCCTGCCTGCCCTCTGAAGGCCCCAAGAAGGTTCTTTCACATCACCCACATTCAGCCTGTCTCCTCATCTGCAAATGGGCTAGCACTCATACCTGCCTTCAATGGGTTATTGTGCCAAAGCTATCTCCTAATGCTCCTGCCTTCTGCCCTGGCTCTTCAGAGTGACCTCCCCTGGGAGACGGTGGGTCCCCACCATCTCTTCCCTTGGCCTCCTGCCTTCTCCTGGAGGGCTCTGCATTCCCCCCTATATTAGGGGTCCCTTTAAATGTATATCAGATTCCCCCGGCTTCCTTCCCAGCTCTGCCCTCCAAGATCCCCTTAGAATAAAACCAAAGTCCTGCTTCCAGGGACCCCTGGAAGGGACACAGAAGGGACACAGAAGCCCAGCAGGAGCCAGCTCCTGTCACCTCTGGACCTCACTGCTTGCCCCCTCCCCACTGTGTGCTCCAGCCATACTGACAGCCTTGCTGTCTCTTGAGTACCTTCCCACCTTGGAGCCTCTGTTCCAGCTCATCCCCCTCTCTGCCAAGGAATTTCATCCTTGCCATGTTTTGTTCACAGCTATGTCTTCAGAGGTTAGAACAGAGTTTGGTGGATAGGATATGCTCACTGAATACCTGCTGATGGGTTTAATGGTTCAGTAACTGAAGGATGGATGAATGGGGAAAAAAAAAAAAAACAGTTAAGTCACAGGGCAGCGTGTGCTTAAGAGGATGGCCTATGGATTCAAATCTCTGGACCGGCCACTTAATTTCAAGTCACTTACCTCTTTGAGCCTCAGTTTTCCCATCTGTAAAGTGGGAAAATCACTTAATAGCACCTGCCTCATAGGAGTAACCTGAGGATTAAGAGAGCGTCCATAAATTCTTTGCTGCATTTGGAGCGTGGCACATAGTAGGCTCTCAGGGCCTAGTGCCCGTATGCTTTTGATCGGCAGCAGCCAGGCCTTGCCCCTCCCTGGCTGCCTTAGCTAGTCTCAAGCTGCCTCTGACTCTTAGGCAAACTTGGATCAGTGCCCAGAGCACTCTCCCCAGGGTACCCAGCATTGTATCCCAGGATCGCCACAGGCTGACTTCATGGCACAGGAACTCTGGGAATTTCCTGGCAGGAAGGCTTCTGTTGCCTGGACATGAGAACAGCTGATGGGTGGCTGGGGCTAGTGAGAGGTGGCCCGGGGAACACAGCCCTGGCATGACAGCTGCCCCACCCTACCTGCACTCCAGGGCATGGAATGGGGTACCTGGGGCCTAGACTCAACCACACACACAGCCCTGGGCTGGTCTGATCTGTCATCTGTGCTGTGGGCCCATCAGAGACAAAGGTTGGGGTCCCTCACCCCCCAACCACCTCATAGCCCATTTAGCCTGAACGGAACAGGTATTTCTGGCAACTCCACCCAGCCCAGTGTTTGGAGCCCTGAGGAAGCTAACATGGCCGTAATGCACGCAACTCCTGCCCATTACAGACATGGATAGACAAGGCCATCCAGCCAAGGGGGTGGCTACACCATGGCTGTTCCACTACACTGTGTGGTTTGCAGGGTGCACTCACGCTTCCCAACCAGCAACAGACACCAGCCAGGAACGAATACATGGCAGCCCTGGGGCCACAGAGCTGCGAAGGCACGGTCCTGCCTGTAGCCGGCCCGGCTGTCTGCACTTTACAGATGAAGAAACTGAGGCGCAGGGGAGGAACACCTGTTCAAGGTCACTCAGAGTCTCAGGTGGCAGAGCCAGGACCCAGCCAGGGAGCAGACAGATTGCTTTCTGGAGATGGGCGAAAGACCTCACTGGCGACGAACCAGTGAGAAAACTGTCAGATGGAGGTGTCAGGGTCAAGAGCTAACTGTACGATGGGGTTCCCACGTCGGAGGCCCCCCCAGCAGTGGCCTGGGCACCGAGAAAGAACCACTGATTGAGAAATGCCTTGCGTCATCCTTCCTCTCTCCTGCATCCATCCCACCCTTCAGCCCCAAGGTTCAAGTTCAGTGAGGCTGGAGCACACACCCACAGGATCCTCGAGGAGTGGCCAGGGCCGTGGGATCTCATACCACCGCCACCCCCCCATGCCCCGGCAGAAACGCACACGCGGACGACCATGCACGCAAATGCGTACAGCGCTCACACACATATGGGCCCGTGCGTGGCCACGCAATTGGTGACCCACAGTCATCTTCAGCTCCGTGGCTCCTCTCAGGAGGCTTCTGAGTAAACTCTCAGCTTCTTAGGATGCAAGTGGGGAAGGGAAACCTTTCCCCTCAAAGAGTCCATGGAGCTTGCCCAACCCGGCAGCCCTGGTAAACAGGGACACTGGACGTCATGGGGCAGGACACACTCTTCTTTCTGCTCCTTCAAGTTCCGCCAATTAGGGATTCGGCTCCTGGAGCCTTTCAGATTCCTAGTACCCAGCATGGCCAACCTAGAATTTTAGATCAGAGCATCACAGCCTCAACTCCTGGTCTCAGGACAGGGCACCGCTGGACTATGGTGAGAAAGGAGTCTCCCCCACCACAGCCCGCTCTAGCGCTGGACCACGGCCAGACAGTCCCAGCGGAGCAGGCCGTATCCCTTCTTGGCAAGACCTGCCTAGACATGGGCTGGGAAGGGGAAGCCAGGGTCCCCAAGGGCCAGCCTATTCCTGGGGTGGCTGTGCTTCCCGAGGAGGCCCACCCAGCCGGGCTCACAAAGTTCTCCCACGTGCGGCCGCCGGCTGCCAGCCCAGGAGAGGTGAGTCACGGCCCTCGGGGCGGTCGACGGCAGCTCTTGGGAAAGCCACGGCCCTCTGGGCCCTGCCCCAGCTCTGCTGCGCAGCCCACGGCCTCTGGTGGCACATCCTGGCCAGCCCCCAGGGGGACCCCGCCCGACCGCGGACGCTGGGCCGAAGGAACCTGGGGTGGGGGGCCCAGAACCGGAGGAGGGGCTCCAGGCCGCCCGGGCACGCCCACCTCGCCAGCCCCTCGCTCCGGCCCAGGCCGGCGCCCGCCCAGCCCCGCTGCAGGCCTGGTGCGCAGGTTCCCGGGCAGGGACGGGGCCTCCTCGCCCAGCGCCGGCCTGGCGCGTGCATCCCGGTCTGGGTCCTGCACCAGGAGGTCCGGGTCGGCGGAGGGCCGCGAGGATGCGCGGCCGGGAAGGGCTGCGGGTCTCCGCGCCCGGCCCCGGCCCCGGCCCCGGCCCCGGCCCCGCCCGGCCCGGCGGCTCCTTACCGTGGCGTCCTCGGCGCCGTGGTGGCCAATGAGGCGGCTGCCCCCCGGGTGCCGCTGAGCCCAGCGGCTGATGTCGTAGACGCGCCGCTCGATGACCAGCCACTTGTCGCCCGGCAGGTTGTGCCGGCGGATCTGCTCCCAGCGCAGCGCGGGCAGCGGCGCCCCGGGCCGTGCGGGCCCCTCGCGGGGCTCCCCGACGCCGCCCATGGCGAGTGCGCGAGGCCCCGCGGAGACCCGGAGCGAGGCGCGGCCCCGCCCTGCCGCTGCAGCCGCCGAACAGCGCCCGCCCGAGCCGGCGCAGGGACTGGCCCCCGCCCGCGCCCGCGCCCCGCCCCGCCCGCGCCCGCGCCCCGCGCCCCGCCCGCCCGCGCGCGCCAATCCCCGCGCCGCGCCTCCGCCTCCATTGGCTGCGCCGCGCTCCGGGCCCGCGAGGGCGGCGTCCACGCGGACCCGCCCCGCCCCGCCCCGCCCCGCAGCGCGACGCGGCCGGCCCCGGGCTCCCCGCGGGCGGGGGCGGGCGCGGGGGGGGACCTGCCTCGGGGCTCGGGGGCTTCCAGGCCAGCCCTGACCCCGCCAGTCCGCGCGCACGGAGACGCCTGCGCCTCCCCTGAACCGCTCCCCAGCAGTCGGCCCCCCGCGTCTACGCAGCGAGGCCTGCTGGGGGCGGGGGCGGGGGCGGGGGGCGGCTGCTGGGGCACAAGGGGCGCGGGGGCCGAGCGCGCTCCTTCGCTGGCTGCGCTGCGGGACCAGTACCTCCCCCAGTTTCCCTTAAATGAATTCAAGTCCTTTCGAGAGCGTAAGGTGCTCCCCAAACTACTTTTTGTGTGTTTTTGAGACGAAGACACCTGTTCCCGACAAGCGAAGCGTTGGCACTCAACATGGAATGAAATCAGGCCGAGGTTCGGCCACCGCAGGGCAGCAGGTACCAAGCCTGAGCACTGCGGAATCACCTGGAAGCCTGTTCAGGCAGGACCCACCGTCGCGCTCACCCCCCCCCCCCACCTCCCTCCAGGGTGGGATCCAGGAGAGCGGGTTTGGGGGCAGAGAATTAATTGCATTTGGAACAAGTTGGCAGAGCGGTGATGCTGATGTGCTGTTTCAGGGAATGCACTTTGAAAACACTAAGTTTATTTCTCAGATATGCTGACCTTTTATCTGGGTTTAGCAATTTATAGGAAATCGTTACGTCTGGGGCAGCAGGGCCAGGCCGCCAAGAAACGCTGAAGGGGCCTCTGGGTTCTCCTTGGAACCAGGAGACCTCTATTCAGTTGCCAAGACAACAATAAGGCCTTGCTGTCACCATGGCCCTGGGCTGCCTGAGCACTGTGTCCTTGAACCCCCTCCCTGAGTGTGTTGGGAGGCGGGGCTGGAGGTGGGCAGTGGTGGCAGGCAGAGGTGTGTGGCTGGTGGCTGAGGGTGGGAGGTGACTGCGGATACCCGGGCCACCACCATGTTCGCCTCTGAGAGCACAGAGATAAGAGGGGGCAGGCTCTTACAGGAACTGAACCTCCTACTGATCTGCCCCTACACAAGGGGGGCAGCCCTCACTTCCGCGGCCCCGATATCCAGATGCTGACCTCTCACACCCTCCCTGGACCCTGACCTGGTCTCAGCCCCGTGCAAGGCAGCTGGGTGACTGGAATAGGTTAGAACCTCCACTTGCCCCAGCTGCTCCTGACAGATGAGGCAGATGAAAGCCTGCACAGGGTCCCCCAGGAGGTAAAGCAAGGGCAGGGCCTGGGGAGGTGCCACCCCTCCAGTCACTTGATCCCAGCAAGGAGGGAGAGGTGGTGAGCTCTCCTGGCCTGGCCGCCTGTAGTTGTGTTCCTCTAAGGCCTGAACTCCCTCCTTCTCAGAGCTGAACCAGCAGCTTCCCACAGGGTTTCTTTGCAGGCCTAGGGGCTTTCCATAGGGGACTTTACCACTCCACGCTTCAACCCAGTGGACCGTGCAACTCTCCTAAAATCAGGGGGTCTGGGAGAAGTTGAGACTCTGTTATCCCCATCCCTGCACCCTCCCTGTCAGGGCATCAGGCCTCTCAGACCACTTGAAAGGGAGAGGCTCCACTTGACATTCCTGAGCTGCCATTGGGCCAGCCAGGCATCGGGTTGAGGCAGGGGGAGGGGAGAACTAACCAGAAGGCAAGGGAGGGCGGGCATCATGTGCTGGAGGTTTAAGGGGAGCCCCTCAAACCAGTGGCTGGCCCCTGGCCCAGCCCCTGCAGAGCTTCTCCTGGCCATGAGCTGGCTGGCACACAGGCCTCCTGTTGGACACGCTCAAGTCTCCACCCCCCCCACCCCACCCCCACGGAACCACTAGCCACTGCCAAGGAGCCAAACAATACTTGTGCAGGCCAGCAGGGCTCAGACAAGAGGTGCAGCAGGAGGCCCGGGGTGTGTCTGGGGGGTGGAGTGGGGGGGACACGGGGAGCTCTATAGCCAACCAGAAAGAACAGTCACAGAATCTAGGCATGTGTTCCGCGGCAGCCAAAAAGTGGGCTGAAGTCAGAGCTGTGCAACTTGATTTTGACTTCAAGCTCACCACACACTGTGGGCTTGGTTATTAGGCCCTGGACATGACTTTTCTGTAAAGGGTGCCGTCTGAGGGGTCCCGGAGCCACAGAATTACAAGCAGCCACGCAGGTCTCTCCCTGAAGGCATCACTGTGGTACACAGGGCTCCTCCCGGTGCCCCCTAGTGAGAACCAGCTGCTTGGAAGTGGCCAATGAGCATTTGAAAAGATGCTCAATGCCACCAATTATGAGAGAAATGCACACTGAAACCACAATGAGGTATCACCTCACAGCCATTAGGATGGAAACTTTTTGTTTGGCTTTTAAACATTTTTTATTTAATTTCCAAGTAGTTAACATAGGGTTATATTAGTTTCAGGCATCCAATATGGTATTTCGTAGGATGGAAATTATTTAAAAACTGCCAACATAACAAGCTTTGGTGAGGATGTGGAGAAACCGGAACCCCTGTACCCTGTTGGTGGGATCATAAAATGGTGCCACTTCTATGGAAGACGGTGTGGAGGTTCCTCAGAAAATTGAAGATGGAACGACCACAGATCCTCTGGCGTTCCCACCTCTCGGTTAATACCAAGGGACCTGAAAGCAAGGCCCCAAACAAATGACCGCACCCCTGTGTTCATCGCAGCATTGTTCACAGTAGCAGGTAGGTGGAAGCAACCCAAATGCCCAGCAAGGGATGGATGGACGGAGAAGGCAAATCGTATGTTCTTTTTACCACAATAAGTGAAGAAGGGGTGGGGAGCTGCTGCAGGGTCATGTGGTCGTCCTCCCAACTCACAGAGGAGCAAACTGAAGCCCAGAGAGGAGCCCGTGGCCCAGGTCCACAGTCCGGGCGGCATCAAATCAGGGCAGCTGTGGAAGGCTGGGAAACGTGACCCAGAAGGAGAACATGGAAGGCCGCTGTGCAGCTAGGCTCAGGCTCAATGGCCATTGTTGGAGCTAGCGTGTAAGATGTGGCCACATGTGCCAGGCGCTCTTGAGAGAGGCCTGAGTTCTCTAGAAAATGCACTTACGGGAAAAACTCCTGTCTGGCTGATGGCTGACCCTCCTCTCCAAGAGCCATAGCCCTGAGCCCCTCCCTCCAGAAAGCCTCACCCCAACCCCAGCAGCCTGAAGAGCAGGGGGGTGGGGGCAGCTGAAACCAGATAAAAATGGGGGAAACAAACCTAATGAAGATCCCATTCTGCTACTGCCTGAGACTCTGAAAAACGGAGGGGACTCCTCTAGCACCGGGCACAGACAGGTGTTTAGTAAAAGGAGTCCTGGATGCTGGCTCTGGAGCTGGGCCCACACATTCCTATCCTGGGGGCACCCTTGTCTGTGTGACTTCTTGCGGCCTCAGGGGATTCCTCTGCAAAGTGGGATAATAGTAGTACCTCCCGGGATGGCTCTGGGGGTTACGTGCACTGGGTCCCTTAAAGGACATGGAGCCAGCCCTGGGGCCGATATTAGTGCTCAGATATTAGCCACTGCTGGGAGGTCCTGAGGCCAGACTGTGTGGCCCTGGGTCCCTCACAAGCACCCCACCCCAGTATCTCCACTCTTATTTTCCCACCACGGCCCACTCGTCCTGACAGGAAATCCCCACCCCCTACCCCCAGGGGCAGGCACAGTGAGTCCGGGGTGTGGGACTCTCTACCAGGGCTCTGAACCCCGGCCTGGTTCTCTGAGGCCCTGGTGTGGCTTGTCCAGGGCCACAGGAGCTGGGGGCAGGGCTGGGCAGCTCCAGGCCCAGACCCTCATTGTCTTTCTCCCCCAGCAGACCCAGGACAGACTGAGAGTAAGAAAGAGGCAGGTAAGCAGACAAGGATGCCAGGATCACCCCGGGAAACACAGCTGCACCTGTCCTTCCCTGACACCCCTCATGCGCTTCCGGGCCCCACCCAAAGACGGCTGGGAGACACAACCTGCCACGTAGTGTCCCCCCCCCCCCCCCCCCCGCTTAGTTGCCCAGCTCCTGCACAAGCATCAGGGGCAGAGGAGCTGCCCCAAGGGGATGAGGGGATGTCTGTAACAGGGGACCTGCCCCGTGGGTATCTGAGGGGCCAGGAGGGGGAGGGGATTCAAGTCACAGATGAAGAGGGAGGAGGGGGAGAGGCAGTGTTGGGGAGGGAAAGACGGGGAATCTGCAAGGCAGGAGACCATGGGCTGAAAGGCTGGAGAGGGCAAGAGGGCTGGGCCGGGTGGCCTTGATGGACTCCCAGCTGGGTGGCCCTTAGGCCTCAGGCCAGTGGGGACCTCCTCGCCAGTCCCAGCACAGGCTGACCTAGAAGCTGCTATGCTCCCCTTCTCCCGGGACACCCCTGGGCCCGGACCCATACCCCTATGGGTGGAGGGGGGACCTGGAACCACAAGCTACCTCCCCAGGTCCACCTGGTGATTATTGGCTCTTGCTAGGAATCCATCTAGGAGCAGGCCTGGGAAAGCCAGAGTCCCCACATCCCTGCCCCTGCTGCCAGCAGACATCCCCAACCCATCCTGCCACTGTCCTGCACTCGCCAAGCAGCCTCAAGAATTTGCCTCTGAATTCCAACTCTTTGTTAAAGACAAGGGGACCAGAGGGGAGATGTGCTCAAGGTTTTCCCGAGACAGCGTGAGAGCCAGCCTCAGCACCAATGCTTTCCCCACAGCAGGCCACCCCGTGGCGGAGAGGAAGCCGGGCTCAGCCTTGATAACCCACAGCCCCACAGACGGCTGGGGACGACTCAAGTGGTACTCCCTCCAGCAATCCCTTCAGGATTTGGGCCTAATCCCAAGCACGAGGTCAGGCTAGGGAAGGATTTGGTTTCATTCCCTCAGATGCCCAAGCCTTGGCCCGAGCCCCGGGGTGCAGGAGTGAAGGCGCGTGGCTGCCCAGCCTCTACTAACAAAGCCTTCCTTTATTAAATAGAGATCGTGTTACATTCCATTCAAAGGAAATCAGCTGTGGTGAGGGATGTGTCCAGGTTGGACCTGAGTCCTAAATGGGCTGTGCGGGGTGAGGAGCGGGCCTGGGGCGTGCCCACCCTACCCCAGTCCTGTGTGCAGGGCAAGGCAGCCTCAACCCCCATTGTCTGAATGGCCACTCACAGCTGAACATAGACATGGGTGTCCTGAGGCCCTGAGTTTTACTTTGGGGGAAACCCATCCTAATCTTTCCAACGGTGGTGGGGGCAGAGCCTCCTGGGGCATGGGCTCAGGTGGGGGATGGGGTCAAGTGCAAGGATCAGTGCCTGATCCATCTGAAGAACAGTTTGGGGACGGTCCTCAAGCAGGTATAGGTTGGTGTGAGAGTCCCTGACAGCCCCATTTCCGACGGACACTGGACACAGCAGGGGGGAGGGGGGCGGCATTGAGGCAGTCCAACAGGGAGGCCACGGGGAATGGATGAGGGATGGCCACCAGGGGGTGCTGGTGCCCCAGGGCTCGGGAACTGAGGTGGGGGCGATCCCTGGAGGTCAGGCCACCCAGCGCGGTCCTCAGTGGTCCCCTTCTGAGGATGAGGCAGCAACAAAGCACCTGTGAGCAGCAGCTCCCAGGCCTGCAAAGGGGGTGCAGATACACATTTCCCTTCCCGAGGGCTGAGCCCGAGTACGGGCCCAAGCTCCTTGGTCTTCAGTGCTTCCCTGAAGGTCTCCCAGTGGCTGCAGGGCCACTGGTGAAGAGAGAAGGGTCAGTTCATGAGCTCCTGTCGTCTGTCCTGGGTTGAAGGTTTGGTACCAGCTCAGCAAGGCTTCTGTGGCCTGGCCATTTGTCCATCTGCTCAGCTTCTTGCTCAGGGCTGGCTCTGGGACCCTGTCTTCCTGTCTGTCTGTGCTTGGGGCAGGTGTTGGCTACGGATCAGAGCTCCCCTCCAGGCCTGGGCCATGCCCTACGCCTCCTGGGGGAAGAAGCCGAGCTTGGCCAGTGACATCTCCTTCCGCAGCCTCGTGATCTCCCAAAACATCGGCTCCACTGCAGGCAGACAGAAGGTGGATAGCTTAGTAATGGTGGACTCAGGCCGATGGCCTGGCGCCTCTCCCCTGGCTTCGGACAGGGCAGTTGGCAGGCACCCGGGGCTTCCCAGTCCCCCAGGACAGGTGACCTTGTGAATGGCTGGACCTCTGAGGCTCCACACCGAGGCCTTGCAAAACTGTGGAGTGCTGAGCACACTATGCACCCCCACACTGGTGGCCGAGGTGGCATCGCCCTACAGCCTAATACCAACATGCACAAGCACGTTGACACCCATCTGGCAGGCTACAAACGCCTTCCAACCCTGTCTCCCTGGGGTCTCAGAGACCCTAAGCCGTCAGCAGAGCCATGGGATGCGTCCAAGTTCCTCTCTGGGGCCTTGATCCCCCCAAGCCAGGAAAGAGAGGCTCCAAAACTGAATCAGGGAGAAGACTCAGCAGGAAACCAAGTTTGGGAAAGGAGCGGGATGCTGAGCCTTGCACAACAGGGGTAGAGGGGACAACAAGTAGATGGAGGGCCTGCTGGTCAAGGGTGAAGTGGGAGGTGGCAGCATGAAGAGCCCGCCCCCAGTGGGGAGATCCACAAGGGACACCGCATCGTGCAGGCTTCCAAGGCCAGGCCACTCATAGGGAGCAATCCCCACGGGCCCTGGGGTCTTGGAGACGTTTCTGGGTGGAGAAGGCAGTGGGACTGAGTCCTAGCAGAGTCCTCCCCAGCCCGCCCCAAGTTGACCCCACCGCCACGCCCTCCCGCTCCCTCCCAGGGGCCACCAGGGGGCGCTCACCTTCCTGCCGCACCAGGCCCTGCTGGATGTAGCGGATGTAAGTGAAGAAGTTGCACACTGCAGTGATCTGTGAGCAGAAGCCGGAGGCTGTGACCCGCGGCTCTCACGCTCAGGGTCCCCCCCAAGAGCCGGGGCAGATGGGAGACCAGAGTGGGAGACCTCACGTCGCATCAGAGCTAGATAATGCTCCCTGAGTTGAACGGGGCTGGGCTTTAAAATTTGATTATTGGGCGCCTGGATGGTTCAGGTCATGATGCCAGGGTCCCAGGACAGAGCCTGCCTTGGGCTCCCTGCTCAGTGGGGGGGTCTGCTTCTCCTCCTGCTTGTGCCCCTCCCCCTGCTTGTGCTCTCTCTTTCTCTCTCCCTCAAATGAATAAAAAATCTTAAGAAAACAAAACAAAAAAAAGCTTTAAAATAATTTGATTACCGACAGTGCTGTTATTACCCCTCCCAATAAAAACAGTAGCAGCAACTAACATTTGATCCAGCACATGCACCCAGGGAGGCAGACACGCGTATCATTCCCATTTCACACATGAGGAAAACAGACTCCAGAAACAGAACTACCAGATGATGATTACCGGGGCCACAGAGATAGTTAAGTGGCTGAGCTGGAAAATGAAACCAGGCAGCCTGCCCTAGAGTCCCCGCTCATCCTGAGGGCCCTGCCTGCTCTGGGTGCCCAAGGCCCTGGCCTCCCTGGAACGCCAGGACAGGCAGGGGGATCAGAAGCTGCTCCCTGGGGCTGCCCTGGATTCCCCAGGCCTGAAGCCCTCAACCTGGCCGGAGGCCCGCTCCATGCCAGGCCCTGTGCTGGGCACCATGGACCCCACATTGGCTCAGACGTGGGCCCTTCCATGAAGACTCTCCTATTGCAAAAAGGGTGCTGCTGGTACCTTGCCCAGGCCTCTTCCCACTGCTGAAGCCTGCCGGCCACTGGCGGCTCATCAGTATCCCTCTGTACCGCGTATTGGCGGGCACGCAGCATGTAAGAGGCCAGCTCCCTTGTCTCAGCGTGGAACCCACCCTGGGCTCCAGAGCCCCCATGGAGCGGGTTGCAGCCAGACTCCAGCTGAGGCCACAGCCTCCTTTACCCACCCGACCCCCTATTCTGTTTCCCTCCCTCCTCCTAAGAATGGCATGAGATCTTCGTCTTTGGCTCAGCTTCTAGGGAACCCCATGTAAGACAGGGCAGAAGGCAGCTGGCAGCTGTGCCCACGACAGCACTGACTGAACATCAGCACTCTGGGGAGAGACTTCAAGTGTGTGGGAGCCCACGGGGTCCAGAGTTACAGCAAGGGGGCAACAGTCCTGGAGGCCCTCAACACATAGGAATCCTTGCCAGGAGAATGAAGTGGGTTCAGGGGCATTGGTGGCCCTGGCAAAAGCAGGGAAGCATGGGGGGAGGTGCCCAAGTCAAGGGACTAACCCAGTGTGGCTCAGGAGGGGCTGCAGCGGGCTGGGGTGGGGGGCACAGGGTGGGGCAGGAGAAGCTTGTGTGCCAGGCTGTGGTGTTTCCCAAGGGCCCATGGGCCCCCATGAGAGGAGGCTGGTGAGCAAGCAGTGGCAGCGAGCAGTGGAGTTCTTTCCCCAGGGCTGTACTGTTCCCCGTGGGAAGCCTGCTTCTCCCTCTGCCTGTGTCTCTGCCCCTCTGTGTCTCTCATGAATAAATAAATAAAAATCTTTAAAAAAAAAAAAAAAAAAGATTAGGGACGCCTGGGTGGCTCAGTGGTTGAGCATCTGCCTTTGGCCCAGGGAATGATCCTGGAGTCCCGGGATTGAGTTCCACACCCGGCTCCCTGCAAGGAGCCTGCTTCTCCCTCTGCCTGTGTCTCTCTCTCTCATGAATAAATAAAATCTTTTTATTTTATTATTTTTTTTAATAAAATCTTTAAAAAAAAAAAATTAAACAGAGAGATCCCTGGGTGGCTCAGCGGTTTGGAGCCGTCAGCCCAGGGCATGATCCTGGAGACCCAGGATCGAGTCCCGCATCAGGCTCCCTGCATGGAGCCTGCTTCTCCCTCTGCCTGTGTCTCTGCCTCTCTCTCTGTCTCTCATGAATAAATAAAATCTTTGAAAAAAAATATTAAAAAGAAACCTCTTCTCCCTAAGGATGCCACGTTCCTTAGTCTCTTTAGGGTGGAGACTACATTCTAAAACTTCACACCATCCTCATCTCCCATCCCAGCTCTGCCCGGCAGAGACAAGCAGGCTTGGAAGAAACACAGTTCTAGATATAATTTTGCCAGGGACCGAATGGCGCGGTTCCTTCTGTTGAGCCCTGGTAGGGATCAGAGAGAGACCACTGGAAAGGGCTCGGGGCACAGAAGTGCAGGGGCAGAGGCTGCAAGGGAAGGCAGACTGAGTTCAGAATGGGGACGCCCCAGGTCTAGGCCATACACACCCTCCTTTCTTTTTTTTTTTTTTAAGATTTTATTTATTTATTCATGAGAGACATGGAGAGAGAGAGAGAGGCAGAGGGAGAAGCAGGTTCCATGTAGGGAGCCTGATGTGGGACTCGATCCTGGGACTCCGGGATCACAACCTGAGCTGAAGGCAGATGCCCAACCGCTGAGCCACCCAAGCATCCCTCACACCCTCCTTTCTAAGGCACAGACTCCCCACCTGCAAACAGGAGCTTGGCTCACTGCTGTGGGATGTGTCAGGACAACATTCCAGACGCCCTGCAGAAGCTGTCAGGACCATACAAGCTGCCCAACAATGGGGCCATCTGTCCCTTCAATGAGCACTCTCTAGTAGGTCAAGGATGGGAGATGGTTCCTCAAACAGGGCCCCATGCAGTGTCACCTTTGAACCAAGCTTCAGAATCATTCTAACACATTCTCTTTGGTTCTTCACAATCCTGTTCACAGTTTGTCAGGGGACAGAGGAACGGAGACCACCCCACCTTATCACCCCTCACCCCCCAGCTCAGTGAGGTCCACTGACCCTGCCTGTGCCACTTGGCAGGTGAGGGCGGACTCTGGGATTCCTGGAAGCCTTGTGGCACCCACCATTGGCTGTCAGGTTCGAGTAACACACATGCCCCAGAACCTTCCCAAAAGCCTGGGGCCAGAGCCTGAGCTGGGAGTCAGGAGCCTGGAACTTTAACCTGAATTATTATTTTTTTAAGATTTATTTATTTATTAATGAGAGACAGAGAGGGGGAAAGAAAGAGAGAGAGAGGCAGAGACACAGGCAGAGGGAGAAGCAGGCTCCATGCAGGGAGCCCGACGTGGGACTAGATCCCGGGTCTCCAGGATCACGCCCTGGGCTGAAGGCGGCGCTAAACCGCTGAGCCACCCGGGCTGCCCTAACCTGAATTCTAATGTCACTCCCACGATTAGGTTTCGGCAGGCCAACAGGGACTGAATCCTGCCAACAGCCGTGTGAGCTCAGAAGAGGACCACCGTCTCCCAAGGAAGGACGCGGCCAACCTGCTCCTTGACCGCAAGCCCATGAGGCCCTGAGCAGAAGAACCCACGAAACTAGGCTGACTTCTGCCCTGGGGAGACCACAGTTATAAATGGGGGTTGTTCTAAGCCACTCAGTTTATGGCAACTGGTTATGCACCAACTAACTAATTCACCAGGCTTGGCTACGTGGTCTGAGCCAGTCTCCAGATCTCTCTGAGCCCAGGCCCTACTCTGCAGATCAAGGTTGCGCTCTCAGGCCTAGGGCCCAGCGTCCCAGCCCCAGTTGCCCCTAAGAAGCCAGGTTAGGGTACGGGTACATCCAGTCTCCTTCTGGATGACTCACCCTGGCCCGGGAGGACGGCGAGATGTAGTAGTGGCTCTCAGAGTCCCCAAGCCGGATTCGGTGGCGACAGGCACGAGCCAGTCCGCTCAGGGCACAGGTGCTAGAAGAAAGCAGAGGGGGCCATGGAGGCTGGGGGCGGGGGGGCTTGCCTGCCCGGCTCATGCACCAAGCATGCACAGAGGGAGGGAGAGGCCAGCAGACTGAGGTGTGCAGTCGGGCATCCTCTCCCTCGACCCCAGCTTCCCCAGGACCCCAGGGCCAGGCCAAGGAGGGCCCTGGGACAGGCCTCTGACCTAAGCTAGATCCCACCCCTCAACCCCCTACCCTGCCCCTGGAGGGCAGGAGAGCTCCGTCAACCCCATGCCAGGTATACCAAAGCTCCACTCTCTGCAGGCCCTCCAAACACACCCCCTACTTTACTGGGGCCCTTGGACTTCGTCACTCCTTCCCAACTGAACGAGTCCACTCTCTCCTCCACTTGGCTAGCAAGTCCTCAGGCAAGGTCATGCTAGCAGGGGCTTTTGCTTGAATCCCTTCGGATCCTCCAACCAGCTCTTTGCCTTGCCTCTCCCCTTCTCTGCACTACAGCCAGGGGCTCCTTCAAAAGCTCCCATCTAGCCCATCATCTTTCCCTGCCATTTTCCTACTGCCCAGGAAACCATTATGGAGACTCTGGAGCAGAGGAAGGTTAAGGAGGCTCCTGGCTGCAGGACTTATCAGTGCCTTGCTGTCTCCAGGTTCACTGGGACTCTGATTGGATTCAGCAGCCCTCTTTTCAGGAAACATCTATTGATGATTTTGTGAAATGCTGGCCTAATGGGTCAAACCCCAAACCCCATTCAAGGCCCTTGACACTCTGGCCCCAAACAGCCTCTGCAGCCTCAGCCCTATCTCCCCACCCACCCTACTGCTCTGCCCACAAATCCAGTGATGTTTCCATTAATACCCCGGCTTTTCAAACCTTCATTCATTTTTTTCCCTCTGCCTGAAAGGCCCTTGCCTACTTGGCAAACTCCGATCCATCCTTCAAAACCCAGCTCAAATGTTCCCCTCTGTGACAAGTCTCCCCAGTGGGGCATCCCTGGCAGGTCAAATCCTGGGCTGCCGAAGGAAAGTGCTCCCCATCTCTGCCCTTGCTTCCACCCTGGCTATTTTGTTCTGCTGTGAGTCCTGCTCGATGGCAGCTGAATGGCAGGAAGGACAAGATGCCAGGGCTGTTTGGTTATTTATTAGCACAAGGGGAGCTGGCAGCTGACATCACTTACACATCAGTCAGAGCCCAGAACCCACTGTGGGAGAGAGATGCCTGTCAGGCCAGCCAAGAAGAGGGAGGCTCCAGTTCCCGGGCTCCCCGGAAGGCCTGAGGATCTATGACTAGAGGCAGGAATTTCTGCCAGAGATGCCTCCCCACCCTGCATGCCTCTGCAATCCTCCCCAGCCAGGCCTGTGCGCCCCCTCACCCACGGGGGACCCACACCAGGAAGCTCAGTCCTCAGCCACACTCCCTGCAAGATCAGGACCCCAGGAGGCAGGCCTGAGGTTCAGTCACCAGCCACACCCCCTGCAGGACCCACACCAGGACCCTAGGAGGCAGGCCTGAGGCTCAGTCCCCAGCCACACCCCCTGCAGGACCCACACCAGGACCCTAGGAGGCAGGCCTGAGGCTCAGTCCCCAGCTGGCAGAGCACCAGGCTAGGTGTGGCGGGCAGGAAAGGAGGAAGGACGCCAAGCTCACTTGGTGCTGCCACACTCGACTGCAGCCACCTTCACTGCAGGCAGTGTCTGCGAGGCCACGGGCTCGATGGTGAGCGTGTTGTCCTCCACGGCGGCCCGTACCAGTGCTGAGAGCTGCGGCAGAGCAGGGCAGCAGGTGGGTCAGTGAGGGGCTGGCCTCCGTGAGAGGCTGGGCCTGGGGCCAGCTGCCCTCTGCCTCACCTCCTGCATCGTGAAGTCCAGGCAGGGGCCCACGTCCTCCCGGTACACCCTCTCAAGGAAGGGGCAGGTCTTGTCCAGGGTGGGTGACTCCCTCCAGGCCTGGAACTCTGCGAATAGGGTTGTGTCCACCTGTGGGGGAGGGTGAGCCTGATGGGGCAGTCAGACGCCGGGTCGGGGGGCAGGGGGGCAGCATGGCAGGGATAGGCAGAACTGAACGAGGTGAGGGGCCAGGAGGGTTGCAGGGCAGGCCCCAGCCTGCCAGCGGGTCTGTCCCCAGTGGCTAAGCAGGGGGGCAGAGTTCCCAAGAAGAACTACTTCCTTCCCTCTGCACTGAAGGCCTCAGAACTCAAGCTTTCATATCTAGGTGTGCTTTTAGCTTCTCGGCTCTATGAGGTTACAGACTTTGGTCCAGGGCCTCGTCCCTAACAACCTCTCTGCCTCCTGGAGGAGGAAAAGCTGAAGACCGGCCCTGCAGGTACCCCCCACACGCAGGTACCATGGCACACACAGGCCCACGCACATAGAAGGAACACACACGGGCTGCCTCCCTGGGGACAGATGACTAGCTGGTTGCCCTGGGGCATGTGCAGCGAGAATGAGGCTGGGCAGGGGCAGAGGGGCGGCCCCTCTCCAGAGCCATTACCTGTTGGGAAAAGGAGAGAGAGGTAGCAGAGGAGGGGGCCGTAGGTGGCTCCCCAGGCAGGAGCTGCCAGGCCGGCTCATAGGTGAGTTGAACAGCTTTGCTGGGGACCACGCAGAGGAGCAGGGAGAGGAAGGGGGGCAGCCCAGGCTGGGGGGAGGGGCAGACAAAGAGAGACAGACGGACAGATGCACAGAGACAGAACAGACAGTAGGGAGGAGATGTTAGTGTCCAGTTAGAAGCTGAGGACTCAGAAGTGGGGGAGAGGCCTAGCCCGCGCTTTCTCCCTGGAAGCCCCAGAGACACGGGGCAGCATGGAGATGGGGGCCGCCTTGCTTCACAGGAGCCTGGGTCCCCCTGCAGCCCTGGTGGGGTTCACTGGGTGCAGCCCTGAGCTGAGCAACCAGCACCCCGGTCTTGTGGGTCTGCATGGCCCCAGGAGGCGCTACTTATGTGAGGAAGCTGAGGCTCTGGCAGGTGCCTTTACTTGCCCAAAGACCTACGGCCAAGGACATCAGAGCCCACTGCCCGCCTGGACCAAGTACCCCATGTACCCAGCTCAGAGGCAGGGAGGGAGACAGCCCCAAAAGTCTGTGCTTGTCCAGGTACCACAGCCAGAGGCACTGAGGACCTTCAAATCCAGGGATGTCACAAGCTGGTCCTGGACCTCAGGGCTATGGGCATGCAGGGCCCAAGCAGCTTGTCCCCAGAGGCCCAGCAGTGGCCTCTTTAGGCTCAGAGAATATGTCTTCCTGAAGAACTCTCCCCATCCCCCTCACCTAGGCCAGGCCCCCAGGCCCCAGGCCAGTCTCGGGTGCACAGAGTACCACCTACTACTGGAGGGTTGTGGAGGGGTTACCAGGCCCTCATGGCACACAGGAGGGGTACACACGGTACATTCATAGGCTGAGGGCCAAACCTCCTATCACAAAAAACCTGCGCAGCCCTCCCAGACAGGGGACACAGAGACCCAGAGATGGCAGGCCAGGCTCCAGGTCACACAGCGAGGGGTCAGGACTCCCCACTGGGCCCCCCTGCCTGGCTGACACTGAGACCGTGTCTCCCTTTCCTGCCACCCCTCACCTCTTTGCCCTCCTTGTCCGGGGTGAGGGGATGTCCGGCAGTGGGGCACATGGCGGGGCAAAGGGCGCTGCTGGTGCTCTTATGTCGCAAGTGGCCCTTGCGGGGTCCAGCCTTGGTGGGGCTCAGCAGCTGTGGGTGCAGCTCGCGATTGGGAGAGGCTGGTGTGGATGTGAGGACCAGGGTCTTCAAGGCGGTCACCTCCGCCTGCAGCATGTCGATCTGGCCGGGATGAGATGGCTGTCAAGGCCTAATGCGGGCCTGGCTGCCAACCTCCAGCCACCCCAGCTCAGGATAACCTGTCCCAGCAGTGACTGGCATGTAACCCGGCCTGTCATCCTTGGAACAGCATGAGACCTCCGCTTTAGAGAGGGCAAGGGAGGCTCGGAGAGCGACTGTGGCCTGCCCGAGGTCACACAGTATGCCAGGGCTCTGTTGGAGGCACCTGTCCAGGAGGTGGCTGGGCCTCCCACCGAGGGGCCCAGGAGCCAGGAACTACCCAGCCCTCACATTTGACAGACGTACAAACAGACTCTGAAAAGAGGAAGAACTTCCCTGCCCCGGCTCACGTGGCCAGACAAGGTTTTTGCTTTGTAAGGAGAGTAAGGCAGGCAGGAAAGAGACTGTAAGGACTACAGGATCCGCCCCGCCCTAGTAAGCCCCAGAAAGGTCTCTGTGCGCTGGAAATACTGCCCGAGTGCTGGGGAGTTGGATTTCAGCTGTAGCATCTCAGACCCCCGCTTCACTTTCCTAGGCCGCAGGGTCTGCCCATCCCCACTGCCCCACAACCCTGGGACACGCGGGGGTGCGAGGGTCCGATCAGGTAGCCAAAGCTGACTCGAGGGGAGCTCTGGCTGGGCCGGAGTGGTGGGGACCTCACCTTGCCCCGCGCCTCCTTCAGCTGCTTTTCTGACGCTGCCTGCTTCATGTTGGCTTCCCGCACCATTCTGTGGGCTTCCTGGGAAGCAGGGAGGCTCTGCGTGAGTGATGAGGCGCCAGCGCACCCCACAGACCTGCTCCCCAACCTGTCCCCCAGCCAGCAGGCCTGTACCTCAAACAGGCTGGCCGTCAGCTCCTCCAGCTCCTGTTCCAGCTGCTCCCGCACCTTGGACAGCCGCTCACACTCCTCGTCCTTCAGCTGCAGCTCCTGGGGGTTCGGGGAGAGTGGCTGTCAGCCCCCTGGGGCTCTAGGCCCCCTGACCAGGCTCCACCACGGGGTCCTCTTCCTTGGCCCTGGGCCCCAACCCCCTTCCTCTGTCGCCCTGCAGTTGACGACGCAGTTCCCACTTAGCTTGCGGCATGATGTTGCAACCCCAGCTGCCTAGAAGGGGCTTTCGGAGAAGTCAAGACTCCTAAAAAATCCTCCAGAGTCACAAGCACTGGTTTCTCCTCTGTGCTCCCTCAGGCCCAGCCCCAGCGTCTGTGCAGGCAGGTGGCCCTGACGGGAGCCTCCAGGTAGGCCCCGAGCCCTACCACCCCCAGAGCCCCACCTTCTGGGCTTTGTGCAGCTCCTCCTTCAGGAACTCTGAGCCCTTCTCACGGATCTCCATGGAAGAGCTTCGCAGGCGCAACACGTCCAGCTGCGCAGCCGTGGGGCTGTCCTCACCTTGGGCCTCCTCCCCAGCAGGGCTCTCTGCCGGGCCTCCGGGGGACTCCCTGCAGCCCTTCCAGGAGACCGGGACGGTTTCAAGGGGCGGCGGGTGGCCCTCGTCTGGGTGGGGCTGGCTGTGAGGCAAAAAGCAGACACAGGCTGGGGTTCGGAGCCCCAGCGCTGAGCCCAGGACCGGCCCTGAGGACCACGCCTGCCACTGAGGCTGCCCTGGGCCCCTCTGTGAAACAGCAACCCTACCCGCGAGGCTGCCACTGGCTTGTCACCAGGGCGGGATGAGCCAACACAGGGTCTCCTTGGGGCAGGGACAGGACTCCTTCATCTGTGCCAACCCCCTCTAGGGCCGGGATCGGCACGCAGCCAGTGCTCAGTCTGTGTTGGTCCACAGATGACGAAATGCGTTGGCTCTCCATTTCTGCAAGGCGGGGGACCATTGCCACGGCTCCACCTCGAGGGTCACCAAGCGGATCTGACGTGCACAAAGCCCCGGCACAGGGGATCCCTGGGTGGCGCAGCGGTTTAGCGCCTGCCTTTGGCCCAGGGCGCGATCCTGGAGACCCGGGATCGAATCCCACGTCGGGCTCCCGGGGCATGGAGCCTGCTTCTCCCTCTGCCTGTGTCTCTGCCTCTATCCATCTATCTATGTATCTATTTATCTATCATAAATAAATAAATAAAATAAAATAAAATAAATTAAAAAAAAAAAAACCCCGGCACACACAAGGCTCATAAAGGAACTGCCTTCTAGGCTATTGTTAATGCAGATTTGATGCAAATCCTACCCCACTCAGGGTGGGCAGGAGGGGAGGGAGGACGCAGCCAGGGCCAGGAGATGGGGCAGGAAGATTCTGTCAAACAGCCCGGACGGGGCCCACTGCCTTCCTGTGCCCTGAACCTGGCGGGGCGCGGTCCTGGCCCTCCACGGGTGGCGCTCGCCGGTTGGCCTCATGACCTCAAACACCCCCCTCTGGGCCTCAGGACCCTCCGCTCCCTGAAGCGGGAGACCCTAGGGGTGGTGCCCCGGCCAGCAGCCTCTGTCCCCGCCTCCCCCCCCCACTGTCCATCCACACACCCCCACACCCACCCCCCCCTTTGCAACAGACCCTGCCGAGGGAGGGAGGCAGGAAGGGAGAGGGCTCAGCCAACAGTGGTTTGTGCCAAGACAGCACCTCTGGACTTGCTCACTCAGCAAAAGCTGGTGGCTCCTGAGCCAGCAGCTTTGGAGCCATTGTGGCTATGCGGAGGGTGAGGGTGAGGGTGAGGGGCTGGGTGGGGGGTGGGGGGGAGTGGAGGGGGCTCAGGGGGGGCCCATATAGTGGGAAGGAAAGACAAGGCCAAGGGGTCACGGGACTCAGGCTTTCTCAGGGAAAAGTGTGAAAAGCAAGACCAGAGAGCAGTCCCCCCTGTCACCAGGACCCTGAGACAGTCACCAAGCTGCCCCTAAGCCTCAGTCTCCCTCCCAGGGAACACAAAGGGACTGGGTGCCCAGGGACCCCAGCAATGAGTCCACTTCCAACCTTTCATGTAGCTCTGTCCCTACACCCAGCCCAGCCTGCTCTCTGCTCTGGAAAGGGCCCAGACTGTGGCCTCATGGTTCCTTGGCTGGGTCCTGACCGGCAGGGATCCAGGGCTCTGACAGATGACGTGGGGAAACACATCTATTTCTCCATCTACAGTGTCTATCCAGACAGGGATGCTTCCTAACACCTTCGTGTGTGTGTGGTGGGAGGGGGAGAGGGTCCTCCCTTGGCAAGTGGCTCCTGAGGCTCAAGGAGGGGCTGCGGCAGTGCTACAGTGGCCCTAGACTGGGGTCATCACCCAGTGGACTCACATTGTGCCAGGTGCCGCCTGGCTGCTCTGCTCATGTCCTTCATTTACAGCTCTTGATGTCATTCATGGGACTGTCCCCGTCCTACAGATGAGGGACAGAGTGTCTGAGAGGTGCAAAACTTGTCTAGGCAGCCAGGGCTTCGGTCTAGACCCAAAGCATCCCCCGCCTGGTAGGTGGGGGCTGAGGATGGAATCAGCGCATCTGTCTCCAGATCAAGAGTTGCTGGTCCCAGGCAGACTCGGGAGACTCTTCCTTGGCTGCAGCAGGGAAATCTGACCCAATTCTGGCCCGACTGACTTCTCAGCTTCTGCTCAGGCCCAGAAACTGCCTCCCAGGAGGGCGGGCCAGGCTGGGGGAGCTGTGGCTGAGAGCAGAGGCCAGAGGCAGACGAGGCCAGGTCCACACTGGGCTCTGAGCTGGGTACTTACACACCAGCCCTATGAATGGCACTACAGTTCTCTGAAGCTGCTTCCCACCTGTGGGATGGGAGTAAAAATCTGGAGGAGGAGCTCCTGTGTGGCTCAGATGGCTGAGAGTCTGCCTTGGGCTCAGGTCATGATCTCCAAGTCCTGGGATCCAGCACTGCATCACATCAGGCTCCCAGCTCAGCAGGGGACCAGGGCTGATCCCTCAGGTGAGAGAGGACAGATGGCCCTAGTTGCTCAGGTTTGATAGGGACAGCGGACTCCAACTCAGGAGCTGAATGCTTCAACAGGATGAGCCAGAAACGTGGGCCAAGGATAGGGGTAACCAGCAGGGACAGCATGGGACACAGGGCAGGATCCCAGGTTCTAGACACCCAGCCCTGGTGTCTTTTCCTCTGTGAGGACATCATCCCAGACATCACCCACGCCCCTGCCTAGGAGAAAAAGACCTCCAGTGCCTCCCACGAGGGCCACCAGTGTGGTCTGGGCCTCCCACTAGAGTGAAAGACACTAACTCTCCTGCTGGTCCCGAGGGTAGGGGCTGGGGTCATGGCTGGACTGTCCCCCATCATTTTCCCAACAGGCTCTCACTTCAGCCCACTTCTGGGAAAGATAGGGCCCAGTTTTGCAGCCAGAGACAACAGGCTCTGCCCCCATCCCCAGCATAAAAGCCCAACTTGAAAATCCTAATGGCAGAAAGCGTGGGTAGAGTAGGACCACCTGGCAGTCACCAACTGCTCAATGCCTGGGCTGGGGGTTCAGGAAAGATGGGCTTGCCCTGTACTGGGAGGGAAGTGGGAATCTGCAGGCCCTCACCTCGCACTTCTGGGCCATGAGGCAACTCAGAAATTTCAGAGGAACGAGGGACCCCAAGCCCCATAGGTCCAGCCAAGCCAGTATCCTCTGTCTTCACACACTTCAGCATCCTGGACCAGGGGCTGGAAAACCTCGAATGGGATGCCCGTGGTGCTGGGGAACTCACTCCTCAGACAAGCCTGGGCTTCCACTTAAGTGCTTCTGCACCACATCCCCTCCCTGCCCCTCAGGCCAGGCCCATGGCCCTCTGCTCGGACCTTCTCAGCCCCCACTTCCTACACAAACAGAGTCCAGAGTTCAGAATACGCTACAGGGAAGGCCTGTAGCAGGACCCAGGGCCACTGGGAGAGGTTAGGGGCAGGAGACTATAAGAGTCAAGGTCAGAGGAAAGTGGGAGCATCCAACATCCCCCACCTTGAAGCTGGCTCTGCTGCCTAGAGCCCACAGCAGTTTACACAGGAAAGGCCCCAGTGGGTCACTTCCCCAGGAAACACACAAGGGGGGGGGCGGGATGCAGCAATGCTCACCCCCCAGTCCTGCCCTGGGAGGCCCAGCACACAAAAATGGCACAAATGAGAATGAGGACCCGCAGATTCTATGGTCCCCAGTCACCCAACAACCCCCACTGGGCCAGGAGGGCCTGACCAGAGGCTACTAGGTCGGACCTACCTCTTCCCATATCCAGCCTGAGCTGCCTGCCATGAGGTCTTTCTGTCCCTCTGACCAGGGCCCAGGTCACTTCTTGGAATCAAAGATCCCTGTGCTAATGCGCACAATGGGTTCATTAAAGAAAAAGGAAGAATGGGAGCCTGGGGGGCTCAATGTTTGAGCGTCTACCTTTGGCTCAGGTCATGACCCCGGGCTTCTGGGATCAGGTCCCACATCGGGCTCCCTGCAGGGAGCCTGCTTCTCCCTCTGTCTGTGTCTCAGCCTCTCTCGGTGTCTCTCATGAATAAATAAATAAAATCTTTTAAAAAAATAAAGAAAAAGGAAGGAACTAGTTAGGGCAGCTCTGAAGCTGGGGGACAGAGAGGCTGGGAGGGCACCTAGGACCACTCACCCTCCGCCCGGGGCTGACAGGGTGGCTGAAGGTGAGCTGGTCTACAGGGCAGTGCCATGGCGCAGGGGTCCCGTTCAGACTCACACCCCTGCACCCACAGGCATTCCAGTAAGCCCCGAGAGTACTGAAGCTGACAGCCAAGTGATTTGTCCTGTCCAGGGGCCACAGGGCAGAGAGGGGCTAAGTCTTCAGCTCCAAACCCTCAAGTACTCCAGTGCCCCAACCTCATGATGCCACGGCAGGCAGATGCTCTCCCCAGCCCCGGTCTAGACAGTGAGGCACCTGATGTTCAGAGAGGTATGACGACCTGACCGGAACACACAGCAAAGAGTGGCAGGGTAGGAACAGAACCCAGAATCGCAGTTTTCTTGTATCATGTGACCTGTCACCCAGAGAAGGATCCAGATGGGAGGAAAAGGGGATGAATGGTGGTTTTGGAGAAGTGAGGCAGGATGCAGATGGGATTTGAGAAGTCTGAGATAGTGCCTGAGACAGTGGCGGTGGTGGTGGGGATGGCGGGTTCCATTCAAGGCTGCTGCATAAGCCAGGCAGGCCCCAGGCTAGGAAGGGGCATGCAGAGGGGACACTGAGGGGGGTATTGTGGCAGGACCAGGAGCTGGAGAGGGTGACGGGGTGGGGGGAGGTAACAAAACTACAGTAATTAACTAACATAATGAGATGGTGCCAATGTTGGGAATAGGAACTGGAAGGGAAGCTTTCAGGGAAAGGCAAAGGGGTGGCTGAGGCATCTGGGGAATGGCATGTCCTATAGGTGGTTGAGGGGAGGCACCCAGCCAGAGGGAGCAGCTGCAGTCTGAGCCTGCACCAGAAGAGGAATAACAGAGGAGCCTAGGGCCAGAGAGCCAGCCTGGAGCAGCCATCACCAGGGTTGGAAGGGAGGGTTCCAGTATGGGACAACAGTGTCATATATGCCACACACAGAAGCAGAGCAGGACCCCCAGGGGTTGGGAGGGGGTGGCGGCAGGTGCATCCAGACAACTCCAGCAAGGGGGACACAGTGTGCGCCTTGCAGAACATGAAACAGGAGGGCAGAGGTCAGGAACAGCCTCAGGAGGGAAGGCAGGGAGGCTGGGACACCTGAAATCAGGTGGACCAGGCCAAGCCAGACTCTCCTCACCACAACCTCAGGGCTGCCAGCCCAGCATCTCCACAGGGAGCCAGCACAAGGCCTGGGAGGGTGGCGGCTCACTCTGTGCTGGTGCGGAGCAGGGCATCCAGGGCCTCACACCCACCTGCTCAGCCCTAGAAGAGTCTCACACCTCAAAAATCCAACACATACAGAGTGAGCACCTATGATATGCTAGGCACCCCATCACCCCCAATCTGCCGCATCTGCATGACTGCACAGATTCTAGCAGCAACATCACCGAGCTCCCTTCTGATCACATTCTAAATCTTTTTGCTCCCCCCTTCAAACCCCCCCCCCCCCAGCGCTATTGGGCACAAATCCTGGGCAGACATGGGGAGAGTCTAGGATAGGCAGGATCCTAATGAGGGTCTGAGCTCCCCACCTGTACAGATTAAGGCGCAGCAGGAGATATATCTCCACCTGCTGAGGGGGCAAGGTAGGTAGTTAGATCAAGGAGGGTTTCCAGAAAGACACAGCTGGGAAAGGTGCACAACTGCTCCCCAGGCAGGTCCACCTTCTTGCCCCTGAAGCCCCCAGGCCATACTTGGGACAAAGTCTGAGCCAACAGACCCCTGTGACTTAGGCCCAACAGGCAGGAGCTCACAAATCCAAGCCCTTTAGGGTAATCACAACCCAGAGCAGTTAACTGACCTCCTCAAGATGACCCAGCCTGTCGGCAGCCTTGGAGTTCCCCAACATCCTGCCTGCTACAAAGACACAGTGCTCCATCTCTGGGAGGGTGGGGAATCTCATTTCATTCCTGAGCAGGCCATCAGAGCCTGGCCCTCCCTAGAGATTGGTACGATTAGTCCCATCCGTCAGACAGGGAAACTGAGACCAGGGGGCTTGCACCAGTGTCATGTGGCCACTTAGTGGCAAAACTCAATTTCTGGCCTTTGCTGATCAAGCCCCAAGTGCCCAGCACTGTCAGCTGCAGACACCCAAGGCTGCTCTCCCCTCTGCCTACCCGGAGGAGGCTTAGTACCCAAGACTATGGACACAGGAAACAATGGGGTGGGGAGCATCCCACTTTGGGGGGAGCTGCCTGTGGGTTCAGAATTCAGGGCTCCTGCTCAAGAAGTCCTGAGAAAAGAGGGCCCACCTGGGCTCCCACAGAGTCCTGCCACTGTCACTCACTCTAGGGGAGCAGCCCTGGGTCCAGTGCACCAGGACCCAGCCATTAACAGCACCATCCCTCACCTACAGATGAGGAAAGAGGCCCTAGAGACACTGATATAGCTCAGCCAGGGCCAATGACCCCTGATGCCGGATTTCTCATAGTCTAGAACGAAAGGTCCGGATATACACCTACCAGACTATCCTGAGCCTGTAGGGGCTGCAAGCCCAAGCAGCTCAGTTAGACTTACATGGACAAGTGTGACCCCAAGGAGGTCTTTTCTGGCTCTTGCTGGGGTCTAGATGAGCTCCTAGGACACTCGGCCCCCAGTGGATCCTGGCAGCTTGGCCTCTGATCCTTCAGTCCCTGCCTCCAATACCCGAGCGGGGGTCCATTAAAATGCAGTGCTCAAGGTAACCCCCAAACTCTACCTCTCACTCTCAGGTGTCCAGCTCCTCCTCCACCCCTCATGCTTTCCATCTGCGTTTATAAATCACCTACTAGGTGCTCTGTACCTGACTAGGCCCTGGAGGTCCAAACATATAGGCAAGAAGTGAGTTATAGGGCGCCTGGGTGGCTCAGTCAGTTAAGCGCCTGCCTTTGGCCCAGGTCATGATCCCAGGGACCTGGGATTGAGCCCCACAGGGAGCCTGCTTCTCCCTCTCCCTCTGCCCCTCCCCCCACTTGTGCTATCTCCTTATCTGTGTCTCTCAAATAAATCTTTTTTAAAAAACGAAATGAGTTATACTGAGGATCACGTAGGGGTCAGCTTGGCAGCCTGGTTTCTCCAGAAGGCTCTTGGGAATAGGACAGGGAGGTTGGACTGCGGTGGGGGGGGGGGGGGTCTTCTCCAGGACCCCAAGTCTTTTTGACATTGTCCTTAAAGAGAGCATCTATCTACTGATGACTCCCAGTCCTGTCTGTCTGGCCCTGACCTGGGTACCTCCAGGGAGGGGCACTCTGGGCATGGGTCAGCCCCTGCCCCACACCCCACAACCCTCTCATTTCACCTAGAGACCCAGAGAAGTGAAGCCATACTCTCAAGATCACGTAGCAACTCAGTGACTGTTTTGCTTGGGTGCCTCCAGCACATGGAGTCAGAAGTTTCTTCCAGATGGCACTGCCCCTTAAGCACAGTTAGCCCCACGCAGGATTGTGCTAACCCCACCAGGTCCCACACAACCACTTTCTCCCTGAAGTCAGTCTTCTTGAGTGGGAGGGGGTGCGAGAGGGGGGTGTAGAACTTCTCCCAACAACACAGGCTCTGCTTCACCTTTCACCCTTTAAGGATCTCATGCCTCTCCACACCTCACCCCTGCTAGGAGCCCTTTCTCTCGGCACCCCCTGCTGGGGACAAAGCCCCACTACTCCCGAGCATCTCAGCCCATCTCAGCGAGGCTTTGCTAGGGGCCATGGAGTCATGTGGACCTCGCCTGCATCACCCCCCCTCCAGACCTTCTCTCACTCCCCAGCTCTGGTTGGGAAGTAGCCCTGTGCTGGGACCCCCTACTCACCCAGCTGACCCAGTAACTTGCAGGAATACCACGCACCCCACTCTGGCCACATCTTCCAGGACCCGGCCTTTCCAGGCCACTGGGGAAGAGGAAGTGCTTGCTGGAGTCCCGGAGAAGACCACCACCTTCTGCGTGCACAGGGCAGGGGACCCTCACCAGGTTGGCCGGGTACTGGGATGACCCCTGGGGGCCAATGAAACAGTCATGGGGACAGGGGCCGCTACGCTGGGACCCAGGGCTGTGCCCTCCTTCGGACTGCGGCCAAGTCCTGCCCCACGCCTCGGTGCCAGGCCGGAGCCAGGAGCCCCCGATGGAAGTTCAGCAGCTTTGCAGGGACCGCGACAGTGCGCTCCCTCTCCCGCCTGCACCGCTCTCAGGGGTTCCTCCGGCTCGCAGGTCCCCTCCTCCAGGTGCGCACCCGGACTTACTCCCCTGCCCCCCCCCCCCCCCCCCCCCGGCCCGGCTGCCTCTCACCTGCGCTGCGGATGCGCTGGGAGCCGGCGCCGGTCACGCCAGGAGGGTCCCCCCCCCCGCCCCGGGGCGTCCTCCCACCTCCACCGCCGGTTGCCCGCGCGCGCCCGCCCCGAGGCCACGCAGCCCGAGCCGGGAGCGGAGCCGCGATCCTACCCGCTCCACATCCCGGCGCCGCCGCCCGTCAGCGCCCGCCCGCGGCCCCGGGCACCCAGTCCCCCGACCCGGCAGGTCACGTGGCCGAGGGGTGGCCCGAGGACACGTGCCCGGCCCCGCCCTCCGCCGGCCGCGCGCCCCGGGACGGGTGACGGCGGAGCAGGGGAGGAGCCCGCGGGCGGCGCGTCCTGCGGCCCCGCCCCGGAGTCGCCTGGGTCCCCTGCCGCCCCCGCACCCTTTCCCGCCTTTGCCCAGCATCTACGGGGGGGGGGGGGGGATGCACCCCGGGGTGCACCCCCACCACGCACAGCGCACAGCGGTCTGGTTTTAGGTCCTCTGCAAAACCTCTCCCTGCAGCCCAGACCACTCGTCTTCCGGTCCCTCCACCCCTCTGCCTCCGGCCCTGAGCCCGGACTGCGGGCCTCGTCTTCAGCCTGGGGCGGGATCCAAGGAGTTTAGCTCCTTTTACCTTCCGCCAGGGACCGTGGCTCGCACCCTCTGTGTCTAGAGAGGCCTAGGAGGCCAGGAGAAAGAAGGTGCGCCCCTTCCAGATGCTACCAGAACTCAGGACACGACTCTTCCAGGTCCACAGAGCTGGGACCCCAGGCTTGAATTTGTCAGGTCGTCACTGGGGACACGCATTTGTTTCATTCATCCTTTTTTTGTTGTTGTTGGTTCGGTCATCCATTCATCCGTCCCTCCGGAGCACAAACTATGGACCATCAAAAGCCTGGGGACCCAAAGGGAAACTGCACAGACACATGCCCTGTCATCCTGGGGTTCCAATGTGCTAAGGAGGTGGGGGTGGGAGACACTCGCAAGGGCTTCCACTTCCAGGGCCACCCTGGACACACTCTGCTAAGTGCACGTGTCTTTGTCAAAAATGTAAGATGGTCCTGCCTTCCTAGATGAGCATAGCCCATGCCAAGGTGTAGGACTTGGTGAGTGGAGGATAGGCTACATGGATTTCATGCTTTGCTAACTCACTCACTGCACAAGGTGCCAGCAACCTGAGCAGCCCACTGTGACATCCCTTCTGACTTACCAGAATCATTCTGCCCAGACCTCCAATGCCCTTCACTCCACAGGGCAATTGTTTCTCAGACTGTGGTTTCCCAAGGGCAGGGGCCATCTCAGTGCAGTGGGGCTCTCTACCTATCCCAGCCTAGTCCAGGGTCTGGCCCAAAGCAGATGTCATTGTGTTTGACTTGAATCCTATACCATCTAAGTCTTGAGCAACAGCTAGCTTCCTGGCCCTTGCTCTGTTCATTATTTAGGGGAAGGGGAGAAGAAAAGGAGCTCAGGACAGGGCCCTCACCCTCCAAGACTTCACAAGCCGGGGCAGGAGATAAGATTGGTCCAAGTCATGGTAACCCAGACTGGTGGGAGATAAGGCATGGAGGGGGTGTCAGCCCAGGCGAAGGCCCCAGAGGAAGAGTCCTTAGCAGGATAGGGGAGGGCCAGTGGGCTGTGGGAGGCCCTTAAGTGAGGCCTCCAAGGACAAATGTGGGGTCACCACTCTGGGAATGCTGTCATCCCAGTTACTACCTAAAAATATCACATCATCTATACATCCAGTGACCTTCAATTCCCAGGCCTCACTAGCTCCTCCCACAGCCCAGTGAGCTCTACTCAGCTGAGAAGGATGGGCTCAGAGAAGTTCAGGAACTCACCCCATGTCACACAGCCAGGGGCGGTGAGGCTGTGACCCCTCCTTACACTAATTTTCTAAATAGCCCAGAAACTAGAGAACTCACTTGAAGCTGCAGCAGTATGCTGTCAGGCAAAAAGGGAAGCTTCCTAGGGGCCTGGCCAACAGGTGGGGAGGGAGAAGTAAAAGGTCAAGGCCTCAAACCATGGTCCTACTCCACCCTCCCCATATTCCCCCTCCCCACCTGACAGCCTTGACCACAGAGCCTTGGCTGGAGGCAGATGAGGAACAGGAAACTGCCAGCCTGGATGACCCGGGCCCCAATTCTGACTTCAGTCTCTCCTCGGCTAACCGTATGACTCAGGGTATTTGTCTTGCCATCTCTCATCCTCAGACTCTGTGTCTGTACCACACCAAGTTAGACAACAGGGTCCACTCCTCAACACTGACCTTGTAGGAGGCTCATCAAATTCCTCAGAGTTCTCTGTCCGTCCCCTGTCCCAAGCCTGGCTTCTTCCTCCCTCCTCCCCCAATGTCTCTCCAGAGTGGCAAGACTCCCCACCTGCCAACCCCTCCTCTGTGCCCCAGGTCACTGGCTCACCTGTCTGTGTCCCAGGGCTCCTCTTCCAAGTTACCCTCTGGTGCGGGGCCCAGAACCGATGGGGCGTAGCGGACAGCCCCTGAGCTCAGTGCCAGGAACACGGGGCATGATCCTCGGGCAGGGCACCTGCTGTGCTCCTTGGGGTCATCCATGCTGGGACCAGCCCAAGGGTCCCTCTGGAGACCGCCAGGCAGGCAGGTGGCAGAAGCCTTCTCCCCGACCCTGCGCAGAGCCTCACGCTAACCTTTGCTATCTCTGAGGAGCAGCAGTCTGGGAGAAAGGCCCCTCCCAGCAAGCCTCTATCTCCTGAAGCCCCATAATTATTAACTCCTATGGCTCAGCGGGCAGCAGAAGGTGCTGGGGCCCTTCTCCCTGGGTGCCCGGCCAGGGAAGGTGAGACTCCCTGAGACCCCCAGCTTCCACGAGGCCCGAAGGAGGAACTGCCTGTCCCCTGCCTGGCCAGGTTGGCCGGTTGGAAAGATCCAGCACAGACACTATCACTAGCTGGTTGTGTGGCTTTGGGCGAGCACCTCTGCCTGCTCCAGGCCCCATCCTTGGCCTCAATAACCCCTTAAAGCTTGTAACCACCAATAAAAAGGCACAATTCAGTGTAGCAGTTAAGAACACAGGCCCGGTGTCACATGGGCTGGATTCTACCCCACTCCAGACTATGAGCCTTCGGGCATGTCACTCTCTCTGTGACTCAGTTTCCCAACTATAATAAGGAAATCTCACCCTCTAAGGCACACCAGGCCAGCTGCCACTGCCCAGACATGCCCTACACCACGCCTTTCCTCACACAACGCCCTCTGCGCATGTCCTACCCCCTGCAGATAAATCTTTTTTGTTTATACCACCCCTTCGCCAGGAAGCCTTCTCCCCTGAGGACTGTTTTCCCCCCATAGCACAGGGGTGAAGGCCTCAGGCACATATCCACCTGCGTCATGACGGAGTAGACCTATTTGACACCCCCACAAGAACTGAGTGACCCTGTGGGCGGAGGCTGGCCCACACTGACCTCCAAATCCTCAGCACCCCCTTATCTGGGACGCGGTCAGCATCAGTCCACCGGGATGGTTTGAACGTTCCACCCTGCTTCATTTGGCTTGAAAACTCATCCTAGCTCTGCTGGTCTATGGCTGTGTGACCTGAGGCAAGTCCCTTCACTTCCCTGGGACTCAGTTTCCTCATCTGTAAAAGGGGACCAACTGTCTTCAATGAAGTTGTACTGGGGAAGGATCTGCCACGCTTGACATGAGTGTTCTCTGGCTTTCTCCCTCCCTTTCCCTCTTCTTTCCTGTCAGCCTCCGACCTCCCGAGGGGGGAGAAGCTGCCAGTTCCTGCAGAGCAGTCACACCCCCGCCAGCCTTACCCTGCGGATAACAATATCTCCCACTCAGGCTCCGGGCTTCCAAGCTCTCAGCCTAATGCAAACCAGATGCTGGCCTTGCCTTTCCTGGCAGAGAATTTTTCATGGCCAGCTCCCACCCCCTTCCTGTTTTTGCTCCTCACTGATACCCTGCGAAATTCTCTTGCCATGCCCCCACCTTCCCCTGCAGGGCAACACCCCCCCCACCTGGAAACAATTGATGGAAAACAGGAAGTATGAAAGAGGGGAGGGTCGCCCCATCACCCCACGACCTGGCAGGAGGGGAAGGAGCTCAGCGCAGCTGCTCACAAAGCGAATGAAAGCTAGTTCCCCACTGCCAAGCACCAGTCCGCCCCTGGGGGGTGGAGTGGAGAGGAAACTGAGTCAGAGCTGTCCTGGGGAGTGTCTAGAAAAAAAAAAAAAAGCTACTTTCTGGACATTTAGGCAGAGCCAGAACTTCACCGGGAGCTAGTAGGGCTGTGGCAGCGGCTGTGACTTAAAAAAATCAGAACCAGAAGAGACCCAAGCCCCGTCCTCCCGGGGTCACCTGTGAGTCAGAGCCAAGAGACACTCAGGCCTGGGACTGCTTGCCAGTAAAAGCGGCTCGACGAAGTCACTGAAGTCACTTCCCGGGCTTGCTACCTCCTCGGCATTCCCGCCGCCCTTCCCCCACGGGCCAGGCGGTCACAGTCACGAGGATGCTCACAAGGCGCCGCCGCAGTACCTGGCCCGGCAGACCTGCATCCTCCCGCCAGGGGCCGTGCACTGGGGACCGCGGCCGGGGCGAGCCCAGGAGTGTGCCCGTTGGGGCCTGCCTTTACCAACTCAGCCCCTTGAACTCCTGCGGGGCCCTCTGCAGACTCCACAGCCCCCTGAAAGCAACAGCACAGGGGCTCCCTGGGGGCTGGGCTCTGGCCGCCCCTCCCTCTGCCAGCTGTGCAGAATGTTTGGACAACTGGATGGAATGTTTTGCAACTACAGCCCTCCCAGGATCCCTGAGCTCAGGTTTCAAGAGGGGAGGGAGAGGATGCTGGCTCCAGGGGGAGGGAAGGAGACCCAAGAGGTCAAAGGTGAGTCTGGAGCCCACCTCCCCACTCCCCACCGGACTCCCAGCCCACCCCGGGCCTGAGGGAGGCCACTGGCCACCCAGCCCCCAGTGTGGTGGAGAGATGGAGTCAGGCTCAGGCCCCTGGGAGAACAGGACAGAGGGAAGAGGCAGACAAATGGTGTCAGAGATCTGGGGAGGCCAACTTGGTGAAGTCAGGCTCTGTAGACAGTCTGGGCTCAGGGAGGGGCAGGGCCCAGGACAGCACTTTGAGAACGTCATTGAGATTGCTAAGATTCTGTAACAGAGATGGGTCCATCTCCTACCATCTCCGTTTCACAGATAGAACTCTTGGGGTCCAGAGGGAGTAGGAGATCACCCTCAGTGAAGCGGCATGATGGGTGCAGAGCTGGGCTAGAATCCAGGGCTGGCTCCAGATCCTAACCTCGCTTTGGCTGTTCCTACCCTCACCTCCAGCCCCAGGGACACATGCACCCCGGCCAGTGAATTACCATCCTTGCTCTTCCGCAGAAGACACAGACAAAATAACCTATGTAAGTTGAGTAGTCCATGTTCACAAAGAGAATGCACAAACGCTAAGCTCACTGCCAGCCTCTGAGAGCATTAACCTACTTGTGGGCAAGAGGTGGAGACCCCAAGAGCCAGGATTCTGGCACCATCTCTGACTCTAGGTCTAGAGCTCTCCCAGATTCCCCAACACAGCCGCTCAGGCCTCCCAGAGCCCCTTGACTAAAGTTGAGAAGACACATGAGTTCTAGAACCAACTATTTGGAAGAGAGTTGAAGCCTCAGTTTACCCACCTTAAAATTGGATTGTCTTTGCTCTACTTGACCCACCACTATATTGTGGCTGCTGAAGGCAAGGAGTGGAAGGTTCCAGTGGAGCCCTTGGGAGACTTAAATATTTCCTAGAAATAAAGCCCTTGGAGCTCATGTGAAGAAAGGAGGGAGGGGATTCCTTTGAGCCCAGAAGGTTGTAGGAGTCTCATCAAGGTGCCTGGGGGCCTGGGCTGGATTCCTTGAGGTGGAACCTGTTTGGCCATTCCCAGGTCCTGAGGAGGATATTTTACCCACCCAAGGTTTAGCCAGCCAAACCTTCAGAGTCAGATATGAACTAGAGGAGGGTGGGTCTGTCCCCACCCCACAGCTGGTGACTCCCTTCCAAAATGACGGGATGAGGCAGGAAATGGAGGAAGGATCTTTAAGTTTACTTGTTGTTTTTTTTTTTTTTTTTTTTAGTAATCTGTACACCTATCATGGGGCTCAAACTCATAACCAGGACTGCATGCTCCTCTACTGAGCTAGCCAGGCACTCCTGTGCTAGGATCTCTACCTTTGATTCATTTAGTTCACTCTCAAACCACCTGATGTGATGGTTCTTCATTCCTTTCAGTTCCTATTTTAATGATGAAAGAATGAAGACTAGGAAAAGGGGAAGGGATTTGGCAACAGGGAACAAGTAAGGAATTAGGATTTTAATCCACACTGTCTGACCCCAAAAGCTCGTGTTATTATCCCTTCACCATTCACCCTCTCAAAGGGTAAGGTGAGGCTGTTTTTTTGTTTTTGTTTTTGTTTTTGTTTTTTAGAAAAGAGAGCTTGAAGACTAAGCAGGATTTAAATATATAGAATGGAGGATGGGCATTCTATGCCCAGGAACACGAGAAACAAACAAAGCAGGGACAGAGCAGGACACAGAAACAGAAGCAAATGCTTCGCTTTGGCTGGAGCTTAAGCTGATTTGGGGAACACTAGAGAAAAGACTGGACAGGCATGCTCGGGATGAATCATGAAGAGACTTAGTGGCCTAGTTAAAGAGTTTGGACTTTATTCCAAAGGCTCCAAGGAGACAGTTAAACATTTTTGAGCAGAAGGGTGACGTGATCAAAACCCTGCTAAGAGAAGATTAAATTGACAGCAGTGTGCATAGAAAATAGAAATGAACACTTATCAAATATCCAGAGAGGTAAAGGGTTTCTAAACTTAGATGCATTTGAAGAGACCTCAAAAGAAAAAATCAATAGATCTGTTGACATTAAAATTCAAAACTTCTCCATCATCCTCCTTCCACCAAAAAATAACCAAAATTAAAAGGCAAATAGCCTAGGGAAAATATCTCCAGCAAATGGCAAAGTGTTGACATCTTTAATATGTAAAGAATTCACAAAAATCAATGAGAAAAAAAAAAAAACAGCGCAATAAACATGTTCGTGCCTTCATTCATTCGTTTATTAAGCATTACATTATTTATGTAAAGAGCACCTGGACCAGGTGCTGAGAAGATATTCATGGATAATATGAATTACCTGGGCTGCCCAGACATAATTTATTTTTAAAAAATACTTAGAGGGGATCCCTGGGTGGCTCAACGGTTTGGCTCTCCCTTCAGCCCAGGGCGTGATCCTGGAGTCCCGGGATCGAGTCCCACATCGGGTTCCCTGCATGGAGCCTGCTTCTCCCTCTGCCTGTATTCATTCCTCTATGTCTCTCATGAATAAATAAATAAAATCTTTAAAATAAATAAATAAATAAATAAATAATACTTAGAAATCTGAGAATAAAAGGGAATTTCGTTAAACTGATATAGTACCCACCAAAACCCCACAGCAAATGTCATTCTTAATGGTGAAATGCTAGAAACATTATTTTTTTTAAAGATTTATTTATTTATTTTATGATAGACATAGAGAGAGAGAGAGGCAGAGACACAGGAGGAGGGAGAAGCAGGCTCCATGCCGGGAGCCCGACGCAGGTCTCGATCCCGGGACTCCAGGATCACGCCCTGGGCCAAAGGCAGGCGCCAAACCATTGAGCCACCCAGGGATCCCTAGAAACATTATTTTGAAATCAGGACTAAGACAGCATGGCTGCTATCCTTGCTTCTATTCTACACTGTATTGATGATTGTAGCCAGTTCAGTAAGAATAGAAAAAGAAATTCAAGACATACAATTTGGAAAAGAAAAACCAAAACTGTTCTTTTTCACAGATGATTATCTACATTTTAAATCCAAAGGATTCCACAGATAAATTATTATAATAAGACAACTTGGCAAAAAGGTTGGCCATAATATCAATATAAAATTATTTGCAAAAAAAATTATTTGCAGTTCTGTACACTGGTAAAAGTTAGCAAATTAGAATTTTTAAAAAATACATTATTTATTATAGCAATAAATGATAAGCACCTATAATAAATCTTTTTTTTAATTTTTTTTTTATTCATAAGAGAGAGAGAGAGGCAAAGACACAGGAGGAGGAAGAAGCAGGCTCCATGGTAGCCCGACGCGGGACTCGATTCCGGGACTCCACAGTCGTGCCCTGGGCCAAAGGCAGGCACTAAACCGCTGAGCCACCCAGGGATCCCCTAATAAATCTAATAAAATATGTGAAATATTTATTATAGAGAAAATTTTAATTTTGGGTATAAATTTAAAAATTATAATCACTATAGTATGTATATTATACAATTATTATATAATCTAGAATTATTATATAACCTAAATTATTTAAATAATAAAAATATCAAAATGATGCAAATTATAAAATTAGATATTTCACAAAAATGTCAATTTTCTCCAATTTGATCTATGGCTTCAATGCAATTACAATCAAAATTCTAATAGGGGGCAGCCTGGGTGGCTCAGCGGTTTAGTGCCGCCTTCAGCCCAGGGCCTGACCCTGAAGACCCGAGATCGAGCCCCACGTCTGGCTTCTCCCTCTGCCTGTGTCTCTGCCTCTCTCTTTCTCTCTCTCATGAATAAATAAATAAAATCTTTAAAAAAATTCTAATAGGGATTTTCTTAAATATGACGTTGCTTTTATTTTTTTAATTTAAATTCAATTAGGCAATCAATAGTACACACTTAGTTTCTGATATAGTGTTCAATAATTCATCAGTTGTATATAATACCTAGTGCTCAACACATCACATGCCCTCCTTAATGCCTTACCACCCAATTACCCTATCCCTTCTATCCCTTCACCCACTCCCTTCCAGCAACCCTCAGTTTGTTTCCTATAGTCTAGAGTCTCTCATGGTTTTTCTCCCTCTCTGATGACTTCCCATTCAGGGTTCCCTCCCTTAACCTATTATCCTCTGCACTGTTTCTTATATTCCACATATGAGGGAAACCATATGACAAGTGTCTTTCTCTGGTTGACTTATTTCCCCCAGCATAACACCCTCCAGATTCATCCACATCAATGTAAATGGTAAGTATTCATCTTTTCTGATGGCTGAGTAATATTTCACTGTGTATATAGACCACATCTTTTTTATCCATTCATCAGTCAATGGACATCCAGGCTATTTCCACAGTTTGGCTATTGTGGACATAGTTATTATGAATATTGGGGTGCAGGTGTCCCGGCATTTCACTACATTTGTATCTTTGGGGTCAATACCAGTAGTACAATTGCTGGGCCATAGGGTAGCTATGTCTTTAACTTCTTTTTTTTTTTAAGATTTTATTTATTTATTCATGACAGACAGAGAGAGAGAGAGGCAGGGACACAGGCAGAGGGAGAAGCAGGCTCCACGCAGGGAGCCCGACGTGGGACTTGATTTCAGGTCTCCAGGATCGGCCCTGGCCTGAAGGCGGTGCTTAAGCCGCTGAGCCACTCGGGCTGCCCTATATCTTTAACTTCTTGAGGAACCTCCACACTGAGCCAGCTTGCATTCCCACCAACAGTGCAAGAGGGTTCCCCTTTCTCCACAATCCTGTCAACAGTTGTTGTTTCCTGTCTTGTTAATTTTAGCCATTCTGACTGGTGTGAGGTGGTAGCTCATTGTGGTTTTGATTTGTATTCCCCTGATGCCAGGTGCTGTAGAGCATATTTTCATGTGCCTGTTGGCCATGTGTAGGTCTTCTTTGGAGAAATGTCTGTTCATGTCTTCTGCCCATTTCTTGACTAGATTATTTGTTCTTTGGGTGTTGAGTTTGGTAAGTTCTTTATAGATCTTGGATATTTGCCCTTTATCTGATATGTCATTTACAAATATCTTCTCCCATTCTGTATACTGCCTTTTAGTTGTGACTGTCTCCTTTGCTGTGCAGGAACTTTTTATCTTGATGAAGTCCCAGTAGTTCATGTTTGCTTTTGTTTCCCTTGCCTTTGGAGATGTGTCTAGCAAGAAGTTGCTGTGGCCAAGGTTGAAGAGGTTGCTGCCTGCGTTCTCCTCCAGGATTTTGATGGTTTCCTTTCTCACATTTAGGTCTTTCATCCATTTTGAGTTTTAGTGTACAGTGTAAGAAAATGTCCAGTTTCATTCTTCTATGTGTGGCTGTCCAATTTTCCCAGCACCATTTATTGAAGAGACTGACATGCTGATTTTAAAATTTACATAGAGGGATGCCTGAGTGGTCCAGCGGTTGAGCATCTGCCTTCAGCTCAGGGAGTGATCCTGGAGTCCCAGGATCAAGTTCCACATCTGGTTCCCTGCATGGGGCCTGCTTCTCCCTCTGCCTGTGTCTCTCTCTCTGTGTATGTGTCTCATGAATAAATAAATAAAATCTTAAAAAAAATAAAATAAAATTCACATAGAAGAGTAAAAATATCTAAGACATCCATGAAGGGGAATGAGGCAGTTGCTTACTCCCCAGCTATCAGGACTAATAAAACTGTAGTAATAAAAACAGTATGATATTAGCTAAAGAATGAATCGAGGTAGATTGACAAAATCAAATAGAGAATCCAGAAAAAGACCCACACATAGCTGGAGCTCTGATATTCAGATACAGTCTTGCTGATCAGTGGGGAAAGGAAGGGACCATTTAATACCTGATCAAGCCTATGTGGATAAAATAATTGGAACCCTATCTCACACTATCAGAAAAATTTCTGTTGGTGGTATTAAAGAAGATATAGAAGATTATAATTTGAGAGACTACTTTGAAAAGTATGGCAAGATTGAAACCATAGAAGTTATGGAAGACAGGCAGAGTAGAAAAAAGAGAGGATTTAATTTTGTAACTTTTGATGATCATGATACAGTTGATAAAAATTGTTGTTCAGAAACACCACACTATTAATGGGTATAGTTGTGAAGTGAAAAAGGCCCTTTCTAAACAAGAAATGCAGTTTGTTGTATCACAAAGAGGTCATAGAGGTGGATCTGGTAACCTCATGGGTCATGGAGGAAACTTTGGAGGTGGTGGTAATTTTGGCCATGGTAGAAACTTTGGTGGAAGAGGAGGCTATGGTGGTGGCAGTGGTGGCAGCAGAGGTAGTTATGGAGAAGGTGATGGTGGATATAATGGATTTGGAGGTGGCCGTGCTAACTATGGTGGTGGTCCTGGTTAGAATAGTAGAGGAGGCTATAATGGTGGTGGACCAGGATATAGAAACCAAGGAAGCAGATATGGTAGTAGTGATGGAGGATATATGATGGTTACAATGGAGGAGGAAAATTTGGAAGTGGTACTATGGTGGTGGTGGAAACTATAATGATTTTGGAAATTATAGTGGACAACAGAAATCAGATTATGGACCAAATTGAAGGGGACAATTTGGTGAAAGAAGCTTGGGCAGTCCCTATGATGGTGGTTATGGATCTGATGGTGGAAGTGGTGGATATGGTAGTAGAAGATTCTAAAAAATTTTCAGAAGAAAAGAATTGAAATAGAATTCTACTTGCCTAAATGAGGAATGTCTTTCTTACCATCCTAAATATGAAGGTTTCTGGCTAGGTAAGGTTTGTAGCTCACAGTAAAGACCGATAACACCAAAAAAAAAAAAAAAAGAAAGAAAGAAATCTGATAATACCAAGTGATGAACAAAAATGTGTATCCCCAGGAACTATAGTGTTGGTAAAAGTGTAAATTTGTAGCCACTTTGGTAAACAATTTGGCATTAGCTTGCAGAATCAAATATTTGCATATACTATGACCAAGCAATTCCACTTCTAGGTATATGTGCTAGAGCAAGTCTAGCACATTTGCACCAGGGAACATGTACAAAACTGTTCATAATAGAAATCCAGGGGCACCTGAGTGATTCAGTCGCTTAAATGCCTGCCTCCAGCTCCATCCTGGGATGGAGCCCCATGACAGAGGGGAGTCTGATTCTCCCTCTTCCTCCCCCTGCTCATGCGCTCTCTCTCTCTCTCTCTCTAAAAAATAGCAATCCAAATAATCCAAATGTCTAATGAGCAGGGATTGGATAAACGCATTGTTATTATTGAATTAGTTTCCTATGGAAACCGTATCAAATTACCATAAACTAGGAGTCTTAAAACAACAGAAATTTGTTTTCCCACCATTCTGGAGGCCAGAAGTCCAAAACAAGGACCTAAATGAAGATGTCAGTTGGTCCATGCTCCCTCTGGAGGCTCAAGGGGAGAGTTTGTTCCTTGCCTCTTCTGGTATCTGGTGGTAGCTGGTGTTCCTTGGCTTGTAGCCATACCACTTCTCCATTATCTTCACTTTGCCTTCTCCTCTTTTGTTTCTGACAAATCTCCCTCTAACTCCCTCTAATAAGGACACTTGTAATTGTATTTACAGCCCACTTGAAAATCCAGGATAATCTCCACATGTCAAGATACTTAACTTCTTTTTTTTTTAATATTTTATTTATTTATTCATGAGAATACACAGAGAGGAGAGAGAGAGGCAGAGACACAGGCAGAGGGAGAAGCAGGCTCCATGCAGGGAGCCTGACGTGGGACTCGATCCCAAGTCTCCAGGATCAGGCCCTGGGCTGTAGGCGTGCTAAACTGCTGAGCCACCAGGGCTGCCCTCAAGATACTTAATCACATTTGCAAAGACCCTGTTTTTATAAAAGGCAGGATTCACAGGATTTATAGAAGATCAGGGATTAGAATTTGATATGGGGGGACATTTTCTTTTTCAGTTTTCTACACTCGGCCATCAGTTTGTCACACTCAAAAAATACATTCACCCCATCCTGACATCTCCAGAAGTCTTAACCCATTATAATATGAACTCAAGCCCAAAATCTCACGTAAATATAATCAGCTCAAAACCCCATATCTCATCATCTAAACCAAGCATGATAAGACTGTGGATATGATCCTTGCTGGGGAAAAAATTCCTTCCATCTCCGGAACTGTAAAACTAGTAAGTTATGTGTTCCCCAAACGTAATGGTGGGATAGGCATAGGGTAACAGTTATAGATATTTCTACTCCAAAAGGGAGAGGATAGAAGAAAGAAAGGGATCGCTAGTCCCAATTTCAAAATCCAGCAGGACAAATTCCTCTACTTTTCAAGGTCTGGGACTAATCCTCTATTGCCCACAGTTCCAGCCTCTGCCTCTATAGTTCTGACTTCCAGGTCCAAGGCTCTGCCCTCTGGGCCTGAGGCTATTCCCTTTTGTCATGCTTCCATTTTCTTTTTTTTTTAATTATTTATTCATGAAAGACACATAGAGAGGCAGAGACACAGGCCAGGGAGAAGCAGGCTCCATGCAGGGAGCCTGATGTGAGACTCAGTTCCGGGACTCCAGGATCACACCCTGGGCCAAAGGCAGACACTCAACCACTGAGCCACCCAGGCATCCCACGCTTCCTTTTTCTTAACAGTAGGCACGTATCTGAAGTTGAGTTGTTTTATAAACCGATTTCTTGCCTCTAGAATTGTGGTAGTCCAACAGCTTTCCTTCATTCCATTCTGTCTCTGTCCCTTTCCATTCAAGATGGCACTGTTTCTGCTGAGAGATATAACTTTGGAAACCCTGTTAGGTCTCCTCTGTATGTCACATAGATTCACATCATTAAACAAGAGAGTCCTCCACAGATCTTTCCTGGATAATTCTATCTCTAGGGGATCCCTGGGTGGCGCAGCGGTTTGGCGCCTGCCTTTGGCCCAGGGCACGATCCTGGAGACCCGGGATCGAATCCCACGTCGGGCTCCCGGTGCATGGAGCCTGCTTCTCCCTCTGCCTGTGTCTCTGCCTCTCTCTCTCTCTGTGACTATCATGAATAAATAAATAAAATCTTTAAAAAAAAAAAAATTTAAAAAAAATTAAAAAAAAAAAATTCTATCCCTATTGCTGGCTTCTGCTGAGATGGTTGAGTGGATCCATGAGTCACACACCTAATATCCTCAACACCAGCAAAACGCTATTTCAACCACACCCATGGCCTTCTCTCCAGAGCACATTTTTCTAACATAAATCAGCTAATTTTAGTATATTTCACAATCTGGAGAGGCTGCAAATTTCCCCCATCATCATGTTGGTTCCTTTTGGTGTAACAGTTCTTTCCCTGGTATATCTTTCTCCTCTCCCATTTTATGATGATCAGCAAGAAGAAACCAGGGCACAACTTTAACATTTTGCTTGGAAATTACCTCAGCTAAAATCCAAGTTCATCATGTACAAGTACTTCTCTTGTGCTTCTCAAAATTCTTCTAGCATCTACCCTTTAACCAATTCCAAAGCCATATCCATATTTTAAGGTGTTTGTTACAGCAGCACATCATTCTTGGTTCCAAAATTTGTGTTAGTTTGCTATGGTAACTGTAACTAATTACTACAAACTAGATGGCTTTAAGCAACAGAAACTTATTTCATACCATTCTGGGTGCCCAAAGTCCAAAATTACTATCACGTGCCCAAACCAAGAAGTTAGTAGGGACGCCTGGGTGGCTCAGCGGTTGAGCATCTGCTTTTGGCTCAGGGCGTGATCCTGGAGTCCCAGATTGAGTCCCACATTGGGCTCCCTGCGTGGAGCCTGCTTCTCCCTCTGCCTATGTCTTTGCCTTTCTCTCTGTGTCTCTCATAAATAAATAAAATCTTAAAAAGAAGAAGGAGGAGGAGGAGGAGAAATAGTAGGTCCAGGATGCCTGAGTGGCTCAGTGGTTGAGCATCTGCCTTCAGCTCAGGGCGTGATCCTGGGGCCCCCGGGATCAAGTCCCACATCCAGCTCCCTGCATGGAGCCTGCTTCTCCCTCTGCCTATGTCTCTACCTCTCTCTGTGTGTGTCTCTCATGAATAAATAAAAAAAATCTTGGGATCCCTGGGTGGCGCAGCGGTTTGGCGCCTGCCTTTGGCCCAGGGCGCGATCCTGGAGACCCGGGATCGAATCCCACGTCAGGCTCCCGGTGCATGGAGCCTGCTTCTCCCTCTGCCTGTGTCTCTGCCTCTCTCTCTCTCTCCGTGTGACTATCATGAATAAATAAATTAAAAAAAATCTTAAAGAAGAAGAAGAAGAAGAAGAACAAGAACAAGAAGAAGAAGAACAAGAAGAAGAAGTAGTAGTAGTAGTAGTAGTAGTAGTAGTAGTAGTAGTAGTTGATAGGTCCAAGGCACCTGGGTGGATCAGTGGGTTAAGCATCTGCCTTCTGCTCAGGTCATGATCTCAGGGTCCTGGGATCAAGTCCCACATCACTGGGCATCCTGCTCAGTGGAGAATCTGCTTCTCTCTCTGTCCCTCCCTGTTGCTGTGCATGCTCCAGAATCACGGCATTCTCTGTCTCTCTCAAATAAATAAATACAATCTTAAAAAAAAAAAAAAAAAGATGTTCATAGGTCCAGGTTCCTTCTGGAGGCTCTAGGGCAGACTATATTCCTTGCTTCTTCCAGTTTGGGGCAGCTTATGGCAGCCTTAGCTTCACTATGATTTCTGCTTCCATTGTCACATTGTCTTTTCTTCTTCTGTCCATGTCAAATCTCCTTCTTCCTCCCTCTTATATGCAGGCATGTGATTGAATTTGGGGCCCACTCTGATAATCTAGGATAATATCCACATACCTCAAGATCCTTAACTTAATCGCAGCTACAAGTGTCACGTTTCCATATAAGGTAACATCTACAGGTTTCTAAGTTTCTAGGATTAGGATCTGATATCTTTGGGGGGCCATTTTTCGTCCTATCATAGTTACGTCCTTATGATGGAACATTAAACGGCAGTAACAATGAATATTTATATGCCATTCATTTCTCTCCCTACTCCAAGGTAAGCTCCATGAGGGCAGGGCCTTATTTCACTCATTGCTGTATACTCAGTCCCTGGAAAAGTGACCACCAGGTAAGTGGTACCCAATAAATATTTGCTGAATGAACTACTAAAATGGATATTTATCTGAAGAATAATACAGATAAATAAAACATTTTATGGTATAACATCAGGTGAAAAAAACAGCATACAATTTTTTTTAATATCAAATCATTGTGGGGATGCCTGAGTGGCTCAGTTGGTTAAGCATCTAACTCTTGATCTCAGCTCAGGTCTTGATCTTAGGATTGTGAATCAAGCCCCACTTAAAAAAATTTTTTTTAAATAAATGCAAAATTATCAAATAATTATTTTTACATGAAAAATACTATGCAAAAATATTGGGGATGTCAGTGAAAATGGAATAGGGAACTTCAAGAGTCCATCTTGTCACAAACACAGCTAATAAACTGGCAAAATTTTCAGAATCAGGGACGCCTGGGTGGCTCAGTGTTTGGATGTCTGCCTTTGGCCCAGGGTGTGATCCCAGGAACTGGGATCAAGTCCCACATTGGGCTCTTGCAGGAAGCCTATTTCTCCCTCAGCCTATGTCTCTCCCTATGTGTGTGGGTGTCTCTCATGAATAAATAAATAAAATCTTAAAAAAAAAAAAAAACCTGTCAGAATCAGCTTTATCAGAACTCTGGAAACAACTCAAAGTTTACATCAACCAAGTGAAACCACTGAATCTCAGTAAGAAAACTTCATTATAATTTCACTTATCGTCTCCATCCCCCAGTTCTGCAGCAGCCTTGAAGACAATGTTCATGGTATAAGTTTCTAGACAGACCTGCTACTGAAAGCATTGTGGTTGTTTGTTTTGACCTGCCTAATGGCCCTCTGAATGTCTAGCTCAAAGGGCTTGCCTTTATTTTGCCTAATTCAGAACTCTCACAGGGCTGATGTGGCTACCAAGGGGGCATTTGTTGAAAATACATAAAGGCAATTGTATTAGCTGCTACCATCTAGGACAAGGGACCACATTTGGAGAAAACAACAAATGAATAATAATTTAAAAAAAAAACCCTTAGGAAGAAAAGCTGGGAAGTGAAATGGATTAGGGAAAATAACTTTGAAAATTTCCTACATACTCCTGGGAGAAGAGGTCCACATGCACGCTCAGGTCTGGGTACATGCTCAGAAAAGATCTGAGAAGGCCCTAAGATCTTATCTCTAGCTGGTGATCAGGCTCTGTGCAAGCAGGAAATGAGAGCTAAAGCAGAGTTGTAAATTGCCTAAGTGTTGAAGGAATTTCCCAACACACATACAGAGCGCATCTGTGAAGACTGGGAGGTTTTTGTTGTTGCTGTTCTAGGCATTTAAGGAAATCTCAGTCAAATGACTAGCAGAGCACTAAGCTAATGTAACAGAGACTTCAGTGGCCACATACTACAAAAAATGGGCTTTACAAAATTAGTTCCTGAAAAGTCACTAAACTAACAAACAATTCAACAACAGCAGCAACAAGTACTAGCATAGTAGGAAATCCTATTCCCAGAGTTGTTGCATTTTAATACTAAAAATGTCTAGTTTAGAAAAAAAATTATGATGCATGCAAAGGGAGCATGGCCTATATACATGGGGAGAAAACTGTCCTTGAGGGAGCACAGATATTGGATATTGGATATGGTAGACAAGGACTTAAAATCAACTATTTTTAGGGACACCTGGGTAGCTCAGTGGTTGAGTGTCTGCCTTCGGCCCAGGGCGTGATTCTGGAGTCCCGGGATCGAGTTCCACGTCAGGCTCCCTGCATGGAGCCTGCTTTTCCCTCTACCTGTGTCTCTGTCTCTGTCTCTGTCTCTGTCTCTCATGAATAAATAAATAAAATCTTAAAAAAATAAATCAACTATTTAAAATATACTCAGAGACCTAAAGGAAACCATGTGCAAAGAACTAAAGGAAAACATGATCTCACCAGACAGAGACTGTCAATAAGAAGACAGAAGCTATAACACAGAAACAAAACTTCTGGATTTGAAGAGAATTAATTGAAATGAAAATTTCAGTAGAGCAGTTCAACAGCAGATCTGAGCAAGCAGAAGAAAGGGCCAGCATACTTGAAGGTAAGTCAATGAGCTTACCCCATCTGTGGAGCAGAAAGAATAAAAGGATGAAGGAAAATGAACAGAACCTAAAAGATGTGTAAGACACCATCATGCATACTAACATATGCATAGGAAGTCCAACAGGAGAGGTGGGAGAGAGATAAGGTAGAATATTTGGAGATATAATGGCTAAACACTTGGCACAAGACATAACCTACACATTCAGGAAGCTTAATTAACTTCAAGTAAGATAAACTCAAAGAGTGCTTGCTTCGGCAGCACACATACTAAGATAAATCAAAGAGATCCATGCCAAGACATAATCAAACTGCAAAAGGCCAAAAACAAAAAGAGAATCCTTAAAGCAGGAAAAGTGACTAATCATGTTCTAGACAACCTCACTATGATTAACAGCTGATTTCTCATCAGAAACCTTGGAGGCCAGAATGCAAGGGAATAATATATTGGAAAGTCTGAAAGGAAAAAACAAGGCAACCAGAAATTTTATATCTCACAAAACTATCCTTCAAGAGTTAAGGAAAAACCAAGACATTTCCAGATTAGTGAAAACTAAGACAGTTTGTCACTAGTAGACTGTCCTGACAAGAAATGTTAAAGAGAGTCCTTCAGGCTACTATGAAAGGGCATTAAATAAGTATCTCAAATCCACATGAAGAAATGAACATTGATAACAGGGATATAGGTAGATTAAAGTCAGTAATTATGTATTTTTAGAACATATTTTTTCTTATATGATTTACTTATTTTTTAAAGATTTTTGTTTATTCACAAAAGACACACAGAGAGAGGCATAGAGACATATGCAGAGGGAGAAGCAGGCTCCCTGCAGGGAGCCTGATGCAGGACTCGATCCCAGGACCCTGATCATGACCTGAGCCGAAGGCAGATGCTCAACCACTGAGTCATCCAGGTGCCCCTTTTATATGCTTTAAAGGACAACTACAATAATTATAAATCTGGGTCCTGGCGTCTTTTCAGGACCCAGGTGTCCTGAAAAGAGTAATAAAATTGATGCATTTTTAGTTAGAACAATAAAAATAGAGAGAGAGAAAGAGATAAAATTCTCAATTACTAAAATCAGGATGAAAGTAGGGCATCACTATCAACATTACCAGATACAAAAAGGATTATAAAAGAATATGATGAATAATTGTAAATCAACACTCCAGATAACCTAGATGAAAAGAAAATTTCCTAGAAACACACAAATGACTAAGACTGACTCAAGAAGAAACAGAACATCTGCCTTCAGCTCAGGGTACGATCCTGGGTCCCAGGATCAAGTCCCACGTTAGGCTCTCTGCATGGAGCCTGCTTCTCCCTCTGCCTATGTCTCTGTCTCTGCCTCTCTGTCTCAGTGTCTCTCATGAATAAATAAATAAAATTCTTTTAAAAAAGAAAGAAAACAAAGCTGAATAGACCCATAACAAGAGATTAAATAAGCAGGATGCCTGGGTGGCTCAGTGGTTGAGTGACTGCTCTTGGCTCAGGATGTGATCCGGGTCTGGGGATGCAGTCCCGCATCGGGCTTCCTGTGAGGAGCCTGCTTCTCCCTCTGCTCCTCTCTCTGTATTTCTCATGAATAAATAGATAAAATCTTAAAAAAAAAAAAAAAAAAAAGAGAGAGAGAGAGAGAGAAATTAAATAAGTAAAAAAAAAAAAAAAAAAAATCCCAGTAAAGAAAAGGCTAGGACCAAATGGCTTCACTGGTAAATTCTCTCAAACATTTAAAGAATTAATACCAATCTTTCTCAAATTCTTCCAAAAAACGGGGGATCCCTGGGTGGCTCAGTGATTTAGCGCCTGCCTTTGGCCCAGGGCATGATCCTGCAGTCTCAGGATCGAGTCCCGCATCAGGCTCCCTGCATGGAGCCTGCTTCTCCCTCTGCCTGTGTCTCTGCCTCTCTTTTTCTCTCACTCATGAATAAATAAATAAAATCTTTAAGAAAAAAATTCTTCCAAAAAATAGAGTGTGCTTCCTAATTCACTCCATGATGCCAGGATTACCTTGATATTAAAGCCAGATGGAGACATCATAAGGAAAGAAATCTATAGAGCAATATTTATGAATATAGATGCAAACATTCTCAATGGATTACTGAGAAATTTGAATCCCACAACATATTAAAATGATCATACTGCATGGGCAAGTGGAATTTATCCCAAGAATGCAAAGGTGGTTCAACACATGAAAATTAACCAATGTGATATACAATATTAATGGAATGGAAGAAAAGAATCACATCACCATCCCAACTGATGCAGAAAAATAATTTTATAAAATTATCTATACCAACAACCTTATTGATGAGCCTTGGAAATATTGTGCTAAGTGAAATAAGCCAGTCAAAAAAAAGACAAACGCTGTATGACTCCACTTACATGAGATACTTAGAGTAGCCAAAATCATACAGACAAAAAAGTAGAATGATGATTACCAGGGACTGGAGGAGGTGAAGGTGGGAGTTATTGTTTAACATATACAGAGCTTCAGTCTTACAAGATGAAAGTGCTATGGAGATAGGAGGTGGTGATGGTTGTACATCATGAATACATTTAATACCACTGAACTGTACACTTAGCAGTGGTTAAATGTATGTTATGTATATTTTACCACAATAAAAAAAGTTGGGAAAAAGCCCACCTAACACTCTTGCATGATAAAAAACACTTATAAAAGTAGAACTAGAAGGAAACTTCCTTAGCTTGATAAGGGAGATATATGAAAATCCACAGCTGGGGCACCTGGGTGGCTCAGTAGGTTAAGCATCTGGCTTCAGCTCAGGTCATGATCTTGGGGTCCTGGGATCAAGTCCTGCATCAGGCTCCCTGCTCAGCAGGGTATTTTGCTTCTCTCTCTCCAGGGACACTCATTCTCTCTCTTGCTCACTCTCTCTCTCAAATAAAAATAAATAAAATCTGGGACGCCTGGATGGCTCACCAGTTGAGGGTCTAGCTTTGGCTCAGGGTGTGGTCCTGGATCCTGGGATTGAGTTCCACACCGGGCTCCCTGCATGGAGCCTGCTTCTCCCTCTGCCTGTGTCTCTGCCTCTCTCTGTGTGTCTCTCATGAGTAAATAAATAAATAAATCTTTAAAAATAAATAAATAAAATCTTAAAAAAAAAAAAAAGAAAATCCATAGTTAATATCAAACTCAATGGTGAAAGATTGAAAGCTTTACTCCTAAGATCAGAAACAATTAAATATATATATAAAGATCAGAAACAATATAAAGATATCTGGTCTTGCCTTTTTCTTTCTCTTTCTTTCTTTCTTTCTTTCTTTCTTTCTTTCTTTCTTTCTTTCTTTCTTTCTTTCTTTCCTTCTTTCTAGATTATTTGTTTATTCATGAGAGACTCACACACAGAGAGAGGCAGAAACATAGGCAGAGGGAAAAGCAGGTTCCTCACAGGGAGCCCGATGCGGGATTAAATCCCAGACACCGGGATCACACTCTGAGCCAAAGGCAGATGCTCAACCACTGAGACACTCAGGCTTCTCTGGTCTTGCCACTTGTATTCAACATTTTACTGGAAGTTTTAGCCATAGCGGAAAGTAAATAAAAGGCATCCAGATTGGAAGGAAAGTAGTAAAAACTATATTTGTAGACGGTGAAATCATATATAGAAAATCCTAAAGAACCCACACAGAAACCATCATCACTAATAAATGAATTCAGCAAAGTTGCAAAATATAAGATCAATATGCAAAAATCAGTTGTATTTCTACACACTAGCAATGAATAATCTGAAAATGAAATTTAGAAAAGTAATCTCATTTACATTACCAAAAAAATAAAATATTTAGGAATAAAATTTAAAAAGGGTTATAAGACTTGTACCCTGAAAACTACAAAACATTGTTGAAAGAAATTAAAACAGGCCTGAGTAAATGAAAAGACACCTTGTGTTCATGGATTGTTAAGAACCAATATTGTAAAGAAAACAGAATGATCTACAGACTCAATGCAATTTCTATCAAAATTCCAACTGTCTTTTTTGCAGAAATGAGCAAGCTGATCCTCAAATTCATAGGGAATTGTAAGGGACCATATATAGTCAAAACAATCTGGAGGGCAGCCCCGGTGGCGCAGCGGTTTAGCGCCGCCTGCAGCCCAGGGCGTGATCCTGGAGACCCTGGATCGAGTTCCACGCCGGACTCCCTGCATGGAGCCTGCTTCTCCCTCTGCCTGTGTCTCTGTTTCTCTCTGTGTGTGTTTCTATGAATAAATAAATAAAATCTTAAAAAAAAAAAAAAACAATCTTGAAAGGGAAGAAAAAATTGGAGAACCCACACTTCCCAATTTCAAAACTTCTAAAAAGCTACACAACCAAAACAGTGGGGTACTGGCATAAGGATAGACATATAGAGTAATGGAATAAAATTGAGAGTCCAAAAATAAACCCATACATCCACTGTCAATTGATTTTCAACAAGAACACCAAGATCATTCAATGGGGAAGGAATAATCTTTTCAAATAATAGTGCCTGGAAAACTAAGTATCTGCATGCAAAAGAATGAAGTTGGACCTTTACCTCACACCACATACAAAAATTAACTCAAAATAGGTCAAAGACCCACATGTAGGACCTGGAGCTATAAACTGTAGAAAAATTAACAATAAATCTTTATGACCTTGGATTTGGTAATGATTTCTTAGACAAGACGCCAAAGAACAAACAACAAAAGAAAAAATAAACTGAATTTCACCAAAATTTCAAAAAAAACTTCAGTGCATCATAGGATATTCTCAAGAAGGTGAAAAAAATGACCTAAAGAATGAGAAAAAATATTTGTAAATCATATGTATCCTATAAGTATTGTCCAGAATATATAAACAAGTCTTATGGCTCAACAATAAGAATATAATCTAATTAAAATGGGCAAAAGGATTTGGATAAATATTTCTCCAATAAAGACATGCAAATAATCAACAGGCACACAAGAGGTTCAACAATCATTTATTGTTAGGGAAACGCAAACCACAATGAGATACCACTGCACACTCACTAGGATGGCTTTTTGCAGGACATAATAAGCATTGGTGAGGAGGTGGAAAAACTGAAATTCCTTCTTTTGCTGGTGGGAGTATAAAATTGTACAGCCACTGTGGAAAACAGGTAGTTCCTTGGAAAGTTAACCATTGAATGACCATATGACCCAGCCACTCCACTCCTAGGTATATACCCGAAAGTACCAAAGCCATGTGTAAAGAAAAACTTGCCCCGTATATACATAGTAGACAGAAAGAAAGAAAGAGAAAGAAAGAAAGAAAGAAAGAAAGAAAGAAAGAAAGAAGAAAGAAAGAAAGAAAGAAAGAAAGAAAAAGAAAGAAAGAAAAGAGAAAGAAAAGAGAAAGAAGAGAAGAGAAGAGAAGAAGAGAAGAGAAGAGAAGAGAAGAGAAGAGAAGAGAAGAGAAGAGAAGAGAAGAGAAGAGAAAGGAAACAATCCAGATGTCCCAAAAAAAAAAAAAATCCAGATGTCCATCAACTGAGGAATGGGTAAACAAACTGTGGTCTATCCATACAATGGAATATTACTCAACCCAGAAAGGAATGAAGCACTGACACATGGGTGACCCTTGAAAATGTGACGCCAAGTGAAAGAAGCAGGATATAGAAGGACAACTATCATATGATTCTACTTATGTGAAATGACAAGAAAAGGCAAATCCAGGGAGATAGAAGAAGCAGATGGATAGTTATTAGCAGGGATGGGAGAAAGGGGTGAATAGGGAGACTCTGCATGATGGTACTGAGTTTCCATTCAGGTAACAAAAATGTTCTGGAATTAGTGGTGATGATTCAATGAAGTAAAAGTCACTGAATTGTACACTCAAAATGGTTAAAGTGGTGAATTTTATGGTATGTGAATTTTACCTCAATGTTTTTACAAAAAGACAGGAAGGAAATACATCAAAATGATAACCTTTGGCGATTTTGTTTTTGCACTGCTCTGCATTTTCCTGTCTGTCTACAATAAACATGTAGTATAGTAACAAACTGAAATCTCTCTAGTCATTGAGTAAAACAAGCCTCTCCAAGTCCCGAGTGCACACAGATCTCCCAGGGATCTGGTTAAAGTGCAGATTTGGATTGAGTGGTGTAGGGGGGAACCTGCGAATCTGCATTTCCAGCAAGCTCCCCCAGACCTCCCTTTGAGCAGCCAGGCTCTAAAAGTCCGCAGCCCTAGGGGGTGGACAGATGGAGCAAGCAGTTCCCAAAGCTGTGCTGCCGACATGGAAAAGACCGTGGCCTCTGGATGCCCTCCCGTCAGGGCCTGGGTTGGGTAGGACATATGTACACTAAAATAAGTATTCATTGTTTATCTGAAATTCAGATTTAACGGACTATCCTCTATTTTTTATTTGCTAACTCTGAAGCCCCAGAGTGGGGTAGGGTTGGAGATGTGGTTGCCCAGGCGACCTGTTCCCAAGGCACTTCAAGGAAAGTAAGAGCAGTTTGCTAGGTGGTCTGGTTGACCTAATGGGCAGCCACCACCACGGCTCCACGGCTCACCCCAGGTGCCTTCCTCCCCTACTGCCCTTGGATCCATTTCACTTGCCTGGTCACCTCCTGGGGAAGGCTCCTGGAACGGGCTGGCTACCTGGTCCAACCGCACAGCGAGGAGTCCCCTCCAGGTCACCACTACAGGGCAGCCTTACCAACTGACCAACCCATGGCCAGTAACTATAGGAGGCAGTTTGCACAGTCACTACTGCAAGGAATTTGCACCAGGCTGACTTAGATTTGAGAGGAGGCATGGACGAGTAAGTAACTGTGTCTAGGCCTCGACACCCACCTGTTAACAGATGACATTCCCAAGTTCTGATGAGGATGAAATCCCATCTAAAAAGTTCTTAGCTTAGCGCACCGTCTGGCACCCAGTAAATGCTCGAGATATTGGGGAAACCATTATTTTTCTTCTCTTTCCCTCCCACAATGCCCAGCACAGTGCTGAGCACAGCTGACACCAATGTGTGCTCACAGAGCTAAATGGCAGGAACATTCTGGAACAGTGAAGAGTCACGTGCTCTGACCAACATAGGTGACCTCTTTACACCTTCCAGCTCTGATTCTAATTTTTTGTGACTTGAGGTTAAGTCCTTTCTTTCTCTATGCCTTGGTATCTTTGCAAAATGAGCAGCCTCTCATTAGCCCCAGTTCTGAGTTGGGATGGGGGTGGGTGGTGGTGGTAGGGGGATTGTGGATGGGGTCTGTGCCTCACCTGGCTGGCCTCAGTGGGGTGGAGTCCATGGGGAGAGGGCGGCTTGGAGATTCCAGTGTTCTCCCTGAGGCTGCGGTGAATCCTCTGTTTCTAGTTGGGCCGGCTCTGGCTTATTCCATGCTATTTCATTGTCATTGGCAGGACTGGGCTCGGTGAAGCTGGACCCAGTGTGTCCTGGTCCCTCCCAGTCCTTATTGTCTCTCTGCAGGAGCCAGAGCTCATGTGTTCATCCCTTGGGATGTTGAGTCTATCCAGCCTTTTAGGGATCAGGGCTGCTGGCCCCAGTATAAAGGTATTATCGTCTGTGTTGCTTCCAGGCCCCAGGCTGGCAGTGTCCCTCCCGCCCCTTGACCAGATATGCCAAGCCCCCTCCTTTACTCTCTTGATTTCTGCCCTGTTCTTTCTGTGATTGGCCGAAGAGGGGAGTGTGGGCTGGCAGTTTACCTTACATAGAGCCCGGAGGTAGCATCTGGGGCTGCTTGGCTCACCCAAAGGCCCCCTACCCACCGCCCCCAGTCAAGCTGGGTCCTCTTCTTCCTGCCCAGCTGAGGCAGGGTCTGGAAGGGCACAGTAGCAGGCCCTCTGTGATGCTCCTATTGCCATGGTGATCCTAGATGAGAAGGCCATAGCATTCTGTCTCTAGAACCTCCACACATCTTTCCAGTTCTGTTTTGCCTGCCCCCAGAGATGGCTCTTTGCTGGTGTCCTCAAGAGCACAGGCTCTGCTGCAGTCAACGTGTCTTCTGTACATCCCCTATCCTTTGGACCTCCCTCTGACCCCAACAGAAACCACTACCCTAACAGGTAAGCCTCCACCCCTCAGAAACTGACCTCCACCAGAGAGGTGATGGTGAGTCTCGGAAAAGCCTCAGGATTCAAAATGAGAAGACCCAGGCTTCAGTTCCAGCCAGGCCTTTTAGAGCTATGTGACCCTGGTTAAGACAGTGCCCTCCTCTGTAAAATGTAGATGACAATACCCAATTGAAGTGTCCCTCAGGAATGCCTCTGTGGCTTTCCTTCTACGTAATACCCTTCCCTCCTTCTCAGCTCAGGCCAACTCCTACCCATGCCTCAAGACCCAGCTCAGGGGATCCCTGGGTGGCGCAGCGGTTTAGTGCCTGCCTTTGGCCCAGGGCGCGATCCTGGAGACCCGGGATCGAATCCCACATTGGGCTCCTGGTGCATGGAGCCTGCTTCTCCCTCTGCATATCTCTCTGCCTCTCTCTCTCAATCTCTCTCTCTCTCTCTCTCTCTCTCTCTCTCTCTCTCTGTGACTATCATAAATAAATAAATTAAATAAATCTTAAAAAAAAAAAAAAGACCCAGCTCAGATGCTCCCTTCTCTGTAAACGTTTCTCTGAGTTCTGTAGACTTGACACAGAATATTAAGACTGGCTACTTTGTGTTAAAGTTATTTGTTCCCTTCATTTTTATTTGACCGGGAATTTTGGGCGGCAAGAATAAGATTAGGCTTAGTTTGGCATCAGAAATGGTTTGTTGAATGACTGCTTTGTGGAAGAGAAATAGGAATAGCCTGACCTTGACTGGGTTGGACACCATCCCTGCAGGGGTCAATCCTGGGGCCCTTTGTCCAAGCATGGTGTGGGTCAGTCAGTGCCTGCCGTGGCCTTGCTGTGTGCCTGAGATGCACATGGCTGGCTGGGGACATTTTCATGGCCAAGACCCAGTGGAAGAGACCCTGGCTTATACCTGGGGTCTGTCTTAGCACTGGGGTGTGGCCAGGAGCAGCTTCCTATGGGGTGTCTCTGTGAATGCCCTGGGGTGTCTGGGAGGAGAAGGGGGATGGTACAGCACTGTCAGCTGGTTCTAGTGGGCCTTTTGGGATATTGAAAAATATCCGAGGAAAAGAGAGGAGGACTTCAGTTGCCACCGTGTCTCCCACTCCCTCTCTTGGCTCTACAGCTGCTGGTCAGGGTCAAGGAGATGAAGGAGACATCCAGCATCAGTTCCAGCGTCCCTACAGACTCACCAGCCAACAGGGCTTCCAGGGCCAGAGCCAGCTAGTCAAGGGTGCCCTCCGGTGGTCACCATAGGCGAGGCAGGAACCAGACCGGGCAAAAAGAGAGGTGTTTCATTCATTCCTTCAACGGACATGGAGTGAGCATCGGCGTGCCAGGCGTGTTTCAATTTTAATTAAAAACCTATTGATCGGGATCCCTGGGTGGCGCAGCGGTTTGGCGCCAGCCTTTGGCCCAGGGCGCGATTCTGGAGACCCGGGATCGAATCCCACATTGGTCTCCTAGTGCGTGGAGCCTGCTTCTCCCTCTGCCTGTGTCTCTGCCTCTCTCTCTTTCTCTCTGTGTGACTATCATAAATAAATAAAAATTAAAAAAAAAAAAAGAAAGAAACATTTAAAAAAAAAAAAAAAAAAAAAAAAACCTATTGATCGTTCTGCTAAGTAGAAAGCTGATATTTTTTGGTGGGGGAAAAGGGAATACAAGGTAAGGAATTGCCCCTTACAGCAGTGATTCTCAAACCATGCTGCCCTTGGCACCTTGAGAAAATATCAACGTCTGGGACCCTAGTAGGTCCAACCAAATCTGGGGCAATGGGGTAGGGGCATCAGCGGCAGGCAGCCAGGCATGAGAACTGCTGGTTTGGAGAGGTGACTAAATTGTTACCCAGCATTCTCATTGCTGAGGGAGGTGTTAATGTCCCATTTTCCGGATGAGGAGCCTGAGGCCCAAGTTAAGGACAGCAATGGGAAGGATGTTTCCCACAGCACAGGCAGCAGGGGTGTGGCAAATATTCCTACCAGGCTGCTCCTGATCTCTGAAGGGACCCCCTCTGGCATTATTTTTGCTGTGATTAGAAAAGTATCCAAGGCGTTGTTGTGAAATAATGTCCCCAGGACAGAGACTTATAAAGGCAAAAGTGGTGTCCACGGAAGTCACCTGCGATCTCACTGTTAACACTGAGGAGTATGTCAGGGAGAGGGAGGAAGGGGGATGGGGACGGGGACGGGGAAGGGAGGGAAGGAGTGGATTCATTTTCAGGCTGAAGGTCATATTGTAGATCAAGGCTTCAGAAAGTGCCATCTGAAAACCACTGGCAGCATAATCCCCGAGGTGCTCATTAGAGACGCAGCCTCCCCGTGCCCCTACCTCTCACCAGGTGGCAGAATCAGACTCTGGGGCCGTCCCTGAGAAGCTGCACGTCTCCTACACGTTCCAGATCCTTCTCACAGCCATTCACTGAAGACCAATAGCCACTGCGGCTTCAAGCCATCACAAGAGGAGCCCGTCCTAGACACCCATCGCTTCCAGTGGCTCAGGAGGGCCCTAGCGTATGGATTGATGAATTATTTGGAACCAGGTGCTGACGGGCGGCCCCTGGGGCCCGGGTCCGTACCCCCGCCGGGCTGGGGCTGGAGGAAGCCGGCAGCACAACCAGCAGGGCTGCGGCGTCGACCCTCACCAGGCCCAGCCCCCACACAGCAGCCCCCTCCCCCGGCCCCTCCCCCACCTCCCATGGGACTCTGCCACCAATCACAGCCTGGACTATGACGTTACCGCCTGCCAACCCGAGCTCCTCAGCCGCAGAGGCCGGCCGCCGCCACTCTTAGGTGATGAGGGCTGCAGCAATGCCATCCTTTCTGGAGGCAGGGACTCGGAGACCTGGGGATGAGCGGAGACCCTCCAGGGCCATCACACACGGGTCGCAGGGCCAGGACTAGAAGCCAGGACTTCAGTGTTCTTTCCACTGCCCTCACTGCCGCCAAAGCCCCATAGGGCCCCTCTCCGGGCAGCTCCTGGCACCAGAGATGAGGACCAGCATCCCCCCCCCCTTCCCCAGCTCTCCCCGCAAGATCTTAGTGGTCAGGAACAGACCCTTCAATCTCTGTTATTTGAGGGCCCAGAGATGATGGCAGGATTGGGCCCATGGTGGAGGGAAGTTGCCCCAAATTCTAGCCCTGGTTCCAGCCCCTCCAAACACCCCCCTCGGCCCCAGCAGGAATTAGAGGGGCCCTGGCCAGGCCGTGCTGGCGGCTGCTACTGTGCAGATTATAAGGGGCCAGACAAGGCTCCTTTGTGGAGGCCTTGGCTTAGGCAGTCAAGTGACTGCTTAACAAAAGCGTGGGCAGGGCCAGCCCCTAAGTGTGGGCAGGGGTGCTGGCCACAGGACCCCCAAGAGTCCCACCCGTCCAGTGGCCAGAACTGCTGTGGTATCACCTGAGAAGACCAGAGCCCCTCCCGTGAGTAGGCTATCAGCCCAGGCAGGCTGCGCTGGGGCTTTGAGGGCCTGTGGGGTGGATGGCCATCCCTGCATTAGTGCGTGTGATGTGCGCAGCCGGGCAGTGTGTGTGCAGGTGTGGGGGCACTTGTGCGTGTGTGCAAACTCTCTGCAGTGCGAATGAGCTTGGTGTGCACTAGGCACAAAGACAGCCCAGCCACTGCAGCTCTGTCAGAGTGAGCAAGGAGGGGGTGGGTGTCCGTCATTGCTTCAAGAAGTTTTTATTGCACATCTCTCCTATGAGAACACAAGGAGGGAATAGGCAGTAAACAAGCAGGCATCCTGCAAAACATGATTTCAAGTATAATAAGATAAACACTATGTAGAGAAATCGACAAGATGAGGGGACAGAGAGTACCAGTGGCACTGGGATGCTATTTGCAGGGACAGTCGTTGGGAACATCCTTTCTGAGCAGATGACCTGAAGTGGGAATGAACCATACGGTTAGATTAGAAAGAGCATCCTCGGGACGCCTGGGTGACTCAGTGGTTGAGCGTCTGCCTTCAGCTCAGGTCATGATCCCGGAGTGGCGGGTTTGAGTCCCACATTGGGCTCCCTGCATGGAGCCTGCTTCTCCCTCTGCCTGTGTCTCTGCCTCTCTCTCTGTATGTCTCTCATGAATAAATAAATAAATTCTGAAAGAAAGAGAGAGAGAGGGGATCCCTGGGTGGCGCAGTGGTTTGGCGCCTGCCTTTGGCCCAGGGTGCGATCCTGGAGACCCGGGATCGAATCCCACGTCGGGCTCCTGGTGCATGGAGCCTGCTTCTCCCTCTGCCTGTGTCTCTGCCTCTCTCTCTCTCTCTGTGACTATCATAAATAAATAAAGAAAAAAATATTTTAAAAAAAAGAGAGAGAGAGAGAGAAAGAAAGAAAGAAAGAAAGAAAGAAGAAAGAAAGAAAGAAAGAAAGAAAGAAAGAAAGAAAGAAAGAAAGAAAGAAAGAAAGAAAGAAAGAATCTTCCAGGTAGAAGGATTGGCAAGTGGAAAGGCCCTGGGGTCACTGTTCAGTGAAAGTGATTTGAGCATCTCTACCAGCCAGACTCTGTTCTGGGCACTGTGGACAGGGCAGTGGACAAGACCGATCAGGCCCCTTACCAGTCTTGCTCCAAGATGGCTGAGGGTGCCTGGGGAGCTAATGAACAGGAGGGGCTCAGAACACTGCCTGGCTCAGAGGACTAAGCCTAGTGTGTGGACTTTGCTATTAGTTACTGCCTTTGTCATAACTTTAGGGCACAGACGTATCTGTCTCCTCTGCCAAGGCTGTGGGCAGCTCTGGGCTCACTTCATTGGCTTCCCATGTCCCACAGGCAGTAAGAGCCAAAAGGGCCTCTCAGGCTACCTCATCCCATTCCCAGTGTCCAGACAGGAAAGCCAAAGCCCAGAGCAGGGAAGAGTCCTGGCTAAGATCACTTATGAGGCCCAGACAAGCCTCGACCAAGGCCCCTGCTCCCTCCCAGCCCCCTATCAGTGTACCTCCCTGTCTGTCTACTAGGACCCAAGTGCACCTGCTGCAGCCCAGTGCCCGGCCATGACCGTCACCTACTCAAGCCAAGTGGCTAATGCCCGCCTAGGCTCCTTCTCCCGCCTGCTGCTGTGCTGGCGAGGCAGCATCTACAAGCTGCTCTATGGCGAGTTCCTCATCTTCCTGCTCAGCTACTATACTATTCGCTTCATTTACAGGTGCAGGGGGACAGGCTGGGGCCAGGGCCTGGGAGGGGTACAGCTGGGTCTTGGAACAAATAGCCAGCCATTCAGGGGGGCCGATGTACCAGAGACCTGTAAGGCTGATCTGAGCTCCTCCTGGCCAAGCCCTGGGAGCAGGGGGGGGGGGGTCGGAGGCGGGGTTTGGGGGTTGTGGCTGGGGAGGAGATCAAAGAAGGCAGCCTGGGAGACAGCTCAGTGCAGTCCAGAGTGTCTTTCCTCCAACCCAGGGAGAGGCGCTGGCACCAGGGCCTTACCTGGTCCCACTCCGCCATCCTGTTCTCCTGAGTTCCACACAAGCTCACAGGCCCAGGACATATTTTTTTGTCCCCCCAAAAAAGTGTTTACTTAAATAAAATAAAGGACGGATAAAAACCACAGAATATATGAAAGCATTTTGAATGGAAAAAGCCTTAATGACTGCAATGGATTGAACAACGATTAAATCCAGAAAGTTCTTGAATTCAAAATTACAATACCAATAACAAAGCACATCAGTTTTCTTTAGTTGTTACTCAGGCACCAATATATTTTTTTTTTCATTTTTTAGAGTTTTTAAGCTTATAGCAAAATTGAGCAGAACGTAGAGAGTTTCCATATACCCTCTCAAACACACACACACAGCTGCCCCCACTGTCAACATACCACAGCAAAGTGGCACATTTGTCATCAAAGATGAACCCGCATGGACACAGCATTATCACCCGAAGTCCATAGTTTACACTAGGGTCTACTCTTGGTGTTGTACATTCTATGGGTTTGGACAAATGTATAATGACGTGTATCTACCATTATACTATACAGAGTAGTGTCGCTACTCTAAAACCCTCCGGGCTCCACTTACTCATCTCTCCTTGCTATAAGTTTTTTTAAAGACCTTTAAACACTCTTTGTTTGAACCTGCTTTCAAACTATTTTTTGGATGCTTTAAAGGGGTCAGTGGTGCCTGCAAGGAAGTCCTTCAGCAGGATCTTCCTTCCTATCCCTCACAGAAAACCTCTTGCAGCCACAGAGCAGAGGCCCAGCTGGGGCTTGGGGCTGCTAGAGTGGGGCCTGGCTCAGGCCAGAGGAGGGGCCCTCGGGCGGGGCCAGTGAAAGAGACGGGGAAGTGGTGGGGTAGCAAAGAGGCAGCCACACTCCCACCCTAGGCTGGCTGGGCCGCGTACCTGTGTCAGCCGTGTGCTCCCAGTGTCTACATCCGCCTCCCTCCCCGCCACCAGGATGGCCCTCACGGAGGAACAGCAGGTGATGTTTGAGAAACTGACTCTGTATTGCGACAGCTACATCCAGCTCATCCCCATTTCCTTCGTGCTGGGTGAGCCCCCACCCCCACCCCCCGCGTCCCGGGATCCCAGTGCTGCTGCCGGCTCCAGAAAGGTGGCCTCTCGGCAGTTCAGGGCTGCAGCCCGACGGAGGTCAGACGTCAGGAGGGACGCCCTGCTGTTAGCACTCAAGACTCCCGCTTCTGGGGGCGGCAGTGACAGTCCCTGGAGCGTCTGCGCAGGAGGGGAGACCGGGCAGCTCTCTGGGGTGGACAGGGGGCCCCTGGGAGCGAGAACTGGAGGATCCTGCACCTTCCCGCGGGTCTGCTGGTCCTCCCCTGGGGAGCGCCCTCCAGGAGGGCTGGGGCTGGGCGCGCTCCGGTCAAGGGAGATGGAGACGCGGAGCCCGCGCCCTCGCCCCTCGCCCCCTCCCCCCGTGCTTCTCTTGCCCAGGCTTCTACGTGACTCTGGTCGTGACCCGCTGGTGGAACCAGTACGAGAACCTGCCGTGGCCCGACCGCCTCATGAACCTGGTGTCGGGCTTGGTGGAGGGCAGGGACGAGCAGGGCCGGCTGCTGCGCCGCACGCTCATCCGCTACGCCAACCTGGGCAACGTGCTCATCCTGCGCAGCGTCAGCGCCGCCGTCTACAAGCGCTTCCCCAGCTCCCAGCACCTGGTGAAAGCAGGTGGGCGGGGCCGGGCAGGGGGCGAGGTCGGGAACTGCGCGCGGGACCGCGGCTTCAGACGGGCGAAGGACCCTGGAGGGGCGAGGGGACCGTGGGGACCGAGGGCCGGGGCGGGGCCTTCTTCCTCCCTTCGCCCCTTCTGGTTGTGCAGTGCTCAGTCCGCACATCTGTGACCTCCATCCCCGACCTTCCCTCACGTGGTTCTGATGAGTCAAACCTTCTCGCGTGCTCAGGCCAGGACAGCGCGTAGTGGCCAATCAGTAACTACTGAATGGCAAAGGAGCTCGGTGGTGCCAATGGACTGGGGCTGGAATCCCGGCCACGCTGCCGACCCGCCGCTCTGCGGGCCCTCCCCATCCACTGCCTTCTTCACTCCATCCCGCAGGCTTTATGACCCCCGCGGAATGCAAGCACTTAGAAAAGCTGAGCTTGCCGCACAACACGTTCTGGGTGCCCTGGGTGTGGTTTGCCAACCTGTCAATGAAGGCGTGGATTGGAGGTCGAATCCGGGACCCTGTCCTGCTCCAGAGCCTGCTGGACGTGAGCTCACCTCACCACACAGATGGGGCTGGTGCAGAGTGGGGACGGTTGTGCTCTGGGTAGAACAGTTTCCTACAAAGAGCAGGCTTGAGAGTCTGCCTAGAACCTGCTTTGGGGTTGGAGGATTTTGACCAAGAGGATTCCACAACCCATGGTGGCCGGTCCCTTAAATTCCTCTCCTACTTCCTCTCTAAAGTGAGCCTCAGAGATACTGGTTCCTGGGTTGCTGTTTTCTTAAGATTTTATTTATTTGAGATAGAAAGCACAAGTGGGGGGGGGGAGGGGTTAGAGCGAGAAGCAGGCTCTCTGCTAAGCAGGGAGCCCCATGCAGGCTCTATCCCAGGGCCCTGGGGTCATGACCTAAGCCAAGGGCAGAGCCTAACTAACTGAGCCACCCAGGCACCCTATCCTGATCCCTTTTTGATAGATGAGGAGGCTGAAGCACAGAGAGGTTAAGTGAGCTGCCCATGATCACAGAGCCAGACCCTGGTACCTTGGGAAGAGCTGGGGGTTGAGCCTGGGAGAGCAGATAGGTGGTGGTCAGAACCCCAACCCTCCCTCCTGCTCCCCAGGAGATGAACATCTTGCGTACTCAGTGTGGACACCTGTTTGCCTACGACTGGATCAGTATCCCGCTGGTGTACACGCAGGTGAGGACTAAGCCAGTGAAGCTGCCCCTTAGGGAAGCCGGGACTGGGAGGACACAGAAAACAGCCTGTGATGGGAAGGGCTCACTTGGGGACTAAGAGGCCCATCCCGGGAGTTAGGTCTGGACTTTGCAGATTCTCTCTAGTGACAACTTTGAAGAGTCCAGGCTCCTGCCTGGTTCAGCCCAGGGGAGAGAGTATAATTATCCCCATTTTAAAGAGATCACAGGGCAGCCCTGGTGGCTCAGTGGTTTAATGCTGCTTTCAGCCCAGGGCGTGATCCAGGAGACCCAGGATCAAGTCCCACCTCGGGCTCCCTGCATGGAGCCTGCTTCTCCCTCTGCCTGTGTCTGTGCTTCTCTCTCTGTGTGTGTTTCTCATGAATAAATAAATAAAATTTTAAGAAAATAAAGAGATCACAGAGGGCCAAAGTCACAGGACTGTGCAAATCAGAGCAAGGGCTCATCCTCGCAGCCTAGGGAGCTTCCTGACCCCAGGTTGCCAGCCAGTCCATTTCTGCTGCCACCTCCTTTCCTCCCAGGTGGTGACCGTGGCTGTATACAGCTTCTTCCTGGCTTGCCTGGTTGGGCGGCAGTTCCTGAACCCAGCCAAGGCCTACCCTGGCCACGAGCTGGACCTTGTTGTACCTGTCTTCACATTTCTGCAGTTCTTCTTCTATGCTGGCTGGCTGAAGGTAAGATTCTCTGCAACCAGACTGGCTGTGGTCATGGCTTTAGAAGGGTCATGGCTGACCAGGAAGGGAGGATCTCAGGGCCCCCACCATGACCCTCTTGTGTACTCCTTCCCCGTGTCTTTACATTTGAAGAAACTGAGACCCAGAGAGGAGTGGGACCAGCTTGAGGCTGGTGTCTGATCCCAACGTTGCACCACAGTCCTCGAATTTAGCAGGCTGGGCAGATACAGGGAAAGTTCAATTGTCAAACCATTTGATGCCCCCTCAAGAGAATGTTCCCCAAATATTTGTCCAGAAAAAGGGAAATGCATGGATTGAGAATGTCTGTGGCAGGCCCTGCTGGTGAGGCAATTCCTCTCTGTGCCCTAGGCTCTGATCCCAAATTTGTCCCCTTTGCTTAGTAAAACCAAAGTCCTGATGTTAACTGCCCCAGCCCCCACCCTTTCAAGGCAGATTAGCACCACCTCTCCTCACTCAAGATATCCATCTGTGATGGGGGTGAGGGGCGGGGTGCCTCATCCCCACCCCAAGTGGTGTTTCCAAGTATTACTCCCACTACATCCAGGGCTCTTCCTAACAGAACTTCTGAATAACACAGTTTTCTCTCCATCTCTTTATCTTTCCTGTTTCTCACCCACTCTCCCTTTTTTCTTTTTTTTTTTTGGTAGTGGTGCTGGGAGGTTGGTATTTTTTGGCAGGTGATGGTAGGTTGCCTCCTCCCTCTATCCCTCCTGTCCATGTATGGAGCATGTGTGCACGTGTGCAGTCCCTCCCTATCCACACCCTCGTCCCAGCAGTCATCTTCAGCCGCTGCAGATAAAACCAGGTCACACCATTTTTCTGCTCAAAATCCCCTAGTGGTTTATAGGATGTCCCTTGAATGCTTAGTACAGTCCATCACTACTGTGGAGATTTGTCAGGGGACTTCAGAGGTTAGCACTAGGACTCTGCCTGCCTGGGCCACCCTTTAATTGAACACAGCCTCCCACGTATAAACTCTGTGGCTTTGAAAATAATGAATATATGAATGTTGGAAGACTTGAATGAGTAAATGAATGAATGCATAGATTATGGAACTCCAGGGAAGATACAGTGAGGGGAGGTACCGGTGGTGACTCTGCCACGTGATAGACTGAAGAACAGCTCTGGGTGTTCAGGGAGCAGCTGGCTCAGAGAGGGGCTCAGGCTCAGTGTCCTGAGAGAAGGGGACTGTGTGCAGGTGCCTATGAGCGTGGGTGGCTGGAGGCCTTATATTCTGGCTTTGGAGATGGTGGTCAGGCAGGAGGGGCATGATGGGGTGGGATGTGTAATGAGCAAGAACAGAAGTTTAAGGGCAAGGAGCAAGACCGCAGGGAATCTACCTGAGGACTTCCAAAGCCTTACCTCTCCCCAAGGTGGCAGAACAGCTCATCAACCCATTTGGAGAGGATGATGATGACTTTGAGACCAACTGGATTGTTGACAGGAGTTTGCAGGTACTTGGGGAGAGACGGAGCCTGTCCTGTGGGCCTTCCCTGAATTGGACCCAGGGAGGGGACCCCACAGTTCCATAGGGAGGCCTTATAGTGAATTGCCCCCCACCTCCTGGCCCACTCTTCACTCACAGGATTCTCACCCCAACTTAATAAGGCTGCAGATAAGCATTAGTCTCTCCATTTTACAAGTAGGGAAACTGAGGCCCAGAGAGAGGGAAGTGACCTCTCCAAGTCATCTAGCAAGGTTACAGTCCTGCTTGGGCTGACTTTTCTGTTGGACTTCTCCTTCTGTGCCTGGCAACCAGGTGTCCCTGTTGGCTGTGGACGAGATGCACCAGGACCTGCCCCCGATGGAGCGGGATATGTACTGGAATGAACCAGAACCACAACCCCCCTACACGGCTGCTTCTGCCCAGTATCGTCGAGCCTCCTTTTTAGGCTCCACTTTCAACATCAAGTGAGCAGTGCCAAGGAACCACTTTGTTTAGTAGAAAAGCCCAAGGGCAAGGACTTAGGAAAGCACTAGTTAACATGTATCAGATGCATGCTGAGGGTGGGGAGCTCCACTAGGCTCTTTATATAAACTGTATTTTTCTTCCCAATAATCCTGATTTGGTTATCTCCAGTTTTCAGATGATTATGTCCAAGTTCAGAGAGGTTAAGAAGGTTGCTCAGCCCAAGGTCACACAGTTAGCAAGCCGCACCTGTGGATGTATGCCTGCTTCTGTCTCCACCCCCTTAATCCTTACCTTGTACTGCTTAATAACTCTTAAAGCTATAATGGCTTTTAGGTAACTCAGGCCTAAGTCCCCCAAGTCTAGAATTGGAAACTGGGACTTACCCAAGGGCTGACAGTTATCAGTGATGCAGTTGAAATGTCGGACGCTGGTTCCTGACTCTGGTCCAGAACTACGCTTTCTGATAAGCCAGGGTGTTTAAATGGGGAGTGAAAGGGGGTGGAGGGTGTCCCTGGCTGGGGAAGAGGCAAGCCTGTGCCAGCAAGAGACTGATTCATCACAGGTACCTTCTGGGTAGACTCTGTGCTAGAGTTCAGGCCTCAGGTCACCCACAGGGGCCAAACTTTCCTGCACATGATTCCCATTTCCCTGATTTGGTCTGTTTCCCTTGTGAGCTGCAGCTGGGCCATCCCAAACAACCCCCTCTCCCAGGAGGACAGCAGAGAGGACTTTGGAGAGTCCTCTGCATGTCAGGGTCCATATCATCCAGGTTTTCTTCCACAGTATTGAGCACTGTTATCCTTTAGAAACCAAATATCCTGCCTGTTAAGCCATAATTCAAATTAGCTAGAGTCCCGAGTGGGTGTGAGGAAGGTTCGAAAAAGTGATCAAATGAAGGATGGAGGCTTGCTTAGGTCAGAAACATTTCTGGAAGTTGCTTCTGAATTCCATATGATCTGTGCTCTAGCAGCTGAAGGTTGGGTGGGGAACAGAGGATAATGATAAATAGACCTCATCTCCAAGGAACACACCATTTTTAGTGAGGGAGCTCAAACCCAAGGCCCAAACTCTGGACACAAGGTACAAGGTACTGAATGCCTAGGAGAGAGACAGAACATAGAACAGAGACCATCTGTGGCTTGGGAGGTGGCCTCCAGCTGGACCCTTAAAGCATGGGGAGAATATGGACGCAGTCAAGGGCAGGCCACATTCTGGGACAATGGGCTTTCTCCTGCAGAGCGAAAGGCTTTGGGCTCCCAAGAAACCACACTTCTTTGTGGGTGCTTGGAACCACAAACCCCTGGCCAACCCAGAGTCACTCCTGGGCCTCCTCTGACCCGGGGACCAGTAGTTCAGATCACTTGAAGGGAGAGGTGGTAAAGGAAGATGGAGATAAAGAGAAAGCCCATAAGTGCCAGTCCAGGGAGTTCAGTAAACATGGGCAAGAGGGAACCACAGAACCTCAAGGTGAGCTGGGTCCAGAAGGAGTAAGAGGTCAGTGCAGGGCAGGATGGGTCAGGAAAGAGAGGAGTCCAGGCATTGTGAGAACACTGTGTGTCCTTGGCTTTGGGCCAAAAGGAGGGAAAAGATAGGGTACAAGAGAAGTCAAGTCCTGCTTTGGTCCTTTGTCCCCTACTCAAGTAACCCCCCCTGCTTCTTTCCAGTCTGCATAAGGAAGACATGGAGGAGGAAGAGGAAGGCACTCACGCTGGCATCATTGGCCGCTTTCTAGGGCTGCAGTCCCACGACCACCAACCCCCCAGGACAAACTCAAAGACCAAACTACTATGGCCCAAGAAAGAAGGCTTTCTCCAAGACGGCCAGCCCAAGAAACTCGGGGGTGCCAGGCAGACCTCTAGGGACAAGGAAGACAGCAAGGCCTGGGAGATTAAGGAGGAGGGTGCTTTTGAGACTGCTGCATTTTATGGGAGGTCAGGCTACCACAGTGCCCCACAGACGCCCCTCAGCCACACACCTATGGTCTTCCCATCTGGACAGTCAGCACCCTCAAGCCTACGCAGAGTCTCAGGGATAGACGGCGCTGTCAAAGACCAAAGCCTACAGCCTGGGATAAAGACCAGTTCTGAAGCACTCCCAGAGAATGTTGGGTTCTCATTAGAGAACCCAGAATCGGGTCACGTGAAGAGGAAAACTGTCGAGTTTAACCTGACAGACATGTCGGGGACCCCTGAACATCATCTCAGAGACTCAGATTTGAGCCAGTCAACTAGCAACTTACACACTATACTCAAGGGCCACGGAGATCCCTATTGGGCCTTGGAAAACAGGTCTGTCCTTTACCTTAACCAGGATCACTTCACTGCCCGCCCCCCCCAAACACACACCTGGGTGAGAAGCCCCATCACCTTCCCTTGCTGTGATTCTACCCTCCTTCCACCTTCCTGGGAGCCGATTTTCCTGTGGTTCCATCTCTGCCAGAGGATGCTGGATTTACACCCAATACTGGCTTGCGGCACATACCTAGCCACCTCAGCAAGGGCACCGGGAAGTTTGAGAACTTTGCTCATTTCACCAGAGCCTGACATCACTGGCTAGGTATGTTCTTCTCTACTGAGAAGAATGAGGCTAGGAGGCCACTAGGCCGGGGTTAGATGGTCAGAGGTTATCCCTGGACCCAGCTTGCTTTGTGTAGCAGACATAGAACCCATGAGGCAGAACTAGGGACTCTGGGCTGTAGCCCAAGAACTACATTCACTGCCCAGGCTTAGCTCAGAGATGGCTTGTGAACACTTCCCCATAACCTCTCCAAGGTCCCCAAGTATGTCTTTAAAGTGTTAAACCCTTGGGAACTGGCAGATGGTTAAGGTGAGGGCATCCAAGTCCCTTGGGGTGTATCTTCACTTTTGGTGGGGGGAACTCAAGACTTCTGAATTTGAAATAGCTCTTCATGCCTTCTTGGGGGCAACCCGCAGCTGTCACAAAACCATCAGCTGTTCCCGTATGTTCTGGGTTTCACTCAATTAGACACACCCTACCCCAATTGTGTGAACTTAACTTCTTGTTTTCTAGATTCCCAAGCAGTCACTTCTGTGGTCAAAACACATACTTCATGAAAAACTTCTAAAAGGGTCATAATCGGTCTTAGATCTAGCTAGATAGAAACTCCTACAAATTACTGTGGCTTATCTAGGAAGGGCTAATTAATGTAGTTGTTAGCATGGAGGGATGGGCTCCGCAGTCGGCTGACACTTTTTTTTATATTTTGGGATTCCAACCTTTGCCCTAACTCCCAACTATTTTAGTACTGAAATGATGATCTTCCATGTTCATGTTGTAAACTTTCTCAAATTCTCTCTAGGGATGAAGCACATTCTTAGCCTGTTTCCCAAGGGAGACGCTTCATCGGCCTGGTCCTACCTGCACGTACACCAGCGGTACACTGGTCTAGTCACAGCCATACAGCCGTCCACACTGAAGAGTATGTTCGTAGGACAGCCTGAATTAAATGGTTAGCTTAGTGGAAAACAAAGTCCATAGTGTCAGGTCTACTTAAGCCCTTAAGATACTTTTTGTACATAAAAATTGTAAAAAGCTGGAATCAACCACTGGAAACATGTAATTCAAAACCTTCAATTCAGAATCAGGAGTCCTTAAGTCCTGTCTGAATTCAGCACACCCAGCCTCAATTATCATTTCCTAACTAAGGACTTTAATAAAACACAAATCCCTCCCTAGGCATGTCATTTTGGTTACTGTGACTGAACTACAACACCTCAGCAGATTTCACAAAGATGACCTACTAAATACATTTCTAGCCCATCCCAAGAACTCAAGAAACAACAGCTGGGTACCAAATTACTTTATTTGAAGGAATGATACAAACGAAAGAAGTAGATGTTTCGGTACAACTTATAGAAAAGGTAAAGGTAACCCCAACATGCATGCACTGCCTCGGTGACCAGGGAAGTCACCCTGCGGCTATGGGAAGACAGCCTAAGGCTTAGCTCTCATTATCACTGTTTCCCAGGGTGTGCTTGTCAAAGAGATACTCTGCCATGCCAGATTCGGGAGCCCCCATCTTGCGCAGGTTGGTTACATGGTCACCCAATTCTTTGATGGATTTCACCTGCTCGTTCAGGTAATGAGTCTCAATGAAGTCACACAACTAGAAGACAGAATGGGGAAGAATGTTAACGGTACACTTTCCCAACCCCTAAAGAGGGAAATGACTCCCTCCATTCTCTCCCAGACTGCCAACACTCACGTGGGGGTCATTTTTATCAGTGGCCAGTTTGTGCAGTTCCAGTAGTGACTGATTCACGCTCTTTTCCAAGTGTAATGCACACTCCATTGCATTCAGCCCATTCTCCCAATCGTCACGGTCTGGTTTCTGAACGAGAGGAGAGGAGGTCAGGTCAATGCACGTACAGCCTCTACCTATTATTGCCCAAGTCAGCAAACACCTAACATGCAATCGTTGTGCTTTGGCAAGAGGGACATCCCAGTTTCTCCCACAATGGTTTCCAACTTAACAGCCTTGTGCCCATTACCGTTCACCTCCTTCAACTTAGAAGATAGGCTTAAAAAAACACAGAAGCCAAAAGTACTTCATTTTATAAGAGCAACTGCTAGCTTGAGGGATTTCTGACACCCAAGGACTTGCCGGATAGATGAGACACAGGATCTAAGATGTTTTGTTCACCTTAATATCCTGAAGGAAGATTCGACCACCTCGTTGGTTCTGCAGCTTCATCAGTTTCTCAGCATGTTCCCTCTCCTCATGAGATTGGTGGAGAAAATATTTGGCAAAGTTCTTCAAAGCCACATCATCGCGATCAAAGTAATAAGACTGAAAAGAGAACACGAACATGTTCTGTTAGGAATTGCCAAGCCTAGCCTTTCTTCCTCAAAGTCCAGCAAGAAAGGAGTCTGCACTGAAGACCGCGGACAGGCTGTGCTCTTGGACAGAACACAACACTAGTCTGTACTCTAAAACACAAAAATGAAACGCAGTCCTGGACATTTAAAGTTTACTGCAAGGAACCTTTAGAATATCATAGGGAATTGCCCCCAGCAGATAAATTCTTAAAGCCCTATATGAGAGCAAACTTCTTCTGGCCAGTGTCGCATTTGATTGGAGAGGGTGTGGGAGTATTTACCCTGTACTCCCTAACTCCCTGATTAAACCCATGTTAAAACATGAGCTTGCCAGCTTACAGCATACTGACGGATCTCTAAGATTAACCCATTAGGCAAGGTGACAACTGCTGGCAACGCTAAGCTGTACAAAGAAACTGCCAGCAGAAAACAGAAAACTTGATTCCGTTTTTAGACACTCGCTGAATCCAGGTGTTCCTGAAATGGAATGGCAGTCGCGGAAATCCAGGCCTATTTTCAAATTCATCTGGAACAGGTCTATTCTTAGATAATTTGCACAATCGTAAGGCAATCCTTTTTCTTTTTTTTTTTCTTTTGCAATCCTAAGGAAAACGCCCACCACACCGCCTAAAACCAGGATTTTGGAAAATGGATTCCATCGATCAGCACGGAAAGTTTCCTTGCCCAGTGACTGTTGGTGTAGTTTATTCTAAAACCAAGGGTTCAGCCACAAAAGGATAAAGTACTAAATGCCCGGGCAAGAGGACGGATGACTAAGACAACCGTGTGCGCAAAAGGGGAGATTTCCCTGCTTCAAGTGGGACTGGGCGATAAGCAGAACAGAGCGGGTAGCGATGGCTGCTCCAGAGTGGTCGGCCCCCGGGAGATAAGCCACTGAGCACCAACCCCCGCCCCCAACGGTTGCTATTCGACACCATTACCCAGCAGGCTCCGCCAGTCGCAGGGAGGACGGGGGCTGGACCACTTCGCCCCCGTCACCCAAGCAAAAGGACAGCCTCGGGGCCACGTGATCGACACGGAGAACAGGATGGAAACGCACACCCCGCTTTCCTAACTGCAGGATTGTGCCGGTTGCAGCTGCCGCAAGTCGGGGATTCCTTGAAACCAGGCTCTCTCTAAATACGAAGCGGCGCGCAGAGGCGGCCCTTGACTAAGAGGGAGCCCTCCCAGGGGGCCGTCAGAAAGGCCGAGCCGGCCAGAGTTTCTGCGCACGTCCTGAGAGGCCTCGAGCAGCGTCCATTTTCCAGCAGGGCGAGCAGGGGCGGGAGGGCCCAAGCGTCAGCCACACCCCCGCCCCGCCCCGCCGCCCGGAGCCCGGAGCCGAGCGGCGCTCACCATGGACAAGTAGACGTAAGACGCGTAGAGCTCCAGGTTGATCTGGCGGTTGATGGCGGCCTCGGAGTCCTGGTGGTAGTTCTGGCGCACCTGCGAGGGGGACGCGGTCGTCATGGCGGAGGCTGAGGAGAGGCGGCGGCGGCGGCGGCTGCGCGGCGCTGGGGCGGCGGCGGCGGAGGCCTCGGGGCGGTCCGAGAGCGCTGCGTGGAGGTGGCCGAGGGCTGGCTCTGAGCGGCGGGCCCGGGGAGGGGAGACGAGCGCCGGGTTCCGTCCAAGCACTGTTGAAGCAGGAAGCCGCGGCGACTCTCGGCGGAGACTGGCGCAGACCGCCGAGGCCCCGCTCTTATAGCGGGATCGGGCGTCACGCCCACTCCAGCCAATCAAGACGCCCGCCCGCGCGCGGAGCCCCGCCTCTTCCGGCGGGCGCGCGACCCCGCCCTGGGGGCGGTGGGGGAGGGGCGGCCCCGCGCGGGCTGAGGCGGCGGGCGTGTGGCCGCGCGCGGGGCGGGGCGGGGCGGGTGTCCTCGGCGTCCCGGCTCCCGCGATGGGGGGGGGCGGGGAAGAAGTGCGGTCGGGGTCGGGCGCGGAGCCCCGGCGCCCGGGGCTGGGAGCCGCCGGCACGTGTCCCCTGAGCCGTCCGGGCGGGCTCCCCGAGACATCCTGCCCCGGGGGCAGGTTAAAAGTCCGGGCGGCGGGGCAGCAGTTACCACACCCGGGGGGATCTCCTCGGGCGTCACCTGGAAAGTGGCAGTGGGAGCCCTAGGAGGTTGCGTCAGTTAGAGGTGGGGCGGGAGGGGCTCGCTCTCCCTTCCTCAGGGTCCGGCCGGGAGCGACACGCGGACGGGCTGGGGTCCCGGGGGCCGTCCCCGACCCTCGCCAACATGGCTCCCGGTGCAGCTTCCCCGACAGAGGCTGGGCGGGCCGTGGTTCCCGGGGAGATGCGGTGAGCGGGCGCCTTCGAGGGGGAGCCGTGAGGGACGAGCCCCCGGGGCTTCTGAGAAGATCCGGGGACGGGTTAGAAAAGGGAGGAGAAGCCACTGGGGATCTGGAGACGGAGCCATCTTGGAACGGCTGCCTTGGCGCACCCGGGTCAGGCCACAGCCGGCTCAAGCTGAGGAGATCTCCCGGGGAGCCACCTCCTGGGGCTGCCCCTGCGGAGCGGCCGGTGGGCACAGTGTCCACGGGACCGGGCAGGGCAGGGCAGGGCCGCCGAGTCCCTTCCTTCCAGGCGCCCGCCCTGTCGGCCGGCTTCCAGCTCCACTGTTCGCCACCAGGTCCTTCCGCACGGCTGGGAGACCTCGCCGAGGCCCTTTGGACGCTCACAAACATGAAACCTTAAGCTGAACTTCGCAACCTCAACAAAAAGAAGGCAGGCTCTAAAATGTTAAAATTCGTTGCTGACGGAATTCTGGTGATCTCTTTCTTGGGTCTCTACTGTTTTCGTTTCGGAATGAACATTTTACCTTCAGGAAAAAAAAATTTTTTTTAGGTCTAAAACTACAAAAATAAAATAAAATAAAATAAGCAGAAGCCTGTGGGAGAGTGTAGACGAGGAGTGCCTTATCCAGTCTGGGATAGAAGGCCAGGGAAGGCTTCCCTAGGAAAGTGACAGTTGAGCTAAGTCTGAAGAAAAAGCTAGAAGGAAGGTAGAGTGGAAGAGAATTCCAAGTGGAGAGAACAGCACACGCAAAGGTGTAAAGATGTGGAAATGTATGGCCTGTCCATGGTACCTCAAGAAAATGTGTTGGCCTTGGAAAGCTACAAGGGTGCTACACGGGCAAGGTCAGGAAAGGGTGGCTCAGAAGTTTAGTGCTACCTTGAGCCCAGGGTGTGATCCTGGAGACCCTGGATCGAGTCCCACGTCGGGCTCCCTGCATGGAGCCTGCTTCTCCCTCTGCCTGGGTCTCGGCCTCTCTCTCTCTCTGTCTGCCTCTCATGAATAAATAAATAAAATAAATAAAATCTTTTTTTTAAAAAAAGGAAGGGTTGTGTGCCATATAAAGGGTTACATTTTATCCTGGGCAATCTGGAGACACTAAGGGATTTCTAACCAGGGAGATACCACATTTCGTTTTATTTTTAGATATCTTGTACTACTAGGGAAGAGTACAGCAAAGTCATCAGATGCAGAGCTCTTTCTATAGAGCCATAAACGCCAGTTAGAAAATGTAATAAAAGAAAAAATATTTTTAATTTACACTGGCAAAGAAAAGCTTAAAGTACCTAGGAATAAGGTTAATAAGAAATCTATGAAGAGAATTATAAATGTTTGCTGCTAGACAGAAAAGACGTGCATAAAGGAAGAAATGCCATGTTTCTAGACAGTCAACCTCAGTTTTGTAAAGATGTCTGCTGGCCCCAAAGACACCTATACATTCAATGCAATTTCTAGAAAACTCCATGGTATTTTTTGGAACTTGACAAAATGATCCTAAATTTTATTTGGAACAATGCATGTGTAGAATAGCTGATAGGCATCTGGGAGAAAAACGGTTATGAGGGTAGATTTACCTTCTCTGATATTAAAAAACTCATACAGGAAGTGTTAACAGTCCTACCCACAAACTTATGGGAACTTGCTAGATGCTAAAGTGACATTTTGAATTTGGGGAGAAAGAGTGAGTTCAACAAATGATGTTGAAACAATTGATAGTCATGTGAATGAAAATGACTCACTGTATTTCAAAACATGTTCCAGACAGATCCAAGCCTTTAAAAAACAAAAACAAAACACCTATGAAATTACTAGTAGAATACATGGAAGACTACCTTTTAGAATTCTGGGGTAGGTAGGGAGTGTTCTTTTGAGTTTGTCCAAAGCCATAAACGGGCAGATGGCAGATTTGACTACTTAAAAAAATGAAGAGTTGGATAGCTCAGAGGTTTGGCAACATGGAGGGTGGACGAGAGACTCTGGGCCACGGAGGAGCCTGAGTGCACTGGGCCACCGTGGACAATGGTGGAGGACAACCAAATATGGGATTGTGCCAAAGGAAAAGGCCAGAGTCTTCAGAAGAGAAAGACTCTGCCAAATAAGAGAAAATCAATGACACCTCAGTTCCTGAAAGAACTCCAAATCGTAACAAGTTTGCAAAACCAAATGTTACTGGACTACCTTGGTGATTAGGTGCACTTGATTACATAGGAAAGAGGAGAGTTTGGAACAGAATTGGCCTATTGGCAAGAGGAAAATAGAGATTCCAAAATGTCTGGGACTTGTGATATTGAAGTTAGAACTATTTGTCTTTTTCAACTAGTATAAAATAAAATCGAGAAATACTTTGAGTAACAAAGGCTGATTCAGGTGAATGCTCTGGACTGTGACCAATCAAGGATACGGCTATCACACAGTTTGTGAAGATGAATTAAAAGTGTTCCTAGTAAGTCCTTTCAGTTGGACAAAGCACTCGGCAAAAGAACGGAGGGTATGGTCCTACAAAAACTTGGTAAGCCCAAAACACATTCTAATTATGCTGGAAGAAGAAAAAGAACTAGAAGAAAATTTGTGGGTATAACTATAGGAATATGGAGCAGACTGGAATCAAGTAGGTTAAAGAAATCTACAAAATTGTTCTTTTCTTCGTAAAAATGAGTGATTTAATTTTTTAAAAACGAATTACGGGCAGCCCGGTGGCTCAGCGGCTTAGCGCTGCCGCTGCCTTCAGCCCAGGGCCTGATCCTGGAAACCCGGGATCGAGTCCCATGTTGGGGCTCCCTGCATGGAGCCTGCTTCTCCCTCTGCCTGTGTCTCTGCCTCTCTTTCTCTCGTGAATGAATAAATAAAATCTTTAAAAAAAATACAAATGATAGATTGAGTTTGTATTTGTAGCTTGGAAAGTAGCAAAGATGCGTAACTATCCTATATAATATTTATTTGTACAGATAATTATATATTATATACACGTAGGTCACTCTTTGATTGTCTTTCCTGCTATCAGATACTGTAAGCTCCCGGAGGGCAGGTGTGTTTCTGTTTCTTCATCTTGCACTCCCAACATTTTGCAAGATGCTGGTTACTAGGTGCTGAGGATTTGTTGAACCAACACATGGCTGCAGGATTGAATGTGGAGGATGGATTACAGTCAGGCAAGAGGGCAGGGTACTGATTGGGAGGCAGCAGCCCTGGTTCTCAGCAGAGGAAACAGCAAGCTGATACTGAGATATGGAGGAGACACAATAGACAGGATGAGGTGGCAGGTTAGGTAAATGAGATTTGGGAGGTGGGCAAGAAAGTTCCCGGTTTTCTGGCCTGGAAGCTGGATGGCTGCTGCCATTCACTGAGAATGAAATGCAGGTTAGAGGACAGGCAAGCTTGCTTTTGGGCTGGATGTGCAGAGTGTCAGGGCCTCTAGGACATCCAGGTGGACAGAGCCCACAGCAAATTGGACCCACGGGAAGGCAGTTGGTCTGTTGCTCAAAGTAGGTTTCATGAATCAGTATCGGCTCTGTGCTGGGATAAAAACATAGGCAGTTGCAGTGACCCTCGTGGCAACACGGAGGGACGGCTGTGGCTAAAGTTGACCGTTGCGGGAGGCTGGCTGGGAAAAATGAAAGAGAAATCTTGTGCTGGGATGAGTGTGTGTGTGTGTGTGTGTGTGTGTGTGTGTGTCTGTTTGCTTGGGCTAGTCCCCGCATTCTGGGACTCCTGGGTGTTAGAACTGCCATTTCCAAGCTTCTAGGTTCTTCCAAAGCTGTTACCCGCTCTTTGGACCTTTGCTGGTCAGGATTTGGCCTCCCTCCCCTCCAACCCTAGCTCCTGGTGACTTTGAGGAGGTGGGGAGTTTGGCTGGCCTCCCAGGACATTTACCTCCTGGGGCTGGGAGCAGGGGGAGGGACAGCAAGCCAGAGAGGAACCAAGCTAGGTTTTTTTTTTTTTTCCTGGAGGACACTGGCACTTTCCAGAGCTTGAGGGGGAAGAGGCGGGGTTGTGGTAGACAGCTGCTGCCCCACCATGACTCAGCACTCTCCTGGTCTGGAGGTTTTGAGCTTTGACTCCAAAAGTGCTTTGTCACTGAGGGGAGGGAAAGACTGGAAGTCTTGGAGGGCTGTGGCTTCGCTATAAGGAGCGAGTGGGCGAGCACCCCCTTTTCCTACTGTGGCCGGCTGCCTAGGCTCGACTTAGAGCAAGGGGGTCTGGATCACCCCAACAGGCCTCAGACCACATTTCTGCTGGGAGGGGGCAAGGGGTCCTCACTTCTCTTACCTGTTTCTCCCTCAGGGCCTTTCTGCCTCAGTGAGTTCTTTCTGTCCCTTCTAGGGATTAACCTAGGGTTACAATTAAGGATTCCACAGCTGGGAAATCATAGACACTTGTAATGCTAAGGCTTGGAAACGACTTGAAAGTTTCCACATCACCATGTTTACAAATTAAAGAGGTGAGAGGCCCATAGAAAGCCAGTCTTGCCCCAGGCCATAGTCACTGGGAGGAACACAGACTGGAAGTACCTAACCAGCCCGGGGTAGAATACAGCATGGTCATTAAAAACAACAGTAAATTGGTTGTTGGAATGTGTATATAAAATAACGTTACATGAAAAAGCAGAGCCCGGATAAGTTCCTGCAAAACTGATGGAGATGAAGATAAATCCCAGGGCTGGAAACTTCGATGAGGTCTGGGAGAGACTGTGTTGATGTTTCAACTGAATAGAGGGTGTTTTAAGTGTCTGGAATTTGCCCTGGGGCTCGGGAAAGTGAAGTGTGTAGGAAGTTAGAGTTCAGAAATGTCTCAACTGGAAAAAAAGGACACCTAAGGAGATTCAGGAACATTCCTGGATGATGCAGCCATGTTTCAGAGAGCTTGTCCTTAAGCTACATTTTAAAAACCCCGAGGCAATGTAGACTCAAAGTCTAGAGACTCAGCAACCCCCTTTCCCAGACCATTAAGGTCAAGAGTCAGGTCCTGAGATGTTGAGGATGATTGGGAGTGGAAGGCACCCCCTTGTCTAAGGGAGAGCCCAGCACACCACTCCTTTCCCTCACCACTCTTATCTCTCCAGCCCCGCCTGTTGTTTGCTTGTTTACCTTCCCACTGGACTTTGAGCTCCACATTACACCTCCTCCCCAGACCCCAGCACAGCCCAGAGCCCTTCCCAGCTCTAGCAGCTTGCAGCCCTGGAGCTCTCTCTGGAATCATCGTGCCTCGTTGGGAGCTGGCCTCTGCCTGTGGCCTGGAGGCCCCTGGGTCCAAATGACCCCCAGTATCTGCCCGCATTCTAGATACTTTGAAAAGGTCACCTGGCCTTTCTTAACTTCACTGCCTGTATTTATTTACAGTCTCTGGAACCAGCCCCCCCCCCCCCCCCCCCCCCCCATGCTACCCTGGCTGTCCCTCTCCCCCTTTCGGGTGCCCTCATCGCCACAATTCGTGTTGCGCCTCATGACCTGGTGCCCAGCCACACGGCATGCCCATGTTACCTAGTCTCGGCCCAGCCTGCAGAGTAGGGGAAGTTGCTCGCTTTGTTAGGGGCCAAGTAGCCGTAGCCGGGGCACCTCCTCGTGGAGATGGACTCTTGTAGCCGCCTTGGCCTTTCTCTTTGATTGATTAATTGATTGATTTACTTATTTATTTATTCATGAGAGACACAAGGAGAGCCAGGCAGAGGGAGAAGCAGGCTCCCTGCGGGGAACCTGGTGTGGGACTCAATCCCGGGACTCCAGGATCACGACCTGAGCCAAGGGCAGACGCTCAACCACTGAGCCACCCAGGTGCCCTGGCCTGGGCCTTTCATAGCATCCACACTTCGCCTTCCCCTGGAGGAGGCTTTCTCCTAGTGACAATTGAGGAGTTGAGGCCCCAGTCAGGGGTGTGGGAGGGCTGCTCCCAGCAGCCAAGGCTCCTTATTTCCTGCCTGGGATCCCACCTGTGGCCTCCCTGCCCTTCCCAGCTTTGTGAAAGGCTGAGGGAAGTACTTCACTCTTTCCCTTACCTCCCCAAGGGTTCTCCACTGTCCTAGGGATAAAAGTGTGACTCTTCTACCTGAAACGAATATAACATTATGCGTCAACTACACTTCAATTTAAAAAAAACACGTGACTCTTCTGTGGGACCCGAGGTACTGCCCACTGCCTGGCACACTCCTCTGGGACGTCGTCTCCAGCCTTTCCCCATGGCCCAACAGCAGTGCCCTCACACCTGGAGGACTTGACAGCAGGTCCTTTTGCCCAGATGGCCCTCCCTGACCTTTCTGCCTGAAAAACAACCCAGCATCCAGAAGCCAACTCACATATCCTCTGAGAAGCTTCCCTCACTTCCCCTGCAGAACTGTGCCCTCCAGCGCCCTGAAAGTTTCTCCAGGAGCACACCTCACCTGCTGGGGCCCTGCCTCCTGCACTGAAAGGGGAGCTCCTGCCCTGTTCCTCTCCCTTGCCCACCTCGGTACCCAGCAAAGTGCCAGGCTCCCAGACTACCGAGAACTGTGTGCTGGATTTCATTTCAGATCTTGGCTCTCACTCTCCTTCCCTGCTCTTAAGGGATAGGCTTCCCCCAGCCCTTGTCTCACAGATGAGCTTTTACCATCTTAACATCAGTAAGACTAGCTCTTTCTACCTTGCTCATGGGGGATGCAGATGAGTCTCTCTGGGGTTTGAAGCTTATTACGCAGCAGAGACCTGAGGATACTATAAGGCAGTGGGAGCTATGACCAGCTGGGCCAAGGGGTTAGTGACGCCATGGTCCCAGGCTCTCTGCTCTGAAGACTGGTCCCTTTGTCTTCAACCGTGGCCGCGGAGTGGGAGGTCACAAGGGGCCCAGGTAGACACGTCGAAGGATTGTTGGTCCTCTCTACCTAGAAAATGTGCATGTGCTTCCTGGAAATGGGACTAGAGCATTCTTGGAGTTCTTATCCTGTGAATATAACACACCAGAGAGTTTATAGAAACTAAGTGGACACCTTATTGCAGCTGAAACCTACACCACCTCTGAGGAGGAGGCAGGGCAGGTAGCCAGGTTGTAAGCAGAGGAGCACACTACAGGTCAGAGAGGTTCAGTGACTGCCTTACCAAAGGTAGCGAGCGCAGCTTGTAAGAGACTGGGCTGGGACCGGAACCCAGAGTCTAACCGTGCGGCAGTTGTCCAAATCTGGGCCCTGATGCATCCACTCCAATTCTGAAAATCAGCCCGTGACCTTTAGTCACAAGGCAGAGAGGAAAAAGATCCATGAGATTACAGGTGTCTGAGGGCTGAGATATCTTTGTAGGGGGAGAATAGATCCTGCTGGCCAAAGTCCCAGGCAAAGGTGAGGCAGCACCCACCTGTGACCAGTGTGAAGGTATCCATGCTGGCAGTTGGCACTTTTAAGGAGTTCCTATGATTTCACCAGCAGCAAACAGGTGATTTTCAAAATCAACAATTTGATTTTATTAATACCTGGAGTCTGTTTGCTTGGTGGACTTTGTGGATCCTTTCTTTCTTTCTTTCTTTCTTTCTTTCTTTCTTTCTTTCTTTCTTTCTTCTTTCTTGAGTCAGTACGAAGGAAGGTTAGGAAGGAAGGAGGGGGGAGGCGTGTTATGTCGGTCTTTTTCTTAGTTATTTCTCTTCTGCCTTCCTTCCTTCCTTCGTTTCATTCTTTTTCTTTCTTTCTTTCTTTCTTTCTTTCTTTCTTTCTTTCTTTCTTTCTTTCTTTCCTTTCTTCTTTCTTTTCTCTCTTTTTGAAGTAGATAATACGCCTAGAGTCCAACACACAGCCTGAACTCACAACCCTGAGATCAAGACCTGAGCCAAGATCAGGAGTCAGACACTCAATGGACTGAGCCACCCAGGCACCCTGGGAGCTTGTGGTTCTTTAGGAGGCATTAGTAGAGATCATGGGGCAAGGCTCAGGCAGTGAACTTGGTCTTAAATTATCTTCTGAGCTTGGTGCTAGTGGCTGCCAGGCATAGGAGATGGCCGGGTAGCCTGGAGCACCTTGGCTATTCAGTGGTGTCCCTGAACGTGGCAGCTGGGTTCAGACCCACTCCTGAGACCTGAGGCTACCTCTAGAACATACTATTATTTATAGGGACCAAGGCTCTCTATGGGTCTGGAGGCCTCTGCTTGGCCATTGGTGGACACACCAGGATTGGGACTTGTGGGAAATGCCTCCTCCAAGGCTCGAAACCCCTCATTCTGATGTGGGATCTGAGCATCATGCTAACATTCCCAAAAGAGCCTCTGGGTTCCTGGAGCTGAAGCTGACCACTCATTAGGGCACATAAGATGCCCCCCTTCCCAGCTGGGGTAATCCTACCTACTTAGCAGGGCCCCGAGCCCACCCTTAGCTTTCTCAGTGGAGGACTAGCCCTTCTAGCAGAGCTTGCGGTCTAGGGCAGATGCTTAGAAGAAGAAGTCAAACCCATGGGAGCCTTCCCAAGGGAAGGGAACTCACCTGCCCTTTCCTTCCCCAGCTCTTTGGTTCTAGCTGCACAGATAATATAAAAATACCCTTCCAAACATCCCTGCCCTTTCACAATTCTTCAGAATAATTGGATGGAATTAAGTATCTTTTTTCCTAATTGCTTACCTGTCTAGATGTTCTTTCCGTATTGTGGGTATGTAGGTGGTGGCATGGGCAGGAATGCAGATTCTCTACTTTTCTCGGGAATTGGTTATTTTTCCAATATTCACACCTACTTGCCAACATTCACCCCCCTTCTGGCTAGACTAGCTCCAGATTCTCCTCTGGGGAGCCATTTCCTTCCCTCCAGGCCCTGCCATGTGCTGTGATTAGAATGGCCTCTCTCCCCAGATTCAGGAGTAGACCTGTTTCCTGTCACTTGCAGTATATTTTCCAATCAATATGCCTCTAACATCATCTAAGTGGCAACAGATTCCCTCGTGAGTTACAGACTTCAAGCCAGGCATGTGATCTGATACTTTTATTCAGTCACTCAATTAACAAAGCATGGTTCACAACTTGTCAGGATGCATCCAAGTGCCTGATATTTCTAACAAGGAGTCAGCAGAAGGAAATGAGGGTCGGAATCGAACCTATTAGGGAAACTGTCAAGAGGCCATCCAAGATCCTCACTATGTACCTGGCTTTCCCATCTTTCTGAGAAATACCTTCAGGGCAGCCGCATCCATGTGCCAGACACAGTGAGTTGCCTGACAGGTGGCAGGGAAGGATGGGGCTGCATGAGGTCTCATTCCCTCCTCTTGTCCCTCCTGCCGGTCCATTGGCACTGTGTCCTGTGTGGGCCCCACCCCTGTCCCTTTACTTAAGTCTCTCCTCCCAAAACTGTCCCCTTTGATATGCCAAAGACCTACCCTTCCCCCAAACTCCAATCCAAGTCCTGCCTCTGCCAGGAGTCTTCCAGGTTGGAGCTAATCTCTTTCCCCCTCTAATGGTGGTCCCTTCAGCCTTTACTGAGTGACAGTGGGTGCTTGTGTGTCATAGCACCATCATTCCTCCACAGCCACGGGGAGATCATTGGCTCTGTGGACATTTGAACCTCGTTGTCATCTCTATTCCTAATACGCAGGCCCAGGCCCTGGCCCAGGACAGGGCCAACTGCACCGTGTATGGGTGGCAGAACTGAGCTGTGGAAAGGAGGAATCCTTGCTCCAGAAGGAAGGGTCCTTCCTTCCAGGAGACATGGTTCTCTGCACTTAACTAAGGGTGAGGAAGGGCTGCTCCTCCAGCTTCTTCCTAGGAGCCCTGAATGGGAGCCTCATGAATCAGAATTGGTCTCTGGATGGGCACCGGGTGGCTCCGTTGGGTGAACAACTGCCTTTGGCTCAGGTTGTGATCCTGGGGTCCTCGGATAGAGCCCTGTGTTGAGCTCCCTGCTCAGCAGGGGGTCTGCTCCTCTCTCTCCTTTTGCCCATCCCCTTGCTTGTGTTTTCTCTCTCTCAAATAAATAAATATGTATAAAAGAATTGGTCTCCGGAATTTGCCTTAATCTGGCTTAACCTAGTCACCACTTCAGGCCTGGACTCCTGCATTCCAAGGGAATGGGGTCCTCAGGCTCAAGCTATAAGTGGGTTATACTCAGTCCCTCTTCTTAAAAAAGAATCCAATAATGATAGAAATTAATGCTTAATAATAAAAGCTAATGCTTTTTGAGCCTTTACTAAATATATGCCAAACATGCCACTTGACAGATGAGGAAACCGAGGCACAGTACTACATAACTTGCCGAAGGATACCCACTGTTTGAATTCAGAACCCACACTCCTAACCATCCCTCACCCCACCCACTGCCCAGATCATTCAGCTTTTTGCTCCAGCTCCTCCTTGGCCCCTTACTCCACTCTGTTCACCCAGGACCCATCATGAGGCAGCCCATATAGGGGTTTAGTAAACGCTTATGGAACCAGTGAAAGGAAGCAGGGAATTCCGTTTACCAGGGTATCCCCAGGAAGGAGAGGAACAACAAACATGCTGAAAGCCCAGCTTCCAGGACATTCTGTCACTGCCACATCCAGGGAGGGGGATGTTTCAGGTCCCAGATTTATTTATTTATTTATTTATTTATTTATTTATTTATTTATTCATTCATTCATTCATTCATTCATTCATTCATTCATTTTTATGATTTTACATATTTACTCACGAGAGACACACAGAGAGAGGCAGAGACACAGGAAGAGGGAGAAGCAGGCTCCCTGCAGGGATCCTGTTGCAGGACTCCATCCCAGGACCCCGGGATCAGGACCTGAGCCAAAGGTAGATGCTCAACGTTGAGCCACCCAGATGTCCTCTGGTCCCAGATTTCTGACTGACTCTCGTCCCTGTTCATGTAAGATTGGAGGGCACGAGTGCAGTTGCCTCTTGGCCAGACCTCGTGAGAGTACTCCAGGGAAAATCCTCCACGGATGGCAGTGGCTTCTGAGGTTGTGCCCCAAGCAGATGGATGAGAGAGCTGGGATGTTTGCATCAGTCAGAATGACTTTGATTTCAAGCAACAAAGCCCTACCCACATTAGCTTAGCAACGAAGGAAATTTATTGGCTCATGTAGCTGAGACATCACGAAATGAACTTCAGGGCACCTGGGTGGCTCAGTCGGTGAAGCAGCTGCCTTCGACTCAGGTTATGATCCCAGGGTCCTGGGATGGAGCCCCATGACAATGGGCTTCCTGCTCAGTGGGGACTCTGCTTCTCCCTCTCCCTCTACCCCTGTCCACGGCTCATTCTCTCTCTCTCTCAAATAAATGAATAAATAAATAATCTTAAGAAAGAAATATGTACTTCACGCATGGTTTCATCAGGGCTCTGGCTCCATTTTTCTCCAATCACTTTCCTATCTGCTCCCATCCTCATAGAGCTTTATCCATAGGCTGCCTCCCAGTAGCATGGAGGGTTGCAGGCCTCCTTCTGGGAGGAATGCTAGACACCACTCCACCCCCACTCACAATTTTTGTCTGAAAGGGCTCACTTGACATAGTACTGCCTCTCCTGAATGTCTGATCCTAAATGGCTGCTTCAGCAAACCAAGATGATGGAGTCGATGAGTATTTCTAAGTGGCATTTGGGCCCCAGAGCTCACTGGAGACCAGAAGAATTTCTGCCAAATGCTCTCTGGTCTGACTTGCTGGTATCTTGATTTTACCAAGTAATAAAGTTATCTCAGTGGCAGGACAGTGGAACTGGGGCACCCAGGCCTGTGCCCTTCAGCTTTCAGTGCTGTATGTGGGTCTGTTGAAGACCCGTGAGGGGCCCAGCACTCCGATTTTGGAGGCTCCACTGCACATCTGGCAAACATGAAAGTATGCCTACATCCCATATTCAACAAAATTGAAAAACAATTTTAAGAGAATTGAGCTCAGTTGCATTTGAGTAGGTGACAATATTATAATTTGTAAACATTTGCTTTTATTGACTTGGCTGTTGCATTTTCTTTTTTTTTTTTTTTTTTTTTGAGATTATTTATTTACTCATGAGAGACACACACACACACACACATAGAGGCAGGCAGAGACACAGGCAGAGGGAGAAGCAGTATCCATGCAGGGAGCCCGACGTGGGACTCGATCCCGATCCCGGTCCCCAGGATCACGCCCCAGGCGAAGGCGGCGCTAAACCTCTAGGCCACTGGGGCTGCCCAAGCTGTTTTCTTAGTTTAGAAGCAAACACATTTTCTTGGGCCTTTGCAAAGCTCCCAGGTAGGAGGCTGTGGCCTGTTGTGTATAATGGAGGATCGGCCTGATTGAAGATTTGTGCGCAAGTGACCTTGGGCAAGCTGCCAACCTCTCTTGGCCTCTGTGAGGTCAATTGTCCATTGACAATAAGGATGTTTGCATTTTTTTCCCTGTTACTGCCCTGAGAGCTGCCCTTCCAACTGGAGGAGCAGAGGGAGTAAACTGAGTGTCACTGGAAGTCAAGTAAACCCAATTCCTTTGGGATCCGTTCGACACTTGCCAAAATATAGAGAATAGTCTAGTGAATTTCCATGTACCCATTGCTCAGTTCCAACAATTAGCCCATAGTGCATGATTACCCCTTATTCCCTCTATATGTCCACCACCTACGCTCCCTTTGACCCAGACATTATATTACTATATTTCTTAATATTCCAGTATATGTCTCTAAGAAGAAATGGTTCCACTTTTGAAACACAAACTACAGAAAACACAAATTTCTTAATGTCATCAACTTTCCAGTCTGCACATTTCCCTACTGTCCTACATACATCTTTAAATAAAAAACAAAACAACAACAACAACAAAAAAACCTAATTTGCAGGGTGCCTGGGTGGCTCAGTCAGTTAAGCGTCTGACTCTAGGTCTCAACTCAGGTCTCAATCTCAGGGTTGTGAGTTCAAGCCCTATATTGGCCTGCATATTGGGCTCTATGCTGGGCATCAATCCTATTAAAAGAAAAAAAAAGTAAAAAAAATCTAACTTGTTTATTCCAATCAGGATCCAAACAAGATTTATAACTGGTTAATAGGTTTCCTCAGACTCTTTTAATTGCTTTCTCCCCGTTCTTTAGCTTTCTCCCCATTCCCCTTCCCCATCTCCTCCGTAGTCTGCATCTCATTGATAGTATCTTTGTGGTATTATTTAACATGTTCCTTTGTCCCCTACATTTCCTGTAAATTGGAAGTTAAATCTAGAAGCTTAATCAGATGTTTTTAGATATATCTTTTGGCAAAATCACTTTATAGGTGGTCTTGTGTTCTTCCATCAGGAGGCACATAATGTCTATTTTCCTGCTTATTATTAGCAGTTGTTAATTTATTCATTTTTTAGGGTTTGCAAAATGATGATATTCAAATCTATCATTCCTTATTTGGTTATTATGTGGACTGTCTCTATAGAGAGCAACTTCCCCTTCATTATTTGGCTACCCCGGGGTATAGTTCTTAAGGAAAAGACAGAATAAATGCTTGGTTCTCTCCCTCCTGCCCTTTATTTACTAGTTTTGTTTTTTTGTTTGTTTTGTTTTTTTTAATTTTATTTATTTATTCATGAGAGACACAGATTGAGAGATGCAGAGACACAGGCAGAGGGAGAGGCAGGCTCCATGCAGGGAGCCCGACGTGGGACTTGATCCCGGGACTCCAGGATCATGCCCTGGGCTGAAGGCGGCGCTAAACTGCTGAGCCACCAGGGCTGCCCTATTTACTAGTTTTGTAAATAATAAGTTAGCTCTCTAGTATTCACCAAAGGTGATCAATGAGTCTTTATATTTTAGAAGTATTTTTAATTTAAAAATTTAAATAAAAACTTTTTTAATTTAAAAAAAAATTTTTTTTTGGTGGGCTCCATGCCCAGTGTAGAGCCCAATGCAGGGCTTGACCTCACAACCCTGAGATCAAGACCTGAGCTGAGATCAAAAGTCAGATGCTTAACCAACTGAGCCACTCAGGTGGCCCAATTTTTTTGTTAAGTAATCTGTACATTCAAGGTGGAACTTGAACTCACGACCTCAAGATCAAGAGTTGCTAGCTCCACCAACTAAGCCAGAGAGGTGCCCCTCAATGAGTCTTTTTAAAAAATCATTATGAACTTGTGGATTTAAATGTGCTTGACAGGATGCCTGGTTGGCTTAATGGTTAAGCATCTGCCTTTGGCTCTGGGCGTGATCCTGAGGTCCAGGATCGAGCTCTGCATCAGGTTCCTTGCAGGGAGCCTGCTTCTCCCTCTGCCTGTGTCTCTGCCTCTCTCTCTGTGTCTCTCATGAATGCATAAATACAATATTTTTTAAAAAATAAATGTATTTGCCGTATTTCAATGAACTGCAATTATTATGCATATTGACTTTCAAATGGTCTCAATTTGGGTGCAGGGGCAGCCTGTCCCTCTTACCCTTGAACCCCTTGGACAGCCTCTGTTTCAGAAGTTTTTGATACATTTGCTGTTTTCAGGTGTGATGAGTTGATCCAAATTCAAGCTCACGCTGTACTTTCACTCAGTCAGTTCCCAGTTTTGCAACCAGTCTTTTCTCCAAGGGGCCCTGGTTCCTTTAATTTGAACATGATAGTTAGGGGCCACCACCTGGGTACTGGAAGTGCTCATGGTTTCTAATACTTCTAGGCGCCTTTTCAGAGATTAGAAACAGGATTTTTTTTTTTTTTTTTAATTTTAAGAAAAGATCTGAGTTTGTGGCAAATGCGTGGCTCGTTGGCTGGGCACCTGACTCTTGATTTCAGCTCAGGTCATGATCTCAGGGTCATGAGATAGAGCCCCACACTCAGCTCAGAGCCTGCTTAAAATTCTCTCTCTCCCTCTCCCTCTGTCCCCCCCACTCACACACATTCTTTCTCTAAAAAAAAAAGAAAAAAAAGATGTCGGCCTGGAGCATAAAACCCTGAGATCATGACCTGAGCCAAAATCAAGAGTTGGATGTTCAACTAAGCCACCCAGGTGCTTTTTGTTTTTTTGTGCCTGTCTTACTTCATTTAGTATGTCTTCACGATTTATTCATATTACAGACTTTCCTTCCTTTTTAAGACTGAATAGTATTCTGTCATGTGTAAAGACCACATTTTGCATATCCATTCATCCATGGACGAATGGACATGGATTGCTCCCACATTTAAACTATTGTGAAAAAAAAAACTATTGTGAATAATGCTGCTATAAACATGGGCGTACAGATTATCTTTTGAGACCCTGCTTTCGATTCTATTTGGTATATACTCAGAAGGGGAATTGCTGGATCAAATGAAATTCTATTGTGAATCTTTTGAAGAAACTCCCTCATTTTTTTTATGGCTACAAAGCACTCCATTATGTGAATGTACTATTGTTTATTCAGCCAGGCCTTACTGACACACGTTTGCTTTTTTCCAAGCATTGGTTATTAAAAACAGAGCTGCAATAAAGAGCCTTATCCTTCCATCTTTTTTATTCTTTGTAGTTTATCTTTAGGATAGATTCCTAGAAGTGGGATTGTGGAATCAAAGGACACAAGCATGCAATCTATTAGGTATCAACAAATTCCTTTCCATAGGGACAGTATCATTTTGCACTCCCAACAGCAAAGTGTGAGAATGTTTGTTTTCTCATAGCCTGGACAAAAGAGTATTTGTTATATTTTGGATTTTAGCCAAACTTATCAGCAAGAAATAGTTCCTTGTAGCAATTTGCGTTTCTTCAACTATAAGTGAGGTTGAGCATCTTTAGTACATTTTTTCTCACAGGTTGTTGGTCTTTTAATTTATGCTAGCAGCTCTTTATATATTAAGAATGCTAATACTGGGGATCCCTGGGTGGCTCAGCGGTTTAGCGCCTGCTGTCGGCACAGGGCGAGATCCCGGAGTCCCAGGATCGAGTCTCACATCGGGCTCCCTGCATGGAGCCTGCTTCTCCCTCTGCCTGTGTCTCTGCCTCTCTCTCTCTCTGTCTCTCATGAATAAATAAATAAAATCTTAAAAAAAAAAAAAGAATGCTAATGCTTTGTGATGTAAGTTGTGAATCTTTTTTTTACCCTTCTGCCATTTCTCTATTTAATTTTACTTATTTATATATTTTAAACTTATTTAATTTGCCTTACAAAACTTCAATTCCTTGTAGCTTACTAATCTTTCCTTTTATTGCCTCTGAGTGTCAGGTCAGAATTAAGAAAGCTTTTCCCACTCCCAAGTTATAGAAGAACTGCCCCCTATTTTCCTTTAGTACTTGGGTAGTTTCATTTTTACACTTAAATATCCAATCCCTTTGGAATGTACCCTAGAATATGAGAGGGATGCCTCCAATTGTTCCAGATTCCACAGGAGTCTCCAGTTACCTGAACATTGTTAAATCATAATCATTCTTCCCCCACGATTTGTGATGCCGCCTTAATCATACACAAGCTCTCCATAGGCAACAGGGGCTATTTCTGGATTTTGTATTGTTTTCCAGAGAAACCACTCCATCTCACTCACCATTACTCAGGACACCCCCACCCTACCCGCCCACCAAGGCAATACCTGAGGGTCCCACCTGACAGCAAAGCCCTTTGCTTCAGACTCAGAGGTCAAATTCTGGAGGCAAGTGCTTTTAACAGAGGGTCTGTGGGCGCCAGATGCATACTAACCCATACTCTGCTGATGTTGTTTCTGGAGAATCACCTTCAGAGAGGGGGGCTCTCTGGCAGCAGGGGGCCCCTGTTCAGTCTCTGGGGAAGGGGTGAGTGGGCCTCAAACAATTGGATGTTTACAATCAGTGCTGGGGGCAGGGCAGAATCAAATGCCCAGTTAATGGCAGCCCTTAAAGGGTGTCTTTTTCTCAGACAGACAAAGCAACCACTTACCCCCAACTCATCAATATCCACTTAGCTTCTACTTCAGAGCAAATACCTTGCTCTATGCTATGGAGGAAGAGAGTTGATACACTGTTCCTGCTTCTTTGAGGGGGGGTAGAAGCAGAAGCTCAAAGAGCTTTATAAATGCATGGAAAAGAGGCTGAGGCCTTGTTTTCTATCAGCATCAACACATCGGCTTCAGTGAATGGATGTCTCTGGTCAAAACTCTACTAGCTAGAAATATGAGCTCTGGGAGGAGGAGAAGCTCAGAGAGTGGAATGGCTGGGACAAACTTAATGATATGGTGAGCTATCAGTCTTTAAATATACAAGTGAAATAATAAAAAATGCGTTCTATAAGACAGGCTTGAAGTTTAGAGGGGAACAGATCACTTCTAGCTTGGGGGCTCTAGGGACAATTTGTTGAATTGATTTTGCTATGAAGCAGAAGTAAATATCGATGAGCGGGTGGGGGTGATAAAGCAATTCAACTTGCAAATCCATCTGCAAATCAATTTTTGGTTTTCAAGGACCTGGTCAGCCTCCAGCGCATGCTATGAATATGGAAGGATCCTTTGGACGGGTTGCAGCTCTTACTTCCCCCCAGCACCTAGAAGGTAGACCCTGAAGGCCCAGAGCAGGGTTGGGCCACAGGAAGTGGAGGGCCTGTCTTACTTGCCCCTCTGGAGGGACTCCTGTATGATGTCAGAACTGCTCTACTCACCTGACAGCATCACTGTCACGATGGACACTGTAGAAGTTGACTTATAGTTGAGTACCCCACAATATTATTATTGTTCGTGTGGCCTGGATTTTGCAACTACTGCCACTCCCCCAAAAGCCATTCACAGCTTAGCAGCTCTGACCCCACCCCTCCCTTAGTACTCTGAGGTGACCTTGACACCCCAGTCTCATAGAATCAGACATTGTTTAAGAGTTAAAGGGACCCTAGGAGGTGTGGTGTCCCTCTTGGTGTTGGCAATGTTGGTTTGGGTGAAGAACAGTGGCAGGTGCGGATCCCCTACTCCGTTAGGACATCCACTCCTGGGAGGCCAGGGATCCTTAGGGAGCTCGTCTTGCCTCACAGCTGTGTGTGGAGGGAGGAGTTGCCTGGGTTGTCTGGTTCTGGTCCAGCTTGCCCCAAGCATGGGCCTTGTCCACATCTGGGACTGGCTCTTCTGGACTGCAGGAGAGCTGGAGGCTCAGCATGGGTGGGATGGGGTACTCAACACCTTAGCCCCTTTCTCTGCTTGCTGGGTTGTTGCAGAATTAAGCTGCTAGTTCTTCTTCTTCTTCTTCTTCTTCTTCTTCTTCTTCTTCTTCTTCTTTCTTCTTTTTAAATATTTTATTTATATTATTCATGAGAGAGGCAAGAGACATTAAGCGAGAGGAAGAAACAGTTTCCCTGCGGGGAGCCCTATGAGGGACTCGGTCCCAGGACCCTGGGATCATGACCTGAGCCAAAGGCAGACGCTCAACCACTGAGCCACCCAGGTGCCCTTAAGCTGCTCCTTCCTAAGGTGAAGTGACCTCTGCTCATTCCTCAACCCCTGGGGAGTTACACCCATGTCCTCTAGTGCCCCCCACCACTATAACACCTGTCCACCCCACTCTGTCCATCATCTTTAGACTGACCACCCACTTCCTTTGCCTTTGTCTCACCTGGCATGCTTTACTCCCACCGCCTCTCTGTCCTGGTCCCCTCCCCAGCCTCACTCTTCTGTCTGCCACTCTGGCAGAAGACAGAGGGATAGTCATCTCCCTCGTGTGAGGTCTGGGTCTTTCTGTTGCCCACAGCAGCTGGTGGAGAACGGCTTTTGAAGGATCCTAGATAAAAATTAGCTAGAATCTCCTCAAAAAGATGAAACCAAGTAGATGTCATCCTATGACTTGGGAGGGGGCTAAAAGCTCTTCCCTCCCGCTCCACATAATCATGGTGGTTACTTTCTTTTTTTTTTTTTTTTAAGATTTTATTTATTTATTCATGAGAGACACAGAGAGAGAGAGACAGGCAGAGACACAGGCAGAGGGAGCAGCAGGCTCCACGTAGGGAGCTTGATGTGGGACTCAATCCTAGGACCCCAGGATCAGGCCCTGGGCTGAAGGCAGGCGCCAAACCGCTGAGCCACCCAGGGATCCCCTTGTGGTTACTTTCATAGAGCAAACCAGATACAGTCCTGGTGTCTGGAGTTCATTGGGTGTGTAAGCTGGAGGAATGGTAGAAGGGTGACACTGAGGCTCAAAGTTACGAAACTCGTCTAACCTATCACTGAGACCCTCGGGCATCTTCCTGACCAGGTAAGTAAAATGGACAGTGGTGAGCCATACCAGCACCCAGGCAGCTCGGAGGCTGGAGGAAGGAACTGGCTTCGGGGCTGAGCTGAGCCATCAGGTGAGGATGTCTCGGGGAGAAGGCCTTGGGGAGCGTGCTGGGAGGCTAGCCAGTACCTCCCCTGGCTCCACAGCTCCTAGAAGAGACGGCGGTCCCTAGCCCATGTTGCCAAAGGGACTGTTATGGCTTATAAGTTTCCAAGGCATCTGTCTCCGGAGAAGTAAGTTGGAGCACGAGCACGTGCACACAGACAGGAAGTTTTGTCACCCCTAGCCTGGCATGTGAGGGTCAGCAGTCTGTAGCAGGGCTCCATGAGGCCCTAAAAAGAGAACTCAAGGCTGCCCTCTTGTCCTTCTGACTGACTTCTGAAAGCTTTGGGTGAAATGTTGAAAACTTAGCTTACGCTCTGGAAGAGGAAAAGCTACCCCAGCAAGAGCTCTGCCCTGTCAGGACAGCCCTGAGGTGAATGTGTATAGACTTTCATGCAGATATGTAAGATTTCTTGCTTCTATCGATCCCTGGGAGGAGTCAGATGGAAGGAAAAACAACCCCAGGAGACCCCCAGAGACCTCCCTGGATCTCCCACTTTGGGCCTATTCAGTGTACCTCAGGACTTGTGTACATACTGTTCCCTCTGCCTGGATGCCTTTGCCCTAGATCTTTGCTGGCCTGGCCTGTGGATGCTGACAGCTCAGCTCAAGGGTCAGCTCCTACATGCCTTCCCTGACCCCTATCCCAAGGGACCCACCCTCCTAGAACTTGGTCTCTCTCTATGCTACTACTGCTTTTTCTTTATAGCTTTTAATATTATTTCTGTTAAATATCCTTACTTCTAGGGGCACCTGGGTGGCTTGGTGGCTGAATGTCTGCCTTCGGCTTGGGTGGTGATCCCAGAATCCCTAGATCAAGTCCTGCTTCTCCCTCTGCCTGTGTCTCTGCCTCTCTCTCTCTGTGTGTGTGTGTCTCTCATGAATAAATTCGTAAAAAAAAAAAAAAAATCCTTACTTCTCCAGCCCCCACTAACGGGGGCGTGAGCTCTCTGAGAGCCAGGCTGCTCCATGGTGATCACTGCCATATCCCGGTGCCCGGAACAGTGCCTGGAATGGTGCCTGGCACCCAGTGGATGTTCAATCTGTAGCTGCAGAAGTGGTGGTGGGTGGTACTTGGGTTGATAGAGAAAGGAAGAAGGTGGCTTGGAGAGAGATGTAGAAATGCGGGGAGGAGATGCCTTTTGCTTTCCATCAGCTTTCTTCTTTGTGTGTCTCCTGAGGGGCTGATCATGTGAAGAAAGAGGCATCCCATGGGCCCCCATCCCTTTGAGTGCCCTTACCAGCAAGGTGACTGGAGTCAGGCCAAGAGACTGTCCCCCAACAGAGGTGTTTCTGGGGCAGCAGGATCCATACCCATCACTGCTCTCTGTCTAAACCAAAACATACCTAGCCCCATGAGCAAATCCATTGCAAATTTTTCTCTGTGTGCCGCTAGAACCAGGAGCCCCATGCTGGAAAGCAATGGAGGTGGGACCCTTTGACTTGCCGAAGTTTACAAGCAAAGTGTCACAGGTGGGAGTGGGCTGAAGGAAGCAGCTCTCCTTCTGTGTAGTCTGTGCACAAGCTCCAAGCTCTTCTGGCAAGAGCAAGGTCCCCTTAACTCTGCCTTGGGCTGGCCCCACTTGCTAGTTGGCTTGAGTTCCCTGGAGGCAGACTCTGAGCTGGGGGTTTCTGTGAACAGGGCACATGGATGGAGAGCTCTCAGGATGATAACTCGGAAGAGAGGGGAAGTAGGACAGGGCAAGTGAAGAAGCCAAGCACGGCTGCTGCTTTCAGCTCAGGTCTGACAGCAGCTTGATCCCCTGGGAGTTCTGGCGCCACAGAGCCGTTCCACCCTGACACAAGGGGAAGGGCCACACCGTCCTTGCTGCAGGTCCACCCCATGCCAGCGGGGTGTGACGACGAGGTGGCTCCTGTCCACAGCAGCAATTCTCTGGAGCAGGGTACAGCTGTGGGCCAGCAGCGAACAACATTCACAGGTGGGATTAGAACCCATGATATCACTGAAATTTCCCTGTGGCCAAGTGCAGGTGATACTGCGTGTCTTCTAACACGCTTGCCTGATGTCAGTGTTTTTGTGTTTTCATGTGTTAGCCTTCCTGGTGGGTCCCGGGTCCGAAAGCTCTAACTCTGTCATCTTACTGATGTTGACCCGCTGCTCTGAAAACCCATGAACCGAAACCCCCTGGGGACGGACACCCGCATGTGGCAGCAGCCCCAGAGATCAAGTGCACAGGGCTTCCAGGGGAAGTGAAAGCTGGAGTACCCCTGGGGCCCCCAAAACCCCCCAGGCCAGCTGGCCGCAGCCCACCCCCGCGGGCCTCTTTGCCCTGAGCCAAAGCTCACAAGCCCCATGCTGGACAGCAGAACTAAACCACTTATTAGGGCTGCTGCCACCGTGTGTCCCCTCCGGGCCTGAGAGGCATGGAAAGGCCCAGCCACACACACTGCACTTACGGAGCAAAGAGGGTGAGCCTCTCTCCTCCTCTCCCTCCCTCCTCTCTGCCTTCCTGTCTTTCTCTAATATGTCATGGCCTTAGAACCCAGCTTTGGGGTCCCCAGGAATGGACAGGACAGACAGAAGGCAAAAAAGACGTTTCTAGGACAAGTCGGAGGCAGGCATCCCTCCTGTTCTCCTGACAGTACTGAGGAAGGAGGTGCCCGTAGACAATAAGCCCGAACAAGAGTCAGGGCAGCAGCTGGGCTGTGCCTCTAAACCAATCTGGAGGAAGAAAATAGTGCAAAGAAAGATGCTATTCAGGCTGCAAACAGCCACTCTCTCCTGCTCAATCTCTCCCTTGCCCTCTGAAAGTTTTCTTCCTACTCACGGGCTCTAGCCTGTTCTGTCCTGTGACTGGTAAGTGGAAGGAACAGTAGAATGGGCTGCCTGACTCTGGCTGCAGACGGCAGGTCCTGGAGCGCAGGGAGATCCAGGCTCAGTGTTGCTCCCCAGACACCAGCTGTCAGCCCCTTGGTGTCTTTCATTTGCTACCACTGAGGGGACCAGATTTCTCTCTCCCTGAAACCATACAGGTAGATTCAATCCCTTTTCTTTCAGGAGGGCTTGCTTATGGGAGGCTAATAGAAAGGGCAGCTGACACAAAGTCTGGGGGCCACCAGCTTCCCTAGGGAGAGTGACTTCTAGGCTAAGTCCTTGTAGCACCTATTTGTGTCTATCTAGCGTAGACAGTTGGTTGAGGTGAAAGGCAAGGAAGCAGTTCCCAGGATGTGTCTACTCCTGGATGATAAAGGGAAGGAGCCATTGATACACAGCACCTTGGATGAATCATGAAGGCCTAATATTGAGTGAAAACAGCCAGTCTCCAAAGGTTATATACTATCAGATTCCATGGATATGATATGATTTTTTTTAGAGATGGGGAAGGGGTAGAGGGTGAGGGAGAGAGAGAATCTGAAGCAGGCTTCATGCCTGGTGCGGACCCTGACTCAGGGCTCAATCTCATGACTCTGAAATCAAGCCCTGAGCCAAAATCAAGAGTCAGATGCTTAATTGACTGGGGCATCCAGGTGCCCTTCTAGGACAAAGCTGTAGGAAGAGAGAACCGGCTAGTGGTTGGCAGGGGTCATGAGTAGGGAAGGGAAAGGCAGAGCAGGAGGGAGTTTTTTGGGGGGAGGAGGAATAATGGAATTGTCATGCATTCTGATGATGGGAACAGTTACATGAATCTGTACATGTGCTAAAATTCAAATTGTACATCCAGAGAAAAAGTCAATTTTATTGTAATAACATTTTCTTTTTAAATAAGAACTTAAAGAGTTTTAATGATGATAATAATGCCTGTCATTTGCTTCCTACGGACCCAACTCTGCTAAGGGCAGTATCGCTACCATTTCATTTATTCCTTTCAAGCACATTTGGCACTCAGATGATACAACTTGTTGATGGTCACGTAGTAAATGACAGAGCAGAAACTTGATGTCGGTCTGACTCAGAGGCCTGAGATCTCACTGATGTGGGAAACAGAGGCAGGAGAAAAATTACTGAATTTCCTTACTGCTTGCAGCCCAGTGACACACAGGTCCTCGAGGCAAGCAGAGTGACATTCTTCTGGGGGCTCAACAACCTGGATGTTGACGCTTTGCTAAAGGCAAAAGGCAATCTTAGCTGGACCCCCAAGATCCTGTAAGTCTACTTTAACATATAAAAATTCCTTTGTGGGGGTGCCTGGGTGGCTCAGTGGTTGAGCATCTGCCTTTGGCTCAGAGTGTGATACAGGGGTTCTGGGATCAAGTCCTGCATCAGGCTCCCAACAGGGAGCTTGCTTCACCCTCTGCCTATGTCTCTGCCTCTCTCTCTGTGTCTCTCATGAATAAATAAATAAAATATATTTTTAAAAAGACTGTGGGGACGCCTGGGTGGCTCAGCAGTTAAGCATCTGCCTTTGGCTCAGGGCATGATCCTGGAGTCCCAGGATCTGCTCCCGCATTGGGCTCCCTGCATGGAGCCTGCTTCTTCCTCTGCCTGTCTCTGCCTCACGCTCTCTCTCTCTCTGTGTGTGTGTCTTCATGAATAAATAAATAAAACCTTAAAAAAAAAAAAAAAAAAAAAGACTGTCAGGGGAGGCCCACGTGGGCAACTCTGTAGGACTCCTCTCACCCCTGATAGCTTCTTCCGTATATCCTGGCTTAACAAAACTCTCTTGTTCTACTCACTCTCCTTTGTTCACAAGATTCATTGACTTTGTGAGACAAGAACCTTGCTCTTCTGCTTCATGACCACTGTGACTTTTTTTAGGGGGCAGAAGTAGGAAATGATCACTGGGAGTCAACTGGGTGTGGAGAGGGTACTCGTGAGAACCAGGTTCTCTTCTAATGGAGAGAAACTGTCAGGGTGGTGGGGGAGGGTTGGCCCCTTTACAGAAGGGGCCACAGAGTTGCATTTGTGTCCATCTGCTTAAGATAGCTCTTAAAGAATGCCACCCCATTTTGCCCAGGGTTCCTCTGGCAAATGGAAAATCATGGCTGGACTGGTTACAGCCTTCTGCCCAGGGCCAAGGGTGTCAAAAATCGAGATTGGGAGGGAAGATTCTTTTGTTTTTTCCTATTCACATGTCCCATAAATTGACTTCTTTTCCTGTTTTGTTAAAGAATCTTTCATCTGTTGGACGGTGCAGGAGAGGAAGGGACAACTCATAGCCTGCCTGCAGACCACTGAAGTTGTCCCACAGAAGTCGACTGACCTACTGAGCCCTCCACGCTGCAGGGTGAGCAAGAGTGACTCAGCACAGACTGGACTCACTCGGAGCATTACAGTAAAAGGAAATGCCAGAAGCAGAAGCCCGACGTTGGGAGTGAAGCAGTCCATTTTTGAGCAACCTAAAGATGTCAGCGAGTCTCCGGCCAGCCGAGCATTAAGTTCTAGGAACAGCATGTGGGAACTGAGCCTGAGAGGGGTGGGGTGGGGTATGGTGGGGTCAGAGCTTGCAGGAATGCGGATCTGACTTTATCCTAAGGGCAGTGGGCAGGCAGGGCTGGGTGGTGGGTGGAGATGGTGACATGTAGATGAATTCTTTGAGACAGGCAGACAGCATGGGTTATATCCAGGTTATATCCAGGTGTGAGATAAGTGGCCTGGAGTTTTCCAATGGATAGGTGCAGAAGGTATTTAGGGGGGATTGACAGGCCTTGGAGGTGAACCAGGTGGGGGGCAGGAAGGGAGAATTCACAGGGGTCCGACTCCATAAAGATGCTTTTCCTTGAGATGGGGACACAGGAAGAGGTGGGGCTCTGAGCAGGAGTTTGCTTGTGGAAACATTCTATTTTAGGTGTAGCTGGGACATAGGAATGGAGATGTCCCATTGGTGGTTCATGTGGACATTCTGGAACTCAGGCAGAGCTGCCTGGCCGTGCAGGCGTGGGTCCCCGGCATGTTGAATGGATCTAAGAAGGCTTGGAAGCGCACAACCTGACTGGGAAGAGCGGGGAGGAGAGAAAAAAGGACTAAGGCAGAACCCAGGGCCCCACATCTAAATCCAGTCATTCATACACCACCCTCACTATCTGTATTTGCCATTTCAGTACATCCCTTCTATTGTCTTCTATTAAATAGAAAGTTCTTGGGCATCTGGTGGCTCAGTTGGTTGAGCATCTGTCTTCTGCTCAGGTCATGATTCCAGGGTCCTGGGATCCAGGCTTCTCCCTCTCCCCACTGCTTGTGCTCTCTCTCAAATAAATAAATCAAATCTAGAAAAAAAAAAAAAAAAAGAAAGTTCCTTAAGTTCTCTCATGTTCAACGTAATGGGTTTATTTCAAAGGAAAGTGTACATAGTAGGTGAAAAATCAACATTGTAGCCATGAATAGTGTTGATGATAAACATAAATACCATGGAAACAAAGCAATGCTACATAATTCAAGCTGGATAAAGGAAAGATGAAAAAGTTCATCCAGTGTTCAAGACATAGCCACCCCCAACAGAGATTTGATTTCCCCAAAGAAGCCAGCATTGGGAATTGGAAAGGAAATAATTTTCATGGTGGCACCTGATATCAGGTCTCTTGGCACCAGCAGGAGCCACCCCATTTATTTCAGACTGGCACCCTCAGTCTTTTTCTGTAAAGGACCAAAGAGTCAATATTTTAGACCTCAAAGGCCACTTGTATCCCTGCTGCACATCCTCTCCCCTTCCCCACCTTTTCTTGCAATCCTTTAAAACGATTCTTAGCACAGGTTGGATCTAACAGGCCCAGGGCTGGGTGTCGCCCACTGACTGTGGTTTGCCATCCCCCTACTTAAAGGATGGAGAGAAAGGCAGACCCCAAAAGAGACAGGGTGCCACAAGGGTTTATGGTGCCACAGGGGGTTCCTAGACACTCAACCCCTGACCATGAATCAGCATCCCTGCCCCAGCCACATATGGCCCTTCTCTGCCTCTGTGTTTAGACTCCCACACAGGGTAACTCCTATCTCCCCATGAGTTTTGTGGGAGATTTGGCCATATCTCCTTGGCTGATGGTTGCACAGGATCAGAGACTTTCAGAACCCATTGTTCAGGAGCCACCTTGGGGCTGGGTCAACATTTCCTCACCAATAGCTCCCTCAGTACCCTGCAGGTCCCTCTTCTGACCTGATGCCTTCAGGGCCTCACTGCTCCCTCCCTCACTGAAGATAAGCCATACTGAATTCACCTCTGTTGTACTCGAATCACTGTGGCTGCCAGTAACTCCTTCCCTACCTCAAGTCAAGAGACAGAGTTCAATGACCCCTCCCCCACCTTGGGTTTGAGTGGTTTTTCCTTCCACCTGAAGGAAAGGTGGAAGTCCTGCAGGTTCTCATGGAAATGATCTTTGGACATTTCTTTAGGGTGAAGCCAGCTGCCTTGAAAGAAGTTTGACAATCCTAAGACCACTATGTTGTAAAGTCACCAGAGCTAGTCAACTGGAGAGAACCCGCAGAAAGAGAGATGCTTGGCATCCCAACTGTCCCAGCCCAGGAGCCAGACATTTAAGTAGAAAAACCTGCAGATGGGCTCCAGCCCTGACTGCAACCTCAAGAGGTCCCAGTAAGGGCTGCCCCACTGAGCCCTGTTGACTCCTAGACAATGAGAGATAGTAATAAATTATCCTTTTTAAGCCACTACATTTTGGGGTGAGTTTTTTGTTTTGTTTTGTTTGGGGTTTTTTTCCAGTGGATTAAGAATAGCCTCAACCGATTGATTCATTATTTATTTGCTCAATTGTTTTAAAATTTTAAAAAGATTATATATATACATATTTAAATTGTATTTAAATTCAGTTAATTGCCATATAATGTATTATAGATTTCAGAGGTAGAGATCAGTGACTCATCAGTCTTATATAACACCCAGTGCTCACTACATCACTTGCCCTCCTTAATGCCCATTACCTAGTTACCCCTTCCCTCCACCCATGGCTCCATGCAGGGAGAGTTACCCTCTCCCCTCCAGCGACCCTCAGTTTGTTTCCTATGATTAAGAGTCTCTTAGGGTTTGTCTTCCTCTCTGATTTCATCTTATTTTATTTTTTCTTCTCTTCCCCTATGATCCTGTTTGGTTTCTTAAATCCTATATATGAGTGAGATCATACAATAATTATCTTTCTTTGCATTTATTTTGCTTAGTATAATATCCTCTATTTCTTTTTTTTTTAAATAATTCTCCTTTTTTATTTATTAATGATAGTCACAGAGAGAGAGAGAGGTAGAGACACAGGCAGAGGGAGAAGCAGGCTCCATGCACCAGGAGCCCGATGTGCGATTCGATCCCGGGTCTCCAGGATCGCGCCCTGGGCCAAAGGCAGGCACCAAGCCACTGCGCCACCCAGGGATCCCATATCCTCTATTTCTAACCACATCACTGCAAATGGCAAGATTTCTTTTTTTCTTTTTTTTTCTGATGGCTGAGTAATATTCCAGTGCCTATATATACACCACATCTTTATCCTTTCATCTATGGATGAACATCTGGGCTTTTTCCATGGTTTGGCTTCTGGAAATTGCTGCTATGAACATTGGGGTGCAGGGGTCCCTTCGGATCACTACGCTTGTATCTTTGGGGTAAATACCCATTGGGGTGGTTTTTTACGGGGCAATACAATTGTGGAATACCACCTGAAAGTGAGGTCTCATCCAGGAAGTTTTCTATCACACTAAGCCACAAGATTTAAACTCTTCTCCAGTCCAGATCAGGGAATTTTCCTCAGCTTTGCAAGTCAATCTCTGGGCCCCTCACCAGAAAATCTCATAAATTTTGCATCCACATTTAGTTGCTCTGTCTTGAGCAACTTGAGCTGGTCAGTTGTGGCAGGTACTTTTGGTTGGCCGACTCAGAGTCATCCAAAACCTTTCTTCCTCTCTTGTTCTCATTTAAAAGCCCAGGATTAAAAAAAAAAAGCCCAGGATAGCCAAACACACCTTTTCTGGCTTTGCTGTAAAAGGCTTTATAATCCCTTTGGTCAATGATGTGAAGAAAGTTTAGTGGTTGGGTTCCTGAAAACAGTCTTTGCTTGCTAATAAGGAAGAAACTCTGCCTGGTATCACCCCTATTTCCTGCCTCTGAGCATGGTGTAAAAATGTGATGTATGGGGCTGCTGCAACCATTTTGACACCATGAGGAGAAAGCTTAGAGAACCAGAAAGACCAGATCCCTGTCATATTATATGGGAAAAATAAACAACATCTTTAAGACATTATTGATCAGGGTTTATCATTATTATTTTTATTATTTGTGGCTGAATACATTTCTAACTGTAGTATCAATCATGCCCACTTTAGAGACAAAAGGCCTCATTTTTCCCTATAAAGAGGGTCTCCTTTTCCCATCCTCCACGATGAGCCAAATTTTGGTCTCCAATAGCCAGAGATTCAGGTGGAGGGAGGAGGAACATCTCTTTACCTCCTTGAGCTAGGGATGGGTGGGGAAGGTTCTGGCAGTGAAGTCTTAGGGGACAGTTGATGTGTATGTACTCTCTCTGCTATAGAGCCTAAGGACCTTCCCTAGCTTTAGCTCTGAGTCCTGGATATTTGAGGAATCAAAGATGCCAGCCCTGAACTGAGCACCCGGGAGGTCCCCCTGTTACTGGTGGTGGGCAGAGGCAGGGGCAGGAGCAGGCCATGGACATAGCCATTAGAGTGGATCAAATAGGAATTGGGCTGCAGTCCCCGTTCTGCCACTAACTGTGTGTCCCTGTATCTCACCCAACTCCTTGAGGGCAAGTGCTCTGAGCCTTCATCCATGAATAAGACACTGTGTTCACAGGGAACCAGCTCTCCCCAGGTCCCTGGTCTCTGAGCCTCTTCTCAGAAACATAAGTAATCCTGGGCAGTGGGGGCCCACACTGAGCAGGAAGCAATACCATTCTGGGAGCCTTCATCTTAACAGGTCCTTGGAAACAGGAACCTGAGACCCTGGAGGGCTGAGAGCAGCTCAAAGTCACAAGGTTTCCCTAGCGCAGGGTGCAGTGGGAGCAGGGAGGCAGGAGGGAGGCAAAGATGAGTTAGGGGAAATCCCACCTGAGCAATGCAGAATAAGGAAAGGATCCGAGTTCTTAAGATCACTGATCTGCTCTCAGCTCCCTCTGGCTTGCTTCCTGCTACTGGGACAGAGAAGTGGGTGGGTGTCAGGGTACATGGTAGTATGGGGGATCCCAGAAACCTGAGAGTCTTAGCCTCTGGAAAGTTTGGTTTTTCTCCCTATTTCCCTGGGAGGTTGAGCTGCTGGGAAGTTCCCGGCACACGCTGTGCCTCCTGCTTTCCTGGAACCTTCTGTAGAGCCAGCCAAAAAAGGGTTCTGCCAACAGGCCCCTGGAGCTACAAATCCTCTCCTCCCTGTGCCCAGGGAACACTGTTCTACCTCTCCCCTGGGGGAATGCCCTCAATTATAATAATAGCAAAAGTATGATTGCGGCTATGGGAACGCTCTTTCCAGCTTCACGCAATTTTTGCATATCTTATCTCATTCAGCTCTCTGTACAAATCTGACAAGTGTTTGGTTGGCTTTACAGATTAGGAAACAGGAGCAAAGAGGCTGAGTTGTAGTCTCCGAGGAGTCACCATACCAGCCAAGAAGTGACACGACCAGAATTCCCACCCAGGCTTATTGACCGTACCCCCTACTTCAGGCTGTCTTCCCCACCACCTGGAGCACACAGGGCCCCATGGGATTTAGTCCCCACTGGCTCTCACCTCCTTCTAATGCTTTAGCCATGTCACATCCCCCAGACTGCCATCTGCAAGAGCTGTTGCCTCAGCCTGGAAAGTCCTTGTCCTCCTCCCCAGCCCTACACACGCACACACTCTTCCCTATTTTTCTTGGGTAATTCCTGTTGGGGTCTTATGCCTCAGTTCCTTTCTGTGGGCTTGCATCTTAGGTGAGGATTAAGTTCCAAAGCTGGGGGCAGGGTGAAAATCTACACTGAAAGCCATCATACCAGTCCTCCAGGAGCCTTCCCAGCCAGTGCTCCCTCCAGCATTGCAACCAATTGCCCTCTCTCTGTTGAGCATCAGGCAAGGGGGTTCCTTGTATTTAGGAGCCATGTTATACATGGGAGTCACCTCTTGTATGGTGGCACGTTCTCCCTGAGTAAAGGGGGGGCTGATCTATAACCCCCATCTTACCCCCATGCTGGCCCAGATGCTCTCCGAGTGGAATGGTGGTCTGCGCTGGAGGCGTGGGGCCAGGGAAGCTTCCTGCAGCTGATTCTCATAGTCACATCATACGTGCAGGCAACTCTTTGGATTTCACTGCTTTGAGCTCACCAGAAAGACAGTAAAAATAGGAAGCTGCGAATGCAGAGGCTAATGCCAAATTTAAGAAAATGCTTAAATTCTCTTGAAGAGAGGAGATGTTTGGGGAGTGCTGGAGCTTCTACTGAATCTGCAATATTTTATTACTTAAAAAAATAAGAGCTACATGTGGTATAAAGTTGAGTTAGTGGTAGGTATACCAATCTCTGTCACATTATTGCCTATTCTTTCCTGTAAGCTTGAAATATGCCATAGTTAAAACTATTTGCCATGTTTGTCCTTCGGTGGGGCATTGCGATAGGTGAATAATGACCTCCTCAAAGACGTTCAGATCCTTACCCCAGGACCTGTGAATATGTTACCTGACACAGCAAAATGACCTTGCAGATATGATTAAGTTGAGGATTTTGAGACAGAGGATTATCTGGGTGGGTCTGAAGTAATTACAACGGTCATTATAAGAGAGGGTCAGTTGCAGGAGACCCAGAGTCAGGAGATAGAAGCATAAATTGGAGCGATGTGTTTACAAGTCGAGGAACGTGGGCAGCCCCTACAAACTAGAAAAGTCAAGGAGCTGATTCTCCCTGAGAGTCTCCTGAAGGAACGTGGCCCAGTTGACACCTTTCTAGCTCCTGTAGGACTCATTTTTTACTTGACCTCCAGAACTGTAAGATAATAAACTTGTCTTGTTTGAAGCCACTAAGTTTACGGCAATGTGTCAAACAATGTGCATGTGGATGGTCAACAATTATACCAATTGGTGGTGTTGCAATTTCTCAACGTGAGGATAAGAGGGCCAGGGGAGGCACCCCTCGACCCAGGATGGCACAGCTGGGATTCCTAACTCCCGAGTCCCCAGCCCTATGCTTGCCTGCTTGCTTTCTATTATATATGTATTTTAATAATTAGCAATGAAGGAATTTACATTTTGGCAATCTGAGTTACACAGGAATGTGTAACTAAAGTTACAAAAGAAATTAAGTTGAGGATGTTTTGCAACTTTTTCTTTTTTAAAACTTAAATTCAATTAATTAACATAAAATGTATTATTTGTTTCAGAGGTAGAGGTCAGTGATTTATCAGTCTTATATAATGCCAAGTGCTCATGACATCACATGCCCTCCTTAATGTCCACCACCCAGTTACCCCATCTCCCCACCTGCCTCCTCTCCAGAGACCCTCAGTTTGTTTCTTATGATTAAGTCTCTTATAGTGTGTCTTGTTTTATTTTTTCTGATTTCATCTTGTTTTATTTTTTCCTCCCTTCCCCTATGATCCTCTGTTTTGTTTCTTAAATTCCACATATGAGTGAGATCATATGGTAGTTGTCTTTCTCTGATTGGCTTATTTTGCTTTAATTAGCAAAATATCCTCTGGCTCCATCCATATTGTTGCAAGTGGCAAGATTTCATTTTTTTGATGGCTGAGTATATTTCATTGTATTTATCTACTACATCTTTTTTTTTTAAGATTTTATTTATTTATTCATGAGAGACACAGAGAGGCAGAGACACAGGAAGAGGGAGAAGCAGGCTCCTTGCAGGAACCCCGATGTGGGACTCGATCCCCAGACCCAGGATCACACCCTGAGCGGAAGGCAGATGCTCAACCGCTGAGCCACCCAGGCGTCCCCCACTACATCTTTTTTATCCATTCATCTGCCGATAGACATCTGGGCTCTTTCCATGGTTTGGCTATTGTGGACATTGCTACTATAAACATTGGGATGCAGGTGCCCCTTCAGATCAATACATATGTATCTTTGGGGTAAATTCTCAACAGTGCAATTGCTGGGTCATTGGGTAGCTTTATTTTTTATGAGGAACCCTCATACTCTTCCAGAGTAACTGCACCAGCTTGAATTCTCACCAACAGTGTAAGAGGGATCCCCTTTCTCCGCATCCTCATCAACATCTGTCATTTCCTGACTTGTTCATTTTAGCCACTTTGACTGGTATAAGGTGGTATCTCATTGTGGTTTTGATTTGTATTTCCCTGATGCGGAGTGATGCAGAGCATTTTTTCACATGTCTGTTGGTTATTTGTATGTCTTCTTTGGAGAAATGTCTGTTCATGTCTTCTGCCCCTTTCTTGATAGATTATTTATTCTTTGTGTGTTGAGTTTGGTAAATTCTTTATAGATCTTGGATACCAGGCCTTTATCTGATGTGTCATTTGCAAATATCTTCTCCCATTCTGTTAGTTGTCTTGGTTTTGTCAACTGCTTCCTTTGCTGTGCAGAAGCTTTTTATCTTGACGAATTCCCATAGTTCATTTTTGCCTTTGTTTCCCTTGCCTTTGGAGATGTGTCTAGTAAGAAGTTGCTGTGGCTGAGGTCATAGAGGTGCTGCCTGTGTTCTCCTCGAGGATTTTGATGGATCCTGTCTCACATTTAGGTCTCTCATCTATTTTGAGTCTATTTTTGTGTATGGTGTGAGGAAATGGTCCAGTTTCATTCTTCTGCATGCAGCTGTCCAATTTTCCCAAAACCATTTGTCGAAGAGACTGTCTTTTTTCCAGTGTATGTTCTTGCCTGTTTTGTTGAAGATTGGTTGACCATAGAGTTGAGCGCCCATTTCTGGGTTCTCTATTCTGTTCCATTGATCTATATGTCTGTTTTTGTGCCAGTACCACACTGTCTTGATGACCACAGCTTTGGAATAGAGCTTGAAGTCTGGAATTGTGATGCCACCACTTTAGCTCTATGTTTTTGCTAGAGTCTAGTCCACTCTAACTTCAGCAGGAGAACAAAGATGCAAATGCTTTGTGGAACCAAGAGCCCTGACCTGCTTGGCCAACATCAACATTCTATCATAGCCTCAAATACCCAGTTCCTCCTAAGGTCCTGTTGCCAAGATACAAAATACCCCTGGTCCAAGGTTTAACTGCCTAGGCCTTTTTTTTCTGGATCTTGCAAATAAAAAGACTGATTTTCCAGCAGGCGGGCACCCAAGTGTTTCTAATCCCTCACCCCATCCTCTAGACTTTCTTGTTCTTCTGCTGTCCTAGAGGTCACTGGGCATGTGACTTCTGACCTCCAAGCCAATTCAACAATTCTTTATGAGCAGAGTCTACAATGGTGCTGAGTTCTGAGAGAGGGGAGGGATGGGATCCTTTTGAAGATGTCCTGCCCCACTCATCTTAGGTGCTTACAGTCTCGTAGGGGAAACTGTGACACATACCTGGATGGTGGCAGAACAAAGCACATGTGACTAGCAGGAGGGAAGGCTCTAAGATCCCATACTTACTTATTCACCTAAATGTTAAGGCTTCAAACTCATTTCCCATCCGCCCATCTAGACTCTCAACTCTGAAAATGCGGTCCTTTGTCCTGAAGGGGCAAAGAATCTTATTAGAGAGACAAACCACAGAAAAATTAAAAATTTACTAGCAATGCCCAGTAGTATTTGTAAGGACGTGAGTGCTCTCATATGTCAGGATAGCTTTGGGGACTCAGAGAGAAGACAGTGGTGAAGGCTCCTCAGGGCAGGTGGGACTCCAGTTGAGTCCTGAAGACCCTCAGAGCTTGTGGTGGCAGAAGCATGGAGGCATTCTCAGCCCTAGGGGATATAGTGGGAGATTTGAAGGGAAAAGAACAGAATGAGTAAAAGTGTGAAGGTGCTGACAGCAAAAGGTGTTCCCAGTTATGAGTGGGTCAGGAGCGGCTGGCATTAGCTGCTGGGGAGGTTGGGTTTTATGGGGAAGGAGGAATAATCTATGTTCATTAAATTAAACCCATGATAGACCTGAGTGCACCTTTAGACTGGTGGAGGCCCATCATGCCTCCCTAGTATTGTTCAACCTTCCCTGGTGAGTCTGCCAGGGAAGAACTCAGGTATGCCAAGAGCTTTGGCAGGGCAGGTGGCCTGAGCAAACAGGATTAGGAGGAAATCTCTGAGAGGGAGGGACGGTTTTATAATTCATCATGCTCAAAGACTTGGGGGCGGGGTAATGTGTTGAAGTGATAAGGATTAACTGGAAGAATTCAATAAAGGAGGTTATTCCCAGGAATAATGAAAGAGACACTGACAAGGATTCATGGCAGTCACCTTCCTTGGAGAAAGGAAATCAATCAGAACGTCGGCAGGAAACAGCCAGAATATTTTGTTGCTCACATTCACGTCTGACCAAAGGGCAATGGAGAGCCCCTGGTGTGCAACCAGAGGGGGTCCTCCAGGCAATCGGTAGGAAGAAGGTAAAGCAGGGGGGCTGCCCCACAGTGGTTGAGCCTGTGTAGAGGATGATGGACGCAGGAGCCAGTGGGGACCAGGAGGGAAGCAGGTGACATGGCATTGCACTGAGCCAGCATTAATCCAGGCTTAAGATGAAATGTTAGAGAAAAAACAAGGGCGAAGAAAGGACCTATGAATCCGATGCCATTCAGACTCGGGAGAGGAAGGCATAGAGAGAAGAGTTGAAAGCGGCAGGCCAGCGAGGTCGGGAGCCGGGAGGATAATGTGCAGTGACCAAGATGGGGTAAAAACAAGATGACCATGCAGAAAGCAAAGTTCTGAGAACAATAGGTCATGGGAAAGAAGAACAAAGACCCCAGTGCTCATGTTGTAGTCCCGAGAATTCCGTTACACAAAAAGGCCTAAGAGCATCTGCCAAACGCAGTGACAAATGCCCGGCTGTCCGGCTGGGCTGGGAAACCGGGTTCTGTGGAAAGTGTGGACGTACAGTGAGCCCTCATGACAGAATGGGACGTGCAGGGTCTTGCACTCCAGCAGGGATGCGCAACACCCTTGGCCGTGAGGATGACTGTAAGTTCTCATCCAGGCCATCCAGGGCGCTGGAATGTCCTATGGCAGCGTTGCTCTGACGACACTCAAAATACAAGTCAGGGTCTATCTCAGTTGCCAGTGTTTTATAGCTTCTGATAGTGCTCCGTGTTCTGGATGGGGAAGAGTAGGGTACCTTACAAGGGACAATATGACACAGTGGTTGAAGGGCAGGCTCTATGCTTCATAGCCCTGCTTTGTTCCTTTCTAGTGGTGAAAACATTGGCCTTGATTTATGATGTGCAGAAGGTATAGAATGATAATACCCACCTGACAGGGTTGTTGTGCATAATGAACGAGTGCACACGTGTTAAGTGCTTGGAATGGTGTGACATGTCAGTCATTAGGGTTTATTAGAATTTGCAAGCCCAAAATATTGGGACAGGAAGTAGAAGGAGGCCCTAAATTGAGGGAGGAGAAGTTACTTTTAGGTTGCATATGTGGATTACACATTGGGGGGTCAGAGAGATGGAAGGGGTTTCCTATTGAGGGTCTGGGTGGGACCCTTCCTAGGTTCACTGGCATTTCGTACTGAACTAAGTCTAAGATGCAGCCAAGGGCCTCACCCATTGACCGAGTAATCAATAATGCTTGCCCTGGCTGAGTTGTGTGCTGGGTCATGGGCTTTATTGCTCTCCACCCTGGAGATCCTTCACAGGGTCCAGCTTTTTGATAACAAGAAACAAGATCAGAAATTTGGGTTCTGCCACTTGCTAGCATTTTGACCTCTGTCTTGGGTTTCCTCCTCTACCTCAGAGAGCTGTCGTTGAAGTCCAATGAGCAAAGTAAGCAGAGGCAAGCAAAACCGAGTCCCTGCTGAGCACTGTTTACAAAGCTAGCATGCAGATTAGATTAGAGCCCTAACTGAAATTTAAATTATAAAATTAATAAAGTCTATCCGTAAGATAATGTACTTACGGTGAGGAAGGACTTATTTTCAAAACTTCAAAAGCATAATCACAAGACTCAAAGTTAATGTGATCCCTCTAAATAAAGGATTTCTGGAGAACAAAAGACCCAACAGTCAAAGATAACGAACAGATAACAGATTGGGAACGGAGGGCACAATCTCTAAAGCCAAAAGAAGACTGGTGTCTAGAATAAACAGGACCTCCTGCTCAACCACAAGGCAGAGAGAACCCAATAGAAAAATAGGCAGAGTATAAGGGGTAATTTTCAGGATAAGAAACTAAAGATCTAAACAAACATGTGGAGAGGAGTTTACTGGGTACAGTATAAGTACAAATTAAACCAATGAGATATCACTTTCCACCTATTTGGCAAAAATTTACAAGCTGAGTGACACCACCTGTGTTAGGGATGTGGCGCTATAAGCTCTGTATATAATGGGTGGTGAGGTGTGTGTGGGGGGGTGTAGCTGTTCTGCAGAACAATCTGCCATACTTAGCCAGACAATCTATATGTATGCCACACAACCAACAACCAGTAATCCACTCCTGGGAGTGTGTGTGTGTGTGTGTGTGTGTGTCCCCTGAACCCCCTTATGCAGGGGACATATGCATAAAATGCTCATCATAGCAGAGGAGTCTGGTGGGGACAGGGAACTGGGCACAATCCAGGCCCCTTCAGAGCGGGCATGGACGGGTTAAGGCCTCGTGGCAGCATTCTATTGAACATCACACAACCATGAGAAGAGGGTAGATACAACAGCAATGCAGGTGGGTGACACTAACACAGTGCCAGAAGAAAGCCTGCATGCATCCTTATTTACAGAAATAGCCAACAGAAATATAAAATTTTTAAAAAGATTTTATTTATTCATGAGAGACACAGAGAAAGAGAAGCAGAGACATAAGCAGAGAGAAGCAGGCTCCATGCACGGAGCCCGATGTGGGACTTGATCCCGGGACTCCAGGATCATACCCTGGGCTGAAGGCAGATGCTTAACTGCTGAGCCACCCAGGCATTCCAGAAATATCAATTAAAATACATGCATAGGGAACAAAAAACTGAAATTGCAACAGAGACAAACAGGAAATATGTCAGGATGGTTGTTTGTGGGGAAAAGGAGAATGAGGATTGCACTAAGAGGAAGTAGCTGTATAAAAAAGGATTTAGCACAGAAACTGGCATGCAATAAGCACTCCCCCAGTGTTATTACTGATTAACCAGAAAGAATAGCAACGAGATTTATAAGTTGAAGTATTATGCCACACACCCTAAGTGTGTACAGTGCAGTATGTTGACTGTAACTTTATAATAAAACTGGAAGGAAGACAAAGAAAAGTCCAGACAGTGAATGCTACTCCTCAAGCGCACATTTTGATAAGTTCCAGGAGCAGACAGTGTTGGATTAAAATTTAAAACTTCAAAAAAATAAAAAATAAATAAAATTTCAGGACCCCTGAGTGGCTCAGTGGTTGAGGGTCTGCCTTAGGCTGGGGGCATGATCGCTGGTGCAGGGATTGAGTCCCTCATCAGGTTCCCTGTGAGGAGCCTACTTCTCCCTCTACCCTGTGTCTCGGCCTCTCTCTCTTTCTGTGTGTCTTAGGAATAAATAAATTAAATCTTAAAAAATAAAATAAAATTTAAAACTTCAAAAAATAAATAAATAAAATGTTAAACTTCTGCTCTGAAAAAGATAATATCAAAAGAATTAGAAGACACAAGCCACAGACTCAGAGAAAATATTTGCAAAAGACACACCTGATAAGGACTGTTGTCCAAAATATACAAAGAACTCTTAAAACTCAAACATAAGAAAACAAAAAACCTGGTAACCTGGTATTTTTAAAGATCATTTATTGGGGCACCTGGGAGGCTTAGTGGTTGAGCGTCTGTCTGCCTTCGGCTCAGGGCGTGATCCTGGAGTCCCAGGATCAAGTCCCAAATCAAGCTACTCGCAGGGATCCTGCTTCTCCCTCTGCCTGTGTCTCTGCCTCTCTGTGTGTCTCTCATGAATAAATAAATAAAACCTTAAAACAATCTCCCCCTCCCCCCCAAAAAAATAAAGATCATTTATTTATTTGAGAGAGAGAGCAGAACAAGTGAGAACATGAGTAGGGAGAAAGGGAGAGGGAGAAGAAGGCTCTTCACTGAGCAGGGAGCTCAATGTGAGACTTGATCCCAGGACTCCGGGATTATGACCTGAGCTGAAGGCAGATGCTTAACTGATTGAGCCACCCAGGCGCCCCCAAACAACCTGGTTTTTAAAATATTCTATGCTCATGGATTGGCAGAATTAATATTGTGAAAATGTCAACGTTACCCAGGACAATTTACACATTTAATGCAGTCCCTATCAAAATACTATGGACTTTCTTCAGAGAGTTAGAACAAATTATTTTAAGATTTGTGTGGAATCAGAAAAGACCCCGAATAGCCAGGGGAATTTTAAAAAAGAAAACTATAGCTGGGGGCATCACAATGCCAGATTTCAGGTTGTACTACAAAGCTGTGGTCATCAAGACAGGGTGGAACTGGCACAAAAACAGACACATAGATCAAGGGAACAGAATAGAGAACCCAGAAGTGGACCCTGAACTTTATGGTCAACTAATATTCGATAAAGGAGGAAAGACTATCCACTGGAAGAAACACAGTCTCTTCAATAAATGGTGCTGGGAAAATTGGACATCCACATGCAGAAGAATGAAACTAGACCACTCTCTTGCACCAGACACAAAGATACACTCAAAATGGATGAAAGATCTAAATGTGAGACAAGATTCCATCAAAATCCTAGAGGAGAACACAGGAAATACCCTTTTTGAACTCGGCCACAGCAACTTCTTGCAAGATACATCCACGAAGGGAAGAGACACAAAAGCAAAAATGAACTATTGGGACTTCATCCAGATAAGAAGCTTTTGCACAGCCAAAGGATACAGTCAACAAAACTAAAAGACAACCTACAGAATGGGAGAAGATATTTGCAAATGACATATCAGATAAAGGGCTAGTTTCCAAGATCTATAAAGAACTTATTAAACTCAACACCAAAGAAACAAACAATCCAATCATGAAATGGGCAAAAGACATGAAGAGAAATCTCACAGAGAAAGACTTAGACATGGCCAACAAGCACATGAGAAAATGCTCTGCATCACTGGGCATCAGGGAAATACAAATCAAAACCACAATGAGATCCCACCTCACCCCAGTGAGAATGGGGAAAATTAACAAGGCAGGAAACCTCAAATGTTGGAGAGGATGTGGAGAAAGGGGAACCCTCTTACACTGTTGGTGGGAATGTGACCTGGTGCAGCCACTCTGGAAAACTGTGTGGAGGTTCCTCAAAGAGTTAAAAATAGACCTGTCCTACGACCCAGCAATTGCACTGCTGGGGATTTACCCCAAAGATACAGATGCAATGAAACGCCGGGACACCTGCACCCCGATGTTTCTAGCAGCAATGTCCACAATAGCCAAACTGTGGAAGGAGCCTCGGTGTCCATCGAAAGATGAATGGATCAAGAAGATGTGGTTTATGTATACAATGGAATATTACTCAGCCATTAGAAACGACAAATACCCACCATTTGCTTCAACGTGGATGGAACTGGAGGGTATTATGCTGAGTGAAATGAGTCAATCGGAGAAGGACAAACATTATATGTTTTCATTCATTTGGGGAATATAAATAATAGTGAAAGGGAATGGAAGGGAAGGGAGAAGAAATGGGTAGGAAATATCAGAAAGGGAGACAGAACATAAAGACTCCTAACTCTGGGAAACGAACTAGGGGTGGTGGAAGGGGAGGAGGGCAGGGGGTGGGGGTGAATGGGTGACGGGCACTGAGGAGGGCACTTGACGGGATGAGCACTGGGTGTTATTCTGTATGTTGGCAAATTGAACACCAATAAAAAATAAATTTATTATTAAAAAAAAATAAGCCAAAGGGGGCAGCCTGGGTGGCTCAGTGGTTTAGTGCCTGCCTTTGGCTCAGGGCGTGATCCTGGAGTCCCAGGATCGAGTCCCACATCAGGCTCTCTGCATGGAGCCTGCTTCTTCCTCTGCCTGTCTCTCTCTCTCTCTCTCTCTCTCTTTTTTTTTTTTTGCCTGTATCTCTGCCTCTCTCTCTCTTTCTCTCTCTCTCTCATGAATAAATAAATAAAAATCTTTAAAAAAAAGTAAAATAAGCCAAAGGCATTAGAGACACCTTACCAAAGAAGGTATACAGATGGCAAACAAGTGGATGAAAAGAGGCTCTACATGGTGTCATTGGGAAGCGCAAATAAAAACGATGGTGAGATACCACTACACACCTATTAGAATGGTCAAAATCTGGAACACTGACAACGCTGAATGCTCTTGAGAATGTGGGGCAACAAAAATTCTTTATTGCCTTCTTATTGCCAGGGGGAATGCAAAATGGTACTGCCACTTTGGAAGACATTTTGGAGGTTTCTTACACAGCCTAATGTGCTCTTACCATATGATCCAGCGATATGCTCCTTGGCATTTCCCCAAGGGAGCCGAAAACATGTTCACAAAAAACCTGCGCATGATGTTTCTAGCACTCTGATTCATCATTTCCCAAACTTGGAAGCAGTCCAGATGTCCTTTGGTAGGTGAATGAGTAAATAAACTTTAGGGTCCATCCAGACAATGGAATATTGTTCGGCGCTATCTGGCCATGAAAGATGTGGAAGAAATTTAAATACATAGTACTAAGTGGGGGCGCCTGGGTGGCTCAGCAGCTGAGCATCTTGCCTTTGGCCCAGGGCGTGATCCTGGGTCTGGGCATCAAGCTCCCCTGCCTGTGTCTCTGCTTCTCTCTCTGTGTCTCTCATGATTAAATAAATAAAATCTTAAAAAACAACAACAACAACAACACATAGTACTAAGTGGAAGAAGTCAATCTGAAAAGGCTGCAAATTGTATGATTCAAGTATGTGACATTCTAGAAAAGGCAAAACTGTGGAGACAGTAAAAGGATCAGTGGTTGCCAGACATTGAGGAGGGGGCATTCGTTGGCAGAGTACAGAGGATTACTAGGGCAGTGAAGGCACTCTGCATGGTATTCTAGTGGTGGATACATGTACCTTTTTTTTTTTTTAAGATTTTATTTATTCATTCATGAGACACACAGACACAGGCAGAGACACAGACAAAGGGAGAAGTGGGTTCCTCACAGGGGGCCCAATGCGGGACTCTATCCTCTGACCCAGGATCATGCTTTGAGCCAAGGCAGACGCTCAACTGCTGAGCCACCCAGGCGTCCCCATGGATACATGTCCTTATATGTTTGTGCAAACCCATAGAATGTAGGACATCAAGAGTGAACCCTACAATAAACTGTGGGCGTTGGATGATCATGATATGTCAATTTAGATTCCTCCTTGGATTAAAAAAAAAAGTACCGTTCTGGTGAGTGATGTTGATAATGGGGAAGTCTATGCATGGGGGCTGGGGCAGAGTGTGTATGGGAAATCTCTGAACCTTCCTATCAATCTTGTAAAACTTAAAATTGCTCTTAAAAAGAAAGAGAAAAAAAGAGGCAGAGTCCACGTCTGTCTTGCCTCAGCCACTTTTCAGGAGCCTGGAACGGTATCTGGCAATGAATATGTTTTGAATGACTGAACAAAAGCTGGTTAGTGTTGGAGTTGCTCAGCAGAACGCTTAAGTCGTGTACACAACCCAGATGAACATTCTGGTCCTGTCCTCAAATTGCTGAGTTAGAATTAACCACATTTTGTGTTCCTACATCTTGCCTACAGAGATCTCAAGGCCCAGACATGTCAGCCGGCTGTCCCTACAATGCCATCTCCCTTGAGTGAGAACCCAAGGCTCTTACTGTTAACTCTGGTGGCTTCCATACCTTTCCGTGAACTCTGGTGGAGGAGCTGCCCCGCCAGGGTTTGTTGATCCAGGAAGCGGTAGAAAGAATTCGGTAAGCTAAGGGAAGTGAGTCAGCCTCTGGCCGCCACACACAGATCCAAACAGAAGGGACAGCAGACTTCAGGGCATGAAGAAACACATCTGACAACTTTGTTATTACATCAAAAACGCTGGAGTCAGCAGATGCGCGCAGGATGTGACAGGATCTGTTTTGACCACACCCCTCAGCAGTTACAGGACAAGCCAAAGGGGAAAGCCCAGACAACCATGACTGGCAGAAAAGTGGCCATTTGGGCAACTGTCTTATATTTTACAAAACCATGCCTTCAACAGGTAAGGCAGGGCCTTCATGTCACTGTGTGTGCACAGACCACACTGCTCCCCGAAAACGGCTCCTGACCACAAAAATAGAATACCACCTGGTCCGTGACCCTCCTGCATGAAACCATCACCTCTGGTAGCTGGGCTTCCTTAGCAACTTTTAACGAACTTCTGCTGATGTTCCCGTATTGCTCATGAAGGCCATGGGCTTCCTAGGTGAACTTCGGGCCAGTGGTGTCAAACATTGGTTGCCCATTAGAATTACTCAGAGAGCTTTTAAATATCCCAGCACCTAAGCTGCCCCCACACCAGAACTTTTGTAAAGATTTATTAAATAAAATGTGAAGAACTATTCCATCAGTGAAGTCCAGTGCCAGGGCTTCTGGCCTGTAAGTGAGAATCATCTGCCCAAGGCACAGCCTGCTGGGCCTCCCTCTATGGGTTTCAGGGGAAAGTGCCTTTGCTGAGGGCATAAGTGGGACCTAAGGGCTTTCAACGAGTCACCAGAGACTCAGCATCGCTCCTCCCAGAGCTCCCCTTTGCCTAGGTGCTAATCAGAGAGGATGCCATGAGAACACACTTCCAGCCTCTAGAGAAACTTTCAGCATATGGTGGTGGACAGGAGTAGGGTGGTGAGGGTGGGGCTCTGTGGGGCCCACTGCTTTTCCTCCCCCTCTTCTCGACTCCATCTCAAGGAGGTCTGTTCCATAGTTCTCCCAGCATGCAAGGGTGGGACTGGATTTAAGGGGACAAGATAACAGATGTAACTGAGAAGGTTCGAGGAGATTTGACCCTTTCTGTCAGAGTTAGGGGCTGGCAGTGATGGTGGCAACTGGGCTCTCTTCTTTACAGAAACTCTCCAGGCAGCTGAGACTAGAGATGACAGTAGCTAGTTTGTTTTTCTTTCTTTCTTTCTTTCTTTCTTTCTTTCTTTCTTTTCTTCTTTCTTTCTTTCTTTCTTTCTTTCTTTTCTTTTTTCTTCTTGTTTTTTTTTTCTTTATTTCTTTTTTCTTTTCTTTCTTTTCTTTTCTTCTCTTTTTTTTTTTTTTTTTATTTCTTCTTTTTTTTGCTTTCCTTTTTCTTCTTTTCGTTCTTTTTGTCCTTTTCTTTTCTTTTTTTCTTCTCTTCTTTGTTTTTTTTTTCTCGTTGTTCTTTTTTCTTTTCTTTTGTTTTTATTTCTTCTTTTCCGTCTCTGTTTTTTTTTTTCTTCGTCTTTATTCATTTTTTTTTTTTTTTGTTTTTTTTTTTTTTTTCTGTTTTTTTTTTTTTTTCTTTTTCTTTTTGGTTTTTTTTTTCTTTTTTTTTTCTTTTTTTTGTTTTTTTTCGTTTTTTTTTTTTTTTTTTTTTTTTTATTTTTTTTTTTTTTTTTTCTTCTTTTTTTTCTTTTTTTTCCTCTTTTTTTTTTTTTTTTCTTTCCCTTTTTTTTCCTTTGTTTTTTTTTCTTTACTTTATCTTTTTTTTTTTTTTTTTTTCTTTTTTTTCTTTTTTCTTTTTTTTTCCTCTTTTTTTTCTTTTTTTTTTTTTTTTTCTTCTTTCTTCTTTCTTCTTCTTTTTTTTTTTTTTTCTTTTCTTTTTTTCTCTGTTTTTTGCTTTTTTTTTTTTTTTCTTTTTTTTTCTGTTTTTTCTTTTTTTTTTCTTTTTCTCTTTTTTTCTTTTTTTTTTTCTTCTTTCTTTTTTTTTTTTTTTTTTTTTTTTTTGTTTTTTTTTCAAAAAAAAAAGTTTTTTTTTTTCTTTTTTTTTTTTTTTTTTTTTTTTTTTTCTTTTTCTTCTTGTTTTTCTTTTTTTGCTTTTTTTCTTTTTTTTCTTCTTTTTTCTTTTTTTTCTTTTTTGTTTTCTTTTTCTGTTTTTTCTTCTTTTTTTTTTTCTTTTCCCCCCTCCTCCCTCTCCTCTCCCCTTTTTTTTCTCCTGTTTTTTGTTTTTTTTTTCTTTTTTCTTTTTTTTTTTTTCCTTTTCCTCTTTCCCTCCTTTCCCCCTTTTCTCCTTTTCTCTTTTTTTTTTTTCTTTTTCTTTCTTTTTTTCCTTCTTTTTT